>NC_058090.1:59003527-60203527 GCF_014858855.1 Bufo gargarizans
GCATGGAAGACAGACCCAAGTATGGACAACAAGCAATGAACAGCACCCAGGTGTGACACGGCGGTGCCACACGCAAGTGCACAGGAGGGCGGCGGGACAGCTTGAGCCAAACCTGAGCATGCGAGGACGGCACTGCAATGGAGCCAGACGCAAGCGCCCAGGAGGGCGGCAGACGCAGCCGCCAGACACGTGTGCACAGGAGGGCGGCACCATGCTGCCGCGCCATAAACAAACGCACCGGGGCGGAACATATGGAGCACGGAACAAGGGTAGAATTTCGCAAGCAGTTCACATTTAATAGAAAACATTTAGAAGGAAATCTTAAAAGGAAATAAACTCTTGCTCAAAATCAGAAACCCTTTTCCAGAATATGAATGTATTATTTAATATTCAATTGCTTTACTGTACTGACGGGATACAATGCAACGTTATTATCAGAACAGAAAATGTTTTATCCCAGATGGCTTGCTTTATAGGCCGATTTAGCCTTGTAACTAATGGACAGGGAAGGGGCGGTCACACTCCTCCATGTCAGTTACCTCCGGCCATTTACATCCATCAATTACAGAGGCCAACCTGTTATACCCACGATTGTGGTGGTGGTGGGGGGTGACCATGTGGACAGGTGGACTGGGGGACGGGGCCCCCCCGTCCCAGGTCGCAGGGAGAGCAGGAGACCCAGATGTAGGAGCGGGTATCGGCGTGTGTTCCACGCTGGAACGCACGCCGATCCGCCCACAAGAAGCCCGGAACATGGGGGCCCGGACAGGATGCCTCTGTGATGAGGGACCCGGTGGGGATGGAGCTTACCTGCCCTGGAGCCGCTGCCCTGGAATCGTCTGGCCTGAGTGAGGGATCTGGCACGCGCCCCATGCTGGAACGCACGCCGAGCAGGTGACCGAGGGCCCGGGCCCAGCCGGATTCCGGCGTGCGCTCCAAGCTGGAACGCACGCCGATCACATGACCGGAAGCCCAGGCCGGCCGAGAAGCTCCGGCGCGCTCTCCCCGCCGAAACGCACGCCGGCCCGGGACAGCGCCCAAGCCAGAGGACGGGTGAGACCCAGGGAAGAGGAGTACGTGACCGCCGCTCGGAGGAGCCCCGGAAGTGACGCGCTGCGAACCGGAAGTGACGGCCGGACCAAGGAAGCTGCATGAAGCAACCGTCCTCAGGGTGAGGACGCATGAGAAAGATATAGTCAGCAGCCCCGCCCACAAATACAGGCTGTAACCAGCCTTAATACTTGTCTCATTTTTTTACATCACAGAAACCTGACATTTTAATAGAGGTGTGTAGACTTTTTAAATCCACTGTAGGTACAGGTATAACAGAGTTATTGTGGTCCACAAATTCCGGATCAGCAAAACACAGTTACTGGGGTGTACATTCCGTATTTTGCTGAACGGAACAGCTGGCCCCTAATAGAACAGGATCCCTGTCCATAATGTGGACAATAATAGTACATGTTCTATTTTATTTTTGTGCAATGGCCATGCAGACATACGGATACAAAGTTTTGGCTGCTAGCACCCCTTGCCTTACATCTGCAGTCAAAGTCAATTTTTCAGTTGTGATATAGGCATATGCTGGATACCACCGACGTCTGACAGAGCCCACTGACTATAATTGGTTCTGTCGGTTTCCAGTAAGGAATCTGGCAAATTACTGGTCCATGAAGCTATATTTCGACCTTTTTAGCTAGCATTTGGATGGAGGCTCTAGCCAGAAGCTCCAACCCAGAAGTGAGCCTAGCCTTACCTTGAAGCAGCGTTGCAAAGGCAATATAGATTTACATGGCCACAGTTGCAGAGAATGAGCAGCCATTGTAGCACATGGTTACTGGTCAGGTAAGGCTACTTTCACACTTGCGTTTGGGGTTCCGCTTGTGAGTTCCGTTTGAAGGCTCTCACAAGCGGCCCCGAACGGATCCGTACAGCCCTAATGCATTCTGAGTGGATGCGGATCCGCTCAGAATGCATCAGTCTGGCACCGTTTGGCCTCCATTTCGCTCAGCAGGCGGACACTCGAACGCAGCTTGCAGCGCTCGGGTTTCCACCTGGCCGTGCAAAGCCATTGACTTTCAATGTAAAGTCTGGATGGATCCGTCTGACTAACTTTTAGACTTTTTAGATTTTTTTATGAAATATAATGCAGACGGATCCGTTCTGAACGGATACCATCGTTTGCATTATAGGAGCGGATCGGTCTGTGCAGACACCAGACGGATCCGCTCCGAACGCAAGTGTGAAAGTAGCCAAGTCTACTGGAGCGACAGCCACTCTGGCTCATGGTGCTCATAGACCCTAATCAGTAAACATCAGCAAACAAAAAGTAAGAGTGCAAAACTCACCACCACACAGGGGGCTGTAAGCATGTTACCACTTCGATGGAGGAAAATGGCACACAGATTTCTCTCCAGAAAGAGTTTATTCATTACACTTTTTATAAAAAGAAATCTGTGGGCTTTGTGTTACATCTACATGCGACGTCTGAGCCACGGGGTGACATAGTGAGTACACGGTGAGAGTGGTGATAATGTGCCGAGTGGCTGCAGGCTCTGTGACGTGATGTATGTAGGTTTCAGGTCAACTTATGCAGGAGTGATGATGATACTTTACTTGGTTCCTGATCTTGCTCTGGCTATTCAGTCTTGCAAAATTATGTATCCTCTGGTACTAATAGTATACAACCCAAGGCCGGTCTCCCTCATGGCAGGCAAACTCTCTGCTCCATTCTTTGAAAAGGTTGTCTGAACTATAGTCCAAGTAGGACCTAGCCTTGACGCAATGTAGGATTACTAAATCCTGCTTCTGGATTCCAAAAGTTCAAGTAGCTTACTTCCTGGGCGAGGCCCAGGAGAACAGAGACAAGTCTGTCTCCTCTCCTCCTCTTCCTGCCTCCTAAGGGTACTTTCACACTAGCGTTAAAGTTTTCCGGTATTGAGTTCCGTCCTAGGGGCTCAATACCAGAAAAAAATTGATTAGTTTTGTCCCAATGCATTCTGAATGGAAAGCAATCTGTTCAGTATGCATCAGGATGTCTTCAGTTCAGTCACTTTTGCGGTATTTGGATGGAAAGAATACCGCAGCATGCTGAGGTCTTTTCTCCGGCCAATATTCCGGAACACTTGCCTGAATGCCGGATCCGACATAAATTTCCATTGAAATATATTAATGCCGGATCTTTTCAAGTGTTGCGGTAAAACGGATACGGTTTCCAGGTCTGCGCACGTGCAGACCTTTAAGAATGTGAAAAATAATAAATACCAGATCAATTTTTCCGGATGACACCTGAAAAACAGATCCAGTATTGCAATGCATTTGTCAGACTGATCAGGATCCTGCTGGAATCAAACAACGCAAGTGTGAAAGTACCCTAACTCCTAATCTCCCTTAACTATCTGTGGCTGACCTATATAAATTGTGTTATAATGACCTCTAGTGTTAGTAGTATGTAATGAATTTCACCAGCCTGTAATAGGAATTTAGCAGCATTGATAAAGGAAATTACAGTGATTTATGCAAGATAACATATAAAGAGTAGGGTTGAGTAAAAGTTTAGGTTCGAGTTCGGTGTTCGGCGATTTATTGGCACTTTTTGAAAGGCTGCAGAGCAGCCAATCAACAAGCGTTTTACTCTTGTGCCCTTAGAAGCCATCACAGCCATGCCTACTAATGGCATTGCTGTGATTGGCCAGTGCAGCATGTGACCCAGCCTCTATATAAGCTGGAGTCACGTAGCGATGCACGTCACTCTGCTCTTATTAGTGTAGGGATAGGATGCTGCTGCTGTGAGGGAGAGAATAGGAAAGAATCTTTAATCTGAAGTGCTTGTTAACTCAGCGATCTACATAGATTTAGTTTTGTGGGTGCAGCGCACAATCTTTTTACCCTGCCCTGAGTCTAGTGACACAGAAAAATAACTTTTATCCGTCTGTTAGTTAGGTGGGTGGCGGCGGCCATTTTATGCAAGCTCAGTGCACCAGCACAGCATATGTGCATTTGTGACATTCAAATCCAGGCTTGAAATACTGCAATAATAATCTGGGTTTAAAAAACACCAAGTTTTGGCAATATCCTACATCTGGTGTCTTTGCAGCATTTGTCAGTGTGAAATAGAAGCTTGCAATAGTAGTAACATAGTAACATAGTACATAAGGGCGAAAAAAGACATTTGTTCGGCCTGTCATCCTGCAAGTTGATCCAGAGGAAGGCAAAAAAAAAAAAAAACCTGTGAGGTAGAAGACAAATTTCCCCACTTTAGGGGAATAAAAAATTCCTTCCCGACTCCAATCAGGCAATCAGAATAACTCCCTGGATCAACGACCCCTCTCTAGTAGCTATAGCCTGTAATATTATTACACTCCAGAAATACGTCCAGGCCCCTCTTGAATTCCTTTATTGTACTCACCATCACCACCTCCTCAGGCAGAGAGTTCCATAGTCTCATTGCTCTTACCGTAAAGAATCCTCTTCTATGTTTGTGTACAAACCTTCTTTCCTCCAGACGCAGAGGATGTCCCCTCGTCACAGTTACAGTCCTGGGGATAAATAGCTGATGGGATAGATCTCTGTACTGACCCCTGATATATTTATACATAGTAATTAGATCTCCCCTCAGTCGTCTTTTTTCTAAAGTGAATAACCCTAATTTTGATAATCTTTCAGGGTACTGTAGTTTCCCCATTCCAGTATTACTTTAGTTGCCCTCCTCTGGACCCTCTCCAGCTCTGCTATGTCTGCTTTGTTCACTGGAGCCCAGAACTGTACACAGTACTCCATGTGTGGTCTGACTAATGATTTGTAAAGTGATAGGACTATGTTCTCATCACGGGCATCTATGCCCGTTTTGATGCAACCCATTATCTTATTGGCCTTGGCAGCAGCTGCCTGACACTGGTTTTTGCAGCTTAGTTTGCTGTTTATTAAAATTCTAGATCCTTTCCATGTCAGTGTTACCGAGTGTTTTACCATTTAATAAGTACGGGTGACTTGCATTATTCCTTCCCATGTGCATAATCTTACATTTGTCAGTGTTAAACCTCATCTGCCACTTATCTGCCCAAGCCTGCAATCTATCCAGATCCCTCTGTAGCAGTATACTGAACTCTTCAGTATTAATTACTTTACACAGTTTAGTCTCATCTGCGAAAATTGATATTTTACTATGCAAGCCTTCTACAAGATCATTAATAAATATATTGAAGATAATAGGGCCCAATACTGACCCCTGAGGTACCCCACTAGTGACAGTGACCCAATCTGAGTGTGTACTCTTAATAACCACCCTCTGTTTTCTATCACTCAGCCAGTTACTTACCCACTTACAGACGTTTTCTCCCAGTCCGAGCAGTCTCATTTTATATACTAACCTTTTATGTGGTACAGTGTCAAATGCTTTGGAGAAGTCCAGATACACGACATCCATTGATTCGCCGCTGTCAAGTCTAGAACTTACCTCCTCATAGAAACTGATTAAATTAGTTTGACATGACCGATCCCTCACGAAGCCATGCTGATATGGCATTATTTGCTTATTTCCGTTAAGATGCTCTAACATAGCATCTCTCAGAAAACCTTCAAACAGTTTACCCACAACAGATGTTAAACTTACCGGCCTATAGTTTCCAGGCTCTGTTTTTGGACCCTTTATGAATATTGGCACCATATTTGCCATGTGCCAATCCTGTGGGACATTCCCTGTCAATATAGAGTCTGCAAATATCAGAAATAAGGGTCTGGCTATGACATCACTTAATTCCCTTAGGATACGGGAGTGTATGCCACCCGGTCCTGGCGATTTGTCTATTTTAATCTTTAAGTCGCTGTTGTACTTCTTCCTGGGTCCGACAGGGCACTTTCAATGGGGAATTTATTTCAACATTCAGCATGTCATCTGACAGTTTATTTTCCTCAGTGAATACATTGGAGAAAAAAATATTTAACAGCTTTGCTTTCTCCTCGGCGCTCTCTGCGACTCCCCCCTCATTACTCTTTAAAGGGCCGACACCTTCAGATTTATACTTTTTAGCATTTATATAATTGAAGAATATTTTAGGGTTAGTTTTACTCTCTTTGACAATTAATCTCTCGGTCTCTAGTTTGGCCGCTTTTATTTGTTTTTTACATGTTCTATTTTTTTCCTTATAGTTATTCAGTGCTTCCGTGCTACCCTCTGTTTTAGTGTTTTATATGCTTTTTTTTTTCAGTTATTGCTTTCTTTACAGTTCTGTTTATCCACATTGTTTTCTTTTTGTTCCTTAACCCTTTTATTCCCATATGGTATGTACCTCTCACATTGAGATTTTAGGATGCTTTTAAAGATTTGTGGCTGTATTTTTATTTGTGAGGACTTTATCCCAGTTAGTTAGGCCTATGGCCTCTCTTAGTTGGCTAAATTTACCCTTTTTGAAGTTTGGTATTTTTGTTCCTCCCTGTAGAAACACTCTTTTGAATGATAATTGGAAGGTTATTACTTTGTGGTCACTATTTCCCAGGTGTCCCCCAACCTGCACGTCTGTTGTTCTGTCAGGCCTATTGGTTAATACTAAGTCCAGTATGGCCGTCCCTCTAGTCGGGTCCTGAACCAGTTGGGAGAGGTAATTGTCTTTGGTTATTGCCAAGAACCTGTTTCCTTTATGAGATATACAAGTTTCAGTTTCCCAGTCTATATCTGGGTAGTTGAAGTCCCCCATAATAACCACCTCATTATGATTTGCCGCCTTGTCAATCTCATTTAGTAGTAGATTTTCTGTGGACTCTGGTATATTAGGTGGTTTATAGTAAACTCCTATTAGTAATTTATTATTGTTTTTAGCTACATGTATCTCTACCCACAGTGACTCCACATGTTCATGTCCCTCACTTATATCTTCACGGAGTGTGGGCTTTAGACCGGACTTTACATAAAGGCAGACCCCTCCTCCTCTCCGGTTTTGACGATCCTTTCTAAACAGACTGTAACCCTGTACATTAACTCCCCAGTCATAGCTATCATCCAGCCATGTCTCAGTTATTCCCACTATGTCATAGTCCTCCTCACACATCAGTAATTCCAGTTCACCAGTTTTATTAGTCAGGCTTCTGGCATTAGTATACATGCATTTGAGAGGTTTATGTATATTTTTTACCCTACACCTTTCCTATTGAACTGTTCTAGTCCCTCCTTCCATTCCTCCCCCAGTCCCACTTCAATAATATTCTGGGTTTAAAAAATCACTCATTTTTTGCAAGACCATACATCTGGGGTCTTTGCAGCATTTGTCAGTGTGAAATCCAAGCTTGAAATACTGAAATAATTTTCTGGGTTTAAAAAAACACCAATTTTTGGCAATACCCTACATCTGGGGCCTATGCTGCATTTGTTAGTGTGACATACAAGCTAGAAATACGGCAATAATATTCTGGGTTTAAAAAACACCTATTTTTGTCAATACCCTACATCTGGTGCCTTTGCAGCATTTGTCAGTGTGTAAGACAAGCTTCAAATACTTCAATAATTTTCTGGGTTAAAAAAAAACACAAATTTTGGACAAAAACAAAATTTTCAGCCTTTGCTGCATCTGTCAGTGTGAGATACACACATTAGATACTGGTGTTCTATTTTGTTATTTAAAAAAAAGCACCCATTTTGGGCAAAATACTTAATTTTGCAGCCTTTGCTGCATCTGTCAGTGTGAGATACAAGCTTGAAATACTGCAATAATAGTCTGGGTTTAAAAAACACCTATTTTTGGCAATACCCTACATCAGAGGCCTATGCTTCACCTATCAGTGTGAAATACACACGTTAGATACAGGTGTTCTATTCTGTTATTTAAAAAAACACCCATTTTGGCCAAGATCCTAAATTGGAGAAATATGAGGAGAGCGTCAAATAAGGGACGTGGCCCCGGTCGTGGTGCTGCTGGTGGAGCTCCTGTTGCAGGGGGAGGACGTAGTTGATCTGTGCCAGCTACACGCACAAGTCAAACACCTTCCTCAGGTGCAAGTAGGAGACAGAACCTTCAGCGTTATTTGGTTGGGCCTAATGCGGCTCTACGAATGGTGAGGCCAGAACAAGTACAGGTGATAGTAGATTGGGTTGCTGACAGTGCCTCCAGTTCCTTCATTGTCTCCCACCCAGTCTCCTGCTGAAATATCAGAGTTGGCACCTGCAGCCGATGTCCATCAGTCTTTCACCTCACCCCCTTGCAAATACGCCAAGCAGTCTGAGCCCCAAGTCATGCAGCAGTCTCTTCTGCTTTTTGATTACTCCGCTAGCAGGGTTTCCCAGGGCCATCCTCCTAGCCCTGCCCCAGAAGTGGAAGAGATGCACCGATGCCCAACCACTTATGTCTCAAGATGAGTACATGGGAGGACCACCGCAACATGTCTCAGATAATGACGAAACACAGGTACCAACTGCTGTGGCTTTCGAAAGTGTGCAGACAGACAAGGAGGGCAGGGGTGAAGACTGGGTGGAAGATGATGTGGAGGACGATGAGGTCCTCGACCCCACATGGAATCAAGGTCATGCGAGTGAACAGTGTAGTTTGGAGGAAGAGGCGGTGGTTGCACAGAGCCACCAGCACAGCAGAAGAGGGAGCAGGGTGCAAAAGCGGAGCGGCCATCCCCTAGACAGTACGCCTGCTACTACATACCGCACCAAGGGACCGAGCACACCAAAGCCAGTTCCCTGGCGTGGCAGTTTTTCAGACAATGTGATGATGACAAGACATGAGTGGTTTGCACACTGTGCAATCAGAGCCTGAAGCGAGGCATAAAAGTTCTTAACCTGAGCACAACCTGCATGACCAGGCATCTAAGTACAAAGCATGAGCTGCAGTGGAGTAGACATCTCAAAAACAAAGAAAGGTCTCTGGCTCCTCCTGCTTCCTCTTGTGCTGCAGTGTCGGCCTCTTCATCCACCTCTGGAGTGACAGTGGCACCTGCCACCCCGCAAACAGAGAATCTGCCAGCAACACCACCACGTGGGGGCACCAAGTAACTCCACAATGTCCCACGGAAGCGTTCAGCTCTCTATCACCAAAACACTGGAGCGGAAGAGGAAGTACCCCCCTACCCACCCGGAATCCTGGGCCCTGAATGCCAGCATTTCAAAATTACTGTCCTTAGAAATGCTGTCATTCTGTCTAGTGGAAATGGAGAGTTTTAAAAGCCTAATGGCGGTGGCTGTCCCACAATATGTCGTGCCCAGCCTCCACTACTTTTCCAGGCATGCCATCCTTTCCCTGCACAACCAAGTGGGGGACAAAATCAGGTGTGCACTGCGCAACGCCATCTGTGGCAATGTCCACCTAACTACTGCTACGTGGACCAGTAAGATCGGTCAGGGACGTTATATCTCCCTAACAGCACACTGGGTAAATGCAGTGGTGGCTGGGCCGGAGGCGGATAGCAGTTTGGCGCATGTCCTTCTACCACCGAGGATTGCAGGGCGCTTCAGTTTGCCTCCTGTTGCTTCCTCCTCCTACTCCGCTTCCTCATCCTCTATCAGCTCCTCATCCGCTCAGCGTAACACCTTCACCACCAACTTCAGCACAGCCAGGGGTAAACAACAGCAGGCAGTTTTAAAGCTTATCTGTTTGGGGGACAAACCCCACACCGCGCAAGAGCTGTGGATGGGCATGGAACAACAGACCGATGAGTGGTTGGTATCAGTGAGCCTCAAGCCCGGCCTGGTGGTGTGCAATAAAGGGCAAAATCTCGTAGCAGCTCTGGGACTAGCCAGTTTGACACACATCCCTTGCCTGGCACATGTGATGAATTTGGTGGCGCAGAGGTTCAGTGACGCTGATATGTCAGAGCTGCTGCATAAAGTGCGGGCTTTTGGCATTCTCACCCTGCTGCTGCTCGCCTGTCAGCACCGCAGCGTAACTTCGACCTTCCAGCTCACCGCCTCATATGCGACGTGCCCACAAGGTGGAACTCCACCTTGCACATGCTGGCTGTGCGAGCAGCAGCAGGCGATAGTGGAGTTTCAGCTGCAGCACGCATGGGTGAGTCGCTCTGCGGAACAGCACCACTACACCAGCAATGACTGGGCCTCCATGCAAGACCTGTGTTCCTTGTAGCACTGTTTCGAGTGCTCCACCAACATGGCCAGTGCCGATAACGGCGTTACCAGCGTTACTATGCCACTTCTATGTCTCGTTGAAAAAACGCTTCTGGCGATGATGGAAGAGGATGTGGCGCAAGAGGAGGAGGAGGAGGAAGAGGGATCATTCACCCACAAACACCAGGTACACAATTGTCCAGCCAGGGCACAGTTCTGGAGGATGTGGAGGAAGAGATGGAGGAGGAGGAACCATGTTCACAGCAGGGTGGCACCCAAACCAGCTCATGGCCATCACTGGTGCATGGCTGGGGGGATACAGAGGACACAGACGATACACCTCCCACAGAGGACAGCTTTTCATTGCCTCTGGGCAGCCTGGCACACATGAGCGATTACATGCTGCAGTGTCTTCACAACGACCGCCGAGTTGCCCACATTTTAACTTGTGCTGATTACTGGGTGGCCACGCTACTGGATCTTCGTTACAAGGACAACATACCGTCCTTAATTCCGTCCCTGGAGCGTGATCGTAATATGCGCAAGTACAAGCGCATGCTGGTAGATGCGCTGCTGGTCGCATTCCCAACGCAACTGGGGCACCACCAGCACCTAAGAAGGCAGGGCCGAAATGTTGAAAAGCTTTGTCAGCACGCCACAACAACCAGCACCACCAGTTGATATGGAATGTCTTAGCAGGAGGCAGCATTTCAGCAACATGGTGGAGCAGTATGTATGCACATGCCTACACGTACTGAATGACGGGTCTGCCCCCTTCAACTTCTGGGTCTTCAAATTGAGCACATGGTCAGTGTAATGTCTGAACGTGTGTTTACCACGGCAGGGGGCGTTATCACAGACAAGCGCAGCCGCCTGTCCACAGCCAATGTGGACAAACTCACGTTCATTAAAATGAACCAGGCATGGATCCCACAGGACTTTTTTCCGTACCTTGTGCAGAATAGACATGTATACCGGCCTTACCCAGCCATTGTTATACTACAGCGCAATTGCTCATTGTTGTATTTTGGATATTTCCCACTCTTTTGGAGTGTACCCTAATAAAAAAACAAACAAAAATGGGAGCAACGGAGCTAGGCGCAGCCTTAGCATAGTGCTGTGTGACTTGGGGGGAAGTTAGGCAGTTGAGGGTTAAAGTTTAGGTGAGGGGAGGGGTCATGGTCATGGTTCCCGGGCAGTATATGAGGGGAGCGGGGGGCGGAGTTTGGCAGACGCTGCTCGTGTAAGAAGGAGAAAGTTTTTCCCTCCCGCCCGCCCAGTATAGTGGCTGGGGTTGATGAGTTTGCAGTGGCGTGGTAATGGAGGGTCCTGGAAAGCAATGATAAGTTTAATAGGTGCATGCCAAGGTGGAGTGTGCATCTCAGGAGGTTCGGTAAGCTTGTGCATGGGGCTCCTGTTGGGCAGATGGGCCTACAGGGGAGATCAATTACAGTATGGAGGATTCGGTGCTCTCGGGTCGGTGACCGCGGCCGAGGGTAAGGCGGTATGACAAGTGGAGGTGAATGGTGGAGAGCACAGCTTACCTGTTGCCTTCTAGGATCCTATGCAATGGTTCATATGTTATGGTAATTGATATGTTATGCGTGTTATTACGTATTTCTGTTAAGTAATAATTGATGTTGTTTAATAAATTGGCCGAGAAGGCTCTTTTCCCAAGAAGATGTCTTTGTCTGTTAATTGTGGTACAGGTGGGGGCAGTAAGGTAAGGGGCAGGTTTTATGGGCCGAAGTATCTTCCATCCCATAAGTCAAAACACAAAAAAATGAAAACAAAAAACCAATGTTGGCTACCTCGTCCTCCTCCACCACCGCTTCCACCGCCTTCTCAAACTCCTACTCCATATGGACCTCCACCTCATAAATCAATATAATTTTTTTAAATTTGTACGTATTTCATTTAATTTTATGTCATTTCACTAATTTGTCTGTTACATTTTTGGGTGAAATTCACAAATTTTTGGCTGTGATATACCACTGCTATACCTAGTAGACAGGTAAAAACAATTCACTAATTTGTCTGTTACATTCTCGGGTGAAATTCACCAATTTTTGGCTGTGATATACCCCTGCTATACTTAGTAGACAGTTAAACAAATTTCACTAATTTGTCTGTTACATTTTTGGGTGAAATTCACCAATTTTTGACTGATATACCCCTGCTATACCTATTAGGCCGAATGCACACGGCCATGTTCCGCGGCCGAGAGCGGTCCCTGGTAGCACGGCCTGGATTCCTGTTCAGAGCAGGAGCGCATGGCATCATTGGTTGCTATGACGCCGTGCGCTTCATGCCACTGCTGCTGTACAATTATACACTCGTATAGTGTATTACTGTACAGCAGCGGTGGCATGAAGCGCACGGCGTCATAGCAACCATTAACGCCATGCGCTCCTACTCTGAACAGGAATCCAGGCCGTGTTACCACGGACCGCTCTCGGCCGCGGAACATGGCTGTGTGCATTTGGCCTTAGACAGTTAAAAAAATTTCACTAATTTGTCTGTTACATTTTTGGGTGAAATTGACAAATTTTTGGCTGTGATATACCCCTGCTATACCTAGTAGACAGGTAAACAAATTTCACTAGTTTGTCTGTTACATTGTCAGGTGACATTTTACCAACTTTGCCGTATACAAACCCCTGCTCTGCATAGGTGACAGGGAATAAAATAAAAAAAAATCTTCTTTAATTGACGCGCGCCCACTCCTTTCATTCAATGCTTAAGCATTAACAACTTGTCCCACATTTGCACTTCAATAATTTGGCCTACTTTTCTGCTTGATCACATTCTATTTCAAACAATTAACCTTCCTTGTATGTGGTATTCCTTTCTCACGCTCCCTCTCCGGCGTGGAACCCTGATTTGCCGCTAACCGTGAACAACATGGTAGGCGCAGAAAAGAACATCGAAATTTGGTAGAGAAGATATCTAATTGGATCGTGAACATCATGGGGACGTGCGACATGGTGGGGCAGTATATGTGCACACGCCTACACGTACTGACTGATGGGTCTGCCCCCTTCAACTTCTGGGTCTCCAAATTGGGCACATAGACTGAGCTTGCCCTTTATGCGTTTGAGGTGCTAGCCTGCCGTGCAGCGAGTGTATTGTCTGAACTTTTGTTTAGCACGGCTGGAGGGGGTTATCACAGGTTATATTTCCCAATGTTTGGGAGTGTACCCTAATTAAAATTAATTAATTAATTAAAACCAAAAACCAGTGTAGGCTACCTCCTCCACCGCCACCTACACTGCCACATCCACTGCCACCTCAACCTTCTACTCCATATGGACCTCGTCCTCCTAGATCAAGATTGTTATTTTTACGTATTTTATGTTATTTGAAGTCATTTCCCTATCCACATTTGTTTGCCAGAGCACTTGCCATGCTCTTAACCACATTTTGCTGGCATTTGCAGCCCTCTAGCCCTTTCTATGACTTTTTTAGAGCCATTTTAGTGCTCAAAAGTTTGGGTCCACATTGACTTGAATGGGGTTAGGGTTCAAGTTCGGGTCAAGTTCTGGTCCCGAACTCGAACTTTTTTGTGAAGTTCGGCCGAACCCGAACATCCAAGTGTCCGCTCAACTCTAATAAAGAGCATTGTGACACAGTGAGGGGAATGGTCTGGGAAAATAGGTATTTTCCTACCAGCGTGTGCTGCTGGTCTGATTTGCAGCCAGGTGGGGTCAAATACTGGACTGGATTTTAATTGCCGGTCTGAGTTTTTGGCAGCACCTGGCTGTCCTTAAATAGGCAGCTGGGCTCAGCAGCAGGATCTCTGTGTTGGGATCTGAGGCTTGGTGCCAGGTTGGAGGGCTGAGACCCATGGGCCAAGGAAACAGGCCCCTTAAAGCCTGCTGTGGACTGCTGGAGGCAGAACTGACATCAAGGTGACTTGTCTTATATGAACTTTCCAATTTGTTTGAAGTAACACTAAGATGTACTTTCCATTGTGTGTGAGGTAAACACCAAGACTGCAAAGTAACGCATTGTTTTGTGCATTTGCCTCAAGTATGAATAAACACTGAAGTTTTGCGTTAAGAACTTGTCTTTTGCCTCTGTACTGCGTCCGTTTACCCTGTCTACCAGAACAAAACCCCACAGCATATAGCAATTTGGAGTGGCCCATACACACATAAGTGGGACACTACACACATAGGACATCTTTTGTAGATTTGCTGCAGATTCCATCCTGCACATTGCAAAAGGTGAGATTCTGCAACGATAATAGCAGCAAAGTGGATGAAATGTTTCCACTGCAGTTTACGTTTTGTGTTTCCTAGCACTACACAATGGCACTTGAGGAGCCAAACTCCTTAATGAAGAAAGAGGGAAAACACATTTATGATAGGTGGTGCCAATGATGGGTTGAGGAGGTTTGACGTTATGACCGATGAATGCCCCACTGTCATTCTTGCAGTACTAAAAGATCATTACAAAGATCTCTGCATTGTCCATTTATATACACATATATTTTTTTTTTAATATCTTTATTTCACATAATATCACTGTTAACACCATATTTATAAAACACATTATAAAGAGTTTTATAGAGCATCCCCCCCCCCCCCCCCCAGACCATCTGGTCCATTCATATTTTTGAATGTTGCAATTAGATCACCCTAAGCCATTCATCCTACATGTGAACGGCATTTATGGAAACAGGAAATCATAGACCACTGGGCGGTTTCTGTACCCAGTCTTGACCACCTCTGCTGCATCCACCCTGTGCTAGTTTAGGAATACCATTCTAGACATAAATACATGTCCTCCCAGAGGAGAAACCCACATCTATCAGATATTTATGGCAGACTGTATCCTGTGGCAGTCCACAGGTAACTTTGACCCAATCTAAATATGTACTATTATTAACCACCCTCTTTTTCCTATCACAGAGACAGTTAACCCATTTACACAGATTTTACCCCTAGTCCCAGAATTCTCATTTTGTGTGCTAACCTTTTATGTAGCACAGTACCAAAAGTCTAGATACACAACATCCAGGTTTAAAAACTAAAGAAAATTTCAATTAACTTCTTAAGGACCCTGCCATATTTCATCTTAAGGACCAGGCAATTTTTTGCAAATCTGACATGTGTCACTTTATGTGGTGATAACTTTAAACACTTTTACTTATCCAGGCCATTCTGAAATTGTTTTCTTGTCACATATTGTACTTTATGACAGTGGTAAAATTAAATAAAAAATGGAATTTTTATTTATAGAAAAAATACAAAATTTCGAAATCTCAATTTCTCTACTTTTATAATAGATAGTAATACCTCCAAAAATAGTTATTACTAGTGTTTATCGAGCATACTCGGCCGAACACCAGTTCGGCTTGAGCATCTCGATGCTCGGCACATGGCGGTATTCGTCCGAATACCGCATGTGCTCGAGTGCAATGCTCGAGTCTCCTCCCCGCACATTTGTTGGCTGCTATGCAGCCATTAAACGTGCAGGTAAGTACTGCCCTCCACTGTAATGCTGTAGCCATGTTGGTTACTGGCATTACAGTGATTGGCTGGCCGGAACTGGTCATCGGGCACTATATAGCACCCGATGACACGTGTTTGGCCCAGTGTTAGTCAGGGAGAGCTGTGCTGAAGAAGGGAAAGATAGTGTAGGGAGTGACATATTTTTTTTTTTTTTAAATTGAAAAACTTGTCAGAGACCCAAAAGTCCTTTTAAGGACTATTGTTGTGTGTGGCAGCAGTAATATCCATTTTTAGCGCAACCTGCGCTAAATAGCGTGCAATATTTAGGCTGCTGCAGACAGCGACATTATCTGCGCTACATCTCCTGTGTAACGTGTGAACAGCCAAAAAATATCTGTGACATCCAGTGTACTTTTTCTGTAGATGGTGTCCGCTGCTGACAGTGACATTACCTGGGGTACATCTCCTGTGTAACGTTTCCACATCCCAAATACCTGTTACATTCCCTGTAATTTTTGATTAGCCGCTGCTGACATCAGCGACATTATCTGTGGTGTTTCTCCTGTGTAACATTTCCACATCCCAAATACCTATGACATTCCCAGTAATTTTATATTAGCTGCTGCTGACATCAGCGACATTATCTGAGGCATTTCTCCTGTGTAACGTTTCCACATCCCAAATACCTGTGACATTCCCTGTAATTTTTTATTAGCCGCTGCTGACATCAGTGACATTAGGTTGAGGGGGCGGGATGGGGAGTCAATATGCTGAGTAATGGAGCTACCTTGTCTGCTTATCAGCGACGGGGGAGCTATTTGGAGGCAGGGTGGGGGCTGGAAGGGTATTTTGGAGAAGGGTGAGAGAGGTTTTTTTTTTTTTCTTTCCTCTTCGCCCTCTGCTAGATAATTAGATTTGTTTCGCTAAATGTGAGAGGTTTGCGGGAAAGGATAAAAAGATACGCTGTCTTTGAGTGGATTAGGAGGTTCTTGCCGGCCGTCATCTGCCTCCAAGAGACACACTTAATCAAAGAATCACTTATGTGGATGGAAAAGAGATGGATAGGGGTTGGGTACCACTCGGTATATACTACCTACTCTAGAGGGGTTTCAATTTTGGTACACAAAAATATTAAATTCAAGTGTCTTGCATGTGAGGTGGATGGCTGTGGCAGGTATCTCTTTTTGCATTGTAACATAGAAGGAGTTAAAATGGTAATCGCAAATATATAAATCCCTCCGCCGTATAAGTCAGATGTGGTGTATGAATTGTACAGATTTATGTTGAATAGGCAGGAATGTATAATGATTGCGATAAGAGATTATAATGCTGTAATGGATCCACTCAGAGACAGAATGTCTGGCAGAGGGGGAAGAATACAAAATGTAGATTTACTTAAATTGGCCTTGGAGTTCAACTGGATTGACGTCTGGCGTTATTTAAACCCAGAAGAAACAATGTATTCATGTTACTGCAAAACACACCAGACGTGGTCAAGAATAGATATGGTATTGGGAAATTAAAATCTAATGACCCAAAGTAGGATCAAGATAAAGTACTCACCTATGGCTCTATCCGATCACAGTGCCATCGTAATGGACCTGGATTTGAATAGAAAGCAAAATTTGCCAATGTTCCAATTCAACTCCCATTGGTTATCGCTTATCCCGGATAAAGAAAGTATATTGCTGGAGTTAAAAAAAATTGGGGGGAAAATAAC
Source organism: Bufo gargarizans (assembly GCF_014858855.1). Classification (NCBI taxonomy): domain Eukaryota; kingdom Metazoa; phylum Chordata; class Amphibia; order Anura; family Bufonidae; genus Bufo; species Bufo gargarizans. Next base: position 59,020,761 of record NC_058090.1, read on the forward strand.
GGTTCCGCTAGTAGATTTATAGTCTGGCACACTGTCAAGGCATACCTAAGAGGATGTTTGTTTAAAAAGGTGAATTATTATAAAAAAATAACTAAAGAAGAGGAGAAATTGTTGGAGAAAAACTTAGAGGAAGCAAGATTACTTTATATAATGAACACCAATGGAGATAACAAGAAGAAATGGGAAGAGGAACAGGAAAATCTAAAAACATATTATATGGATAAAACAAGGAAGGAATTGTTCTTCCAGGGGTTTCAGTTAGCCTCAGAGGGAGAAAAGGTTGGGAAAATTTTGGCAGGCATAGTGAAGAATCAGCGTGGGAAAACATGGATAGGGGCAATTAGGGATAGTAGAGACAAAATAGTTACATCTCCCGAAGGAATCAAAAAGGTCTTCGTGGACTATTTCGAGGATCTATACAAGTCTAGGGCACAATATACCAAAAAGGACCTGGATTATTATCTAGACCAGATCGCTATGTCCAAGATATCTAAAGCTCAAAAGGAATATTTGGATAAAGAAATATCTATCTTAGAAATAGAAGAAGTCTTAGGTCAGGTGAAACCAGCAAAATCACCAGGATGTGATGGTCTCCCTTTTGAAATATATAAGAATTTCTCGCAGGTTTTAGTGCCAGAGTTGAGAGCGACATTCTGTGAGGCCCAAAAAATAGGCGACTTACCAGATTCAATGAAAGAAGCAATTATCACATTGATTCCAAAAAAGGGCAAAGAACAATTAGACCCGGGTTCATACAGACCAATATCACTGCTGAATACGGACATTAAGATATTGGCAAAAGTTTTGGCAGGTAGACTTTCTAGGGTGATTAAAGGTATAATTGAAGGAGATCAGACAGGTTTTATACCCGGAAGAACAATATATTCAAATATAAGAAGGCTGTACCTTAACATCGAAGCTAATAAATCAGAAGGCGGAGAAAAAGCTATACTCTCATTGGATGCTCAAAAGGCGTTCGATTGCATTGAGTGGGAGTATTTATGGGGAGTTTTAAAAAGGGTTGGTATAGGGGAGGGATTTATAAGATGGATTCAACTTATATATACTAACCCAAGGTCTAGGGTAATGGTGGATGGGAGCTTGTCCCTGCCTTTTGCCCTTGACAGGGGCACTAGGCAGGAATGCCCTATCTCCCCGTTATTATTTGCTATTGCAATAGAACCTCTGGCATGTATGATCAGAAATAAGGGGGAGTGCACAGGCTTTCAATATATGGACGGAAATGAAAAACTATTAATCTATGCGGTTGATTTTTTATTATTTTTACACAACACTGGGGAGGAGTTCAATAGAGTAATAGATATAATGGATAATTTTGGCTATTATTCTGGTTTAAATATTAATTGGCGGGAAATCTCATATGATGTTATTAGGAAATGGGGTATCACATAATTTCTCAAGGGTGCATGTGCTTGAGCAACACGAGAGCTTTAAATACTTGGGAATTGAAATTTCTAGAAATATAGAAGATTATGAAAGGTTAAATGTACTCCCTCTAATAACGAAACTTAGAGCCAAAATACACATTTGGAAAAAACTACCAATGTCAATTCAGGGTCGGGTGTATTTTAATAAAAAATATTTTTCTTCCCAATATTATACGTATTACAAAATGCTCCAATATGGTGGCCAAAGAAAATTTTTGGGCTGTTGGATAGCTTAATGGGGAATTTTATTTGGAAGGGTGATATCCCTAGGATAAGGATAGAAGTCCTTCAGCTCCCAGTAAGAGAAGGTGGACTTGCAGTTCCGAATTGTTTTTTTTATTATTTAATAACTCAATACAGTCAGACAAACGGAAGTTTAAAAGGATTAGTGGGGAGGGAAGAATTAATAAAAATGAGGTGGAGTGGGGATATTAATAACTTAGAGGTGTTGGAATCAGGAACATTGGGAAGAAATAGTACAAGAAATTGGATAATGAATTTATTGGAATATATATGGGTGGAAGTGAAAAAAACACTGGATATTAACCACCCCAGGACCGCCGTACGCAGGATTGCATCCTGGCGGCAGCCCTGTTATTCCGAGTGGACGCGCCGGCGCGTCCTCTCGCGAGAGGCGAGATTTCCTGTGAACGCGCGCACACAGGATCGGCCGGTAAGCAAGTAGATCTACAGCCTGCCAGTAGCGATCGTTCGCTGGAAGGCTGTAAATGCGATTTTTTTAACCCCTAACACGTATATTAGACGCTGTTTTGATAACAGCGTCTAATATACCTGCTACCTGGTCCTCTGGTGGTCCCTTTTGCTTGGATCGACCACCAGAGGACACAGGCAGCTCTGTAATAAGTAGCACCAAGCACCACACTACACTACACCCCCCCCCGGTCACTTATTAACCCCTTATTAACCCCTGATCACCCCATATAGACTCCCTGATCACCCCCCTGTCATTGATCACCCCCCGTAAGGCTCCATTCAGACGTCCATATGTGTTTTGCGGATCCGATCCATGGATCCGCAAAACACATACGGACCTCTGAATGGAGCCTTACAGGGGGGTGATCAATGACAGGGGGGTGATCAGGGAGTCAATATGGGGTGATCACCCCCCTGTCATTGATCACCCCCCTGTAAGGCTCCATTCAGACGTCCGTATGTGTTTTGCGGATCCGTGGATCCGCAAAACACGGACACAGCGGATCCGCAAAACACATACGGATGTCTGAATGGAGCCTTACAGGGGGGTGATCAATGACAGGGTGGTGATCAATGACAGGGTGGTGATCACCCCATATAGACTCCTTGATCACCCCCCTGTCATTGATCACCCCCCTATAAGGCTCCATTCAGACATTTTTTTGGCACAAGTTAGCGGAAATTTATTTATTTTTATTTTTTGTTTTTTCTTACAAAGTCTCATATTCCACTAACTTGTGTCAAAAAATAAAATCTCACATGAACTCACCATACCCCTCACGGAATCCAAATGCGTAACTTTTTTTAGACATTTATATTCCAGACTTCTTCTCACGCTTTAGGGCCCCTAAAATGCCAGGGCAGTATAAATACCCCACATGTGACCCCATTTTGGAAAGAAGACACCCCAATTTATTCGCTGAGGGGCATATTGAGTCCATGAAAGATTTAACTTTTTGTCCCAAGTTAGCGGAAAGGGAGACTTTGTGAGAAAAAAAAAATAAAAAATTCCGCTAACTTGTGCCCAAAAATTTTTTTTTCTATAAACTCGCCATGCCCCTCATTGAATACCTTGGGGTGTCTTATTTCCAACATGGGGTCACATGTGGGGTATTTATACTGCCCTGGCATTTTAGGGGCCCTAAAGCGTGAGAAGTCTGGGATCAAAATGTCTAAAAATGCCCTCCTAAAAGGAATTTGGGCCCCTTTGCGCATCTAGGCTGCAAAAAAGTGTCACACATGTGGTATCGCCGTACTCAGGAGAAGTTGGGCAATGTGTTTTGGGGTGTCATTTTACATATACCCATGCTGGGTGAGATAAATATCTTGGTCATATGCCAACTTTGTATAAAAAAATGGGAAAAGTTGTCTTTTGCCGAGATATTTCTCTCACCCAGCATTGGTATATGTAAAAACACACCCCAAAACACATTGCCCTACTTCTTCTGAGTACGGCAATACCAGATGTGTGACACTTTTTTGCAGCCTAGGTGGGCAAATGGGCCCACATTCAAAAGAGCACCTTTCGGATTTCACAGGGCATTTTTTACAGATTTTGATTTCAAACTACTTCTCACGCATTAGGGCCCCTAAAATGCCAGGGCAGTATATCTACCCCACAAGTGACCCCATTTTAGAAAGAAGACACCCCAAGGTATTCTGTGAGGGGCATGGCGAGTTCCTAGAACTTTTTATTTTTTCTCACAAGTTAGCGGAAAGTGAAGAATTTTTTTAAATTTTCCTTACAAAGTCTCATATTCCACTAACTTGTGACAAAAAATAAAAACTTCCATGAACTCACTATGCCCATCACGAAATACCTTGCGGTGTCTTCTTTCCAAAATGGGGTCACTTGTGGGGTAGTTATACTGCCCTGGCATTTTAGGGGCCCAAATGCGTGAGAAGTAATTTGAAATCAAAATATGTAAAAAAAATGGCCTGTGAAATCCTAAAGGTGCTCTTTGGAATGTGGGCCCCTTTGTCCACCTAGGCTGCCAAAAAGTGTCAAACATGTGGTATCGCCCTACTCAAGAGAAGTTGGGGAATGTGTTTTGGGGTGTCATTTTACATATACCCATGCTGGGTGAGATAAATATCTCGGCAAAAGACAACTTTTCCAAAATTTTTAATCCAAAGTTGGCATTTGACCGAGATATTTATCTCACCCAGCATGGGTATATGTAAAATGACACCCCAAAACACATTCCTCAACTTCTCCTGAGTACGGCGATACCACATGTTTGACACTTTTTGGCAGCCTAGGTGGACAAAGGGGCCCACATTCCAAAGAGCACCTTTAGGATTTCACAGGCCATTTGTTTTACACATTTTGATTTCAAACTACTTCTCACGCATTTGGGCCCCTAAAATGCCAGGGCAGTATAACTACCCCACAAGTGACCCCATTTTGGAAAGAAGACACCCCAAGGTATTTCATGATGGGCATAGTGAGTTCATGGAAGTTTTTATTTTTTGTCACAAATTAGTTGAATATGAGACTTTGTAAGGAAAAAAAATAAAAAATTTTCATTTTCCGCTAACTTGTGACAAAAAATAAAAAGTTCTATGAACTCACTATGCCCATCAGCGGATACCTTAGGGTGTCTACTTTCCGAAATGGGGTTATTTGTGGGGGTTTCTACTGTCTGGGCATTGTAGAACCTCAGGAAACATGACAGGTGCTCAGAAAGTCAGAGCTGCTTCAAAAAGCGGAAATTCACATTTTTGTACCATAGTTTGTAAACGCTATAACTTTTACCCAAACCATTTTTTTTTACCCAAACCTTTTTTATCAAAGACATGTAGAACAATAAATTTAGTGAAAAATGTATATATAGATGTCGTGTTTTTAAAAAAAAAAATAATTGAAAGTGAAAAATGTCATTTTTTTGCAAAAATTTCGGTAAATTTCGATTAATTACAAAAAAAGTAAAAATGTCAGCAGCAATGCAATACCACCAAATGAAAGCTCTATTAGTGAGAAGAAAAGGAGGTAAAATTCATTTGGGTGGTAAGTTGCATGACCGAGCAATAAACGGTGAAAAAGTGGTCTGGTCATTAAGGGTGTTTAAGCTAGGGGGGCTGAAGTGGTTAAAGGGTACTTGAAGTACACACCCATTTGGAAAAATATGAATTTAAAGGAAGTTCAAAAGATCAGCTCCTATATAGATTGGGATTGTAACGGATCTCCTGGCACCCTGACCGGGTACCTCCGTCGATAGATGCTCCTAGTGCTTTCCGAGGACTCCAAGCACTCCACTTGACACCGTACGCACTGCAGACCCCACGAACCGCCGCAGCTTGGTTGGGGTCTCACCGTCCTCCACCCACGCTGGACCCAAGACCGGGCTTCAGCTTCCAGTGGGTGAACCTCTCCTACATCCAGAGAGCAGGAACCATGAACAAGCTCTTACAAGAGCTTATACTCAGGGGAGTATTGTGATATAGAAATCCCCAAAAGTGTAGTTATCGCATTCCCCAAACATGAGCCAAAACTTCATGAAGGTATAAAGCAGCCTCTTTATTTTAACACACAAGCATTTTATACACATCTTCCAACAAGGTTACCACCCACAGGGTTTTGTAAAAACAACCAATAACCACGTACAATACACTCAGACACTCCCACACAAAATCCTCCCCTCTGCCCGTGATAGAATTACCTCACACTGGGTTGATGCAATTATCACAGGCAGGCGAATACACAATATCCTCTGTCCTGGAGACAACCGAGAAGTAATTAAACTATCTCTCAGGACAAAGGACATCGCCAATACACATAGAGAGACAATGGATCAGACCTCCCTACTCAACGTATACAATGTCCCACCCTTTTCAATACACATAGACATTTAACATCCCAAAATGGCACAAATTAGACCAGGGGTTCAAGTTAGTCCAAGTCCTTTGTGAACAACGGAGGCCTGGCTGATTTAGAGGGCCCATAATCCTGGGGCAAGAGGCTAGTAGCCAGCCCCCTCCAAAACCCAGTGGCGAGGTTGGTTTCACCACACATCTCCCCCTCCCAGGGAAGACTAACCAGATACCTGACCTCATGCCGGTCGGTATCTGAGTTAGTCTGGCAGTCCACCCACAACCCAATACTGGACCTGTTGAATTTTGGGGCCTGGTTCTGTTCTGTATGTCCCCAGCTGTTGAGGGGGCATCTGCTACTCCTTGCTTCCTTGTTGCTCTCTAGCTTGGAGCTGTAGGTACTTGGTGGGCAGAGGCCGACTGCGCTCTGCCCCGATGCCAGCTCTTCCGCTGGGGTGGCCTGTGGGAAGTCTGGCTCTGGAGAAGAGGATAGAGGAGGACAGAGGCCAACTGCGCTCTTCCCAGATGCCAGCTCTTCCGCTGGGATGGGGTCAGGGAATCCTACCCCCAGGACCTTGTCGCGGATCAGCTGGGGAGAGGAGGGATTGCTTACCTCCTCCTCCTGGCATTCCTGCGGGGTTGGTGGGGACTCTTTACCGGCCGTCCAGCATCCCGGTAGGTCTGGTGCAAAGACTGCAGTCCCATCTGCACCATTGGAGTTAGGGGTGTTGTCCCCCTGTGGTTGGGGAGAGAGACCGGTTGTCTCCTCTCCCTTCAAAGTACACTGCCGCTGGGGAATGGAGATGATGCTCTCCTCTCCCTGCAAAACATACTACTGCTGGGGAGCAGGACCAACTGTCCCTACTCCCTGAAACTTTGGCTGCCGTTGGGGATCTGGGCCAACTGCCCAGCATCCCTGTAGGGCTGGTGGAGAGATCTCGGTCCCATCTCCACCTGCCATATGGGGTTCCCCCCAGTCCCAGTCTATGAGGTCCCCTACCTGTGTAGCTGGTACTGAAGCAGAGGATACTTCAGTTGGGTCTTCCCAGTAAACCTCCACAATATCCTCCCAGCTGAAGGGTTCTGGACCTGGGTCTGACACTCTGCTCTCTCGCTGAGCCCTCTCAATGGAGTGGAAGAGATCTCGGTAGTCCTGCTCCAGTTCCCAATCCAGGGTTGCTAGGTGAGACAGGTCTTTCTCCACCTCGTGGGGGTCATCCCAATCCTGCCTCGCCTCCCTCTCGTAGAAAATGTTCTGAAGTCTGGACTGTGCAGGGCTCCCGAAGTCAGGCTCTGCAAAGGACTCCCATAACAAGCCAGGACCATCAAACTCCTCTCCCTCTGGCTTGTCATGCTCAGCTGTCCAGGGTATGTACTGTGCCATATACCACCAGAGCGCCTGGTAGGCCTCCTCCAAACATAGCTCCTGCCATACCCGGTGCTCTAGTTCCTTCACCCATTCCTCCAGGGGCTGTTCTCCCAGGAAGGGCATCCGCAGGGCCACTTGCTTCTGCAATTGCTGCTCTCCACTGGGGAGACTCTCACCTCGCTGGTATTGTACATTACCCAGGGCCTGCTACCAGATGCCTTTCCTTAATGCATCCTGGCCATCCATGTCTTCCTCATCGTATGCCACTGCTGGTTCCATCCTGCTGCTGTAGCCAGGGGCGCTGTACGGATACTAGCATTGCTCTCAATTTTGTAAATCCACGAACGGTGTCTCTGAGCTGCTTCTCCTCTCACTAGGACGCCATCCCACTGCTTGCCACCAAATGTAACGGATCTCCTGGCACCCCGACCGGTTACCTCTGTCGATAGATGCTCCTAGTGCTTTCCGAGGACTCCAAGCACTCCACTTGACACCGTACGCACTGCAGACCCCACGAACCGCCGCAGCTTGGTTGGGGTCTCGCCGTCCTGCACCCACGCTGGACCCAAGACCGGGCTTCAGCTTCCAGTGGGTGAACCTCTCCTACATCCAGAGAGCAGGAACCATGAACAAGCTCTTACAAGAGCTTATACTCAAGGGAGTATTGTGATATAGCAATCCCCAAAAGTGTAGTTATCGCATTCCCCAAACATGAGCCAAAACTTCATGAAGGTATAAAGCAGCCTCTTTATTTTAACACACAAGCATTTTATACACATCTTCCAACAAGGTTACCACCCACAGGGTTTTGTAAAAACAACCAATAACCACGTACAATACACTCAGACACTCCCACACAAAATCCTCCCCTCTGCCCGTGATAGAATTACCTCACACTGGGTTGATGCAATCATCACAGGCAGGCGAATACACAAAATCCTCTGTCCTGGAGACAACCGAGAAGTAATTAAACTATCTCTCAGGACAAAGGACATCGTCAATACACATAGAGAGACAATGGAACAGACCTCCCTACTCAACGTATACAAACCGGATTCCAAAAAAGTTGGGACACTATACAAATCGTGAATAAAAACTGAATGCAATGATGTGGAGGTGCCAACTTCTAATATTTTATTCAGAATAGAACATAAATCACAGAACAAAAGTTTAAACTGAGAAAATGTACCATTTTAAGGGAAAAATATGTTGAATCAGAATTTCATGGTGTCAACAAATCCCCAAAAAGTTGGGACAAGGCCATTTTCACCGCTGTGTGGCATCTCCCCTTCTTCTTACAACACTCAACAGACGTCTGGGGACCGAGGAGACCAGTTTCTCAAGTTTAGAAATAGGAATGCTCTCCATTCTTGTCTAATACAGGCCTCTAACTGTTCAATCGTCTTGGGCCTTCTTTGTTGCACTTTCCTCCCTATGATGCGCCAAATGTTCTCTAAGGTGAAAGATCTGGACTGCAGACTGGCCATTTCAGTACCCGGATCCTTCTCCTACACAGCCATGATGTTGTGATTGATGCAGAATGTGGTCTGGCATTATCTTGTTGAAAAATGCAGGGTCTTCCCTGAAAGAGATGACGTCTGGATGGGAGCATATGTTGTTCTAGAACCTGAATATATTTTTCTGCATTGATGGTGCCTTTCCAGACATGCAAACTGCCCATGCCACACGCACTCATGCAACCCCATACCATCAGAGATGCAGGCTTCTGAGCTGAGCGTTGATAACAACTTGGGTTGTCCTCTATGGTCCGGGTGACATGGCGTCCCAGATTTCCAAAAAGAACTTTGAATCGTGACTCATCTGACCACAGAACAGTCTTCCATTTTGCCACACTGCATTTTAAATGATCCCTGGCCCAGTGAAAACGCCTGAGCTTGTGGATCTTGCTTAGAAATGGCTTCTTCTTTGCACTGTAGAGTTTCAGCTGGCAACGGCGGATGGCACGGTGGATTGTGCTCACTGACAATGGTTTCTGGAAGTATTCCTGAGCCCATTCTGTGATTTCCTTTACAGTATCATTCCTGTTTGCGGTGCAGTGTCGTTTAAGGACCCGGAGATCACGGGCATCCAGTATGGTTTTACGGCCTTGACCCTTACGCAGAGATTGTTCCAGATTCTCTGAATCTTCGGATGATGTTATGCACAGTTGATGATGATAGATGCAAAGCCTTTGCAATTTTTCGCTGGGTAACACCTTTCTGATATTGCTCCACTATCTTTCTGCGCAACATTGTGGGAATTGGTGATCCTCTACCCATCTTGGCTTCTGAGAGACACTGCCACTCTAAAAAGCTCTTTTTATACCCAATCATGTTGCCAATTGACCTAATTTGTGTTAATTGGTCTTCCTGCTCTTCGTTATGCTCAAATTTACTTTTTCCAGCCTCTTATTGCTACTTGTCCCAACTTTTTTGGGCTTTGTTGACACAGTGAAAATTTGAATCAATGTATTTTTCGTTTAAAATGATACATTTACTCGGATTAAACGTTTGATCTGTCATCTACGTTCTATTACAAATAAAATATTGACATTTGCCATCTCCACATCATTGCATTCAGTTTTTATTCACAATTTGTTTAGTGTCCCAACTTTTTTGGAATCCGGTTTGTACAATGTCCCACCCTTTTCAATACACATAGACATTTAACATCCCAAAATGGCACGAATTAGACCAGGGGTTCAAGTTAGTCCAAGTCCTTTGTGAACAACGGAGGCCTGGCTGATTGAGAGGGCCCATAATCCTGGGGCAAGAGGCTAGTAGCCAGCCCCCTTCAAAACCCAGTGGCGAGGTTGGTTTCGCCACAGGGATAAAAACGGAATAAAATACTTAACTCAAGTATTTGAGAGAGATAAACTGAAGGACTTTGCTACCTTGGTAATGGAGTTTGGGATCTCCCAAAAGGATAGCTATAAATATTTACAGCTTAAAAATGCTGTTAAGATATCAGTTAATTCAAACAAATATAGAAAAGAAGAATCAAATAGAATATATAAATTTAGTAATGGAGAGGAAAAAAAAGGAATTACGACAAAAAGATATGGGATACTGATGGAGGCAAAAAAAGAACGAATAACATTACTAGCCAGAGGAAAGTAGGAAATGGAGATCCCAGACTTCACTGAAGAAAAATGGAAAGATGCCCTCAGAAGTTATATTAAGGTATCGGAAAGGGCCTCACATAAAATTCTTTATAGTTCATAGGCTGCATCGAACTCCCTGAGCGCTAAAAAAAATGAGGGTTAGAACTTTGGATAAGTGCCCAAAATGCGAGGGGAGAGGGCAGATCTTATACATTGTTTTTGGAGATGTCCCAAACTGGTAAGATACTGGAAAGAGATAGTAGAGATTACATCAGTATTTTGGTGTATTCGAGTGGTGGATGACCCTCTAGTCTGTATTTTAGGGGCCACAGCACATCTTAAACTAAATAAAGCAATACAATCGGTCCTGAATTAAGTACTATTTCAGGCTAGATTGCTTATATTAAGGAAGTGGGTCAATAGACCCTCCCACACCGGGACAGTGGCAGGAAGCAGTTCTCAACTTGATCAAATTGGAAAGGGCATCTGAGCGATATGAAGATAGGTTTAGAAAAATGGATAAAATATGGAAGAAATGGTTGAACCAGGGCCGTGGTGTTTAGTTTTTTTTTTTGCTCTCTCCTCTCTCGCCCTTCTTTTCTCCAATTGGGGGGGGGGTGGGCATAAGGGGTAAAATGTCATTATAATGCTGTCTATTGTAATACAGACCTTTTGGATGGTCTGATGTTGTATATGTTCTTTTTGTATGTTTGATAATAAAAGAATTATAAAAAAAAAAAAAAGACATCAGCGACATTATCTCCGGTATATCTTCTGTGTAACGTTTCCACGTCCCAAATACCTTTTTTAATTTTTTCACGCCATACACTTACAAATCCTACACTACTGTACGTGTGACATAATTTCAAGCATATATAACATTTAATATGAAAAAGGTGAGCAGTAAGGGACAGGGAAGTGGCTGTGATGCTGATGGTGCGTGCACAGGCCGCGGAGCACAAGAAAAACAATCATCCACGATACCTAGCTTCATGTCCCAATTTGCAGGGCGGCGCACGACCACGCTCTCTAAGTCAGACCAGTGTGACCAGGTAGTCGGTTGGATTGCAGCAGATATCGGTTCCAGTCGGTTAAGCACTAGAGATGGCCTTGCGGTTCACTCGGCGGTTGTTTCGCGATTCGCCGAACGGGCGAACGTATGGCGATGTCCGCCAGCACTATATTCTTTTACACTGTTAATAACTTTGACCCATGACACATCCATCAGGTCGTACAGGCCAGCCAATTGAGACGTTTCAGCACATGGACATACCCCCTACCTTATAAGTAAACCTGATCCTGCCGCCATTTTACATTCAGTGTTTTGCCAGTGTAGGGAGAGGTTGCTGTGTGGAGCAGGGACAGACTGTTAGGGACACCAAACGCTAGCTAATAGAGCCACAAAAGTCCTTCTAAGGACTGGTATAGGTGTGCTATCCATAGGTGTGACTTATTGAGGGGTGTAATATACCTATAATATACTTTCTAACATAGAAAGTATATTATAGTGCATTTGTATTGTGCAGCAGTTGTGTGCGGTTCTGCTGCGATACTGCAGCTACACAGTGCCAAACGCTATTGGAACAAATAATTTATACTGGTGTGATATACTAGTTGCCCCCCAAAAAAACTGATTGAAGCAGGGGTGTTATATACCAATAATATACTTTCAATATAGTGCATTTGGGTAGTGCAGCATTGGTTTGCGGTTTTGCTGCGTTACCTCATCTACAGATAGGGACAAATGACATTGGAATAAATAATTTCTACTGGTGTAATATACCAGTTGCCCCCCAAAAAAACTGATTGAAGCAGCGGTGTTATATACCAATAATATACTTTCTATATAGTGCATTTAGGTAGTGCAGCATTGGTTGGCGGTATTGCTGCATTACCTCAGCTACAGATAAGGGCAAACGACATTGGATCAAATAATTTCTACTGGTGTGATATACCAGTTGCCCCCCCAAAAAAATGATTGAAGCAGGGGTGTTATATACCAATAATATACTTTCTATATAGTGCATTTAGGTAGGGCATTTGTTTGCAGTTTTGCTGCGTTAATGCAGCTACAGATAATGACAAACACCATTGAAGCAAATAATTTCTACTGGTGTGATATACCAGTTGCCCCCCGAAAAACTGATTGAAGCAAGGGTGTTATATACCAATTATGTAATTTCTATATAGTGCATTTGGGTAGTGCAGCATTTGTTTGCGGTTTTTCTGCTGTAAAATTGATATCCAATGAACGTGTAATCTACCTCCACCCATATACTTACTTATTCTTTTCTATACAGTGAATGACTAATAGTTGGAGCCTAGGAGGAATTCCACACCAGTGACGACCGCGTGTTATCGAATTTCAACTATTATCATTAGAGATTTTGTTCAAGAGGGGATTTTGTTAGCCATGTTTTTAATCCAATTTAACATTTTTAGTTATTTTAAACATATGTATTTGACCTGTATTTGTACTGGCCTTCAGTAAAATTTATATCCTTTGACCATCTAATAGACTTCCAGCCACATACTTACTTGTTCTTTTATGTACGCTAAATGCATAATTTTTGGGGCCTGTAGTACACTAGCCTGCTGGAAAATTGATATCCAATAACCGTGTAATCTACCTCCAGCCACTTACTTACTTGTTCTTTTATGTATGCTGAATGCATAATTTTTGGGGCCTGTAGTACACTGGCCTGCTGGAAAATTGATATCCAATAACCGTGTAATCTACCTCCTATCATGGTGGACAGGATGTCAGATACGCAGAGAAATAAACAGACAAGTATCTAGGCAAGAAGCTGGGAATCAGGGTCACCTCCTGACACTTCCCTACCAGCTCTCCCTATACTGCTATGCCGACATTCATACCCTTAAGGTGGGAATAATGTGTCCTCGTGCCTGGGCTGCAAATACCCTAAAATCCCTAAGATGGTGAAGGGGAATAGAGCCAGCCTGCTCCCTCAGAACCTGGAGGGGACAGGCATCTCTCTAACAGCCTAGACAGCAAACAACAAGAAAACAATAACCAACTTATCTTTTCTGAGCAGGAAAAGCCAATCCTTCCTTCCTTACTTCCACAGAGCCAGATAGAAGCTATAACCCACACGGAACACTGGGAGTGGGTGTAATTTAAACCAACAACCCCAAAACAAAAGACTAGACATGTGCTGCTAATCTGGTAGACCTCCGCACGTAGCCTGAGCAGGGCATGACAGTACCCCCCCCCCTCTACGGGTGACCTCCGGACACCCCGGACCAACCTTATCCGGGTGGGATCTGTGAAAAGCCCTCACCAGTCGACTGGCACTGACATCCAGCGCCAGAACCCACATCCTTTCCTCGGGGCCATATCCCCTGCAGTGTACCAGGTACTGAAGGGAGCCCCGAAGAACTCTAGAGTCAAGAACCCTGGGGATCTCGAACTCTAAATTTCCATCAACCAGAACAGGAGGAGGAGGCAATGGCGATGGTACCACCGGTTTCACATATTTTTTCAGTAAAGACCTGTGGAACACATCATGGATCCTCCAAGTCTGCGGAAGATCCAGCCGAAACGCTACTGGATTGAGGACCGCAGATATTTTGTATGGTCCAATAAATCTTGGACCCAGTTTCCAAGATGGCACTCTCAGTTTAATATTTTTAGTGGACAACCACACCAGATCACCCACACACAGGTCCAGACCAATCACACAGTCACACAGTCTCTTGTCAGCCATTCGCTTATACCTCTCACCCATCTTCTCCAAATTCACTTGGATCCTCCGCCAGATAGAAGACAGGGCAGAAGAAAATCTCTCCTCCTCTGGCATCCCAGAGGAACTAGTACCAGAAAAGGTACCAAACTGAGGATGAAAACCATATGCGCCAAAAAATGGCGACTTACCCATGGACTACTGCCTACGGTTGTTCAAAGTAAACTCTGCTAGGGACAAGAATGAGGAACAGTCCTCCTGATTCTCAGCCACAAAGCATCTCAAGTAGGTCTCCAGGTTTTGATTAGTACGCTCTGTCTGCCCATTCAAATGCGGATGAAAAGCCAAAGAGAACGAAATTTTAATACCAAGCCGAGAACAGAACCTGGAGACAAACTGCGTGCCCTTTTCAGAAACCACATCCGAAGAAATGCCATGCAATTTCACGATATTATCAACAAAAATCTGTGCAAGAGTCTTGGCATTGGGCAGACTAGCTAACAATATAGACTATAATGGCATCTGAGAATATAGATGTAGTGGCTGTTACTGAGACTTGGTTCAAGGGGAGTAATGACTGGAATATATCAATACCAGGGTTCTCTCTATACAGGAAAGACAGAGAAGGCAAGAAGGGCGGAGGGATGGTCCTGTATGTGAAAGATAGCATAAAATCTAATTTGATACAAGTTAGCGAGAACAATTTAGAGTCAGTTTGGGTTACTTGCAGCTTGATAATCATAAGGTAACTCGTGTAGGTGTGATATATAGACCACCTAGCCAAGTCAAAGAATTAGATTATCTACTAGTTAAGGAAATAGCTAAAATGACATTGAAGGGGGAAGTTATGATTATGGGAGACTTCAATCTTCCAGATGTAAACTGGAAAACCAAAATAGCTAGTTCTGCCAGGAGTACAGATATTCTAAATTCCCTACTGGGAGTATCTCTACAGCAAGTAGTGGAGGAGCCAACCCGTAAGGAGGCCATTTTAGATTTAGTATTCACAAATGGGAATTTGGTATCTGATATTACTGTAGGGGAAAGCTTGGGATCTAGTGATCACCAGTCAGTGTGGTTTACTATAAGTACAGTGACTGAGTCACACCCCACAAAAACAAAAGTTTTATATTTTAGAAAAACAGACTTTTCTAAAATTAGATTAGTGGCATACGAGTCCCTATCAGACTGGAACAGTTTCATTGGAGTCCAGGAGAAATGGGACTACTTAAAAGTGGGGCCTGATGGGATACACCCAAAGCTATTAAGAGAGATCAGCGGTGAACTAGCAAAACCATTAACAGATTTATTTAACTAATCACTGGCAACAGGAGTCGTCCCAGAAGATTGGAAATTAGCAAATGTTATGCCCATTCGCAAGAAAGGTAGTAGGGAAGAATTGGGCAACTATAGGCCAGTAAGCCTGACATCAATAGTGGGGAAATTTATGGAAACCATACTTAAGGAGAGGATTGTGGAACATCTAAAATCCCATGGATTGAAAGATGAAAAACAGCATGGGTTTACTTCAGGGAGATCATGTCAAACTAATCTTATTGATTTTTTTGATTGGGAGACCTAAATAATAGATGGAGGAGGTGCAGTAGACATCGCTTATCTAGACTTTAGTAAGGCTTTTGATACTGTCCCACATAGAAGGCTTATCAATAAAGTGCAGTCTTTGGGCTTGGACTCCCATATTGTTGAATGGATTAGGCAGTGGCTGAGGGACAGGCAACAGAGGGTTGTAGTCAATGGAGTATATTCAGACCAAGGTCTTGTTACCAGTGGGGTACCTCAGGGATCTGTTCTGGGACCTATATTGTTTAATATCTTTATCAGCAAAATTACAGAAGGCCTCAATGAAAAAATTTCACAGAATTACCATTAATTCTAAAATTTCACTTTTAATAATCATAATTAAAATATTGGACCCTTTTGATACGAAAATAAACAATAAACAAAAATTAAATCCAGAAGGCCTCAATGGTAAGGTGTGTCTTTTTGCTGATGACACAAAGATTTCTAACAGGGTTGATGTTCCTGGAGGGATACACCAAATGGAAAAGGACTTAGGAAAACTAGAGGAATGGTCAAAAATCTGGCAACTAAAATTTAATGTTGATAAGTGCAAGATAATGCACCTGGGACGTAAAAACCCAAGAGCAGAATATAAAATCAGTGATACAGTCCTAACCTCAGTATCTGAGGAAAGGGATTTTAGGGATCATTATTTCAGAAGACTTAAAGGTAGGCAGACAATGTCATAGAGCAGCAGGAAATGCTAGCAGAATGCTTGGGTGTATAGGGAGAGGTATTACCAGTAGAAAGAGGGAGGTGCTCATGCCGCTCTACAGAGCACTAGTGAGACCTCATTTGGAGTATTGTGCTGAGTACTGGAGACCATATCTCCAGAAGGATATTGATACTTTGGAGAGAGTTCAGAGAAGAGCTACTAAACTGGTACATGGATTGCAGGATAAAACTTACCAGGAAAGATTAAAGGACCTTAACATGTATAGCTTGGAAGAAAGACGAGACAGAGGGGATATGATAGAAACTTTTAAATACATAAAGGGAATCAACAAGGTAAAAGAGGAGAGAATATTTAAAAGAAGAAAAACTGCTACAAGAGGACATAGTTTTAAAATAGAGGGGCAAAGGTTTAAAAGTAATATCAGGAAGTATTACTTTACTGAGAGAGCAGTGGATGCATGGAATAGCCTTCCTGCAGAAGTGGTAGCTGCAAATACAGTGGAGGAGTTTAAGCATGCATGGGATAGGCATAAGGCCATTCTTCATATAAGATAGGGCCAGGGGCTATCCATAGTATTTATTATATTGGGCAGACTAGATGGGCCAAATGGTTCTTAACTGCCGACACATTCTATGTTTCTATAAAATGAGCCATTTTACTAAAACGGTCTACAACCACCAAAATTACAGTTTTCCCGGAGGAACTCAGCAGATCCGTAATGAAGTCCATAGATAAGTGCGTCCAAGGACGAGACGGAGTAGACAAAGGAAGAAGTGAACCAGCAGGTCGAGTATGAGCAACCTTTGACCTTGCAAAGGTTTCACAAGCTGCCACGTAATCCTCAATGCTCTTACGTAACCCGGGCCACCAGAACCTCCGGGACACAAGGTCAAAGGTGGACTTACCACCAGGATGTCCAGCAAGGACAGTATCGGGATGTTCCTTGAATAGCTTGTATCGCAGTTCTTCAGGAATAAACAACCTCCCTGGCGGACAAGAACCAGGAACCCCCTCCTTGGCTCCCAACACCTCCATCTCCAATTCGGGGTACAGAGCGGAGACCACCAACCCATCAGCCAAAATCGGAGCAGGATCCTCTGAATCACATCCCCCAGAAAAACTGCGAGACAACGCATCTGCCTTGACGTTTTTAACCCCCGGGCGAAAAGTAACCACAAAATTGAACCTGGTAAAAAACAGTGACCATCTGGCCTGTCTAGGGTTCAGATGCTTGGCAGATTGCAGGTAAGCCAAATTCTTATGATCCGTATATACTGTAACGGGGTGAGACGCCCCCTCCAACCAGTGACACCATTCCTCAAAGGCCAATTTAATGGCCAGCAATTCTCTCTCCCCTTTATCATAGTTCCTCTCGGCGACCGAGAGCTTCTTGGAAAAAAAAGCACACGGAACCCATTTGCCAGGAGCTGAACCCTGTGACAGCACTATTTCAACCCCCACTTCTGATGCATCAACCTCCACCACGAATGGCTGAGACACGTCGTGCTGCACCAGAATGGTAGCAGACGCAAAACATTCCTTAATAGTCAAAAAGGCCTGCAATGCCTCATCCGACCAGACAGAGACGTCGGCGCCCTTCTTAGTCATATCGGTCAGAGGTCTTACAATAGTAGAATAGTTCAAAATACATTTTCTATAATAATTAGTAAACCCCAAAAACCGCATCAAAGCTTTCTGATTCTCTGGTCGGTCTAATTCCAGAACCACCCAGACTTTTTCAGGGTCCATACGAAAACCAGAGTCAAAAAGTAGATATCCCAGTAACTGAAGCTCCTGCACAGAAAACACACATTTCTCTAATTTGGCATATAATTTATTCTCCCAAAGGATCGTCAAAACCTGTCTCATGTGATCCTGATGGGTCTTCAGATCAGGAGAGTAAATTAAAATGTCATCCAAGTAAACTACCACGAACTTCCCCACAAAATGATGGAAAATGTCATTGACGAATCGCTGAAATACCGCTGGAGTGTTCATCAACCAAAAAGGCATAACCAGATTCTTGAAATGACCCTCGTGCGTGTTGAAGGCCGTTTTCCACTCATCCCCTTCCTTGATTCTGATCAGAATGTAGGCCCCTCTCAAATCTAACTTGGAGAACACCTTGGCTCCAACAATCTGATCAAAAAGGTTGGAGATCAAAGGAAGGGGATACGGATCACGGACCGTGATACGGTTCAATTCCCGGAAATCCAGACAAGGTCTCAGCGATCCATCCTTTTTCTTTACAAAGAAAAAACCTACTGCCACCGGAGACTTAGATGGCCTAATATGACCTTTTGCCAAACTCTCGGCAATATTCTTCCGCATGACCTCTCTTTCGGGTTGAGAAAGATTGTAAAGCCGAGACTTTGGCAACTTAGCCCTTGGGATGAGATTCACTGGACAATCATAGTCACGATGAGGGGGCAATTCCTGAGCCCCACCCTCTGAAAATACATCCGCAAAATCTGAGAGATACTGAGGTAGAGCTGTAGTACACACACCAGAGATAGATGTGCCAAGACAATTATCCGAACAAAATTCACTCCAGCCAATGATCTGTCTTGCTTGCCAATCTATAATTGGGTTATGTTTTGTCAACCACGGTAACCCTAAGACTATAGGAGCGGGCAAGTCCTTCATGACAAAACAAGACATAATCTCAACATGTGAATCACCCACCCTTAACTGAATACCATGGGCAATATGAGTGAGACTCCTTTGAGAAAGAGGGGAAGAATCAATTGCAAAAAACGGAATCTCGCTTTCTAACGTGCAAGTACTTAGCCCCAGACTTTGAAGAAAAAAGAGAATCAATAAGGTTTACCCCAGCACCACAGTCAATGAATACTTCAACAAATAATTTTCTTGAGTCTAGCGCCACCATAGCTGGAAGGAGAAAACGAGTATTACAGGGAGCTTGCATATCTGCTTGCTCCACCACTCCATTCACGCTACCAAGAGTCAGGATTTTTTTTTCTCTTTCTCATCAACATGCGGTTTAACAAAAGGACAAGCAAAAAAAAAAAAGACCACTTTTCCCACAGTAGTAACATAGTTTATGCGATCTCCTAAAGTCTCTACTACCAGAACAGAAAGATACCTGACCCAGCTGCATGGGTTCCTCCCATCACCAGAGCCTTCCTTAAGGAGTCCTTGGCCCTGGCTTTTGAGCCAGTTATGAAAGAATTATCGGCTATTAAAACCGAGTATAAGCAGACGGGGCAAAGGGTAGCAGCCCTGGAAGACTCCCAGCAAGCCATAACTAAGCATGGCCGTGCTCTGCAAACGAAAGTGGAGGAAATGCACGAACATATGAACACAACATACCTGTACCTAGAAGATCAGGAGAACAGGAGCCGACGGAAGAATGTCCGTATCAGAGGGGTTCCTGAAACCGTGCAAAGAGACGACATCTTAGACACGGTCAGTCATATATTCACCTCCTTGCTGGGCCAAGAAAGAGCGGAAAAAATTGTTATTGAAAGAGCCCACAGAGCCCTTAGGCCTAAGCCCTTACCAGACGCACCGCCACGAGATATAATATGTGGCCTGCTAAGTTTTGTCGACACGGCGGCCATTTTAACTGCCGCGAGACACAGGAGCGAACTGTTGTTTGAAAACGCCAAAATACAGCTATATCAAGATCTCGCTGCAAGCACCTTAGCGAAGAGGAAAATGCTAAAACCGCTTACCGAACTCCTTAGGGAGAGAAGACACCCACTACGCTGGCTTTTCCCGTTCGGCCTTTGCGCCACTATCAACGGTAAACAGATCACCGTCCGACATCCAGTGGACCTAGTCAAAATGTGGGACGCTCTGCAGATAGACCCTCTAGATATTCCCTCCTGGCTGCCTATGACAGGGGTCCTGAAGATGCCACCGTTACCTGAAATAGAAGTCTGGAAGGTAGCTAAGAAATTCAAATCGCCGCAAGCAAAGAAACGCCAGGCAGAACTGCAGGACACTTGAATACCTCTTAACATTGGTAACTAATGCCTTTCTTCCCTAGGGAGATGCCTTGAGGTTTTCACCACAACCCCTAGAGTAATGTATGGGGCTTAAAAGAGTTGTCTTTGTTTGCAAGTTACTGTAATGTGACCCCTTTCTACACTTACCACTGACCTCTTGCCTATTAGATACCCTTCATGTTAAGAAGGTACCGGAGATGCCATTACTATCAAAACCTTGAGAATAAATATACTACAGGGGCGTCTCTAGGTAAGACGGCAGTGGTACCCCATCTGTTTCTGTTTAAATAACGGCCCTTGCATATTGTACTATTATTCCACCATGCTATAGTATTTCAATTGATGAGACGGTTCTGATACCTTGTTTATACCCCACTGCTTGGAGATGTTTGGGGGATTCATGCTCAGCATGGGTCGCACCAGACATTATCAACTTGGGATCTCATTGTCTATTAATATGCTTGTGCTGTGAGTGGCCCACGCAGGCTTTGTGTTTCTCACAGTCTCTCCTCCCCCTCTTGCTAGTCACTCTCTTTTCTCTTCCCTTTTTCTTTACCTATTTCTTTAAACCCTTTATTAACTTCCGCCTCCTTCCTGTTTAACCTCTCATTCGAGTCGGTTTACCTTGAAGAGGTCGCTAACTGATGGCTTCAAATATTAACAAACTTGTTTTTGTTCTTATGTGTTCTGTACATAGTTTCTCAAGATGGGTACTGATTTCAGGAATTTTTGATCCTCTGGGATGCAACTCCTCAGGTGGTAACACAAACTTCTATAACTCATGGATTCCCTGAAGGTAACTTCACTAAACGTAAATGGGCTTAATGTTCCTCAGAAGAGAAGCCAGGTCTTTCAGATGCTAAGGAGAGAGAGGGCAGACCTTCTGTTCCTGCAGGAGACACATTTCAGGCATAACCATATCCCAACCCTTTTCTCTAAACAATATACAAAATGGATACATAGCTCCCACTCTTCAGCCTCTAGGGGAGTATCCATCGGCATTGGAGCTAACATTCCTTTTCAGATCCAGGCGCAATATATAGACCCAGAAAGCAGATTCCTATTTTTAAAGGGTACACTTTTTGGTAATAAACTGACTCTGGTAAACATCTACGCCCCCAACACTAAACAAATTCCCTGGCTGATTAGAGTGTTAAAATTGCTTAGAGATTTCAGGGAAGGGATTTTAGTCCTAGGAGGCGATCTAAACCTAACTTTGGATCACCCCATGGACTCTACCTCGGGTTCTCCCAAGTACTCTGCTGCGCAACTTCGTAAGCTAAGGCGGTCACTCTCTGATCATCAAATCACAGACACATGGAGATTGAGTCATCCTAGTGACAAAGACTTCTCATTTTACTCAGCTGTCCATAAGTCCTTTCAACGCCTTGATTATCTCTTTCTCTCTAATCATATCCTAGATAGGATCATATCCTCATCTATTGGACATATTACGATATCAGACCATGCCCCTGTCTCTCTTGTTTTCCAGCTGAAAGGCCTCCCTCCCAAAGCGTGGTCTTGGAGACTTAACGAGACTCTCCTGGAGAATGACAGAGACAGACTTAGGCTAGAGGGAAAACTTAAGACCTTCTTTGAGCTAAACTGTACTCCTCTTATGGATAAGGCTATGATTTGGGAGGCCCACAAGGCGTTTATGAGAGGTGAATTGATTTCCTTGGGGTCGTGGGTGCGCAAGCAGAGAACGCTACAGGTCGACTCTATCTTGACCCAAATATCAGTCCTAGAAAACATCACAAAAAAAGACCCCTCAGATTCCCATTATAAAGAACTTGTCAAATTAAGAAATCAACTGAGGGATTTATTAAACATTAAATCAGCCAAAGCCCTTAGAACTGCTAAATACAAAATCTATATGCACGGTGATAGGGGCTCCAAACTTCTTTCACAAATGATTAAAGGACAAAGAGTGAAAACTTTTATACAGGAAATTAAGTTGGAAAAGGGGCATAAGATCACTAACACCCCTGCGATAGCAGAAGAATTTACTAAATTTTACTCCTCACTCTACAACTTAGAATCCAATAACCCAGAACACATACTGGCCAAAATTAAGAACTTTATAGAGACGATTAAAGTCCCGACCTTAGATTCACTTGAAAGAGATAGTTTGCTCTCCCCGATTACGCCAAAGGAGGTACTTGAAATTCTTGCAAATACCCCGTCAGGGAAGTCCCCGGGCCCAGACGGATTGCCTATAATATATTACAAAAAGTTTAAAAATATCCTGGTCCCACATATCGCTGATCTGTGTAATTCATTATTAAATGGCACTTCTCTCCCACCACAATCTTTAATCGCTCACATAACAGTTATCCCCAAGGAAGGGAAAGACCCTGCTAAATGCAGTAGCTATAGACCGATTTCTCTACTCAACGTAGATGTTAAATTATGGGCCAAACTTCTAAGTCATAGAATAGCGAAACTCCTTCCGTAGCTGATTGGTGAAGAACAAGTAGGTTTTGTGAAAGGGAGGGAGGGGAAGCATAATGTTAGCAGGGTTTTACACGCTATATACTACGCAAAGGAACACAAGATCCCATTGACCCTGTTAGGTACCGATGCTGAAAAAGCGTTTGACAGGGTCAATTGGATCTTCATTGACAGTGCTCTGTGTCACTTTGGTTTTCCACCCTTATTTATATCAGCTATATTTTCGCTTTACTCAAAACCCTCAGCTAGGGTTCTCATTAATGGCGCCTTATCTCCGCCCTTTAATATTTCCAACGGAACGAGACAAGGCTGTCCTCTCTCTCCAGCTCTGTTTATACTGACCCTAGAGTTACTCCTCTGCAAATTGAGAACTTCAAAGATCATCAAGGGACTCCAGGTAAAGGGGAAAACTCATTCTTTGGCAGCTTTCGCAGATGATCTGCTCCTTTTTATTACAAATCCAGAAGTTGCAATCCCAGAGGTGACAAAAATCTTCACGAACTTTGGAGAAATATCCAATTTTAAGGTCAACTATGAAAAATCAGAGATACTCAATATCTCTGCACCGAATAAACATTTGATAGATGTTAAAAAACACACCACCTTTCAATGGCCGAAAGAGGCTATTAAACACTTGGGAATCATGATCCCGGCTAACCCCTTGCACTTGTTCAGGCTTAACTATATTCCCTTATTTGATAAAATCAAAAACTTTCTGGCCTCTATCAAATTACCTTTTCTCTCATGGTTAGGTAGGAAAAATCTGCTGGCGACCTATGTTCTCCCGCAGATTCTTTATATTCTAAGATGCTTACCTATACCTCTGACAAACAAGTTTTTGTCTAATTTTCGGACTCTATTCAGTAACTTTCTATGGTCTGACAAAAAGCCAAGACTAGCATACCCTCTACTTATTAGGAGGACAAATAGAGGAGGGTTATCCTTACCTGATCTGAAATCGTATCTCCATGCCATACAACTGGAGAGATGGGTTGAACTAGCTAGACCCCTTAATGATTCACTGCATGTGGCACTGGAAAAAGCTCTTTTGGGAGAGGATGCCACCCACATGCTCTGGGTCCCATTTCCAACTAGAAAGAAAAAGAAACCTCTTAGTGCCTTAACGAATAGCTTGCTCCAAATTTGTAACAACTCAGCGGCTTTATCAATATCAACTAATAAATTATCCCCCTTAGCTCCTTTATCGGTTCTCCCACATTTTCTTAATAGAGACGGAGGTGACTTTCATAAAGCTTGGGTATACCTTTCAGATCTTAAAATTTCAGACCTGGTTAAAACTGAAAACCTTCAGGAGTTCCTGGAAAAGATATATGCTAAAATACCTGAATCTCAACACCCCAGACTAGTAGAGTTAGATCTAGAACTTAGCTGCAAAAAATATAGAAAGGCACATACGAAACCTCATAATGACCCCACTTGGCTAGAAAATTATGTTCTGCTCCCCTCCCCCCCCACAAAAACTCTCTCCAAGTTGTACTCTCAACTTATATCAGACGCCTCAAAGGAGAAACCCACATACTTAAGAGCCTGGGAACAGGAGCTGCAGATATCTCTCTCAGATGACGAAGCCAATGTAATTTTGAAGCATTCTCATGGATTTTCGAGGTGTATTCGTTTTCAGGAGAACTCTTTCAAAATTTTGGCTAGATGGTACAGAACACCAGACTTCTTATATAGAATCCACTTGATCCCGTCAGATAGGTGTTGGCGCTGTCAAGAAGATGGTGGAACCATATCGCACATCTGGTGGTCCTGTAAAGTCCTTACCAACTTTTGGGCAGTAGTCGAACAAACCATTAACAAAGTGTGTAAATCCCATATCTCTTTGACACCAGCCCTTATACTTCTGTGGAGGCCACAGGATGATTTTAATCCATCCCCCAATAACCTGATCACGCACATGATAGGGGCTGCTAAATTTATTATCCCCACTAAATGGAGAAATACAGACCCACCCACCATTAAAGAATGGTTAGATAAAGTTCACCAGATTTGTCTTATGGAGGAGATGGTGGGATGGGAGAGAGGAAGCAGAAAACTTTTTCTAAAAACATGGCAACCTTGGCTAGATTTCCAGAAGAACCATTGTTAACCATACCATACCATACCATACTATACCCATTTATCAATGGAGTACATCGACTTTTAACCACTAACTGATTTAGTAATTGGACCTACAAGAGTATGTGGGTGATGGAACCTTTTTCCGTTTTCTTTTGTAGCTTTAAGTATTACGTCTAGTGACACCGGGACACCCTCTCATATGTATCAGTTTTAACAAGCGCACAATAGAGCGACTGAGGTTGCTAGTATCTGTAATCCATTTTATAGGAATAGTGAGGATTGCTCCCATGACTTCGATCTTTAATCTGAAACAACCCACAGGTTATGTTTTCAATGTTTTTACTTTAATGTGTTATGTTCTGGAATTGACTGGTCTACTCCTTATTGATGCCAGGCTAAAAGACTTGCTCACTAGAGGGGGATCGTGGGTAGTTGTGTGCACTGTCACCCCTATCCAAACGTTGTAGGGGTCTGAGAAAATGGCCCAATAGCTTTATTCCATGCATCAGGCTTTCTTATTTTGTTGTTACATGTATTTATTACATTTTGCACACTCCACCTAGAAACATGCATATGTTATCAGAGGTGTCTGTGAACACTTCTCCTTGGTCTTAAGCTTTCATATGTTTCATATGTCTTTATGCCATGATCTAATGTAACAGTCCATCCATGTTTGTTACCTTTGAAAATTTTCAAAAATAAAGAATATACAAAAAAAAAAAGAAAAGCAAGGGCATCTTTCAATCTCTCAGATAACCCCTGACAAAACTGACTACGTAACGTGGGGTCATTCCACCCTGACTCGGTAGCCCATCTCCTAAATTCAACGCAGTAAGTCTTTGCAGTATGTTCACCCTGTGATAAATTACGCAATTTAGATTCTGCCATTGAGACCTGATCTGGGTCATCATAAATTAATCCCAAGGCTTTAAAAAATTCCTCTACCGAGCGGAGGGCCAGAGAACCAGGCGGCAGAGAAAAGGCCCAAGATTGTGCGTCCACTTTAAGCAGAGAAATGATTATACCAACCCTCTGACTTTCATCACCTGACGAAGATGGGCGCAGCCGAAAATATAACTTGCATGACTCTTTAAAGCAGGTAAAGTCATCCACACACCCTGAAAACCGATCAGGAAGAGCAACCTTAGGTTCAAGGTTGGACTGACTCCCACTAGCGGAGCCATGAAGCAGACAATTCTGACAAAGTGCAAAAGCATTGCGGAGGTCAGCTACCTCCCAAGTTACTTCCTGCATACGATCAACCAACGAATTAATTGACTCCATCTCAAGGCTGCTGCGAAATGGCAGTCTAGGTTATGGCGGGTTATAATGTCACGGCGGACAGGACATTAGATACACAGAAAAATAAACAAACAAGTATCTAGGCAAGAAGCTGGGAATCAGGGTCACCTCCTGACACTTCCCTACCAGCTGTCCCTATACTGCTATGCCCACATTCAGACCCTTAAGGTGGGAATAATGTGTCCTCGTGCCTGGGCTGCAAATACCCTAAAATCCTTAAGATGGTGAAGGGGAATAGAGCCAGCCTGCTCCCTCAGAACTTGGAGGGGACAGGCGTCTCTCTAACAGCCTAGACAGCAATCAACAAGAAAACAATAACCAACTTATCTTTTATGAGCAGGAAAAGCCAATCCTTCATTCATTACTTCCACAGAGCCAGACAGAAGCTATAACCCGCATGGAACACTGGGAGTGGGTGTAATTTAAACCAACAACCCCACCCAGTGCACCTGAAGGGAGGCGGATCTAGCTCGGATCCAAAACAAAACAAAAGACTACCATGTGCTGCTAATCTGGCAGACCTCCGCACGTAGCCCGAACAGGGCATGACACCTCCAGCCACATACTTACTTGTTGTTTTATGGACGCTGAATGCATAATTTTTGGGGCCTGTAGTACACTGGCCTGCTGGAAAATGTATATCCAATGACCGTGTAATCTACCTCCAGCCACATACATACTTGTTCTTTTATGTACGCTGAATGCATAATTTTTGGGACCTGTACTACACTGGCCTGCTATAAAATTTATATCCAATGACTGTGTAATCTACGTCCATATTTTTTGTTGGAATTTTGGTCATTGATCCCCCTCTAGTTGTCACAGTCCATGTTGTGGGATTATTTGTACACTTCAACTAAGTATTTGTTGGCTTCAAATATGAGCTGAAGGTTTTTCAGGTTCACCTGCCATTAAAATGAATGGGGCCCGCCGCAAACTTACGGTTTGCAAACATTTGATTGCGTTGGCGAACCGTCCCGGCCAATGTTCGTCCATCAGTATTAAGCACTACCCTGTCTTCCACCAAGTCCAGTCTCAGTAGCCAAGAGTCTGGTCAACACAATCCTCACCCTGATCCTCCTTCCTCCCACCATGGAGAGTCTTACCAAACAAGTGATCCCACACTCGGAGGAGCTCTTTTCAGCGCCATTCCTTCATTTGGGCCTCTCGACAAGCCCGTTTGAAAATGGACATGAGATCTTGTGCCCTGATTCTCAAACTCTTGAGCATCTACAGTCACAAGAAGATAACGGTGGGGAAGGGCAATTAGTGTTTCACGAGGTGGATAATGATGATGAGACACAGTTGCCAATAAGTCAACGGCAATTAGTGTCTCAAGAGGTTGATGATGAGGATGAGACACAGTTGTCAATAACTGAGATTGTTGTTAGGTCAACAAGTCAGGAGGATGAGCAGAGTGAGGAAGTGGAAGAGGAGGTGGTGGATGATGAAGTCACTGACCCATCCTGGGAAAGTGGCAAGCCGACCGAGTACAGCCGTACAGAGGTGGAGGGATCTGCAGCACCGCAACTGGCTAGAAGAGGCAGTGAGGTGGCAAAATGGAGAAGGTGGGCTACACCTCACAGGCCCACAACTGTTCCATGGAGCATCCCCTTGCGGAAATATCCTTTGCCAAGGGGTAGGTGTTCCGCAGTCTGGTGCTTTTTTGAGGAAAGTGCAGACGACAAAAGAATTGTAATTTGGAACCTGTGCCATACAAAAATGACCCAGGGCGTGAATACTAGCAACCTCACCACCACCAGCATGATCCGCCACATGGCATCCAAGCACCGTAATAAGTGGGATGAACGCCTGTGTCCGCAATCTGTGTCTGCGGGTCACACCACTGCCTCCTCTTCCCCTATGGTACATGCTGGCTAATCACCTGTTGAAGGCTCAGGCGAGGATGCCTTCCGCCCTGCACCTGGACCTTCGCAAGCACCATCAGCAACCACATCCACTTCCCTGTCAGGGACACAGGCCATAGCACTAAATGAGCACCTTTCAAAATTACTGGGCCTGGAAATGTTGCCATTTAGGCTTGTGGACACTAAGGCCTTATGCAGCCTGATGTCGGCAGCCGTCCCGCGGTACTCTCTCCTCAGTCGCCACTATTTTTCACAGTGTGCCGTGCCAGCCTTACACCAACATGTGTCCCGTAACGTGCATTTGGCCAGGGATGCTACATTTCCCTGACGACACACTGGGTGAACATTGTGGAGGCAGGGCGCGAGTCGTACCCTGGGATGGCACAGGTGCTACCGACACTGAGGACTGCGGGCCCTAATTCCACCAGGGTTTCCACCAGCAACTACATTATTGTCTCCAACCCCCACTGCTCCTTCTCTGCCTCCTCCTCCACTTCCACCTCAGAATTATCCGCGTGCAGCACCAGTCAGCCATCAGCCGATAGCTGGAAGCAGTGTAGCACTGCAATGGGGAAGCATCAACAGGCCGTGCTGAAGCTGATATGCTTAGGGGACAAACAGCACACTGCCGCAGAGCTGTTGCAGGGGATAAGAGACCAGACTGAGCTGTGACTCTCGTCACTTAACCTACGACCAGGCATGGTTGTGTGTGATAATGGTGGATTTGGAGCTCGGCAAGCTCAAACACATCCCATGCCTAGCCCACATCTTAAACTTAGTGGTTCAGCGGTTTCTCAAAACCTACCCTAATTTGCCTTAGCTACTGGTGAAGGTGCGCCGTGTGTGTGAACATTTCCAGAAGTCATCGACAGCTTTAGCCGGTCTGTCAACACTGCAGCAGCGCTTTAACTTGCCAGCTCACCGGCTGTTGTGCGATGTAAGCACACGCTGGAACTCGACGTTCCACATGTTGGCCAGGCTTTGTGAGCAGCAAAGGGCAGTAGTGGAATACCAGCTTCAACATGGTCATTGCCTTTCCAGTCAGCTTCCGTTAATCAGAAGCGAGGAGTGGGCATGGATGTCTGACCTCTGTGAGGTATTAAGAAACTTTGAGGAATCAACACACATGGTGAGCGGCTATAACGCTATTATCAGCGTCATCATCCCACTTCTGTGTCTACTCAAACGCTCGCTGCTCACAAATAAGGATGACGCTGTGCATGTGGAAGAGGTGGAAATTGGGGAAGAAGACATAACACAGGGTGATAGCCAGACCACCCTCAGTCCGTCTTCTCAGCACGAATAGAACGATGAAGAGGAGGAGGAGTAGGAGGAGCAGGAGACGATAAACAATACGGATTACTGGGTGTTTACCCATCTTGACCCCCGCTACAAAGAGAACTTTTCAGCTCTCATTCCTCAGGTGGAGAGGACGAGCAAAACCAGAAGATCCTTGTTGAAAAATAGCTAAAAAAATGTAAATCTGACAATGCTGGCGACAGAGTCTGTACTTCCTTGGGCAACTGAGGAGGGGAGAGAAGGGGAACACACAGCAGTTCCACCAGAGGCAGGGCAACATTCTCCAATGCAGTTTTGTGACACTCCGCCAGCACCCTCACCCTGATGCGCGGCCTTGTGTCACAAGGAAGGAAAAGTTTTGAAAGATGGTGAAGGAGTACGTAGGAGACTGTGTCAGCATCCTCAGTGATCCCTCAGTGCCTTACAACTACTAAGTGTCCAAGCTGGACACGTGGCACTAACTGGAGCTCTACGTCTTGGAGGTGCTGGCCTGTCCTGCCGCCAGCGTTTTGTCTGAGCGGGTATTTAGCGCTGCTGGTAACATTATAACAAATAAGCGTATACGTCTGTCAACTGAAAATGCTGACAGGTTGACTCTTATAAAAATGATCAAGGCCTGGATTGCCCCTGACTTCTCCACTTCACCAGACGAAAGTGGATGAACAAAGGCACTTTAAATGTGTTGTTTAATGTACTCAATACACTGTATTCCCATGCACCCCTTCCACCACAAAAAAGGATATATGGTCAAATCTTCCTTTTCTTATCCTCCTCTTCCATCATGTCAGCATGCTTATTCATCTCATATAATTCTCTCGCATATAATTTTTTAACAGGGTCATCTCACCTGCAGGCCCTAGTATATAACGTTTTACAGGGTCAGCTCACCTACAGGCCCTCGCATACAATTTTTTACAGGGTCAGCTCACCTGAAGGCCCTCGCATATAATGTTTTACAGGGCCAGCTAACCTGAAGGCCCTTGCATATAATGTTTTATAAGGTCAGCTCACCTGCAGGCCCTCGCATATAATGTTTTAAAGGGTCAGCTCAACTGCAGGCCCTTGCATATAATATTTGATAGGGTCAGCTCACCTGCAGGCCCTCGCATATAATGTTTTACAGAGTCAGCTCAACTGCAGGCCCTCGCATATAATGTTTACAGGGTCAGCTCACCTGCAGACCCTCGCATATAATGTTTTACAGAGTCAGCTCAACTGCAGGCCCTTGCATATAATATTTTACAGGGTCAGTTCACCTGCAGACCCTCGCATATAATGTTTTACAGGGTCAGCTCAACTGCAGGCCCTTGCATATAATATTTTACAGGGTCAGTTCACCTGCAGACCCTCGCATATAATGTTTTATAGGGTCAGCTCACCTGCAGGCCCTCGCATATAATGTTTTATAGGGTCAGCTCAACTGCAGGCCCTCACATATAATGTTTTACAGGGTCAGCTCAACTCCAGGCTCTCAAATATAATGTTTTACAGGGTCAGCTCACCTGAAGGCCCTCACCTACAATCTTTTACAGGGTCAGCTCACCTTCTGATGACGACAGCGAAGTCTTGCCTGTTGGTACTCTGGCACACATGGGTGACTTCATGTTAGGCTGCCTTTCCCACGACCCGCGCGTTATGCACATTTTAGACAACACAAATTACTAGTTGTTTACACTTCTCGACCCCCGCTACAAAGAGAACTTCTCATCTCTAATTCCTTAGGTGGAGAGGACAAGCAAAACGATGCTATACCAGAAGGTTCTTGTTGAAAAATTGCTCCAAAGTTCATAGGGCAGACATCCAAATGGATCGTTGCCGTCAAGGGGACGTGCGATCGCCTAGAAGTTATCTAGCGCCAACAAAGCGTCAGCAGGCCCTCACCTACAAGTCCAGTCTCAGTAGCCAAGAGTTTGGTCAACACAATCCTCACCATGATGGCACACAGGGTGAATGTTGTGGAGGCCGGGAGCAAGTCGGCTACTGGCACCAGACTTGCCCTCCAATAGATCCTCATTAATGGAAAGTGTACTCATTCCAATAACAGGGCCTTTTGTTATTTATCGTCACTACCTCCCCGAGTCGGGAGTGGGTAACTGCCATGCGCCTGCTGCCTTCCTTGGATGCTTGTGCTTTAATAACTTGACCCACCAGGGCCAGGCAACAACAGCCAATCAGATTTCAGCCATTGACCTCGCTTGGATGTGGTAGCCGTTTATCAGGCTCCCTCTGTGGCATTGAACTCTGATTCCCCGTTACCTGTTATCATCATGGTAGGCACAGAAAATAACATCAAAAGTTGATAGGGCAGACATCCGAATGGATCGTCACCGTCACGGGGACGTGCAATCGCCCAGAGGTTATCTAGAGTCACCAATGCGGCAGCTGGCCCTCGCCCCTAATGTTTTAGATGTTCAGATCAGCAGGTCCTTGCTCCAAATGTTTTTGAGGTTCACTAGCAGGCAATCTAGCATAATTTTTCAAGAGAGTGTATGATGCCCTCCTTTATGTGTAGCAAAGGGTGTTTTGGAGTGCCGGTTCCTTGTAATTTTTGGCAGCCCTTTCACTTAGTGCATAAGCTTTATGAGTGTAGGAGTCCAACTACCTGAACTATTGTACCACAATGTTAATGAGGGCCTCCATTATGTGATATACAGGTTGTATCGGAGTACCTCTTCCTTGTAGTTTTTGGCAGAACTTGCACTTTACATACAAGTAAATATACAGGAAAGAATGTTTCTTAACAATTTATTCTCTAAAATCGATTTTTTTTTTTGCTTTTGTGCGTATTATTGTCAGTCTGTAAAAGTGGCGTACTACTCGGACAACATGGTTCCCAGCAGTGACCTGGGAGTCCAAGATGCATCCAGACATCCTCCCCATGCTGTTCCCGAACCATTTCGGTGGTGTTTCCATCAATTTCTGACCTTTTCCTATGAACCAGGCACCCTCCCCTCTTCAGAGCAGGGGGTGCTTGGTTTAATGCTCGGGTTCTCCCATTGACTTCCATTCTACCGAGCACCCGAAGATCCCGAGCTGTTTGACCCGAGCACCCGAACACCTGAGTACTTAGGTGCTCGATCAACACTAGTTATTACTTTACATTCCCCATATGTCTACTTCATGTTTGGATTATTTTGTGACTGCAATTTTATTTATTTGGGAAGTTAGAAGGCTTAGAAGTTTAGAAGCAAATCTTGAAACCCACTTTTTAAGGACTAGTTCAGGTCTGAAGTCACCATGTGAGGCTTACATAATAGAAACCACCCAAAAATGACCCCATTTTAGAAACTACACCCCTCAGGGTATTAAAAAACTGATTCTACAAACTTTGTTAACCCTTTAGGTGTTCCACAAGAATTATTGGAAAATGGAGATGAAATTTCAGAATTTCACTTTTTTGGCAGATTTTCCATTTTAATCCATTTTTTCCAGTAACAAAGCAAGGATTATCAACTCAATATTTATTGCTCTGATTCTGTCATTTACAGAAACACCCCATATGTGGTGGAAAACTGCTGTACAGGCACACGGCAGAGCGCAGAAAGAAAAGAACGCCATATGGTTTTTGGAAGGCAGATTTCACTGGGATAATTTTAAACTGCCATGTCACATTTGAAGACCCCCTGATGTACCCCTAGAGTAGAAACTCCAAAAAAGTGACCTAATTTTAGAAACTACACCCCTCAAGGTATTCAAAACTGATTTTACTAATTTTGTTAACCCTTTAGGTGTTCCACAAGAATTAATGGAGATTACATTTCAGAATTTCACTTTTTGGGTAGATTTTTTCATTTTAATCCATTTTTTTCCCCGCTAACAAAGCAAGGGTTAAGAGCCAAACAAAACTCAATATTTATGGCCCTGATTCTGTAGTTTACAGAAACACCCCATATGTGGTTGTAAACTGCTATATGGGCACACGGCAGGACGCACAAGGAAAGGAACGCCATATGGTTTTTAGAAGGCAGATTTTGCTGGACTGGTTTTTTGACACTATATCCCATTTGAAGCCCCCCTGATGCACCCCTACAGTAGAAACTCCAAAAAAGTTACCCCATTTTGGAAACTACGGGATAAGGTGGCAGTTTTGTTGGTACTATTTTAGGGTACATATGATCTTTGGTTGCTCTATATTACACTTTTTGTGAGGCAAAGTAACAAAAAATAACTGTTTTGGCACAGTTTTTATTTTTCGTTATTTACAACGTTCATCTGACAGGTTAGATCATGTGCTATTTTTATAGAGAAGGTTGTTACGGATGCGAAAATACCAAATATGACTACTGTTTTTGGTTGTTTGTTTCAGTTTTACATAATAAAGCATTTTTGAAAAAAATGATTTTGTAGTGTCTCTACATTCTGAAAGCCATCGTTTATTTTTTATTTTTTGGACGACTGTCTTATATAGGGGCTCATTTTTTTAGGTTTTGAGATGACGGTTTGATTGGTACTATTATAGTGTGCATATGACTTTTTGATCGCTTGGTATTACACTTTTTGTGATGTAAGGTGACAAAAAATGGCTTTTTTTTTTTTTTACGGTGTTCACCTGAGAGGTTAGGTCATGTGATATTTTTATACAGCAGGTTTTTACGGATGCGGTGATACCTAATATGTCTACTATTTTTATTTATTAAAGTTTTACACAATAATATCATTTTGAAACAAAAAAATTATGTTTTAGTGTCTCCATATTCTGAGATATATTGCAAGAAAATTTTGACTAGAACC
The DNA here is from genome assembly GCF_014858855.1 of Bufo gargarizans. NCBI lineage: Eukaryota > Metazoa > Chordata > Amphibia > Anura > Bufonidae > Bufo > Bufo gargarizans. The sequence goes on from NC_058090.1 coordinate 59,054,882, forward strand.
TTCAGAATCACAGGTGCATATCCATGAAGCAAACATAATTACATAAAACAAAATGGTTGCACACCGTTTTATATACAAACAATAGAGCTAAGAAATGGTGGTCATTCTAGATAAAAGTGGTACAATACCGACTATAAATGAGTGTTCGAAGCTGGTTCCTACACTGCCCTGAATATTGTAGGCTTAAGTAAGTCCAAAGTGAGGCAGTATATTTAGTGATAGGTACCCATCTGCGGAAGCCACCTTGACGCCTGGTAGATGGGCCCGACACGTACAGGGAGTGCAGAATTATTAGGCAAGTTGTATTTTTGAGGATTAATTTTATTATTGAACAACAACCATGTTCTCAATGAACCCAAAAAACTCATTAATATCAAAGCTGAATATTTTTGGAAGTAGTTTTTAGTTTGCTTTTAGTTTTAGCTATTTTAGGGGGATATCTGTGTGTGCAGGTGACTATTACTGTGCATAATTATTAGGCAACTTAACAAAAAACAAATATATACCCATTTCAATTATTTATTTTTACCAGTGAAACCAATATAACATCTCAACATTCACAAATATACATTTCTGACATTCAAAAACAAAACAAAAACAAATCAGTGACCAATATAGCCACCTTTCTTTGCAAGGACACTCACAAGTCTGCCATCCATGGATTCTGTCAGTGTTTTGATCTGTTCACCATCAACATTGCGTGCAGCAGCAACCACAGCCTCCCAGACACTGTTCAGAGAGGTGTACTGTTTTCCCTCCTTGTAAATCTCACATTTGATGATGGACCACAAGTTCTCAATGGGGTTCAGATCAGGTGAACAAGGAGGCCATGTCATTAGATTTTCTTCTTTTATACCCTTTCTTGCCAGCCACGCTGTGGAGTACTTGGACGCGTGTGATGGAGCATTGTCCTGCATGAAAATCATGTTTTTCTTGAAGGATGCAGACTTCTTCCTGTACCACTGCTTGAAGAAGGTGTCTTCCAGAAACTGGCAGTAGGACTGGGAGTTGAGCTTGACTCCATCCTCAACCCGAAAAGGCCCCACAAGCTCATCTTTGATGATACCAGCCCAAACCAGTTATCCACCTCCACCTTGCTGGCGTCTGAGTCGGACTGGAGCTCTCTGCCCTTTACCAATCCAGCCACGGGCCCATCCATCTGGCCCATCAAGACTCACTCTCATTTCATCAGTCCATAAAACCTTAGAAAAATCAGTCTTGAGATATTTCTTGGCCCAGTCTTGACGTTTCAGCTTGTGTGTCTTGTTCAGTGGTGGTCGTCTTTCAGCCTTTCTTACCTTGGCCATGTCTCCGAGTATTGCACACCTTGTGCTTTTGGGCACTCCAGTGATGTTGCAGCTCTGAAATATTGCCAAACTGGTGGCAAGTGGCATCTTGGCAGCTGCACGCTTGACTTTTCTCAGTTCATGGGCAGTTATTTTGCGCCTTGGTTTTTCCACACGCTTCTTGCGACCCTGTTGACTATTTTGAATGAAACGCTTGATTGTTCGATGATCACGCTTCAGAAGCTTTGCAATTTTAAGAGTGCTGCATCCCTCTGCAAGATATCTCACTATTTTTGACTTTTCTGAGCCTGTCAAGTCCTTCTTTTGACCCATTTTGCCAAAGGAAAGGAAGTTGCCTAATAATTATGCACACCTGATATAGGGTGTTGATGTCATTAGACCACACCCCTTCTCATTACAGAGATGCACATCACCTGATATGCTTAATTGGTAGTAGGCTTTCGAGCCTATACAGCTTGGAGTAAGACAACATGCATAAAGAGGATGATGTGGTCAAAATACTCATTTGCCTAATAATTCTGCACTCCCTGTATGTGTGCTAAGAGCTTCCATTACTCATTTATAGTCGGTATTGTACCACTTTTATCTAGAATGACCCCCATTTCTTAGCACTATTGTTTGTATATATAACGGTGTGCAGCCATAGTTTTTTAATTTTTTTCGGCGATTGTCTTAGGTAGGGGCTCATTTTTTGCAGGATGAGGTGACGGTTAGATTGGTACTCTTTTAGGGGGCATACGCCTTTTTGATCGCTTTGTGTTGCACTTTTAGTGATATAAGGTGACAAAAAATTTTTAGCACAGTTTTCATTTCCATTTTTTTCCAATGTTCTCCTGAGATAGATATATATATATATATATATTTTTTTTTAGAGCCGGTCGTTACGGACGTGGCGTCGGTGTGAGATGACGGTTTGGTTGGCACTATTTTGGGGTGCATATGACTTTTTGATCACTTGATATTACACTTTTTGTGATGTAAAGTGACAAAAAGTGTCTGGATGAGTAAAGGATTGGTGTGGAGCAGAGAGCCTGCTTCAGTGTCTCAAAGGCTTTGCCAGCCTCTCTCGTCCACTCAGAAGGGTTCACCCCCTTCCTAGTGAGGTTCTTGAGAGGCACTACCACCGCAGAAAAGTTCATAATAAATTTGCGGTAGAAGTTGGCGAAACCTAAGAAACGCTGTAATATCTTCAGGTCCTTAGGCTGAGGCCAATCCAGAACAGCTGAGAGCTTGGATGGATTCATCACCAATCCGCGTTCAGAGACAATATACCCTAGGAAGGGCAATTCTCTCACCTCAAACAGGCACTTCTCGAGTTTAGTGTATAGGCAATTCTCCCTCAGCTTCTGGAAAACCGGACACACATGATCCCAGTGAGTCTGTGAGTCTGATGAGTAGATTAGTATATCGTCTAAATAGACGACCACAAATCTACCCAAGAAATTCCGGAGGACATAATTGATGAACTCCTGGAAGACCGCGGGGGCATTACAGAGACCGAAAGGCATTACGTGAAAAGAGGGTACCGATTCTTCACCGTAATTCGATTGAGGGCGCGAAAATCGATACAGGGTCTCAATCCGCCGTCTTTCTTCCCCACGAAGAAAATTCTCGCTCCTGTGGGAGAAGTGAAAGGTCGAATGAAACCATTATCGAGGTTCTCTTTTTATATAATCCCGCTGGGCCTGATGTTCTCTGGGTGGCATGGTACCTGGCAACAAATCAATAGGACAATCATATTGCCTATGAGGAGATAACACATCAGCCCCCTGTGGGCTGAACATGTCCTGGAAGTGGTGATAATGTTTAGGTAATGCACTCAGCACTTCCGTGGATGCAAGTGGCAACACCGGACAAAAGCACCTAGTGAAGCAATCAGAACGCCACTTGCCAATTCGTCCGGAGCACCAGTCCACTACTGGATTATGAATTCTCAGCCAGGGGAGACCCAAAATCACATGAGTGGATGGCATGTCCAGGGTTAAAAGGTTTAAGACCTCCCGGTGACCAGCCCCCATCATTACCTGCAACCAGGGTATCATCCACAACGAGCAGCCTTCTTGAAGGGGAGACCCGTCCACAGCGGTGACGCAAATGGCTGCTTCCGGCTTGAAGACTGGAATCTGTAGCTGTCGAACCAAGGAAGAGTCGATAAAATTTCCGTCAGCTCCCGAGTGAAGTAGGGCGGAAATAGGATGGTCCCTCCCTTGCCACTCAATAGAAATGAGTATGAGAAGCAGACTTCTTTTAAGAGGAGGCAGCAGAGTACCTAGTGAATTCTCCTCGATTCCCACTAGGCTTTGTCGATTCCTGGCAGGAGTAATAGGCATTTATTTAGCTGATGACCAACTCCTCCACAATATAGACAAAGACCCTCGTTTTGAAAGAAGGCCTCTACTGAGCCAAATGCGGGATCTCCCGCCGGGAGGTTAAAGGCCCAACGTTGCGGCTCCTTTCTCAAAAGAGACATGACCACGCCGATTCTCTGCTTGTTATTACCCGAAGATGTAGGGCGCAGTTTAAAATATAAGCGACAGGAATCACGGAAGTTGAGAAACTCTTGCCTATTTCCTGAAAAAACCTCAGGTAGAGGTATCTTGGGTTCCACTGGGCGTTCTGCTAGAGTCGGGTCGGGCAACCCCTGAATGCCCTGAAGGAGGAGTTTAAGCTAGTCCCAGTGGGACAGAGCTACAGGGAATATAAAGTGATTTCTCCTGGCTGCTGTGGGACAGGTCAACAAAGACTGCAAAGTGTGTTCCAGAGAAGCAAAGTGTGACATGTTACTCCTGTTAGAGCTGGACTATATGGATTCCTGCACCTCGATAAGAGACAGAAGAAAAGACCACGCTGGGACAAGCAGGCGACCGGATTAGGAGCCAGACTGCACCTGCCTTCACGTGCCAGACCAAGACAAGCAGCTACCTGCAGAACTGTGAGTGTGCACCAGTGCTAATCTGTGGTAGGACATAGAGAAGGAGACTTAGTCAGTGTGTTTTAGAAACGTACACTGAGTAGCAGGGACTGACAGGTGTATATTAAAGGAAAGTAGCCTGCATTTTTACGTGTTTGCTGTTTGGAGTGCATTTTTGTGGATGCAAAGAAAATCCTTTCTGTAAATTTATGCAAATCTGTTAACACTGTTCCTGTCATTTCTTGATTGTGCCTCTGGTGCATCGGCACAATACTGTTAATCAGATTTTCCGCCTATTATATTTTGTCCTTTAATAAAGCCAGTATCTGCTTCAGCCTCCTTGTCTGCTTTACTGTATTTGAACCCTGCCCTGCAGTCTTTTCCTCATCTGACCGCTACAATTGGGCCACTCTGTGGTCTCCTCATGTTGCTTACACCTCACCACTATGTCATAGGTCCACTTCTGTGGACTTCTTATGCTGTTCCCACTCCATGACTGGTCCATTATTTTGGCTTTCGGTCTGGCTGACTTTATAATTTATTTGACCTTTCTTCTGATCTGTCAGAAGGAAGGAAAAATGAGACGCACAACAGATCCTGTCTGTGTAGCAGCTTTAAGGCCTGTATGGTCCCATCAAAATTGGCTTATGATTTGGTAGCCAAAAGCAGCTGTGGGTAGAAAACACAGAAGACATGCAAATATTCTATTCATGTGTCATCTCTGTTTTACATCCACTCCTGTTGTTTTTGCCTTTAGCAATACTGATGGATTATTGGGCAAATGCTGACCAAGTGAAGGCCTATGCTCCACAGACAGGATCCGTTTTTTGTGGGTTATTGTTCTGATGGATCAGAGGATGTGCAAATTAATCAGTGACGTCAACACAAACTTACTGCTGACACCCTCTCCACTCTGTCAGGGGGCTCTACTTGTATAAGAGTTTAATAGAAAAGGTTCTGGCCCCATGACTGCCCAAATAAGTGAAGTGTGCAGTGTGATTCTAATAGCAACGCCTGTCTTCTGCATGTCATACTGACTGACAGTATTATTTCACTACCCCAGCACACTCCTTGTGCGTGTTACTGCAAGGCACAGTGTTCTACACCCATATAAAGGCTCTATGCAGCCCGGAAATAGCCGTTTCTTAATGCGATTTCTTGCAAATTAATTCGAATCTAAGCAAATGTTTCTGGAAAATTCGACGAACCGTCCAAATTGAATTTTTGAGAAATTTGCTCATCTCATAAGGTGATTGCCGACACATTTATATGACCAGATTATCGGGAACAGTCATTCACAATAATCTGGATGATTATTGCTTTGTCTAAATCCACTTTAAAGGATAATTAGCTAACAAACAAAGCCATTGTTCCGTGTCAGATGACCACCAGGCTACATTCTACAGTGGTTACCTCAAAAGACATGCCTACTGGACATCCTTAGGAGGAGGGGATGAAGGGAATTAACCCTTATTGCACAAAGACAAAGAGCCAATGAGAACATCACCCAAGTAGGATGTTGTAGGTTGCCATCTCTCTCTTGAATTACCATCGGACATCGGCTATGTGCTATGTGAGTAGCATGACGACCAGAGGTCTCCTATTGTGTTGCTTGCCAAGAGATTTTAATTTTTTTCTATGTGATTTGTCTGTTTTACCTTGCATATATATTTAACCACCTCCCGACCGCCTAACGCGCCGATGCGTCCGGAAGGTGGTTGATTTGTTCCTCCTGGACGCATCGGCGCGTCATCTCGCGAGACGCGAGATTTCGTCACAGCCAGCCCGCGCATGCACATCGCGGGCCGGCATTTCGTAGCAAAGTATTTCGTCAGCAACCTGCCGGCCACGATCATTAGCTGGCAGGTTGCTGATTTAAAAAAAAAACAATCAGCAGCCATTTAACCCATCATATTAGTAAATATGATGGGGTTATATGGCTGCTGTGCTCCTCTGCTCCTTCTTTTGGTCGGTTGGTTCCAGCAGAGGAGCAGAGGAGCACACATCACTGTGAGTACCCACTACACCACACTTAGCCCCCAGATCACCCCTATTAACCCTTTGATCACCCCTTCTTGCCCCTGTCAATCACTAGTGAAAGGAAAAAAGTGATCAGTGCAAACTGTCACTTTTTTTTTCCACTGGTATTGACCGTTAGGTTTTAGGTATAGTTTAGGCCCCTTGGTTAGGTAGTTTAGGGATCAGTTAGCGCCCAGCCCACCGCACCGCAGTCCGTTATTCGCTGATTAGCGTATCGCTAATCAGCATTTGTACTTTTATAGTATCTGGAAGTGATCAAAACTGATCATGGTCAGATCTATAATTGTATTAGTGTCACTTTAGTTCTCCCTCCACCTAAAACGCAGTGTTTGCCCGATCAGGCCTGATCGGTCGCCCACACGTGCGTTCGCCCACGCCCGCCCCACCGCTGCACATTCACTTTACACGCACTGCGGCGATAAAAAAATCAGTTTTGATATTTTTTATCAACCGCAGCGGCCTCCGGTACTTCGCTAGCCTCCCCTTTGTAAGACAGGCTTGCTTTTTTTTTTCTTGGGTAGTCTCAGGGAATACCCCTAAATTTAGTTGCCCACATGTCAAACAGGGGGTATTCTTCTGAAGAGGCCTACAGGCTTCTGACCCAGTCGGATTAGGAGTGGGAACCCTCATCTGATGAATCCAGCGGGTCAGAATACGAACCTGTAGAAAGCAGTGGCTCCCTGACCCAACGTTCGGACGAGGAGGCTGAGGTCCCTGATAGCACCAGGCGTACCCGGCCCCGTGTCGCTAGACCGCAGGTTGCGCAGGATCCGCTTCAAGAGCAGCAGAGTGGGGCTGGTGCTGTCGGATTACGTGGTGAGGCATACACCAGCAGCCCAGCCCTTCCTGGACCTAGTACCAGCACTGCCGTAGAACATGGTGAAGTAGCGAGCACCAGAAGGGCAGTTGAAGCTGGTACGGTGGCACGTGCAGTAGTGACCCTGTCGCAGCCACCGCAAAGACGTGCCCGTAGAGCCCCTAGAATCCCAGAGGTGCTGGCAAACCCTGATTGGCAGTCCCCAACTTCAGCCGCACCTGTAGTTCCCCCTTTCACCGCCCAGTCTGGAGTTCGGGTTGAGACAGCTCAGATCGGTTCGGCCCTGGGATTTTTTGAGCAGTTCTTGACTGCGGAGCTCTTAGACTTAGTTGTGGCAGAGACAAACCGGTATGCCACACAATTTATAACCGCTAACCCGGGAAGCTTTTATGCCCAGCCTTTCCGGTGGAAACCAGTCCAAGTTTCCGAAATTAAAACTTTTTTGGGCCTCCTCCTCAACATGGGTCTAACTAAAAAGCATGAATTGCGGTCATATTGGTCCGCGAACCCAATTCATCACATGCCCATGTTCTCTGCTGCTATGTCCATGACACGATTTGAGACCATCCTGCGTTTCCTGCACTTTAGTGATAACAGCACCTCCCGTCCCAGAGGCCACCCTGCTTTTGACCGGCTCCACAAAATTCGGCCCCTCATAGACCATTTCAACCTGAAATTTGCAGCTATGTATACCCCAGAGCAAAACATCTGCGTAGACGAGTCCCTTATACATTTTACCGGGCGCCTTGGCTTCAAACAATACATCCCAAGCAAGCGCGCCCGGTATGGGGTCAAATTGTATAAGCTCTGTGAAAGGGCCACAGGCTATACACACAAATTTTGTGTCTATGAGGGAAAAGATCAGACCCTGGAGCCGGTCGGTTGCCCTGACTACCTGGGGAGCAGTGGGAAGATAGTCTGGGACTTGGTGTCACCCTTATTCGGCAAGGGGTACCATCTTTATGTGGACAATTTTTACACAAGTGTGGCCCTCTTTAGGCATTTGTTTCTAGAACGGATTGGCGCCTGTGGTACCGCGCAAACTAGTCGCGCGGGCTTCCCCCAACGGCTCGTTAGCACCCGTCTTGCAAGGGGGCAGAGGGCCGCACTGTGTAACGAAGAACTGCTCGTGGTGAAATGGAGAGACAAGCGTGACGTTTACATGCTCTCCTCCATTCACGCAGACACGACAATACAAATTGAGCGAGCAACCCGTGTCATTGAAAAGCCCCTCTCAGTCCACGACTATAACCTTCACATGGGAGGGGTGGACTTCAATGACCAGATGTTGTCTCCGTATTTAGTTTCCCGCAGAACCAGACGCTGGTATAAGAAGGTGTCTGTATATTTAATTCAATTGGCTCTGTATAATAGTTTTGTTCTCTACAGTAAGGCTGGGAGAACTGGATCCTTCCTCAAATTTCAGGAAGAGATCATTGAGAACCTCGTGTACCCAGGAGGTTCCGTGGCCCCATCCACCAGTGTAGTTAGCCGTCTACACGAGCGACATTTCCCCAATGTCGTTGCTGGTACCTCAACCCACCCGTCACCCCGAAAAAGATGCCGTGTCTGTAGCAGGAGTGGAATAAGGCGTGACACCCGCTACATCTGTCCTGACTGTCCTGACCACCCTGCCCTATGCTTAGGGGAGTGTTTCCGGAAGTACCACACACAGGTACACCTAGCATAGGGATCATCTCACCAGGACAGGCACACAGGGCTATTAGGGCCCATTCACTCACTGCTGCTGCAAACGTCTCCTTTCACCTGGGACAAAGTGCATAACGCACTTCGCCACATCTTTGGGCGATTTGCGCTTTGCACATTGACCCATGGGGAAGGAGAGGTTTGTTCTATAAAGGTAAAAAAAAAAAAAATCCTAATGCTGGCTATACATGTAATGATTGCGGAGACCCTCAAATGCCAGGGCAGTACAAACACCCCACAACTGACCCCATTTTGGAAAGAAGACACCCCAAGGTATTTGCTGAGGGGCATCTTGAGTCCATGAAAGATTTAAATTTTTGTCCTAAGTTAGCGGAAAGTGAGACTTTGTGAGAAAAAAACAAAAAAAAATCAATTTCCGCTAACTTATGCGAAAAAAATTTTTTTCTATGAACTTGCCAGGCCCCTCATTGGATACCTTGGGGTGTCTTCTTTCCAAAGTGGGGTCACATGTGGGGTATTTATACTGCCCTGGCTTTTTAGGGGCCAAAAAGCGTGAGAAGAAGTCTGGGATCCAAATGTCTAAAAATGCCCTCCTAAAAGGAATTTGGGCACCTTTGCCCACCTTGGCAGCAAAAAAGTGTGACACATCTGGTATCGCCGCATTTTCCGCTAACTTGTGACAAAAAAAATAAAATTCTAAGAACTCGCTGTGCCCCTCATGGCATACCTTGGGGTGTCTTCTTTCCAAAATGGGGTCACTTGTGGGGTAGTTATAGTGCCCTGGCAATTTAGGGGCCCATATGTGTGAGAAGTACTTTGCAATCAAAATGTGTAAAAAATGGCCTGCAAAATCCGAAAGGTGCACTTTGGAATATGTGCCCCTTTGCCCACCTTGGCAGCAAAAAAGTGTGACACATCTGGTATCGCCGTACTCAGGAGAAGTTGGGGAATGTGTTTTGGGGTGTCATTTTACATATACCCATGCTGGGTGAGAAAAATATCTTGGTCAAATGCCAACTTTGTATAAAAAAATGGGAAAAGTTGTCGTTTGCCAAGATATTTCTCTCACCCAGCATGGGTATATGTAAAATGACACCCCAAAACACATTCCCCAACTTCTCCTGAGTACGGCGATACCAGATGTGTGACACTTTTTTGATGCCAAGGTGGGCAAAGGGGCACATATTCCAAAGTGCACCTTTCGGATTTCACCGGTCATTTTTTACACATTTTGATTGCAAAGTACTTCTCACACATATGGGCCCCTAAATTGCCAGGGCAGTATAACTACGCCACAAGTGACCCCATTTTGGAAAGGAGACACCCCAAGGTATTCTGTGAGGGGCATGGTGAGTTCCTAGAATTTTTTATTTTTTGTCGCAAGTTAGTGGAATATGAGACTTTGTAAGAAAAAATAAAATAAAAAAATCATCATCATTTTCCGCTAACTTGTGACAAAAAATAAAAAGTTCTATGAACTCACTATGGCCATCAGCGAATACCTTAGGGTGTCTACTTTCCGAAATGGGGTCATTTGTGGGGTTTTTCTACTGTTTGGGCATTGTAGAACCTCAGGAATCATGACAGGTGCTCAGAAAATCAGAGCTGTTTCAAAAAGCGGAAATTCACATTTTTGTACCATAGTTTGTAAACGCTATAACTTTTACCCAAACCATTTTTTTTTTTGCCCAAACATTTTTTTTTATCAAAGACATGTAGAACAATACATTTGGTGAAAAATTTATATATGTATGTCATTTTTTTTGCAAAATTTTACAGCTGAAAGTGAAAAATGTCATTTTTTTGCAAAAAAATCGTTACATTTTGATTAATAACAAAAAAAGTAAAAATGTCAGCAGCAATAAAATACCACCAAATGAAAGCTCTATTAGTGAGAAGAAAAGGAGGTAAAATTCATTTGGGTGGTAAGTTGCATGACCGAGCGATAAACGGTGAAAGGAGTGTAGTGCCGAAGTGTAAAAAGTGCTCTGGTCATGAAGGGGGTTTCAGCTAGCGGGGCTGAAGTGGTTAATCACACTTAGTAAATATTTTTTTATCACTTAGCCTGTGTAAGACTATTTATTCTAAAATCTTTGAATTCACATTAAAACATATCATGGCAATCAATGCTGATTGATGATATATGCACAGGAGAAAATAATAGGAAGCCCCTTTTTAATCATCACAGAAATATCCACTGATGCAATTTGTTTACCACTTGTTAGGACATGTTTAGAAGACTTCAGTGAGAAAAAAAAAAAGACACCAATAATATACATATTTTATTTTGTAATAATTTTTTATTTGGAAGATATAAAACAATTACATAGTTAAGCTAAACATAACTAATACTTTTCTCCCCCAACCCATCCCGATCACCCTACCCTAACCTCCTGTCTCCGCGATGCGTCTCATTCTCCTATCAATTTATAACAGTAGTATAGAAAAAGGAATACATAGGTGGTGAGAGGGAAAAGGGAAAAAGATTACAAAATAAAAAGGGGACCTACCACTTCCATTCTCCCCATATCTTGGACCATTTTTCTCTAGAATTCCTCTGGTTATACAAAATATTATCATAACTCTTGAGTGTGTTCACTAAGTAGGTTCACAAGTTTTGGAGTATTTTGAGAGAACCAGACTCGGATAATTAAGAGTCTGGCTAAGAAGGTGATTTTAGCCAAAAGGATCTTTCGATACCTGTGGCAATTTAGGTCAGAAAAATAATATACATATTTAATATCATGCATATTTCATATCTCCATAATATCCTTTACAATAAATGTAACTATTTGCTATGACTGAAGAACATCATAAAAAATACATAAATAAATAATACGGGGTCCACTAATTAATCAGTGAAACAAAACAATTAAACTTGGAAAAAAATAGCTTATCCTAACCTGCCAAACCAGGAAGCACGCTACTGTGTTTGTGAATGGGTGCCTGCTATGTATCCCAGGATATGGTGGTCACTAAGACATGATTAATGTCAACAGCACTAACATTTATTTTCATCCTACAGCAAAATGCAAATGTTTGAGAGAGAGAGAGAGACAACTGACATCTTATTAGAACACTGAAACAGATCCTAATTTGTATCCTCAAACATCAGGTCACACTGGTTCTCCAGGGTATATAAACTAGATCACAAAAATACTTACAATAGAAAGGAAAGGACATTCAAACATAAAAACAGCATTCTACATTACCATTGTAAACTTGACATATGATTTTGTATTACACCCTTAAGAGTACAACCAAACGGGATGGAAGTTCAATTGCAGATTTTGCTTCAAATTTCATATTGCAAAAGGTGAAGTCCATGGTGGAAATACACATTTAAATTGACATGCTGTGTATTTGAAGTCCGCACTGCAGGTCAATTTACGCTGTGGATCAGTACTTGCAGCAGTTGCACAGCTGTCCCGGAGGAGACAGAAGGCAGCACATGCGACAGTCACACTGCTGTTCCCCTACAGTTGCTAAGTTTGGCTGATTGGCCAAACAGACACTTGGGATGAGGAGCCATTTTGGACTTTGGCTTGGCATCCAATCAGAGGTGCAGGTGGGGTATTTAAATCTGGCACTGATACTGCTCGGTGCCTGTGATTGCATATCATGTCCTGGCTCTTTTTTATGTTTCTGTACTTTGTGTCAGAAGTAGACCTCAAGACATGCTTATTAACTCTTTGTGTACTAACCTTGGCTAATCCCACTGATTAACCTCCCGTTTACTGATTTGCTACATATGTAAGGGTGTTCCCACATGTTGCCCCTGAGCTGCATTTTTGGTGCTGAAAAAAATCCACTAAACAACGCATGTGGTTTTTTGCAACAACACACAAGCATTTATGGTGTGTTTTCTTTTCAGCAAAGGGAAAACACAGTAAAACTGAATTTTATTAACGACAAAATAAAATCACGCAAGTAATTTCCTGTCAAAACCACATGCATTTCCTTTTTGTGTCGTTTTTTGCCTCACCAAAAAACGCAGCACAGCCATGACAGTTAGCAGCACCCTTGCTCTCCAGGTTTGGACCTCAGCTAATTAACCTCTTGTCTGCTGATTTGGCTATATCTTTATGCTTCTGGGTTTGACTGCAGATAGTTAGATTATCCTATCTTCTTTCAGATGGTCATGTGTTTGGTCTGCTCCTGCCAACTCGCACCTGATTTCTATCACCTTACTCTGAAGAAGTAATCTGGGCCCTTATCAGCCAAAAGCATCCTTCCTTGAAAGGGGCTCTGGAGAATAGTTGAAAGGTAGGATGACAGGTAGCGGTTTCTTTTGTTGGCTGTGGTTCCAGTTAGGGATTTCTTTAGTTAACATTACAATGTCATCCACTTTGCAGGCAGTGTCAAACGCTGTGGATTTGCTGCACATAAATTCATAGCAGCAAATCCACAGGTATTGTGTAGATATATCCTTATATTGCAATGGGATTAATTCACTGCAGGTAACGCTTGCAGACACCACGTGTGAATGAAGTTTTGTTGTATGGGAATTGTACACTACCAGTTTCTCCTATAGATTGTAACTGATCGCTCCTTATCCCGGTAGTAGGACTCCCTGTGATTAGTTTATCGATGGTCTCTTCAAGCCCACTGGGGATTGTCAATTGCAGACAACACTTTTAGCTAGAATTGCCATTCAGGAGTATGGGAAACTAAGTATAAGTTTAAATAAGTGTATTGACTGTAGATACAGCAGATATGATACAGAAATGAATACAACAGAAATTTAGTTCTACACATCTGAATGGGGTTGTTTAAACAGGAGGCATGGATTTTTGAAAGCCCATTTAGATAAATGGGACAGTCACATACATTTCTGCTACAAGTTTGACATGCGTAAGTATAATTCAATGGGATTGTTTAGCCCCCTTGAAACTGTGCTGATAAATGGGTAGTCAGCTGCGATATCATGGCATGTGGACTAGGATAAACCAACTGCAAATATTGTCATTCATATCAGTATAGACACAAAAACAAACCTTCTCTATGGATAACACAATACATCACCTTGCTCCTATACTATACTGCAGGGATCAGCAACCTCCAGCACTCCAGCTGTTCTGAAACTACAACTCCCAGAATCCTCCTTTCACTTCTATGGGCGTTACAAGAACAGCCAATTATCTGAGCATGCTGGGAGTTGTAGTTTCACAGCAGCTTGAGTGCTGAAGGTTGCTGATCCCTGCTATACTGTATATTCCACTATCAATAATGATTATCAGAATGTACAGAGATGTGATGACGTAAACGGGTGCGTCACGCCCTCCTCAGCCCCTTCTGCCACGCTCCACCGTGCCTCCTGCTCCTCGTGTATCCTGTGTTTGGAGTTTCGCCCGAGCTTGGGATACATTGGAAGACCCGCTTTGCTGGTTCTGCTGGTTCTTCTGTTTGACCACGGCAGATTGCTGCGGAGGCTACTTGCCTGCACGTGATTCCGGATCTATTGAAGGTGTGATTGCCCACAGACACGACAAAGTCTCTATGCCCTCTGCTGCCTCCTCTGCATGAAGGATTGCCCGATCGGACTGGACCCTTCTGGGGATTCTTCTGGTGTCCTGGCCTTTGTCCCTTTCTGCCTACTGGATCCTGTGGATTTTGCCACGACTTGTGTTTTGGCTGTTTCTCCTCTAATCTTCCCTGCCTCCCACGTGGATTTCTCTGTCTGCTCCTATTGCCTGCTTTCCGTCCTGTGTCTTCCTGAGCTGCAGTAACCCGCTGATTGGTAAGATCTTTCCTTTTTGAACTTTATTTTTTGTCTTGTTTTTGCTTTTTGTTTTTCTTCTTTTGTGGGGTGCTAAAGGTATCTTCTTTAAAAAACTAATATATAAGTAGCATCCTTTATAACAGACTAACATATAACATATAAGTGAAATTGAAGAAGGGGGGAGGAGTGAGGAGAAAAAAAAAAGAGAAAAGGAATAAAGAGGAGGAAAAAAAATATGTTAGTAACTGGCTATATAGCTATTATAGCTGAGTGGTTAAGTGCCTTGCCTCTAATGCAAAAGGTTGTGAGTTTGAAACTCGGCAGAAACTTTTCTGAAATAAAGGCTAAATTAGATTTAAATACACTGGGGTGTCCCCAAGCACTGACTCCATATATGGACATAGCTATATATGGAGTCAGAGCAAGGACTTCTAAGCCACGGACTCACACTGAGGGATTCCCTCACTGTACAGTGATCTTCTGCATAGAAATAGAGGCTAAATTAGATTTAAATAAACTGACTCGAGCATCGCACTCGAGCACACGTGGTGTTCGGCCAAACTCAGCGATGTGTCGAGCATAGCGATGCTCAAGTTGAACTAGTGTTCGGCCGAGCATGCTTGCTCAACACTATTAATGATCAAGAGTCTATAAAGTTTTTTTGTTTAGTTTTTTATCATTTTTCAGATTTATATAAAGCAGATACTAATATTACCGATGAAATGATAGATTTCTATCTGGATGCTATTTATTTTCCAATTCTCACAAATACTCAGTGGGAATCGCTTGAGGCAGATTTCTCCCTACAAGAAGTAGAGGCTGCAATTAGAGCATGCTCCGGTAACTCCTCCCGCGGGTCAGATGGATTTTCATATGAATTCTATTGTAGATATAGGGTGGTTATTCTCCCTAGTCTACTGAAGGTATTTGTTGATTCATTAAAAGATGGGACTTTGCCGGAATCAAAGCTGTAATAACATTAATTACAGAAGCTGTAATAACATTAATATTGAAAAAAGGTAAGGATAATCTGGGGTCATATAGACCTCTATCCCTACTGATTACCGATGTGAAACTTCTTTCAAGGATTCTCACTACAAAACTTTCTAGGGTGATTTCTTCAATTATACAACCAGACCAGAATGGGTTAATTCCAAATAAGGGTACCCATTACAATCTTCATCGGCTATTTACGAACATTCAGTCTCCTTGGGGGGGGGGGGGGGGGGGAGTTCTCGCTCCATCCTGTCCTTGGATGCTTACAAGGCTTTTGACAGGGTGGAGTGGAGATTCCTTTGGAAGGTTTTGGGTAGGATGGGGTTTGGAGATAGACTTATAGATATAATTAAATTGCTGTATAGATCCCCTCTGGCAAGATTAAATATTAATGGGAGTTTGACAACGAGTTTTCTTTGAATAGGGGTACTCGCCCGGCTGTCCACTTTCTCCATTGTTATTTGATATCTATATTTAGCCTTTGGCCTTGGCTGTTAGGCAAGATTCTAAGATTGGAGGGTTTGGAGCAATGGGGGTGGAGGGCCGCATTTCCGCAGATTATGTTTTCTTTTTTATAGATCATACTAATACAACTCTTCCAATTGAAGATTTCATACAGCTTAATTTGATTCCATTATTAACTAAATTGAGGTAAAAAATTGGGATATGGCCCCAACTTCCCTTATACAGAGCTTGGATGCTTACAAGGCTTTTGACAGGGTGGAGTGGAGATTCCTTTGGAAGGTTTTGGGTAGGATGGGGTTTGGAGATAGACTTATAGATATAATTAAATTGCTGTATAGATCCCCTCTGGCAAGATTAAATATTAATGGGAGTTTGACAACGAGTTTTTCTTTGAATAGGGGTACTCGCCCGGCTGTCCACTTTCTCCATTGTTATTTGATATCTATATTTAGCCTTTGGCCTTGGCTGTTAGGCAAGATTCTAAGATTGGAGGGTTTGGAGCAATGGGGGTGGAGGGACGCATTTCCGCAGATTATGTTTTCTTTTTTATAGATCATACTAATACAACTCTTCCAAGACTCATCCAGGTAGTTAATTCTTTCGGTAAGTTCTTAGGCCTAGATATAAACTGGTCATTAACCACTCTTAGGGTCCATTCACACGTCCGTAGTGTATTGCGGATCCGCAATGCACCGACCGGCACCCCAATAGAACTGCCTATTCTTGTCCACAATTTTACTGTGTGCTCTCAGCATCCATTCCTGCCCCATTGAGAATGAATGGGTCCGCACCCATTATGGATATTGCGGAACGGATGCAGACCCATACCACGGACGTTATTCCAGTGGATAGTTTTGTACTCTCTACTGAAGGAACTCTGACTATGCTGAATGTTTCTAATTCTTTTCAATATTTGGGTATGATTATATCTCCTAAGATTGAAGATTTCATACAGCTTAATTTGATTCCATTATTAACTAAATTGAGGTAAAAAATTGGGATATGGCCCCAACTTCCCTTATACAGAGCTGACAGAGTCTCCCTGGTCAAGATGGTGATTTTGCCCCAGCTCCTCTATATCCTTAGGAATTCACCTATATGGATAGAGGATACGTTTTTTAAGCTTATCGAGAGAATTATTAATGATTTGTTATGGGGAAGAAAAAGGGTGAGGCTTAAACTTGAATATCCATATAAGCCCTTGGATCAGGGAGTCTTGAATCTTCCCTACTTCAAAGGTTATTTTATAACCTGGAAACTGTGGCTATACTGCAAATGGATCATATACAGTCAGGTCCTTAAATATTGTGACATCGACACAATTCCAACATTTTTGGCTCTATACACCACCACAATGGATTTGAAATTAAACAAACGAAATGTGCTTTAACTGCAGACTGTCAGCTTTAATTTGAGGGCATTTACATCCAAATTAGGTGAACAGTGTAGTAGGAATTACAACAGTTTGCATATGTGCCTCCCACTTGTTAAGGGACCAAAACTAATGGGCCAGAATAATAATCATAAATCAAACTTTTACTTTTCAATACCTGGTTGCAAATCCTTTGCAGTCAATTACAGCCTGAAGTCTGGAACTCATAGACATCACCAGACGCTGTGTGGTGATGCTCTGCCAGGCCTCTAATGCAACTGTCTTCAGTTCCTGCTTGTTCTTAGGGCATTTTCCCTTCAGTTTTGTCTTCAGCAAGTGAAATGCATGCTCAATCGGATTCAGGTCAGGTGATTAACTTGGCCATTGCATAACATTCCACTTCTTTCCCTTAACCCCTTAAGGATCAGGCTCATTTTCACCTTAAGGACCAGGCCATTTTTTGCAAATCTGACCAGTGTCACTTTAAGTGCTGATAACTTTAAAACACTTTGACTTATCCAGGCCATTCTGAGATTGTTTTGTGTCACATATTGTACTTCATGACACTGGTAAAATAAAGTAAAAAAAAATATTTTTTTTTGCATAATAAAATACCTAATTTACCAAAAATTTGGAAAAATTAGCAAATTTCAACGTTTCAGTTTCTCTACTTCTGTAATACATAGTAATACCCCCAAAAATTGTGATGACTTAACATTCCCCATATGTCTACTTCATGTTTGAATTATTTTGGGAATGATATTTTATTTTTGGGGGATGTTACAAGGCTTAGAAGTTTAGAAGCAAATCTTGAAATTTTTCAGAAATTTACAAAAACCCAATTTTTAGGGACCACTACAGCTCTGAAGTCACTTTGCGAGGCTTACATAATAGAAACCGCCCAAAAATGACCCCATTCTATAAACTACACCCCTCAAGGTATTCAAAACTGATTTTACAAACTTCGTTAACCCTTTAGGTGTTGCACAAGAGTCATTGGCAAATGGGGATGAAATTTGAGAATTTCATTTTTTTGCCTAATTTTCCATTTTGACCCATTTTTTCCACTAACAAAGCAAGGGTTAACAGCCAAACACGACTGTATCTTTATTGCCCTGACTCTGCTGTTTACAGAAACACCCCAAATGTGGCCGTAAACTACTGTACGGCCACACAGCGGGGCGTAGAGTGAAAGGTGCGCCGTATGGTTTTTGGAAGCCAGATTTTGCTGGACTATTTTTTTGACACCATGTCCCATTTGAAGCCCCCTGATGCACCCCTAGAGTAGAAACTCCATAAAAGTGACCCCATCTAAGAAACTACACCCCTCAACGTATTCAAAACTGATTTTACAAACTTTGTTAACCCTTTAGGTGTTGCACAAGATTTAATGGAAAATAGAGATACAATTTCAAAATTTCACTTTTTTGGCAGATTTTCCATTTTAATATTTTTTTTCCAGTTACAAAGCAAGG
Source organism: Bufo gargarizans (assembly GCF_014858855.1). Lineage (NCBI taxonomy): Eukaryota > Metazoa > Chordata > Amphibia > Anura > Bufonidae > Bufo > Bufo gargarizans. The sequence continues at coordinate 59,073,655 of NC_058090.1, forward strand.
GTTAACAGCCAAACAAAACTCATTATTTATGGCCCTGATTCTGTAATTTACAGAAACACCCCATATGTGGTCGTAAACTGCTGTACGGGCACACGGCAGGGCGCAGAAGGAAAGGAATGCCATACGGTTTTTGGAAGGCAGATTTTGCTGGACTGGTTTTTTGACACCATGTCCCATTTGAAGCCCCCCTGAAGCACCCCTAGAGTAGAAACTCCAGAAAAGTGACCCCATTTTAGAAAGTACGGAATAGGGTGGCAGTATTGTTGGTACTAGTTTAGGGTTCATATGATTTTTGGTTGCTCTATATTACACTTTTTGTGCGGCAAGGTAACAAGAAATTGCTTTTTTGGCACGTTTTTTTTGTTATTTACAACATTCATCTGACAGGTTAGATCATGTGGTAATTTTATAGAGCAGGTTGTCACGGACGCGGCGATACCTAATATGTATACAATTTTTTTTATTTATGTAAGTTTTATACAATAACTTCATTTTTAAAACCAAAAAAATGGTTAGTGTCTCCATAGTCTAAGAGCCATAGTTTTTTCAGTTTTTGGGTGATTATCTTGAGTAGGGTCTAATTTTTTGCGGGATGAGATGACAGTTTGATTGGCACTATTTTGGGGTGCATATGACTTTTTGATCGCTTGCTATTACACTTTTTGTGACGTAAGATGGCAAAAAATTGCTTTTTTTACAGTTTTTTTACGGTGGTAACCTGAGGGGTTAGGTCATGTGATATTTATATAGAGCCGGTCGATACGGACGCGGCGATACCTAATATGTATACTTTATTTTTATTTATGTACGTTTTACACAATGATTTTATTTTTGAAACAAAAGAAAATCATGTTTTAGTGTTTCCATAGTCTAAGAGCCATAGTTTTTTCAGTTTTTGGGCGATTATCTTGAGTAGGGTCTCATTTTTTGCGGGATGAGATGACGGTTTGATTTGTACTATTTTGGCATACATGCGACTTTTTTGATCACTTTTATTACCTTTTTTGGGAAGTAAGGTGGGCAAAATTTCAATTTTCTCATAGTTTTTATTTTTTTATTTTTATGGCGTTCACTGTGCGGGGAAAGTAACATGACCGTTTTATAGATCAGGTCGTTACGGACGTGGCAATACCTAATATGTGTAGTGTATTTTATTTTTTTAATTTTTATTCAGTGATAAATGTTTTTTTTTATCTTAACTTTTTTCACTTTTTTTTTATTTTTTTGACCCAGACCCACTTGGTTCTTGAAGATCCATTGGGTCTGATGTCTGTAAAATACAGTACAGAACCTATATAGGTTTTTGTACTGTATTTTACTTACACTGAACAGATCTATGCTTTCAGCATAGTCGTGTTGCCATGGGAACCTTCCCCGTCTGCCACAACTTCGCAGACGGGGAATGGTGAGGACGGGGCTTCGGGGGGCTCTCTGGGGGCTCTCTCCCTCTCCCATCGGGGGGCTGCAAAGGCACAGCAGCCCCCCGATCGGAGAGGGAGGGAGCTCCCTGCGCTGTTAACCTTTTCCATACAGCGGTCCGAACGGATTATGCAATGGGAGGCGGGCGGGGGATCGCGATCCCGCCTGCCGCACCGCCCGCCTCCCGCAACGCCCCCACCGCCTGCGACACCCCCCCTGCACCACCCGCCGCCATCAAATCGTGAAGGGGTGCAGGGGGGGTGCACAATATTGATTTTAGGCACTCTGAAGTTTCTGATCCCCGCGGTCAGGGACCGCGGGGATCGGAAACTGCAAAAAGCGCAGCGAACCGCAGGTCAGAATTGACCTGCGGTTTGCTGCGATCGCCGACACGGGGGGGTCACATGACCCCCCCTGGCGTTTTGACAGGATGCCGGCTGAATGATTTCAGCTGGCATCCTGTTCAAATTAACCCCTGGGGCGCCGGAATGCCGATTTTAAAGTTAGGACGTACCGGTACATCCTTGGTCCTTAAGGACTCTGGAAATAGGGCGTACCGGTACGTCCTATATCCTTAAGGGGTTAAAGAACTCTTTGGTTGCTTTTGCAGTATGCTTTGGGTCATTGTCCATCTGCACTGTGAAGCGCCGTCCAATGAGTTCTGAAGCATTTGGCTGATAATATTGCCCGAAACACTTCAGAATTCATCCTGCTGCTTTTGTCAGCAGTCACATCATCAATAAATACAAGAGAACCAGTTCCATTGGCAGCCATGCATGCCCACGCCATGACACTACCACCACCATACTTCACTGATGAGGTGGTATGCTTAGGATCATGAGCAGTTCCTTTCCTTCTCCATACTCTAATCTGGCCTTCCTGTTTTTGAGGCTCACCAATGGTTTACATCTTGTGGTGAACCCTCTGTATTCACTCTGGTGAAGTCTTCTCTTGATTTTTTACTTTGAAACACATACACCTACCTTCTGGAAAGTGTTCTTGATCTGGCCAACTGTTGTAAAGGGTGTTTTCTTCACCAGGGAAATAAATTTTCGGTCATCCACCACAGTTGTTTTCCGTGGTCTTCCAGGTCTTTTGGTGTTGCTGAGCTCACCGGTGCATTCATTCTTTTTAAGAATGTTCCAAACAATTGTTTTGGCCACGCCTAATGTTTTTGCTATCTCTCTGATGGGTTTGTTTAGTTTTAATGATGGCTTGCTTCACTGATAGTGACAGCTCTTTGGATCTCATCTTGAGAGTTGACAGCAACAGATTCCAAATGCAAATAGCACACTTGAAATGAACTCTGGACCTTTTATCTGCTCATTGTAATTGGGATAATGAGGGACTAACACACACCTGGCCATGGAACAGCTGAGAAGCCAATTGTCCCATTTGGTCCCTTAACAAGTGGGAGGCACATATGCAAACTGTTGTAATTCCTACACTGTTCACCTGATTTGGATGTAAATACCCTCGAATTAAAGCTGACAGTCTGCAGTTAAAGCATATCTCATTTGTTTAATTTCAAATCCATTGTGGTGGTGTATAGAGCCAAAAATGTTAGAATTGTGTCGATGTCCCAATATTTATGGACCTGACTGTATATGTGGCACTCATAGGTCATCTGTGTAGGTTTTTATACTGCAAATGGAGAAAGATTTTATTATGTACTACTCTGGTGAAGAAGTCCCCGTATAACAACATATTCACATTATTGGAATCGGGGCAATTGACTAATATGCAACAGGAGTATAGAGAGGCTAAAAAATTATTATCTAAGGCATGGGACACTATTATGGTTGGGAATAACAGGATCCCTTAAGTGTACTCTCCTCTGGTATAATATACTATGAAACTATGAAAAAAAAATGATTATCAGATACAGAGTAGTGAGCATATATTTACGGGGAACAAGGTTGTTGCGCTCATCTCTGCCACTGTCACATTCATTTGAATGGCAATTTCAGATATCCATGCATTAGCTGCACAAAAATGTATTTCGACATAGTAGCCAAACATGATATTAACAGGCCCTAATATACTAATTCAAAGCAGGATGAAAATAATCCACCATCTCATATGAGGGAGGTAGAAAAATACACACACAAACACACACCTTCCATGCAGGATGGGGATTGCTACTTAGTGTTGACAGAACAGGCACTGCTCACACATTGCAATTTTGGAGCAATTTTTGGTGAGGTTTTTCTGTAACCTAAACCCAGAGGGCACACAATGCAGAGTATTTTTTTTATTGTAAAGTTTTTTTGTTAAACTTTTTTCACCAGGTTCCATTGCTTTCCACCCTTTTTGTCTTCAGCGACTTGGTGTCACTGTCATAATAGCTAATATTTTTGTACTTTCACCATAGTGCACATTGTTTGATCATGTGCAGTGACCAGGTTTGAGGTGATCCCCGATGCTACACTGGGTTTCCTAGGGATTTTCAGTAAGCCAACGTGCTTCTTTACAGTAAAATACAGGCGATGCACCAATGCACTGAGCTGGCTTCTCCAGTCTCCTCCCTGGCAGAAGAAGTATGGGAAGCACGTGGCTCAGTGGTTAGCGCTGGTGCCTTGCAGAACTGGGATCCTAGGTTTGAATCCACCTAATGACAACATTTGCATGGAGTTTGTATGTTCTCCTCCTGTTTGCGTGTGTTTCTTCTGGGTACTCCGGTTTCCTCCCAAAGACAAACTGATAGGGAACTTAGATTGTGAGCCCCATTGGGGACAGTTGGATGCTAATGTCTGTAAAGCGCTGCAGAATATAGTAGCTCTTTATAAGTGAATAAATGAAAAGGTTTTGTTTTGAGGAAAGGCCTGAGCTAGCTGTCAATCTCTTTTAGAAGGCTGGTGCCCTGGTAAACAAGCTGGAGGTCCAGGGTCTGTGACTCAGTCATCGGGTAAGCCCAGGTTCTGAGTATTGTAAGGATGAGAGGCAAGGGACCTTAAATGTATTACTCTGCTATGTTGTAAATTGTATGATTACTGCAACATCTCAATTTGGTCAGTAAATGGCAGCAAAGGATAAGATGATAAAAGTCTACATTGGAGCTGCCTATCAGAGGAATACTAATAACCTATTTATTTTGCAAAGTTAGAAAATAATTTATGGGCTCTTTTGGACCCTTACAAGTGTGATAGCAAACTGAATCTGCAGGTTTGACACTGCACTTAGCAAATGACTTATTGCATCACACTCTCCCTGTGTAACGGGAGGAGGTTCCTGTAGAATTAGGAAGTGATCAGACAGAGGCTGTGCTTGGTGCTGCTGGAATCCACAAGAGATCATCTCTGTTGAATCTGGAAGGGAATGGACCGGCTCACAGTGGAGACTGGCGACAGCACAAAGGTCAGGTTTGCAGCAACGACCCCAGAAGTGTGGGGTCTGTAGTATCTAGTTCTGGAGTGGACCAGGAATAAAGAAAAAGCACCAAGAACCTTATCAAGGAACTGTAAGTGCGGCTTTTCCGCGTCTCATTGCACCATACTGTTAAAGTGGCATTTGGACATACAATAACGCTCCAAGTACAGTTACGTACATTGCGGTGTACGGGCTGCAAGCTAAGTCATAGCCCTAAGGGACTCGTATGCTGACACCTTCCTATCTCACTGGCTGCTCATAGGGTGTTATATGTGTGAGCTGGAGTATGGATTAAAGTTACAAGAGACATAATTTCCATGTGGATTACAAATAGTATTGCACAATACTTAGGGTGCGCCCCAACGAGGAAGTCGTCCAGGAACATACAAGTGCAGCTAGGCTGCCTAATGGACTTTGGAAAAAAGATCACATTTTTTAGTTTATGGTTAGGCTGTGTTAAATTCACTGTTGACTTATTTTTTGTGTACCAATCTGTTTTATATATTAACAGCTTCTTGTTCACTACATTGTTCAGTAAACTTAACTTGCTGGGAAAGAACCGTTGTCTGTGTCTGTGTGGCATCGTGTACCCTCTGTACCTGTGTACCCTCTGTACCTGTGGGCCCAGCCCTCAAGTTTCTTTCAGTATTGCCGTCTCACTCATGCAGTCAGCCAAAGTCTTTACTATTAACCACTGACCAATATCTGCAGACTGGCAGAGCCCCTTATTAAACACTGGTCCCTATCTACAGACAACTAGGAGCTCTGACTGCTCTCTTTATATACAGTTGCTAAATGAACAATAACAGCATAGTATGAAGTACCCTTTCTCCAGGGAATTACACATGTGAGAGATGAGCACATAAGAAATTAAATATTGCCTGCCTAACCCATAAGGTGCATCAGCACTGTAAACAGACATAGATAAAGTTACCAGGTCCATGGGCATATATGCAGGAATGTAAATTCTTTACCTTTCCTCTTGGCTAAAGATATTCTGAGATGAGTGATGTAAAATTATCTGTTTTTTTTTAAGAATAACTCAAGTCACGAGGAAAGCCGGGTTTACACATTACTTTTAAAAAATGCATCAAAAATGCATTGCAAAAATGCATTTTTTTTTACCATGATTGCGTTTTTTTCTTTTTTTCTTTTACAGGTAAAACTTAAAGTTAAACCAATGTGTTTCTCCTATAAAAACTGCAAAGGCAATTACCATATTTATTCAACAGTCAGAACCTTCTCTTAATATTTGCAGTTAGGCAGAGGCGCAACTAGAACTGCTGGGCCCCACAGCAAATTTTTGAAAGCCCCCCCCCAGCAACCCCCTCCTCCTGTTCACCTTTCACTCGTGCAGTTAGTTAAGATGGCGCTCTCAGACCTGGCCTGGCAGATGCTCCGTCCATTTCCTACACATATACACTGTCACTGTATATATCATTGTATAATACTGCTGAGGGGGCCCTGACAATAGCATCTTTCAGTCCTCCTCCTGGGTGGGCACCTTCTGAATTCAGGCCCCGTAGTAGCTGCTTCCCCTGCTTCCACTATAGCTATGTCCCTGCAGAGATTCACCGTAGGTAACAGGGTGTCAAATTAGGTTAAAAACCGACTCAAGGATAGAAAACAGAGGCTTATATATACAAAAACCCATAGTTACCAGTGGGTTATAGGAGACAATATTTATAATTTATGATACTTTCACACAAGCATATTTTCTACCCATAATATAGGGGCAGATGGAAAAATGTGTGACCATAAACATTAGTCTGCCTCCTCCATTGTAACACACTGCCAGGGCTGGAACTACTAGAGTATCAGCTGTAACAGTACACACATATATACACACAGTAATGATTTGGCCCAACTCCGGCCTGCTGTGTCTGTCATCCATTATGGCCCAGTCCTCACTCCCCAGCCTGTGCTCCCCCCAGTAGCAGACACAATGCATGGACATCATCACATCTGCTGCTGGGGAGATGATGTTCTCTTTTCTTCTGGGGAATGGGACTAAATGAGTGGTTGCTTTTTTCACTACAGGGGCAGCACTACTGTAAAGGGGCACTAAGGGGACATTCTATTGTCTTTGAGCACTAAGGATTGATAGAGTGGGCACTAAGAAGAATGTAGCGGTGGTGGACAGTGGAAAATTCCACAGATTTTTCCACTATCTAGTCCTGATTTCTGAGAATCAGCAAGTGCAAAGACAAAGCGCCACTCCCAAATGTGATCATTAACGGAACTGGTTAGCCATTTTATAGAGATACACAAGATGAAATGGAAAGTATCCGCGTGGAGAGTGGAAACACGTCTAGAGAGGCAAGTATACTGTAAGGAATATAAAATGTTGATGAAAAGGTAATCAATCTATTCATCATTGATTAAGAGAATCTGCCAAACAATATATTAAATAAAATCAAAACCAAAACCAAAAATGGTGTCAACTCACTTTGCTGGGGGGTTGTCAGCAGGATAAGCTCAAGGCACCTGAGACATTAAACCCCTCAGCCAGGATCGCATGTAGAATGTTGGAGACTGAAGGCAGCACAGTCCATAGGTGGCTTCAGGTAAATCTCTTTATTGGAACAATATATGGCTCAACGCGTTTCAGGGGTTTGTAGTAGTACCCCCTTCCTCAGGGTCATGGGTGGGACTCTAAGCCTCCTCCCTCCTCCCATTGTATGTGTGGTTAGTCACACTGGAGGGAACTGGGACCTTACGCTGCTGTAATTTGCCCACTGGCTCCTGATACTACCCATACGGTACAGGTAGGTTTAGCGTTAGGTCCCGTGCCACTTGAGAAACCTTGGCATGGTGCGCGGGCTCAGGTATGTCCTTAATATAAGGATATACTGGATGAAGTCTCATTTTTAACATCAGTGTGAGGGTTTAGTCAAATGTTACTGTTTGCATCCACCACAGCAGTGCACCTATTCTTGTAACTATTTATTCTATATATCATTCCACATCCACACATTTTACCATCTGGTGTCGGATGTCTCTGTGGCACTTGTGGTCTGCTGCGGGCATCCTCCCCTGTATGCATTTTTTGCTGGGGATCGCCCTTAGCAACAGACCACAAGCGCAATATCTGCTCCCCCGAACATAAATGCACAACTGCATTTGGGGTTGAGCATTTCCTGCTTTTTGAGACCACGTATTTTTGTCATTTAAACAATAAAGAGATTGACCTGAAGCCACCTGTGGACTGTGCTGCCTTCAGTCTCCAACATTCTACATGCGATCCTGGCTGGGGGGTTTGATGTCTCAGGTGCCTTGAGCTTATCCTGCTGACAACCCCCCTTTTTTTACTTTATATTTAATATATTGTTTGTTAGATTCTCTTAATCAATGATGAATAGATTGATTACCTTTTCATCAACATTTTATATTCCTTACAGTATACTTACCTCTCTAGACCGTCCCGTGTTAGACGTGTTTCCACTCTCCACGCGGATACTTTCCATTTCATCTTGTGTATCTCTATTAAACGGCTAATCAGTTCCGTTAAGGATCACATTTGGAAGTGGGGCTTTGTCTTTGCACTTGCTGATTCTCAGAAATCAGCACTAGATCAGCACTAGTGGAAAAATCTGTGGAATATTCCACGGTCCACCACCGCTACATTCTTTTTAGTGCTCACTCTATCCATACGATTAAGGCCTCATGCACACGACAGTTTTTTTTCACGGCCCGCAAAAACGGGGTCCGTGGGTCCGTGATCCGTGACCGTTTTTTCATCCGTGGGTCTTCCTTGATTTTTGGAGGATCCACGGACATGAAAAAAAAGTCGTTTTGGCGTCTGCCTGGCCGTGCGGAGCCAAACGGATCCGTCCTGAATTACAATGCAAGTCAATGGGGACGGATCCGTTTGATGTTGACACAATATGGTGCCATTTCAAACGGATCCGTCCCCATTGACTTTCAATGTAAAGTCTGGAGTTCTTTTATACCATCGGATTGGAGTTTTCTCCAATCCGATGGTATATTTTAACTTGAAGCGTCCCCATCACCATGGGAACGCCTCTATGTTAGAATATACTGTCGGATATGAGCTACTTCGTGAACCTCAGATCCGACAGTATATTCTAACACAGAGGCGTTCCCATGGTGATGGGGACGCTTCAGGTTAGAATACACTACAAACTTTGTACAAGACTGCCCCCTGCTGCCTGGCAGCACCCGATCTCTTACTGGGGGATATGATAGCACAATTAACCCCTTTAGGTGCGGCACCTAAAGGGGTTAATTGTACTATCATATTCCCCTGTAAGAGATCAGGGCTGCCAGGCAGCAGGGGGCAGCCCCCCCCCTCCCCAGTTTGAATATCGTTGGTGGCACAGTGTGCCCCCACCATCGCCCCCCCTCCCTCCCTCTATTGTATTAAATCGTTGGTGGCACAGTGTGCCAACCACCATCGGCCCCCCTCCCTCCCTCTATTGTATTAAATAGTTGGTGGCACAGTGTGCCAACCACCATCTCCCCCCCTCCCTCTATAGCAGTAACATTGGTGGCAGTGTGCGGTCTCAACAGTAGAAGATTCATACTTACCTGCTTGCTGCTGCGATGTCTGTGTCCGGCCGGGAGCTCCTCCTACTGGTAAGTGAAAGGTCTGTGCGGCGCATTGCTAAAGAACTGTCACTTACCAGTTGGAGGAGCTCCCGGCCGTTCACAGACATCGCAGCAGCAAGCAGGTAAGTATGAATCTTCTACTGTTGAGACCGCACACTGCCACCAATGTTACTGCTATAGAGGGAGGGGGGGGGGGCGATGGTGGTTGGCACACTGTGCCACCAACGATTTAATACAATAGAGGGAGGGAGGGGGGCCGATGGTGGTTGGCACACTGTGCCACCAACGATTTAATACAATAGAGGGAGGGGGGCCTATGGTGGTTGGCACACTGTGCCACCAACGATTTAATACAATAGAGGGAGGGAGGGGGGGGCGATGGTGGAGGCACACTTGTGCTATCATATCCCCCTGTAAGAGATCGGGTGCTGCCAGGCAGCAGGGGGCAGTCTTGTACAAAGTTTGCAGTGTATTCTAACTAGAAGCGTCCCCATCACCATGGGAACGCTTCTGTGTTAGAATATACTGTCGGAAATGAGTTTTCACGAAGTGAAAACTTAGATCAGAGAAAGCTTTTATGCAGACGGATCTTCGGATCCGTCTGTATGAAAGCAACCTACGGCCACGGATCACGGACACGGATGCCAATCTTGTGTGCATCCGTGTTCTTTCACGGACCCATTGACTTGAATGTGTCCGTGAACCGTTGTCCGTCAAAAAAATAGGACAGGTCATATTTTTTTGACGGACAGGATACACGGATCACGGCCTCGGCTGCAAAACGGTGCATTTTCCGATTTTTCCACGGACCCATTGAAAGTCAATGGGTCCGCGAAAAAAAACGGAAAACGGCACAATGGCCACGGATGCACACAACGGTCGTGTGCATGAGGCCTAAGCGTTCAGTGCTTACTAACGCTATTCTCAGTAGCCTTCCCCCACTATACTTTTTCCTTCCCTCTTGAACACCATATTTTCTCTTATCCATCACTGCTGGCGCCGAAAGGTTACACACTCTCTTCTAAGGGTCCCACTTATCCCCTGAAGATTTGTTTTAACCTTCTCCTCTTTTTCATCTATCTATGAGCACTAAGGAGCCATAACTATTGTGTGTGGGACTAAGGCCGCAGGACTACTGTTATAGGGCATTCTTCTGTGTTTAGGCACTAAGGCGGCAGAAATATTACATGAGGGCACTAAGGGGGTCCTCTCTGGAGGCATGCATAACCGCTGTGTGGGATCACCACACTACTTTCTAATGTGCACTAAATGTAAAAAAACAATGTGTGACATTTGATAAATTTTGTGCAAAGTATGCTAATGCGGACTCGGGCAAGACTTAGTTCTAATATTGCCATCATGATAAATTCCCCCCAATATGTATTGAAAAAAATTAAAGGCTACAAGGCATGAGGACAATCTAAGAGGCGAAAAACGATGACTTCAGAATATCAGAAGAAAGCAGCAATATACAGCTATAAATCAGATATGTAAGCAAAATTAGGCATTAGCGTAAACAATAGCCTGTCAGAAAAAAGGGATATATGAAAGCCAGTCAATTTAGCAAATATCAACGTATAAACGGAAGAAATCTGTCCAGCCAGCATCTGGAGCGTGGCTTAATGCGACACAGAAATCCTTGTATAGAAGGATACTAATTTTAGTAAGAAAATACATAAAACCAGTTGCAGCACTGAGCAATCTATAATGAATACTAGCATAGAAACAACTCCTGTAGTCCTGCACATAGTGTCATTTTGTCATTAGACAGCGACAATTAGTCTCTTTGACACGGCTGCTTGTGACACTTCATAGATTTTTTTAACCAATGTAAAGAAGTTAATTGGGAAAAGAATTAAGGCAAGAAAAGCCTTGTTCTGATCAATAACATGACCAATAGATGATTTAGTCTATACTATGTTTCTTTTCCTGTCTCCCTTCCCTCTTATATTACATTAGAAAAGGACACTAAAAGGGAGTCTTTCACCTAAAATGACCATTATACACCACAAACATCATGATCTCCATTACATTCCCCATATTATAATCTTACCTTTCATATTGCAGTCCATCACCTATTTTCTTTTAAAAGCGCTTTTATTCCATAAGCTAATTAGCCTCTGAAGGTGCCCGGGGGCGGCATTTATCTGGCCGATGCCCATGCCCCACAGAGCTGTTCAAATCAAACCTCTTCCCTTTCACCCCTCTGGCCCGCCCTAGGTTCTTCAGATTCCATCCTCCCGTCATTGACAAATCCGGCGCCTGCTAAACACATTGGACACATGAGACACATGAGATTTGAAATCAGGAGAAAATATCAAAATGTCGTCAAGATAGACAAATTTACCCAAGAACTCCCTAAGACTATCGTTCATAAAGTTTTGGAACACATCTGGGGCATTGCTGAGTCCAAAAGGCATAACCTGGTATTCAAAGTGTCCATAAAAAACCAGGTTGCCCCCAGAACCTGGTTAAATAAATCCAGAATCAATGGAAGAGAGTATCTATTCTGAATAGTGATCTTATTTAATTTCCGGTAATCGATACACGGCCTAAGACCACCATCTCTCTTATTAACAAAGAAAAACCCTGCTCCCATTGGAGAGACCGAAGGTTTAATGTGCCCTTTACCGAGAATCTCCTTAATATAATCGTCCATGGCCTTGCGTTCGGGTTTAGAAAGATTATAAATACCCCCCTTAGGAAACCTGGTGCCTTCTACTAATTCTATGGCGCAATAATATGTTCTATGGGGTGGTAGAACCTCCGTTGTAGGTGACAAAACACATCAGAATATTATCTAATGATTGTGGGGGATGTATCAGAATCTACTGAGACTCCAGCCTGTACCACAGACAAGCACGAGTCACACTTGGGTCCCCATTTCACCAACTCCCCCCTGGACCAATCTATAGTGGGGTTGTGTAATCGGAGCCAGGGCAACCATAGTACCACCTCGACCGGTAAGTTCTCCAGGACTAAGAGGGAACATTTTTCAGAGTGGCACACACCCACGGTTAAAGAAATCTCTGAGGTACACAACCTCACTGTACCACCTACCAGGGGAGTGGCATCAATAGCCATGACATGGATAGGTGTAGGTTGAACAAAAATTGGAATACCCAATCTTATAACATACTCAGAATCAATGAAACTGGCTGCTGAACCAGAGTCAATAAAGGCCTTACCCGGCCATTTATTAACCCCAGAGATATCGTTATAGGTACCAAAAGCTTACATTTAGTAATATCAGGGTGTACCTGGTCTTTAGGCTGCCTTGCCTTGGGAGACTTGATGGAGAGGACCTTCTTAGGACACTGGTTGATCCAATGGTCAGGATCTCCCCAGTAAAAACACACTCCACGTCTGCGGCGCAGATTCCCTCGGGTCATGCCGACCTGCATGGGTTCTTTAGTAGAGACCTCAGCATTGTTTCTGGGATAGGGCTCAGGCTGGACCACCATCTGAGAAGAGAACTGTCGTTCCTGTCGTCTCTCTCTCTAACCCGTCGGTCAAGTCGGACTACAAGAGTCATCATCTCCTCTAGAGTCTCTGGAAGCTGATAACTCACTAGAAGATCCTTTAAGTTATCAGACAGACCTGACCTGAACTGACTCTTAAGGGCTGGTTTATTCCATTCTGAGGGGATACACCACCTTCTAAATTGGGTGCAATATTCTTCCGCAGTTAGATCGCCCTAACCAGTGCCTTTAGAGCAGTCTCGGCTACAAGTGCCCTGTCTGGTTCATCATACCCCTCCACTGATTTTAAACAACTGGCGTCAGCAGGTAAAGAGAAGGCCCAGTCCCCGGGGATCCCCTTGTAATCAGGCAATGACAATGCCCACGCGTTGACTCTCGGGGCCAGAGGACACGGGGCACAAACGGAAATAAAGTTTACAATTTTCCATAAAGGAAAAAAAGTTCTTAATCTGTGTCTCTAAATGCGGACTGGAGTCCTGAGGAATGGAAGAACCTTGTCCTAGCTCAAAAGAGTGGAGTTTCTCCCCAAGCTCCTGCACCATCTGCGTCAGGTTAGAGACATGGTCAGTCAGGGTCACCAGAGGATTCATAGTAGAGTGGTTAGGTTTGGGCCTGTTAATCTGTAACGGTTACGTACACTACACACGCTCCATTCTCACCCCTGGCCCTGCCTACTTGCCTTGCAAGTCCTAATGACAGGGGACAACTGGATGGCAATCCCTAACTTAGAATACGTGCTGGGAGGACACATAAGACAAATTACGGATAGTGAATGGACAGGGTCAAGACCAAGAGAGCTACGCAGTACAAAGGATAAGGCAGAGAATAGTCAGGAAAAGCCAGGGTCAAATACCAGGAGAGTAATGAAATACCATAGGAGTCGGCAGAGAATCTTCAGATGGGAGCCGGGGTCAGAATACCAGGAGAGCAGCACAGTACAGGAGGAGCAGGCAGAGGATTGTCAGGGAACAAACAGGAACAGGTAAGTATGCCAGATACAAAATCTCCAAGAACCTAATTAACAGGCAACCTGCCTGTTAAATACTGGCTAGCTGGGGTCATGTGACGTGGCCAGCGCCACATGACCCACACTAGTCAATACAGATGAGCACCGAGTGCCCAACTCGGTGCTCAGACCTCACCTGGTTGCCGGGGGGACCGAGGACGCCGGCCGCACAGAGGAGAAGAGCGCGGCCGGTCCATCCTGCCCCCTATCACAAAGGAGACAAGGACGCTGTACAGAAACAGGACACTGGCAGCGCTGAGGAGAGCGAGCGCTTTGGCGTCCCATGACACATTCTTGAGAAAAATACCTTTAATCCATATGTAAATTAGCAGTTAGGTGCACTTAGGATGGATCAAAGCCATTCTGTGTAGCCTTACTCCTCCTGCTACCTCTACCAGTTCCTCTCTTTCCTTCTTGATATGCAGAGCCTTGTGCCTGCATAGCCATTTTCTCTCGCCCTGTCAATTAAGGAAAGGGTTTAGCTGGCAGAAGTTGCAGGAGGAACAAAGGTGCGCATAATGGCTTTGAACTCTCCCTGGTGCACCTAAAGACTAATTTGCATATGGATTCAATGTACTTTTTCAGGTGCATGCAGGCAGATTATTTTTAATGAAGTGATTTAGAAATGTGCTTATTAATGAAATCATGTGACAGTACAGTAACTCTTTAACCCTTTAAGGACTCGGCCCTATTTCACCTTAAGGACCAGGCAATTTTTTGCAAATCTGACCAGTGTCACTTTAAGTGCTGATAACTTTAAAACGCTTTGACTTATCCAGGCCATTCTGAGATTGTTTTTTCGTCACATATTGAAATTCATGACACTGGTAAAATGAAGTTAAAAAAAATCATTTTTATTTTTAAAAAAATACAAAATTTACCAAAAATTTGTAAAAAATTGCAAATTTCAAAGTTTCAGTTTCTGTACTTCTATAATACATAGTAATACCTTCAGAAATTTTCAAAAACACAATTTTTAGAGACCAGTTCAGGTCTGAAGTCACTTTGCGAGGCTTACATAATAGAAACCACCCAAAAATGACCCCATTCTATAAACTATAAACTTTTAAACCCCCCTGATGCACCCCTAGAGTAGAAAATCCATAAAAGTGACCCCATCTAAGAAACTACACCCCTCAAGGTATTCAAAACTGATTTTTACAAATGTCGTTAACCCTTTAGGTGTTCCACAAGAATTATTGGAAAATAGAGATACAATTTCAAAATGTAACTTTTTTGGCAGATTTTCCATTTTAATAATTTTTTTCCAGTTACAAAGCAAGGGTTAACAGCCAAACAAAACTCAATATTTATGGCCCTGATTCTGTAGTTTACAGAAACACCCCATATGTGGTTGTAAACCACTGTATGGGCACACGGCAGGGAGCAGAAGGAAAGGAATGCCATACAGTTTTTGGAAGGCAGATTTTGCTGGACTGTTTTTTTTTTTACACCATGTCACATTTGAAGCCCCCTTGATGCACCCCTAGAGTATAAACTCCAAAAAAGTGGCCCCGTTTTAGAAACTACGGGTTAGGGTGGCAGTATTGTTGGTACGAGTTTAGGGTACATATGATTTTTGGTTGCTTTATATTACATTTTTTGTGATGCAAGGTAACAAGAAATAGCTGTTTTGGCACCGTTTTTATTTTTGTTATTTACAACATTCATCTGACAGGTATCTGCAATACCTAATATGTATACTTTTTTTATTTATGTAAGTTTTACACAATGATTTTATTTTTGAAGGAAAAAAAATTATGTTTTAGTGTTTCCATAGTCTGAGAGCCATAATTTTTTCAGTTTTTGGGCGATTACCTTGGGTAGGGTATGATTTTTGTGGGATGAGATGACGGTTTTATTGGCACTATTTTGGGGTGTGTGTGACTTTTTGATCGCTTGCTATTACAATTTTTGTGATGTGAGGTGACAAAACATGGTTTATTTAGCACAGTTGTTATTTTAATTTTTTTACAGTGTTCATCTGAGTGGTTAGGTCATGTGATATTTTTATAGAGCCGATCGATACGGACGCGGCGATACCTAATATGTATACTTTTATTTATTTATGTAAGTTTTACACAATAATATCATTTTTGAAACAAACAAAAATCATGTTTTAGTGTCTCCATATTCTGAGAGCCATAGTTTTTTCAGTTTTTGGGTGATTATCTTAGGTAGTGTCTAATTTCTTCTGAGATGAGATGACGGTTTGATTGGCACTATTTTGGGGTGCATATGACTTTTTGATTGCTTGCTATTACACTTTTTGTGATGTAAGATGACAAAAAATGGTTTATTTAGCACAGTATTTATTTTTTATTTTTTACGGTGTTCATGTGAGGGGTTAGGTTATGTGATATTTTTATAGAGCCGGTCGATACGAACGCGTCAATACCAAATATGTATACTTTTTTTTACTTATGTAAGTTTTACACAATAACAGCTTTTTTAAAACAAAAAAATGATGTTTTAGTGTCTCCATATTCTGAGCCATAGTTTTTTTTTATTTTTTGGGCGATTGTCTCAGGTAGGGGTTCATTTTTTGCGGGATGAGGTGACGGTTATATTGGTACTATTTTGGTGGGCAAACGCCTTTTTTCATCGCTTGCTGTTGTACTTTTTGTGATGTAAGGTGACAAAAAAATTGTTTATTTAGCACAGTTTTTATTTTTTACGGTGTTCATCTGAGGGGTTAGGTCATGTGATATGTTTATAGAGCCGGTCGATACAGACGTGGCGATACCAAATATGTATACTTCCCCCCCTATTTTTTACCAATTTTTTAAAACTTTATTTGGGGAAAATGACGTTTTTGTTTATTTTTACTTAAAACGTAATTTTTTGGGGGGGAAAAACTTTATTTTTTAAACTTTTTTTTTTTTACCACTTTGGGACTTGAACTTTTGGAGGTCTAATCCTTTACAATGCATTCCAATACTTCTGTATTGGAATGCATTGGCTGTATGAGTAATACAGTGAGTATTACTCATACAGCTTCCGGGGCCTGTGAGATCCAGGGGACTGGATCTCAGAGGCTCTTCACCGGAAGGCAGCGCAATGCCTTCCTTAGAAATTGCTCTGCCTTCCATGCCATCGGGTCCCCCCACAGCTGCATGGGGACCTGATGGCACCGCCACCGACGCCCGCTGGATAAGGTAAAAGCCGCAAACCGCAGGTCTGAATTGATACGATGGGGGGGTCACGGGACTCCCCCGGCGTTGTGACAGGATGCCCGCTGAATGATTTCAGCGGGCATCCTGTCACAATTAACCCCCGCCGTGCCGCAATGCAAATTTAAACTTATGATGTACCGGTACGCCCTGGGTCCTTAAGGGGTTAAGGACTCGGGATCCATGCTGTACCGGTACGTCATGGGTCCCTATGGGGTTAAAGAGCTCAGACAGGTGCTACTAAGTTAGATTAATGAGTGGAGTAGAGGTGGACTTTTTGAAGGCACAGTAACAGGTCTTTGAGAGACAGAATTCTTGCTGTTTCTCAGGTGTTCAAATACTTATGTTCAGCAGTGCAAGACAAATACATTCTTTAAAAATCATTCAATGTGATTACTAGAAATGTTTTTTTATTCTGTCTCAGAGTGGGAATGCACCTACAATATGAATTTCAGACCCCTCCATGATTTCTAAGTGAGAGAACTTGCAAAATTGCAGGGTGTTCAAATACTTCTGTTCCTCACTATAGCTGGTAAATGGCTGAGACAGAAGAAGAACAAAACCCAGGTACTTATATTTAATTTTCTACATTTTTAGAGGAAATACTCAAAAATGTCAGCCTGGTATTACGCCACTGATTGCCTTTATACCATAGTGCATGTTCTAACCTATTTCAAAACAAGTTTTAGATTTTTGTTTAACTTTCCTATTTTAAATTAATGCATTGTGACAAGATCAAGATTTCCGTCAGCGATTCTGCTAAGAAATGGATCAGAATATCTGCTGCTTCTGAGACAGAGGTGAATGAAAGTTCAATCACTGTGTCTGCGGCTGTCATTACAGGATGTCACGTTGTCTCCATACAAGCATTCAGCAATCAGTTAGATCTCTGCACCTGACACCAGCGCTGTAATGAATGCTTGGCGTGATCGGTTGGGTTTCGCAGCGGCTATAGATCATGTTAGGTAAGAAGTTCTTGCTCATAAAGTTTCTGCTACTTTGATAGACCATTGGGTTATTACTGATGAGTAAAACTTATTATGCACTGTATGCAGAGTACAGACACCACGCATTTCATAATGTATTCTGCAGGAAGACATAACCTAATATTCGGGCAAATTATGAGATGTATCAAGGGCAGGTACTGCAGTCATTTACTACTCCTCTAAATAGTAAAACATTCCTGGCTTTATTTGACTTCATTATATCTCTGTTAACCATCTGCTTGACAGCGCTGTCTTATAAATCATGAAATTCATCCGCGCTGCTAAATGGAAACAGCATTTATTGCTGAACTGTAATCGGATATACAGCACAGCTTCACATATACAAATTAGTGCAGGCAAAAGTGGAGGAACTGCCTACAGATCCAGGCTGGCTCACAAAAGGACATTGGGGTCCTGGTTCTTATACAATAATGAACCCCAGAATGGTCAGTGCTCATGAGGCCCGAAACAGGCCACCCTACGTTAAAGATTACTTACTGACTGAGTTAAATAAGTGGCTCAGAAGCTGGTGCAGGAAGGAAGGGTTTGGGTTCATGGAGAACTGGGCTGACTTCTCTGTCGGTTACAGGCTCTACAGTAGGGACGGCTGCACCTTAATGGGGGGGTGCAACTGCCCTGGGGGGAAAAATGGTTAGACGGCTGGAGGAGCTTTTAAACTAGGATCTGGGGCGAGGGTCGGTGGTCATACTTATAAAGGGGGTAGATCGTGTAGATAGAGTGTGGGATATATGAGGGGACAGTGGGGATTTAGTGGGGGCTGGGGGTTAGCGAGGAAAGTAGGGAGAAGACTGGGCATAACAATACACTAATGAAAAATAGGACTTCTGGTAACAAGAACCTGTTGCATACAAACATCATCCAAGGTAACCCAAAAATCACAGATATACACTTTACGGACTCTTCGCATGACTGGGCTGTAAATATTAAGGGTTTTACACTATTTAGGAAAGACCAGGTCAATAGAAAAGGTGGTGGTGTGTGCCTGTATGTGAGGAGTGATCTGAAGAGAAGTGTGAAAGAGGCAGTTGTGGGAGAGGATGTGGAAACCTTATGGGTGGAAGTTCAAAGGATATAAACACAAAAAAAATAATACTTGGTGTAATCTATAGACCCTAACATCACAGAGGAGATAGAAACGCAACTGTATAACCAAATAGAGCGGGCTGCACTAGCTGGTACTGTAGTCATAATGGGAGATTTTAACTTCCCAGACTATGACTGGGGACATGATTCTGCCTCAACCACAAAGGGGAGAAGATTCCTCAACTTGCTGCAGGACCACTTTATGGGCCAGTTTGTAGAAGCTCCCACTAGGGGCGATACTCTGTTGGATCTGGTAATCTCTAATGATGAAGAGCTTGTTGGAAATGTTACTGTTCAAGAAACACTAGGTAATAGTGACCACAATATAATTATATTCCCCCTAAACTATAAAAAGCAAACTCTGTCAGGCAGAGCAAAGACACTAAATTGGGTTGAGGGCAGCATTTCAGGGCATAGACTGGGTGCAGCTACTGTCACATAATAATACTGAGGATAAATGGGAGAGCTTTAAATCCCCATTGAGTAATTGCACTAAAAAATGTATTCCTTTAGGTTAGGCTACTTTCACACTAGCGTTCGAGCGGATCCGTTCTGAACGGATCCGCTCATATTAATGCAGACGGTGGCTCCGTTCAGAACGGATCCGTCTGCATTATAACTTAGAAAAATTTTCTAAGTGTGAAAGTAGCCTGAGCGGATCCGTTCAGACTTTGAGCCATATGGTGTCATCTTCAAGCGGATCCGTCCCCATTGACTTCCATTATAAGTCGGAACGGATCCGCTCGCCTCCGCACGGCCAGGCGGACACCCGAACGCTGCTTGCAGCGTTCAGGTGTCCGCTCACTGAGCGGAGCGGAGGCTGAGCGCTGGTAGACGGATGCATTCTCAGTGGATCCGCCTCCACTGAGAATGCATTAGGGCCAGACGGCTGCGTTCAGGGCCGCTTGTGAGCCCCTTCAAACGGAGCTCACGAGCGGACACCTGAACGCAGGTGTGAAAGTAGCCTAACAAGTATAAACGGCTAAATTTAAACCCACCATGGCCTACAGCTACTGTAAAAAGGACAATAAAAGACAAAAAAAAGGGCATTTAAAAAATACAAATCTAAGGGGTCAATAAAAAGGGCTTAATAAAATCTGTAAAAAGGAGATAAAATTAGCAAAAATGCAAAACGAACAGCAGGTGGCAAAAGAGAACAAAACAAATCCCCAAAAATTCTTTCAATATATAAATGCTAAAAAAAAACTAGGTCTGAACAGGTAGGGGTCCTAAATAACGGTAAAGGGGGGTTAGTCACTGAAGATAAGGAAAAGGCAGAGTTACTAAATGGGTTTTGTAGCTCTGTATATACAAAAGAAGAGAAAGGAGCTGATATCTGTGGCGCCGGGGCTGTTAGTACATCCAGTGAACAAGGCTCCGGGTCCAGATGGATTACACCCAAGAGTGCTTAAATAGCGCTGTTCAGTCATTGCTGTGCTCCTGTTTATAATTTTTAAAGATTGTCTAGGTACTGGCACAGGGCCAAGTGATTGGTGCAAGGCAAACGTGGTGCCCATATTCAAAAAAGGATCAAGGTCCTTCACAGGAAATTATAAACCAGTTAGGCTACTTTCACACTTGCGTTCGGGGTTCCGCTTGTGAGTTCCGTTTGAAGGCTCTCACAAGCGGCCCCGAACGGATCCGTACAGCCCCAATGCATTCTGAATGGATGCGGATCCGCTCAGAACGCATTAGTATGGCACTGTTTGGCCTCCGTTACGCTCAGCAGGCGGACACCCGAACGCAGCTTGCAATGTAAGTCAATGGGGACGGATCCGTTTGTCCTGGCTCCGCTTTGACACAGATCCGTTAGAAACCGTTCACGTCTCTGCGCATGCCCAGTAACTTCCTGTCCCTCCCCTCATCGTCGGCCATTTTGGATTATTGACTTGATGAAAACTGGTAAGTATATGAAGTTTTGTCTGTTTGTCTATCTTTCTTTTTTTTCTTTCTATCTATCTATCTATCTATCTATCTATCTATCTCTCTATTTCTAGGGGGGGGGACTGGGGGGATGCTGGCACTTGGGAAGGGGTGTGTGTGTGTCTGGAACAGTGGGGGCTGCTGGCACTGGTGGTGGGGGCTGCCTTTATGGGGGGCTTCTGGCACTGGGGGGGCTGCTGGCACTGCAGGGGGGGGCTGTTACTGGGGGGGGTCTGCTGGCACTGCGATGATGTTTGTGGCTGGAACTGTGCGGTGCTTCTGGCACTGCCGGGGTTTATGTGGCTGGAACTGTGGGTGCTGCTGGCACTGCGGGGGTGTTTGTGGCTGAAACTGTGGTTGCTGCTGGCACTGCGGGGATGTGTGTGGCTAGAATTGGGGGGGTCTGCTGGCACTGCGGGGGTGTTTGTGGCTGGAACTGTGCGGTGCTGCTGGCACTGCGGGGGTGTTTGTGGCTGGAATTGTGCGGTGCTTCTGGCACTGCAGGGGTTTTTGTGGCTGGAACTGTGGGGTCTGCTGGCACTGCGGGGGTGTGTGTAGCTGGAACTGTGGGGGCTGCTGGCATTGGGGGGGCTGAGGGCACTGTGGGAAGGTTGTTTGGAACTGGGGGGCTGATGTCACTGTGGGGGGCTGCTGGCACTATGCAGGGCTACTGTCTCTGGGGGTGTTTATGGCACTTGGGGGGATTATGGCTCCTGTCGGATTAATTTTTTTAATCCTTATTATTATTAGGGTCGTTCCAAAAAAAAAAAAAAGTTTGGAAATTTAAAGAAAGTTCTGTGGTGGGCAAGCACCAATCTATATTTTAAAAAGTAAGTATTAAAAAATAAATAAATAAATTGTTGATATGTGGAAATAATGCTCCAAACAAGTTCGTTTAATGTTATCTGCATTGTGTCTGGTATTCTGTTGCGTACAGATGTCATTAAAGAAGACAACAATAGACTGGAAAAACCCACCCAGAAGGTGCAGGCGTATTCAGTGGCCGGTAAGTATAAAATCAACACTGTTTGATTCATTGCATTAATCAGTATGTGCTTTTATTATAGATTTCTTCATCATCAGCGGAGGGCTCTCCGGATGTGGCCGGCTCATCTGCCAGGGCCGGCTCAACAGTGGTGGCATCGCCATCATCCAGGGGAGGTGGACCAAACCCGGACCGGGGCTGTCAAGAAGTAAGTATATATATATATGTGTGAAGGCAGTTTGCCTGGATTTGTGGGAGGGGCTGAGGTCCGCCTCCAGCCTATTTAGGGCACCCCCGTTACCTGGCTCCTGCACCGTCCGAGGTCTGAGCTTTGACCCTCCCACCACTCCACTCAATTACAACTCATTTCTTCCATATCTCTATCATTGGGTGGGCCCTCTTCTTTCTCAGGCCTACCTCATCCTCGGTTTCGGCACACCACAACCGACTACGCTTATTCCCTGATTTCCTAGGGTTCTTCACTGTACTACCGTAAGCGCCTCACACAAATATATATATAGATATCTAATTTATTTTTTTATTTAAATACATTCTTTATTCAGATTTCATACAGAAATACATTCAGATTTCAGCAATCTGCACCTAGAGCCGCCAGCGATGATCCCCCAGTCGCCTCCAGAGTCCGCGGGAATGAGCGTGGCGGTCGTAGACGTGTAAGTCTTCAATTAAGTAGTTTTAATTTGCATTTTGTATTAGGATTTACATTTAATTTTGTATTTCCTTTTTTTTCAGGGTTCCGTAGACCAGGGAAGATGAGGCGTTCGGGGTTCCGACCATAGATGACCTCTGCTCCTCATCCAACTGGTGGAGGCGCATCCATCATTATGGGACCACTCTGACCGCCACCACGCTGATCATCATCAGACCCAGCGGCTCTGGAGGGACATCTGTGCCGGAATTTTCGAGACCTGGGGAGGATCTAAATGCGGCGGCGCAGGAGAAATATGGTAAGTAAAACAATATGTATTTTAATACATTAAAATATTGTTCTTTTCCTTTCATCATGCTGATTTTAATTTTTATGTTTTTTTTCTATAGTCAAACTGGTTACAACACGTTGGCGATCTATCCGGGACCGCTTCAGGAGGGATTTTAACAAGGAGGTTCAGGCCCCGAGTGGCTCCGGAGGAACCTCAGGGACCACATACATCCATACGGCGGCCCTGGGGTTCCTACGAAAGGCGATGGCACCAAGAAGGTAAATATTTTTAACAACTCTTAAAAATTATTTTGTAAAGGGTCTGTCTGAGACAGCGGAGTGTTTGGCTCCCCTGTTTTGGCCCCTGTTTATATGGTAGACATAGCATAGAACATGGATGTTTTATTTAAAGAACAATTCCTAACTTTCCTTAGCACTCGGGAGCCTGAACAACCTCCTGAGGCGGAACTGGAACAGATCGCCAGCGCCAGCCCTCCTGTCCCTCATGTATCGGCTCAGGATAATCCGGGTCCCCTACTGGATCCCTCCACTCCACAGAGGCTCTTAGGTTTTCGACAAAATTTGAGAGCCCTGGTGAGCGGGCAGAGATCCAGTAGGCCAAATCGAGCTAATTATGCAAACCTTGTAGAGGTCGTTTCCGACGCTCTAGAAGGTTTTGCCGAACATCAGAAAGAGTTTGGTGCTGACTTGATTCGCCGCTGGGAGGGGGCGGAGTCGGCAATTCAATGCAGCCCAAACTACCATTATGGGCTAAGCATGATCAGTTTGATGGACTCAATGACGCCCGAGCAGTTGCATGAGTTTAAGATCATGCTAGAGAACGGGTCATGGGAAATTATGCACCGCCCCCAACCCCCCTCCTCCTCAGACACATCCTTTCTCTACACCCCACAATTACGCCCTGCATCCTTTACTGTGGCTGTAGTTTCACCTCAGTAGATCGCCAGGACAGGGGGGCTACCATTTCCAGACCCAGACCATCCAGCCCACGACAGTCCACCTCCCCTCATCGTTATGAACAGTTATAAAGAAAATTTATGTTTATATTTATTTTATTTTTTTATTTATATTTTTTTTTATAGTTTACTGCACTGTGTCTGTGTTTTTATTGTCCTGCACAGGGTAACCTTGGCACTACAGCTGGGTTGAAATGAAAACTACCCTAGTCTCACTACTGTGCGTTTTTATATCAAAACAGCATTAGTGCCAATGTTGTAAGAACCATTAACATGACCATGGCTCTTTATTGATCGTAGACCCTCTGATTGGCACATGAACAGCAAATGCTTGTTCATTGTTCAATCTTGTGCCCTTTCATATGAGCACTTGTGGGAGTCACGGTCCATCAGCATCATCAGGAATTCATTAATAAATTGTAATTTTACCGTTTAATGATTTCCTGATCACGCTCTAAAATAACTAGTGTGATTACCGCAAGGGACATACAGTTTTTAAAGGGGTATTCACATAGACAATGGGGGGATTTCACTTGAATATGCCCCCATTGCCTGATAGGTGTGGGTAACATTGGTAGGACCCGCACCTATATCGAGAACGGAGCGGAGAGCAATGTTGCTGGAAGACAAGAAATTTCCTGTGGTACGTCCACCACCAAGCGCTAATCCCCGCCTCTCCCATAAAAATGAACGGAGGGCGGCAGCACAGTGTGACCTCATCCACTTTCTTGGCTCTGTTCTCAATATATGTGAGGGTACCAGCGGTGGGACCCGCACCTATAAGACAATGTTGACATATCTTAGTGGTATGCCCGCATTGTATGAGATGAGAAAACCCCTTTAAGGCCTCTTGCACACGACTGTATGCCCCAAGAGACATACGGTCCGTGAGCGGGCCATATGTCCCGTAGTGGCATTGATCGTGCACACGAGAGTACACAGCATCATAGTGTACAATGATTCTGTGCAAGTTGAGCTGCCCGCGGTGATATAGTCTTGCACTAATAGATCATATGAGTGCGGGACAATAGCCCAGTTTGCGGCACAACATGGTCAGCATCATGATGCTCTGTACTCCCGTACGCACGATCAGGGACATATGGCCCGCTAACGAACACTATACATCTTTAAGTGCATATAGTCGTGTACAAGAGTCCGAAAGGTGTGGTCCATTATCAAAGCCGGACCAACTTTGAATTTCAACAAGATAGTCCTGGAGAAATATAGGAGCATTACAACCCTGGGGATCTGAATACATGAAGATGGAACCTAGAGATGCTACTCATTCCAAAACGGATCCGCTAAACGGATGGCAAAACAGAAACGAACGTGACAAATGAATCCGCAATACAGACGGATCCATTTGAACGGATCCGTCTGAATGGCTTCTGTTTGTCTCAGTTTAGTCAGTTTATTGACGGATCTGTTTCAAATGCATTTCAAACGGATCCGTGAAACGCAAGTGTGAAAGTAGCCTTAGTTTAACTTCTGTTGTGGGGAAATTTTTTGAAGGACTCTTAAGGGACTATATACAGGAGTATGTGACTGTAAATAATATTATAAGTGATAACCAACATGGGTTTACCAAGGACAGAAGTTGTCAGACTAACCTGATTTGTTTTTATGAGGAGGTGAGTAGTAGCCTGGACAGAGGGGCGGCTGTGGATGTAGTGTTTCTGGACTTTGCAAAGGCTTTTGATACTGTCCCTCATAGATGCTTAATAGGTAAAGTTAGGTCTATAGGCTTGGAAAGTATACTTTGTAATTGGATTGAAAACTGGCTGAAGGACCGTGTCCAGAGAGTTGTGGTCAATGATTCCTAATTAGAATGGCCCCTGGTTATAAGTGGTGTACCCCAAGGTTCAGTGCTGGGCCCTCTATTATTTAATTTATTAATGATATTGAGGACGGGATTAATATTTTTGCAGATGATACTAAACTATGTAGAACTGTACAGTCTATGGAAGATGTCCATAAACTACAAGCTGACTTGAACACTTTGAGTGATTGGGCATCAACTTGGCAAATGAGGTTCAATTTAGACAAATGTAAAGTTATGCATCTTGGTAGTAATAATCTCTGTGCTTTATATGTCCTAGGTGATTTAACACAGGGAGAGTCACTTATAGAGAAAGATTTGGGTGTCCTTGTGGATGGTAGATTAAATAACAGCATACAATGTCAATCAGCTGCTTCTAAGGCCACCAAGATATTGATGCATTAAACGAGGTATGGATTAGTGGGGAAGGGATGTAATATTACCACTTTACAAAGCGTTGGTGCGGCCTCATTTGTAATATGCAGTTCAGTTCTGGGCACCAGTCCATAGAAAGGACACACTGCAACTGGAAAAAGTACAGAGGAAAGCGACTAAACTGATAAGGGGAATGGAGGGTCTTAGTTATGAAGTAAGGCAGTGGCGTAGGGATCGCCATAGCAACCATAGCAGTGGCTATGGGGCCCTACGCCACTGGGGGCCCGCCCGTCCGGACCGCATCATTTTTTTTATTTTATAATCACAGCACTCACAGGCAGCCAGGGCCGACCGCCCGCCCAGTGTAGTGGGCGGGGCGCGGGCGGTCCAACATGAGGTAGGCCGGCGGATGCGGTGGAGGGGGCCGGAACGGGGCGTGGCGGAGGCGGAGCCAGGCTGGCACCAGCACCGCCCGCAGACCGCAGTGCAGGAAAAGAATGAATTTCCCCACCCCCTCCACCGCCTGAGTCCGCCTCCTGAATCCGCCTCCTGAGTCCTCCCACCCAGTCCCTCTAGTTAGTAGGAGGCGGACTCAGGCGGTGGAGGGGGCGGGGCCGGGGCGGGGCCAGGCCGGGGGGGGGGTTGGGGGTGGTTGTTACCTGTCCTGCTGTGTGGAGGAGGGACTGGGAGTGGGACGAGGGAGACTGGTCCCGCCTAAAACCTACTACTGCTGTCACTGGATGGCACAGAGGGGTGATGGCACCTACTTCTCCAGGCTGCCTGTGAGGACCAGACATCAGCTGTCTACAGGAAAGGTAAGTGTCTGTCTGTAGAAATAGTGTCTGTCTGTAGAAATAGGTGTATAACTACTTGAAAGTTCATGTGTATGTAATGTGTGTGTGTGTGTATATATATATATATATATATATACACAGTATATATGTCCATATATGTGGTGAGCGCGTATGTGAGTCTGTCCATGTATGTGGTGAGTGCCTGTATGAGTGCGTCCATGTATGTAGTGAGTGCCTGTATGAGTGCGTCCATGTATGTGGTGAGTGTATGAGTGCCTCCATGTATATGGTGAGTGCCTGTATACGTGCGTCCATGTATGTGGTGAGTGCCTGTATGAGTGCGTCCATGTATGTGGTGAATGCGTGTATGAGTGCGTCCATGTATATGGTGAGTGCCTGTATACGTGCGTCCATGTATGTGGTGAGTGCTTGTATGAGTGCGTCCATGTATGTGGTGAGTGTATGAGTGCCTCCATGAATATGGTGAGTGCCTGTATGAGTGCGTCCATGTATGTTGTAAATGCGTGTATGAGTGCGTCCATGTATATGGTGAGTGCCTGTATGAGTGCGTCCATGTATATGGTGAGTGCCTGTATGAGTGTGTCCATGTATATGGTGAGTGCCTGTATGAGTGCGTCCATGTATATGGTGAGTGCCTGTATGAGTGCGTCCATGTATATGGTGAGTACGTGTATGAGTGCGTCCATGTATGTGGTGAATGCGTGTATGAGTGCGTCCATGTATGTGGTGAGTGCCTGTATGAGTGCGTCCATGTATGTTGTGAGTGCCTTTATGAGTGCGTCCATGTATGTGGTGAATGCGTGTATGAGTGCGTCCATGTATGTGGTGAATGCGTGTAGGAGTGCGTCCATGTATATGGTGAGTGCCTGTATGAGTGCGTCCATGTATGTTGTGAGTGCCTGTATGAGTGCGTCCATGTATGTGGTGAATGCGTGTATGAGTGCGTCCATGTATATGGTGAGTGCCTGTATGAGTGCGTCCATGTATGTGGTGAATGCGTGTATGAGTGCGTCCATGTATATGGTGAGTGCATGTATGAGTGCGTCCATGTATGTGGTGAGTGCCTGTATAAGTGCGTCCATGTATGTGGTGAGTGCCTGTATGAGTGCGTCCATGTATATGGTGAGTACGTGTATGAGTGCGTCCATGTATGTGGTGAGTGCGTCCATGTATGTGGCGAGTGTGTGTATGAGTGCGTCCATTAAGTTTGGGAGGGGCCCAGTACAAAAATTTGCTATGGGGCCCAGTCAGTTCTAGCTACGCCCCTGAAGTAAGGTTAAAAGAATTTAATTTATTTAGTCTTGAGAAGAGACGTCTAAGGGGGGACATGATTAACCTATACAAATATATAAATGGGCCATACAAAAATACTGTGAAAAACTGTTCCATGTAAAATGCGCTCAAAAGACAGGCGGGCACTGCCTCCGATTGGAGAGGAAAAAGTTCAGTCTCCGGAAGCATCAAAGCTTCTTTACTGTAAGAACTGTGAAGCTGTGGAATAGACTTCTTCAGGACTTGGTCACAGCAGGAACAGTGGGCAGTTTTAAAAAGGTTTTAGATTAATTAATGCTTATGAAAACATGTAGAACTCTGAGTCTCAATTCCTTCTGGGATTCGCATCCCCACCTATCCCTTGGTTGAACTTGATGAACTTATGTCTTTTTTCAACCGTATTAACTATGTAACTTATGGAAAACACATAGAGACTCTGCAGTCCAAGTGAGTGGTGATTTATTCGACAATGTTCCAGTTGAGTATGAACTGTCTTGGCTATAGGCCTTCATCATATACCTGGATACCACATAGTAGATGAGATATGGTACATCTGGTAATCTTAGGAATAGGATTGACACATAGAGAAATGGACGATAATATCGTAGTGGAAGCAATCCTGACGCAGTGGGAGGGGGCCTGGGTCATCTCCCAGCTGTGTGGCATCCAGATATCTGATGAAATGTTAATACAGCACTGTAACATTGTCAAAAAAATCATGTAAAATTTGCAAATCATCACTCGGAGTGCAGAGTTTATGAGGGATCGGTCTTGTCAAACTAGCAGGGGTAATTATTGGGCCCTATTCCCTGCATCATACTCATTATTTATCTTGTAGAGGGGTTGCACAGTAAAAATATATATTTCTGCAGATGACAATAAATTGTGTAAAGTAATTAATACAGAAGAGGACAGTATACTGCTACAGATGGATCTGGATAGATTGGAGGCCTGGGCAGATAATTGGCAGATGAGGTTTAACACAAATGTAAGGTTATGCACATGGGAGGTAGTAATAATGCAAGTCACCGGTACATACTAAATGGTAAAACACTGGGCAACACTGACATGTAAAAGGTCAGAATTTTGGTGAACCGCAAACTAAGCTGTAGAAACCAGTGTCAGCTAGCAGCTGCCAAGGCCAATAAGATAATGGGTTGCATCAAAAGGGGCATAGATGCCCGTGATGAGAACATAGTCCTGCCACATTACAAATCACTAGTCAGTAATGTTGATTGAGCATGCTCGGCCGAACACCAGTTTGGCTCCAGCATCTCGATGCTCAGCACATGGCAGTGTTCGGCTGAATACGGCATGTGCTCGAGCGCAATGCTCGAGTCTCCTCCCCGCACGCTACGCAGCCAATAAACATGCAGGTAAGTACTGCCCTTCACTGTAATGCAGTAGCCATGTTGGTTACTGGCATTACAGTAATTGGCTGGCCGGAACGGGTCATCGGGTGTGGCAGTAGCAATATATATTTTTAGCGCAACCTGTGCTAAATTGCTAAACCTTTACAGACCCAAAATTCCTTTTAAGGACTATTGTGTGTGGCAGCAATATCTATTTTTAACACATCCTGCACTAAATAGTGTGCAATAGTTAGGCCGCTGCAGACAGCGACATTATCTACGCTACATCTCCTGTGTAACGTGTGCACATCCCAAATATACCTATGACATGCAGTTTACTTTTTCCCTAGAAGGACAGTGACATTAGCTGCGCTACATCTCCTGTGTAATGTGTTCACATCCCAAAAATATCAGTGACAGCCAGTGTACTTTTTCCGTAGACTGTGTCTGCTGGGGACAGTGACATTACCTGGGGTACATCTCCTGTGTAACGTTTCCACATCCCAAATACCTGTGACATTCCCTGTAATTTTATATTAGCCTCTGCTGACAGCATTGACATTATCTGCGGTATATCTCCTGTGTGACATTTCCACATCCCAAATACCTGTGACATTCCCTGTAATTTTTTATTATCCACTGGTGACATCAGCGACATTATCTGTGGTATTTCTCCTGTGTAACGTTTCCACATCCCAAATACCTGTGTAATTCCCTGTAATTTTATATTAGCCGCTGCTGACATCAGCGACATTATCTGCTGAAATTCGCCTGTGTAACGTTTCCACATCCCAAATACCTTTTTTTATTTTTTTGCGCACACACTTACAAATCCTACGCTACTGTATTTGTGACATACTTTCAAGCATGTATAACATTTAATATGAAGAAGGCAAGCAGTAAAAGACAGAGAAGTGGTTGTGATGCTAATGGTGCACGCAGAGGCTGTGGCCCTCGGCGCGTTGAAACTGTGCCTGCTGCCAGAGCACAAAAAAAAACAATCATCCACGACACCTAGCTTTATGTCCCAGTTTGCAGGGTAGCGCAGGACAGCGCTCTCGAAGTAAGACCAGTGCGACCAGGTGGTCGATTGGATAAGAGCAGATAATGGTTCCAATAGGTTAAGTGCCACCCTGTCTTCCACTACCAAGTCCAGTCTCAGTAGCCAAGAGTCTGGTCAACACAATCCTCACCCTGAAACTCCTTCCTCCCATCATGGAGAGTCTTGCCAAACAAGTGATCCCACACTTGGATATTCCAAGTACAACCAAGCGAGTCGTACCCTGGGATGGCACAGGTGCTAGCAATGCCATGGATTGCGGGCCCTAATTCCATCAGGGTTTACGCCACCACCTACGTTAGTGGCTCCAACTCCCACTTCTCCTCCTCCGCCTCCTCCTCCACTTCCACCTCAGAATTATCCTCTTGCAGCACCAGTCAGCCATCAGTCAGTAGCTGGAAGCAGTGTAAAACTGCAGTGGGAAAGCGTCAACAGGCCGTGCTGAAGCTGATCTGCTTAGGTGACAAACAGTACACCACCGCAGAGCTGTTGCAGGGGATAAGGAACTTGGTGGCGGCTTTGGAGCTCAGCAAGCTCAAACACATCCCATACCTAGTCTGTAAATTAGTGGTTCACCGGTTTATCAAAACATACCCCAATTTGCCTGAGCTACTGCGTGCATGCCCATTTCCTCAAGTCATCGTCATTTTCTGCCGGTCTGTTAATGCTACAGCAGCACTTACAATTGCCAGCTCATCGACTGTTGTGCAACGTGAGCACTCACTAGAATACCACGTTCTACATGTTGGCCAGGCTTTGTGAGCAGCGGAGGTCAGTAGTGGAATACCAGCTGCAACATGGTCGTCGCCTTTCTAGTCAGCTTCCGCTCTTCACAAGCAAGGAGTGGGCATGGATGTCTGCCCTCTGTGAGGTTTTAAGAAACTTTGAGGAATCAACACAGATGGTGAGCGTCCATAACGCAATTATCAGCGTCACCATCCCACTTCTGTGTCTACTCACACGCTCGCTGCTCACAATAAAGGCCGACGCTTTGCATGTGGAAGAGGTGACAATGTGGGAAGACATTACACAGGGTGATAGCCAGACGACCCTCAGTTCATATTATCAGCGCAAATTGGATGATGATGAGGAGGAGTAGGAGGATGAGCAGGAGACGGTTGCCTCTGCTACCCATGAAGTTTAATTCCATCTGTTCAGCATGGATGGGCAGAAAAGGAGAAAGAGGATGAGGAGACTGAGAGTCATCCTCCTGATGATGACAGCGAAGTCTTGCCTGTTGGGAGTATGGCACACATGGCTGACCTTATGTTAGGCTGCCTTTCCCGTGACCCACGCGTTTTACGCATTTTGGACATCACGATTACTGGTTGTTCACCCTTCTCGACCCCCGCTACAAAGAGAACTTCTCATTTCTCATTCCTGTGGTTGAGAGGACGAGCAAAATAGTTCAATACCAAAAGGTCCTTGTGGAAAAATTGCTCTGAAAGTTTCCATATGACAACGCTGGCGGCAGAGTACGTACAAACCGGATTCCCAAAAAGTTGGCACACTATACAAATCGTGAATAAAAACTGAATGCAATGATGTGGATGCGCCAAATGTTCTCTATAGGTGAAAGATCTGGACTGCAGACGGGCCATTTCAGTACCCGGATCCTTCTCCTACGCAGCCATGATGTTGTGATTGATGCAGAATGTGGTCTGGCATTATCTTGTTGAAAAATGCAGGGTCTTCCCTGAAAGAGATGACGTCTGGATGGGAGTATATGTTGTTCTAGAACCTGAATATATTTTTCTGCATTGATGGTGCCTTTCCAAAAATGCAAGCTGCCCATGCCACACGCACTCATGCAACCCCGATACCATC
Source organism: Bufo gargarizans (assembly GCF_014858855.1). Classification (NCBI taxonomy): domain Eukaryota; kingdom Metazoa; phylum Chordata; class Amphibia; order Anura; family Bufonidae; genus Bufo; species Bufo gargarizans. Next base: position 59,106,111 of record NC_058090.1, read on the forward strand.
AGAGATGCAGGCTTCTGAACTGAGCGTTGATAACAACTTGGGTTGTCCTTGTCCTCTTTGGTCCGGATAACATGGCGTCCCAGATTTCCAAAAAGAACTTTGAATCGTGACTCGTCTGACCACAGAACAGTCTTCCATTTTGCCACACTCCATTTCAAATAATCCTTGTGGATTAAATAAGCTTGTGGATCTTGCTTAGAAATGGCTTCTTCTTTGCACTGTAGACTTTCAGCTGGCAACGGCGGATGGCAACGGTGGATTGTGTTCACTGACAATGGTTTCTGGAAGTATTCCTGAGCCCATTCTGTGATTTCCTTTACAGTAGCATTCCTGTTTGTGGTGCAGTGTCGTTTAAGGGCCTGGAGATCGCGGGCATCCAGTATGGTTTTACGGCCTTGACCCTTACGCACAGAGATTGTTCCAGATTCTCTGAATCTTCGGATGATGTTATGCACAGTTGATGATGATCGATGCAAAGTCTTTGCAATTTTTCGCTGGGTAACGCCTTTCTGATATTGCTCCACTATCTAGGTAAATACAGTTTTGGTTACTCACGGTTATGTCGTCCCTGGGCAGGCTCGCATAAGTGAAAATGAGAACGGCACAAGGATTCTCTGGGGCACACTCTGGTGTAAGGGACACTGGCCAGATGGTGGTTTGAGATGCCCTTGATGGTCTGTATTAATGTGCCAGTGGCAAAGACCCTTGTAGTCGTGACGCCAGTACCTTTTGTATGGAGGTACAACCATTTACTAGAGTGTTAATAGAGGAACTTGAGTCTGAAACAAGTAGGATGAAACTCAAAATGGCACTTTACTGATGATTACTCTTGATAACAACACATCCAATGCATTAAAACAGTCTCTTGATACAATCCGGCATTAAGCACAATCTCCTATACATATGCGGAAAGGGAAATGCAAATCCTCAATGAAGTACAGGCTCTTGTAATACATAAGAAGACTACTGCTCAGACTAGGCTGGTAATAATATGAAAGTCTTACACTGGTCAAAACTCCGGCCTGATCCTAATCCTTGTTTAAAGATGTTTTTCTGAATCCTGAAACTTCTATTCCAATGCTGTTCTGACAGTTGGCCTGACTGTCCTCAGGATTTGAACTGGAGATGTAGATGCTTCTTGCTATCGTGCTAATCCTTTGTCTTGCATAAACATAATAATTCCTTAAATACTCGGCTGCATGCAGTTTAGATATTGGTCACCCTTGAAGAGCGATCTATGAGAGTGGATTGCTCACCTCTAGGAAGAATACTTGCAGGCCTTAACCCTGGGTTATGGAACCGACAGGGACAACGTAGAGAGGCTAGGAAGGGGCCTCCCTCCAGATATTCAGCTACATGGCTGTTGCTTTCTTGCAGGCTCATGAGAGAACTGCATTCAACTGAACTCTCACTTGGATTGACCTGAGCTCATCTGCACTGGTTTGGATTGACCTCAACCAGCCAACAACTTAACTGGATTGAACTGAACTGCCTAACTTAGGCCTGAGCTAAGCTATATATACACTGACACTACTCCATCTTGTGGAGAAACAAGTGTAGTGCACCCTGACTAGGCCTGTGTTAGGGATATTCGCATATGGAATCACATTGTGACATGGAGAATATGACAGGAGATAAAATACAAAATACAGGCATATCACATGACATTAATACATGATAAAAACACGTTTGCGGATGTTTTGATTTACACTTTATGATTGTCACCATTCAAGAATAATATTTAAAAATGCTTCTATGATTATTGTCTATACGCTTATGTTAGGCGTTTTGTGATACAATGATATGTACAATCTGCCCTTTATGACAAAACAATAAAATTGTTAATTATAAAAAAAAAAACATGTTTGCGGGGCCCACGGTCACTTGAGTGGGACACTGCACATTGTTTTACATACAGCACAAGCGACATTTGAGAGGTTACTCAGTGGGTCTACTAGCACACCACCAGCACAGTTAGCACATTGGATGCATTCATGTAAAGATAGCAACCTTTGGTCCTACAAGCAACTAAAAACAAACTGTAATCTGATGATTTAGACGTGGCAAAAATATATTTTTTTTATATTAAAGAACATAAGATATCAACAGTTTGAGGGGTTAAATGAAAAAACTGCACGGATCACAAAGTAAAATTAGATGCAAAAATGGATATTAAACCTAAAAATACCCAACAGCAAAAGTGGATTAGCAGCCACTGAACAGACAGTAATCTGAGGTGGTTTTTCCTGTGCTTGGCTCTGAGCGTCTACTGGTGGGATTATGTTTTACTTATCTTTATTAAACAGTATGATCAGAATGCAGCATTTAAGATATACTGCAATGTCATTTCATGTGTAGCAGTCTCAGTCCGTTCACACTGTTCGGCAGAACTATAGGTAAAAAAATTCTAATTTAACAGAAATTTAACATATAAAAAGTAATAAAACATTTAAAAAAATGCTTCCAAGATCCATTTTTATTAAGCATCTAAAATAACTCTTTAGAAGCCCCTACAAGTTAGTCACATATAGAAAACTAAGAAAATGGTTAAAGAAGTCCTGAGCAGACCCCCCAGATGTCCTATCCGTAGAGAGATTGGCAAAACAGTCACTTGTCAGCCTGCCCCAGAGTTCAAGGCTTTTGTGAGACTATTTTATTTTAGCGTTCCAGTAACAGATGATGGCAAAACACAAGGCTGTCTAGCGGTGCTATTCTTTCCTGGTACAAAAAAGGATATTTAGACACAAGAAGCAGGGGTGCCAGGGGTGTTTGAATACTTTGCACTTCTGCAGAACAATTTGTCACAATTGTACACAGTTGCCTTGTACAAATAGAACCTACATTAAAAAATAAAAATATATACTCACCCTCCATACCTGTATATGTCCTAAAAGTAGATACCAGGCACATTGTGAAAATGTCAAAACCACACACAGACACCTTCATGCAATTTTGCATCAAAAAGCAATTTTTCATTCTGTGATCCAAGTAGAATGTTATATGGACCACACCTCATAAAAATGTTAAGACCGCAAATTGAAATTTGGAAAAATGAACAGCCTATAATTACGTAAATGGATTACACTCCTTGAAAAGCAAGTGCACCTCAAAATCTACCGTATTTTTCACCCTATAAGGTTTTAGAGGGGGGCAATAAGAAAAAAATATTTTTCATTAGAACTCAGGTCAGACCACTAATCAGACCCCCAATGTTAATCAGACCCCAACAAGACCTCAGATAAGAGCCTCTCATCAGTCCCCAGCAGTCTCATATCAGCCCACATTGCCTCATATCAGCCCCCAGCAGCCCCATATTGCCCCACATCAGCCCCATATTGCTTTAGCATCTCCATATTGCCCCAGATCAGCCCCCAGCATCTCCATATTGCCCCTATATCAGTTTCCAGCATATCTGTATTGCCCCAGCATCTCTATATTGCCCCCACATCAGCCTCCAGCATGTCCATATTGCCCACAGCATCTCCATATTGCCCCCATATTAGCCTCCAGCATGTACATATTGCCCACAGCATCTACATATTGGCCCCATATTAGCCTCCAGCAGGTCTGTATTGCTCCCCATATCAGCCTCCAGCTTGTCCATATTGCCCCCATATCAGCCCCCAGCATGTTCATATTGCCCCATCATCTCCATATTGCCCCTAGCGCCTCACGTTTTATAAATAAATAAAAAAACACTTACCTTTCCTGCTCCGGACTCCACCGCTCCTCACCGCCCGCGCTCAGTCTTCCTCCTCCTCCGTCTGCTGTGCTGTGAACTGGCGCACACAGTGTGAGGTCACAGCGCACCTCACACTGTGCGCAGCCTTCACAGCCGACAGCTGAGGACCAGGAAGCGGGGAGTACATAGACTTCACCGCTTCCCGGTCCTCCGGTACTGATGAAACTAACTCATTAGTATTCACCCATTTTTGCCCCACTTTTCTGATGGGGCGAAAAATACTGTATATAATTTCTGAAAGCAGACAACCTGATGATTGCAGTTGCCTTGACGGACTGTTAGCAACAATGTCCACCTTCATGTAACTTAGTTACAAACAGGAATTATTTTTAAAAAAATGCATCAAAACAAACATATACACCAAAAACTCACATCCAAGCAGATGTTTAAAGAAACATAAATAAATAAATAAAAATGAAGTAAACATAGTATTTCCATACCTCAATATCACATATATACCACAAGTGTATATATCAACAAGAGCTTGTTCCCTGGTGCCCCAGACCTCCCAATGAGTGCGAAACTGCGTTGGGACTGTGGGAGCAAGTACGGACTGTATTTATTTATTAATGTATAACTTTGCACTTTGGTATCCTGATTATTTATAACCATTGTGGTCTGTGCAATAGGTTTCCACTGTGCCATACTGCTAGCTATCTCCACATGTTCTGCCACTCTATTATGGGTATGGATCTATTTTACTATGTTTTGCATTTTAATCATGAAATAATAAAGATGATTATATGTTTTAAAATTTTGTGCGGTGTTGTTCTTTTATGTGGCCTCTTAAAATACTTAAACAGAGGCCATGTAATATTTGGCCGTCGTCCTTGGTGGCTTTTAGGCGCCGGTGGTGTTGTGGAGTGGGCCTGCTGTGTAGCCTGCATTCCCTGAAGTGGATGGTAGCCGTCATGGCACCCAACAGGTAGGTTACAATGCAGGTACGTGGAACCTACACTCCCTGAAGTGTATGGTAGCCGTTATGGCACCTAACAGGTAGAATTTAGCGTAGGAACCCGTCTAACAGAGAACGCCTTGACGCTTGGCAGACGGGCTCAAATAATTTTGTACAAAATAATTTGCCAAGTATCTCGCACTTATAGTGTAGCACTTGTTATTTCCATGCAATTTTTGTACTATATATTGCAGTGTATTGTCACATTGCATGTCTGTCTTTCATGTTATTTCCCTGCCCCAGCAATGTGCTCCTGCGGTTGTTATGTGACTGAGCCCCTTTTTTGGTTTCCCCCGTCATCCACAAATGTTTAAAAAATATAAACTGTGCATGGCAAACAGCTGCCATGTTACCAAAATGTACATTTTCAGAGAGCACACAGCATACAGTGTATAACCTAATAATCAGGGCCGCACTGTCATTAAGGGGTGATAAGCATCCCGCCTCAGTCATCTGTCGACCTGCCTCTGAGGGTGCAGCAGCTAATGGCGGGGAACGGGAGCCTATGATTCTTGTCCCCACTGTTGTGCCTCATAGGCCGCAGGCCACTAGGCCTGAAATCTATGGAGCAGTAGAACGGTGCAGGAGGTCACAATGACATCACCGTGACATCCTGTGCCAGGTCTCAGGCGAGACAATGACGTGGTCATAAATGCCTGCCAGCAGGAGGTTGCAGTGGTATTATTATGACCTCCTGCACCAGCAAGCAGGAACTCAGGCCACAGGCCAGAAGAGGTCTGGACCGCTGTCTGTGGGGGGAGCAATATATACTACAAGGGGGCATTACACTACAGGGGGACTACAAGAGGGAGATAATTATATATACTACCACTATACGGGGGCGTTATACTTCAGGGAACTATGGGGGTATATATAGTACATTCTAACTACTGGGGCCACTATACGGGTGCCTTATGGACTGACCTTATTATTACTTGTGGCTTTAAAGGGTGCCTTATTTTTACTAGGGATTCTATGGGGCATTATTAATACTGCAGATACTGTGAGGGCATTATTAGGGAACATTCTTGCAATTGGGGTACTGTAGGTGGCACAATTACTATTGAGGGCAGTCTGGAAGAACTATTACTATGGGTTGGAAATATCTGTATGGCACTGTTATTTTTGCAGTAAAATGTATGTCGGCATGGGGGACACAACAGGAACAGTATTGAGGGCAGCAGTATGGTAGATATGTTGGGAGAACCAGGAGGGAAAGGATGATAAAACGTAAGAAATCTAATTGTCTGTATGACAAACTCTAAGTAGACGAGATACGGCTGAAATAAGTCATCATGGTTGTCTGGTCTGAATGGAGAAGATGAGGAAAGAGGACATCTACATCATTACTGGATACAGCAGTGCAGTATTGCCCTGTACATTTAGTAGTGCTATATGCAATGTCCATTCACATACATGTATGTCTTTAACAGTAGGGATGGAAGGGAGGGGTTGGACTGAAAGGTTGTCATTTGGCAGGAGAGGGGATGGGGCATTCCAATGAAGATTCACATGATTCAAATTTGTAGTCTAGCAGTCCTTATGCAAATAAAATATACTCTATAAGACTGTTAGCTGTGAGTTAATACCACACATGTCTACACTCAATGTCGCGTTGCAAAAACTGCAGGAATGCACAAAACAACTTTTGCACACAAGCATTGGGAATAAGGATGAGCGAACCAAATTCGGACAGAACTTTGCTATTTTTTGGATGATAGACAAACCCAAATCTTTCCAGGTGTGTGAAATACCCTAAACGGCACTTACTGCAGTAATACCCATGGTGTGGCAGAAATCTACATGTGTTAAAGGGGTTGTCTGGGTTCAGAGCTGGATCACACAGGGCAAGGGCTTTTTTGCAGTGTTCAGGATGATGTCACCGATGTTTGATGGGCGGGCTTTAGTGCTGCCTTAGCCATTTTACAGGCTAGGACAGCACTAAAGCCCGCCCATTAGTGCCTGTGACGTCACCGGGATCACTGCTGGATGGAAGGCTCCGCCTAGCAGTCCTTAAGGGCTTGTGTGTGTTAAGTTAGAATTGAGCATCAAGCTTTGGTTGTCTGATTACGGATTTTCAGTTTCCACATGGTTGGAATATTTTTTACATTGTTAAATGTAATTAAACCAGCATATATATTTGATTACTACAAGACACAAGGTATAGCAGCAATCTACCAGTGTGTATTAATAAGAAATTGAGTGTCACACTTATATTGTCTGTTTCTTTGGATTCCATTTCCACACGATTGCAATTACATTTTATGGGGGATCATTCAATTTAAAATGGTTATCCCATGACTAATGTAAAAAGTTAAAATCAGACATCATAGTGTTTTTTGTTTTTTTGTTTTTGCTATAGCTAAGGGGGAGAGTCCATGCTCTCCCAACTCAGGAGGCAGTTAAAGGATGATACTGAGCATGTGTGGCCTTCTCAGTGAGCAGTACTCAGAAATAAGAAAAAAATAAACAGCAAGTGGTGCTATACAGACACCTTTAATTGAATAACTAAGTAGCTATACAAAATTGTTAATTAAATGCAATTGCAAAAGAATTCAGATCCAGGTGCTGGTTTGAAAACTGTAGAATTATTATATTTTGTGGTACAACCCCTTTAATTAACCACCATATACACTCACCTAAAGAATTATTAGGAACACCTGTTCTATTTCTCATTAATGCGATTATCTAGTCAACCAATCACATGGCAGTTGCTTCAATGCATGTAGGGTGTTGGTCCTGGTCAAGACAATGTCCTGAACTCCAAACTGAATGTCAGAATGGGAAAGAAAGGTGGGCTACAACAGCAGAGGACCCCGCCGGGTACCACTCATCTCCACTACAAATAGGAAAAAGAGGCTACAATTTGCACGAGCTCACCAAAATTGGACTGTTGAAGACTGGAAAAATGTTGCCTGGTCTGATGAGTCTTGATTTCTGTTGAGACATTCAAATGGTAGAGTCCGAATTTGGTGTAAACAGAATGAGAACATGTATCCATCATGCCTTGTTATCACTGTGCAGGCTGGTAATGGTGGTGTAATGCTGTGGGGGATGTTTTCTGGGCACACTTTAGGCCCCTTGGTGCCAATTGGCCATCGTTTAAATGCCACGGGCTACCTGAGCATTGTTTCTGACCATGTCCATCCCTTCATGACCACCAAGTACCCATCCTCTGATAGCTACTTCCAGCAGGATAATGCACCATGTCACAAAGCTTGAATCATTTCAAATCTCAACCCAATAGAGCATCTTTGGGATGTGGTGGAACGGGAGCTTCGTGCCCTGGATGTGCATCCCTCAAATCTCCATCAACTGCAAGATGCTATCCTATCAATATGGGCCAACATTTCTAAAGAATGATATCAGCACCTTGTTGAATCAATGCCACCTAGAATTAAGGCAGTTCTGAAGGCAAAAGGGGGTCCAACACCGTATTAGTATGGTGTTCCTAATAATTCTTTAGCTGAGTGTATATCCGCGATTACTGCAGCATTATCCAGGGTAATGCATCAATCTATTTGTGAATGTTAACATGAAATTGAGCATCAAGGCTCAATCGTCCATTTCCGTGTATTCCATTTCGACATGGTTGCAATTCAATTTTTTTTTAGATTGGTCAATTTAATTAACCAGCATATATACTTGATTACTACAAGACATAAGGTATAGTAGCAATCTCCAGTGTCAGGCCTCAATTCTATTTCCACACAATTGGAATTTAAGTGTTTTTCTAGGACTTGTTCAATCTAATTAAACCAGTAAATAGGTGATCAACACCAATACACATGTTCAGCACACAAAAGTCCTTTCTCTGGCACCCCCACCAGTACTTGACCACATACCTCTTACATCCAGGGACATCTCCTGTCATGGTGACCTTCTCTTTCCTCTTATCCTCCGTTAGACCGCCATGACAAATTATTTCAGCCGCACGTTGTCTCTAAAGAGTTTGTAATACAGACACATTCGATTTCTCAGTTTTTCCATCAACCTCCCCATCCTGGTGTCCCCACAGTGTCATCTTGCTGCCACTCCCAATACTGTGCCCATTGTGCTCCCCAATGCCCCATTTACTATACTGCTGAAAAGAGCTGTCAAATATGAAAGGTGGAATCTGATTGGCTGCTATGGGCAACTAAGCCAGTTCTACTTTACACCAGTTTGATCAATTACCTCAAATATCCCTATAGTGTCCACAGCAGTTATAATGTTCCCTAGAGTGCCCCCAGTAATAATAACACCCTATATTGTGCTCCAGGCAATAATCCCTGTATAGTGTCCCCAGAAATAATAGAATTGCCCCTACAGTGCCTCCCTAATAGCAGCACCCCACACGCTGCCCCATATAGTATTTTTTCCCACATTGCCCCCATAGTAATCCCCCATAGTAATTCACCACCCACACAGTAATTTCCCCCACACTGCCCCATATAGTAATTTGCACAACATAGTCATTTCCCCCACACTGCCCCCACATAGTAGTTCCCCCCACACAGTAGTTTCCCCTACACTGCCCCCGCACAGTAATTTCCCCCATACTGCCCCATATAATAATTTGCCCCACACAGTAGTTTTTCCCCACACTGCCCCCATACAGTAGTTTCCCCCACACAGTAGTGTCCCTTACACTGCCCCCAACACAGTAGTTTCCACCACACTGCTCCCCCACACAGTACTCCTCCCACACTGCCACGACACAGTAGTTTCTCCCACACTGCACCCACACAGTAATTTCCTCCACAATGCGCACATATATTAATTTTCCCCCCACATAGTAATCGCTTCCATAATTATTGCCCCATATAGTAATCCCTCCCATAATAATTTGGCCCCACACAGTATACCACCATAATATTTTTTCCCGACATGTCCTCCTGTGTCCCCCCCATGTCCCTCAAAGTTGGCACATAAACCTATGTCCAGGCGCTTGCTCGCAGAGGAAGGAGCGCACACTTCTCTGTGCTGCTGCGTCCTAGCACAGGCGCGCGCGATGATGTCATCACGCACACGCCTGCGCTGGGATTTCACTACCGCATAGGCCTCAGGCTTACTAGGCCTGAAGCCTATGGCAGTGATCGGCGGTGCGGCAGGGAACTATGTGCTCCTGTGCCCCGCCACAGTATGTGGGAGTCAGCACTCCAGAAAAGAGTGCTTCCATCTGTATTGATGGAAGCGCTCATTGCTTCTCGCAGCCCCCTGAGAGCTGGCACCTTGGTGGACCGTACCCTGAATTTAACTCTGCATTTATTTTATTTAATTATGCCCCCATTTTCGTGTAATTTTAACTTTTATTATATGCAAATGAGCCTTTAGGAACAGGGGGAGCATTGTACCAGCTCCTAAAGGCTCCTTTCGCCCACCGGCCGCCGGCTTTCTCACTACACCTGCGCCGAATACTGAATGGGACGGCGCAGGCACGAGATTTACACGGCAGTCAGGGCCAGCAGGAAAACCAACACTGGCCTGGCCCTGTCAATCAAGACAGAAGGGCGTGGAAATGATTTGGGCGAACTGAGCCCCTAGGATCAGGAGCAAAGGCCCCCCCTGCTCCTAGAGGCTCATTTGCACATAACAAAAGTTAAAATTCCATGAAAACAGGGGCATACTTAAATAAAATAAATGCAGAGTTAAATTGTTAAATTCAGGTGACATTTTCACATCTATAATGTCAGCCTGTTTAATAGTGAAAATTGGGGTGACAGAAACCCTTTACAAAAATGGTTTTAGAAATGTTGGTGAAAATTTAAAATTTTGCAGACATATGGGGAATGTTAATTAATAACTATTTTATGAGGTATTACTATCTGTCTTAAAAGTAGAGAAATTCTAATTTAGAAAATTGTAAATTTTTCCAAATTTTTAGTAAATTTTGGATTATTTCATAAATAAAGGTGAAATATATTGACTCAAATTTATCGCTATCATGAAGTACAATGTGTCACAAGAAAAACATCTCAGAATGGCTTTGATAAGTAAAAGTGTTCCAAAGTTATTACCACATAAAGTGACCGGGGGCCCGGCAGAGTGGCCGGACGAAAGCTGCTGCACCCGGCAAGGACGGATCTGACAGGTTGTTCCCGGCCGGAACAGCCTGCCGGATTTGTTTTACCCTTAGTGTGAAACAGCCCTAGCCCAGGTCCAGTGACTAGTCTACAGTAAAAACCCAAGTACAAATACTAGCACCAAAGTGAGTAGAGGACGGGAGAAAATGGAGAGAAAGAATTGTACTCATAGTGAGTGCTCATAACCAAGAGACAGCATATGAAAAGTCTCACTATCAAAAGGTAAATCATTTAGTTGTGCCATTAGAGCACAGACCAGGTCACCTGCTGGGGTGAGTGAGAAGGCGAATAATTTTTTGAGGAGCATAAGCTCCTTCTTTTGACCCGTTCGCTACCAGCGCCGTACATGTCAACGAAACGCGAAACAAAACCCGTAAAACGGTGGAGGAATTGCGTTTTTTCCGATTCCACCCCATTTGGAATTTTTTTACCACTTCTCACTACATTTTATGTCATAATTAATGGTAGCATTAAAAAGTACAACTTGTCCCACAAAAAATAAGCCCTCATACAGCTATGTGAATGGAAATATAAAAAAGTTATGGCCCAAGGAAGATAGGGAAGAAAAATTAAAACACAAAAATTAAAAAACCTCGTAAGGGTTAAGGGCAGTCATGCCATCATTGTGAAAAACACATGTGTTGAGTTAGAACCAGGAGCTTCACTTGAAAATCCAAGAAGTATTTAACCTGTCACTCACGGAATATCTGGGAAACTGGAAAAAAGTGTGGCCGACTGGTCAGTGACAAATAAGGCTAAAAGGCCACCGAAAAGTATGGGTCTCAATGGCTACTCGTGCTGATCAGCTGTTCATTGTGTAGTGGACAGTTCTGGTTACTGCAGCACTACTCGCATTCATGGAGATCTAAAGTCCTGCTAATAGCACAGTGATACAATGGAAAGTTGTATCAAGTGTGATTAATAATTATGCATTCTTTAACTACTATCTTGTATAAAAGGCCAGTAAAAAAAAAATCTCAGTTTGTACATATTTGCTATGTAGATGTAGTACTATGTAGACTAATTATATCATGTGCATGAGGTGCTTATTGAGTCTTTCAAAGCAGATTATGCACTCAGATACATTAAATTCAACATTCTCAAAATAGCAGGAAGCATAATAGAACGTGATAAAGGTTACATCATGTGGGCAGCTCCGAGCGGCTGCTATGCAACAAATCAGGGTAACAGTTTATGGCATAGCCTTATTTTACACTAGCATTTTCTGTACCCAAGACAACCATTTCTTATTCTCCTGCAACCTAAGATAGCAAATGTAAGAAGATAGTTGTAGAGAAAAGGTTTAATGAAGGTAACATTTATACAGTCACACAACTCAAGTTACATGAAAGTCTCTGCAGTATAAAAATCTGACCACCTCTTATTCCAAGCAGGAGTCCTAATATATAGTATACAATAACTATAATAGTTCCCTACTTACATGAATGAATACACTGATCAATCTCTCTTAAAAGAAATAAAACAGCCGGTGCACAGGATGGGAGTGGTAGTGGCCCTGATGAGATTGTTATTCCATCCCACTCTAGTACAACTTCTTCCTCTAGACCTAGGAAAACCCAGGTGTAGCTACTGGGATCATTACTGGGAGAATAAATACAGGCCTGAAAGCCTCATTCAGTGTCAGAGCTTGGAGCTACATGGCCTGTGGTGGCTGTACAAATCCTGACCACCCCTGTGTTGGATTTGGAGTCCCTAGATGAGGTAACATAATGTATAGTTAGCAAAGTGGTTTATTTATTTATGTCACATACATGTGGATGCTTAAAAATGACTAATGAACTTAGATGTCCTGTGTTGTTTGTACGAAAATAAAAGTGTTTGGACTTTTAACCCCCAAAACATGCGAGTCTGCCACTGCAGAACACACCACAAGCATACAAACCCACTACAATATGCAAACAAACATTAGTGGCTCTTTTTTTAAATTACATGTTTGGTTATTATTCACCGTTACACTTTTCTTCATTGATATTAGTTTGGCTCCTATTTATGGGTATCCCATGTAACCCTGGAGTGGGTATGTGGCTGCCATTTGATAACTTACCTGCTCTAAGAACAGGATTGGAGACTTAGGAACCCCTGTAAGCCAGCCCTAGGAATCTAGAAAAGATCCCATGGCTGTGATCCCACTCAGGTTTTTGCTAGGGTACAGCAAGTGTTGACCTAGCAACAACCTATGGCATAAAAAAAAATCATAATATATTAGACAATGTATATGTAGCTACATATGGCCATTCATCCCACATATAACCAGGTCTCATATAGGCACATCACTGGAAAAAAATGAAAGGTCTTCTGTAGTGTCATGATATCGACAACCTACATTCAATATAGGTCATCTATATCCGATCAGCAGGGGTCTGACTCCCAGAACCCCGACCGATCAGCTGAGTGAAGAGGCTATGGTTCCAATATGAGCACTGTGTCCTCCTGGAGGTTTACCTGCATGTAGTATAGATTGTAACGAAGGTGCAGCTGTCCATCCCCACCTAAGTGCACGGGATTGTGCTGCCGCTACACTATAGATGTCGTACAGGAAAGCACAAAAAAAGGATGCAGCACCTTCTTGAGAATAAGTCATCACTATCATGACACTTCACAAGCCTTTTAATTAAACCTTTCCACCATGCCCCTAAATGTTATAAAATGTATAATCATCCAATACTAATCTATTTTTACCTCGCTGTTTCTAGCGCTACAACTCCCGCCCTCCTCCTAGTGTTTGTATACAAGGCTCAAGAGGTTTCATAAAGGTATAAGGCATAAGACAACTGAGGCCAGTGTCTGGATGCAGCAGTCATTTGCCATATTCCTGAACACTGAATACTAAGCATCAGTGAGCACTAAACGCTGAATAGTAAGCAGCATAATTCATATACCTAGCAAAAGGTAAAGAGCTGATGTCCTCTTTATAGATGAGCAAACTTCTTAAAATTCAATTCTGTTACAATTCATCCAAATCACCCATCTGATTAGACGTCATGCAAATAAGATCTACTCTCAGTCTTTGATTTTCCTTAATCAAATCATAGAAAATTAAACAGAATCAGATTTATTTTATTTTTTATTCAGATAGATTATTTTTTTCCTTCTTTACTTTCTACTTTAAAGATTTTCATAATCTGTAACATAAGCAAATTTCACCCGGAGGAAATAGCGCTCTTAGCATATGTCATGTTTGTAGTTGTAGCATTTACCGCAGTTCTGTTTGAAGAAATAGTTGTATACTCTATGTGTAGGAATGATAACAGGTACCAGAGGACCACAGGTCAGTATGCATTATGTGAGCCTACAAAAAATAGCACTACAAGGAAACATGCTCATATTTGTTTTTTACTGCATTGTTCTTCTTCAGTATGACAGCTTGATTAACTAGTACTTTGACAGCCCATAAACCAGCATAATAACTAGCACTATTCACTTTCCACATGCTGCTTTTCTAGACCCTTTAATGTATCATAAATTACTCATCAGCATCAATAGACCAGTACACCATTGCTCCAGATCCTAGAATTGGCAGTAACCCTTTTTACATTTTACTACATTGCTGTAGAGGGGAGAGCAGAGTTGCCTGCTGGGGTGCCAGTTAAGAGTTCAGGATGCACTAGTTAACAAACAGGGCATGAAGGTATATATTGGGATACAAGGTTTTGTATGATTGTATTTACTATATGTGTTGAGATCCTATACTATTCTGCCCGACATTACATTTTCTATAGAATAAATGTTCTGGGAGCGAATAAAGAATAAAAATCTATGCAATTAACAAGGATACAATTAAAAAATATATACAGTATAATAAAACACAGCTGGATCTGATTCATTGGTATGAAATGTAGTCTTGTAACCCAGTTACACCCCACATGTACATTCTGTTTTTTCAACTAACTCCCCTCTTCTATCCCTGTAAAGTATGTGTCCTATCAGCTCATCCTGAAACTCATACTATCATTCTGTGCATGCAGCTTTAAGACATCTTTTTTATTGTATTGCATCTGTTACATTTTACAATAGAAACAATGTTTTATTTGGTTTTAATCACAAGTTCTGAACTATGTGTATTCTGCAGTCTGCGTGTGTTCACATGGTGCAGGTAGACTTCAATTCTGCACAAATGTCTGTGCCTTTTCACACCAAATACGCATCAAAATCCTCATGTGTTACTTGCACATTGTGTCGCAGAGTGTATGCTATGTTGCTGATATTTCACCTTCACATTGAAAAGGAGAAATCAGCAATCATCAAAAATTGCACAAACAATTGACATTCTACAGATTTCAAAATCTGTACAGCAGGTCACTTTCCGCATGGAAGAAAAAAAAGCAAAGTGTACATGAGATTTGTTTAATCTCATTCACTTTGTTGGTTCTGTATTACGCTGCGTTTTCAAGTACAAAAATCCACGCTGCAAAACCGTGCTTAATCTGCAGCGTGTGTCGGTAGCCTTAGTGTAAAATCCGTAAGATTAGCTGTCTGATGGCTCATTCTGTAGCCCTTATCTGTGGGCTCTTAATATTTTAAGCTGACATCTTTTTATTTAAGTTTATTTTATGTGATTGTAATGATGTAAGCCTATAAAATCATTCCGGAAACCATAAATAATAGTCAGGACTGGGGCACTCAAGGACATTCACAGACTTGTCCCTAAGTCCCTAAGCCAAGTCCCTAAGTCTGTTTAGGGTCATTATCTTGTTGTTAAGTGAACCTTCTGCCCAGTCTGGGGTCCAGAATACTCTGGATAAGTTTTTTTAAATCAAAAATATATCTGTACTTTGCTCCATTTAGCTTTCACTCAACCCTGACCAGTCTCCCTGTCTCAGCCACTTAGAAACACCTCCGTAGTAGGGATGAGCGAACCCGTACTGTATAGTTCAGGTTCGTACCGAATTTTGGGGTGTCCGTGACACGGACCCGAACCCGGACATTTTCGTAAAAGTTCGGGTTCGGTGTTCGTCGCTTTCTTGGCACTTTTTGAAAGGCTGCAAAGCAGCCAATCAACAAGCGTCATACTACTTGCCCCAAGAGGCCGTCACAGCCATGCCTACTATTGGCAGCATGTGACCCAGCCTCTTTTTAAGCTGGAGTCACATAGCGCTGCCCGTCACTCTGCTCTGATCAGCATAGGGAGAGGTTGCAGCTGCCACGTTAGGGCGAGATTAGGCAGTGATTAACTCCTCCAAAAGACTTCATTCAGAGATCGATCTGCAGCTGTGGATGATTGAACTGCTGCTATTGAATTGCTCACTGTTTTTTAGGCTGCCCAGAGCGTTTTTCAGTCACTTTTTTCTGGGGTGATCGGCGGCCATTTTGTGTCTTGTGGTGTGCCAGCACAAGCTGCCACCAAGTGCATTTAACCCTCAATGGTGTGGTTGTTTTTTGGCTAAATCCTAGATCAGGTTGAAGCTGTCACACCAAGTGCATTTAACCAGCAACAGTCTGTTTATTTTTTGGCCATATACTACATCAGGGGCAAGCTGTCACCAAGTGCATTTAACCCTCAATGATGTGGTTGTTTTTTTGGCTAAATCCTACATCAGGGTCAAGCTGTCACACCAAGTGCATTTAACCAGCAATAGTCTGGTTATTTTTTGGCCATACACTACATCAGGGGCAAGCTGCTCCTGTCACCAAGTGCATTTAACCCTCAATAGTGTGGTTGGTCAAGCTGTCACACCAAGTGCATTTAACCATCAATAGTGTGGTTATTTTTTGGCCATATCCCAGTCTAATTTTGTCAGTAAACGTATACCTGTCACCCAGTGCCTAAATACTAGGCCTCAAATTTATATCCAGCTAAATCTGTCGTTACTGCTGTGGCTGGTGAAGTTATTTAGTGTCCGTCAAAGCACATTTTTTGTTCTGGGTTGAAATACAATTCCCAATTTAGCAATTTCATAATTTAGTGGTTTCTGCTGTATCAGGCCTACTTTAAATTTATCCCTAAAAGGGTATATCAGATTCAAGGTGCACATAGGGTCATTCTGAATAACTTCACACACATGCTACTGTGCATTTCCAAGTCTAATTCTGTCAGTAAACCTATACCTGTCACCCAGCGCCTAAATACTAGGCCTCAAATTTATAGTCAGCTAAATCTGTCGTTACTGGTGTGGCTGGTCAAGTTATTTAGTGTCCGTCAAAGCACAGTTTTTGTTCTGGGTTGAAATACAATTCCCAATTTAGCAATTTCCTAATTTAGTGGTTTCTGCTGTATCAGGCCTACTTTAAATTTATCCCTAAAAGGGTATATCAGATTCAAGGTGCACATAGGGTCATTCTGAATAACTTCACACACACGCTACTGTGCATTTCCAAGTTTAATTCTGTATGTAAACCTATACCTGTCACCCAGCACCTAAATACTAGGCCTCAAATTTATATCCAGCTAAATCTGTCGTTACTGGTGTGGCTGTATTAGTGTAATACGGTACCTAAATAGATAGCCAGATAGTGTTAGCTGTCTTTAAAAAAAGGCCTGAATTTGAATTCAATACATTGGGTCAAATAATATTTTTGTTGTTGTGGTGAACGATAACAATGAGGAAAACATCTAGTTAAGGACGTGGACGCGGTCGTGGTGGTGTTAGTGGACCCTCTGGTGCTGGGAGAGGATGTGGCCGTTCTGCCACAGCTACACGTCCTAGTGTACCAACTACCTCAGTAGCCGCCATAATTTACAGCGATATTTGGTGGGGCCCAATGCCGTTCTAAGGATGGTAAGGCCTGAGCAGGTACAGGCATTAGTCAATTGGGTGGCCGACAGTGGATCCAGCACGTTCACATTATCTCCCACCCAGTCTTCTGCAGAAAGCGCACAGATGGCGCCTGAAAACCAAGCCCATCAGTCTGTCACATCACCCCCATGCATACCAGGGAAACTGTCTGAGCCTCAAGTTATGCAGCAGTCTCTTATGCTGTTTGAAGACTCCGCTGGCAGGGTTTCCCAAGGGCATCCACCCAGCCCTTCCCCAGCAGTGGAAGACATAGAATGCACTGACGCACAACCACTTATGTTTCCTGATGATGAGGACATGGGAATACCACCTCAGCATGTCTCTGATGATGACGAAACACAGGTGCCAACTGCTGCGTCTTTCTGCAGTGTGCAGACTGAACAGGAGGTCAGGGATCAAGACTGGGTGGAAGACGATGCAGGGGACGATGAGGTCCTAGACCCCACATGGAATGAAGGTCGTGCCACTGACTTTCACAGTTCGGAGGAAGAGGCAGTGGTGAGACCGAGCCAACAGCGTAGCAAAAGAGGGAGCAGTGCGCAAAAGCAGAACACCTGCCGCCAAGAGACTCCGCCTGCTACTGACCGCCGCCATCTGGGACCGAGCACCCCAAAGGCAGCTTCAAGGAGTTCCCTGGCATGGCACTTCTTCAAACAATGTGCTGACGACAAGACCCGAGTGGTTTGCACGTTGTGCCATCAGAGCCTGAAGCGAGGCATTAACGTTCTGAACCTTAGCACAACCTGCATGACCAGGCACCTGCATGCAAAGCATGAACTGCAGTGGAGTAAACACCTTAAAAACAAGGAAGTCACTCAGGCTCCCCCTGCTACCTCTTCTGCTGCTGCGGCCTCGGCCCTTTTATGCTGCTGCGGCCTCGGCCTCTTCCTCCGCCTCTGGAGGAACGTTGGCACCTGCCGCCCAGCAAACAGGGGATGTACCACCAACACCACCACCTCCATCACCAAGCATCTCAACCATGTCACACGGCAGCGTTCAGCACTCCATCTCACAAACATTTGAGAGAAAGCGTAAATTCCCACCTAGCCACCCTCGATCCCTGGCCCTGAATGCCAGCATTTCTAAACTACTGGCCTATGAAATGCTGTCATTTAGGCTGGTGGACACAGACAGCTTCAAACAGCTCATGTCGCTTGCTGTCCCACAGTATGTTGTTCCTAGCCGGCACTACTTCTCCAAGAGAGCCGTGCCTTCCCTGCACAACCAAGTATACGATAAAATCAAGTGTGCACTGCGCAACGCCATCTGTGGCAAGGTCCACCTAACCACAGATACATGGACCAGTAAGCACGGCCAGGGACGCTATATCTCCCTAACTGCACACTGGGTAAATGTAGTGGCAGCTGGGCCCCAGGCGGAGAGCTGTTTGGCGCACGTCCTTCCGCCGCCAAGGATCGCAGGGCAACATTCTTTGCCTCCTGTTGCCACCTCTTCCTACTCAGCTTCCTCCTCCTCTTCTTCCACCTGCTCATCCAGTCAGCCACACACCTTCACCACCAACTTCAGCACAGCCCG
This sequence comes from Bufo gargarizans, assembly GCF_014858855.1. Classification (NCBI taxonomy): domain Eukaryota; kingdom Metazoa; phylum Chordata; class Amphibia; order Anura; family Bufonidae; genus Bufo; species Bufo gargarizans. Next base: position 59,125,164 of record NC_058090.1, read on the forward strand.
GGGTAAACGTCAGCAGGCCATTCTGAAACTCATATGTTTGGGGGACAGGCCCCACACCGCACAGGAGTTGTGGCGGGGTATAGAACAACAGACCGACGAGTGGTTGCTGCCGGTGAGCCTCAAGCCCGGCCTGGTGGTGTGCGATAATGGGCGAAATCTCGTTGCAGCTCTGGGACTAGCCGGTTTGACGCACATCCCTTGCTTGGCGCATGTGCTGAATTTGGTGGTGCAGAAGTTCATTCACAACTACCCCGACATGTCAGAGCTGCTGCATAAAGTGCGGGCCGTCTGTTCGCGCTTCCGGCGTTCACATCCTGCCGCTGCTCGCCTGTCTGCGCTACAGCGTAACTTCGGCCTTCCCGCTCACCGCCTCATATGCGACGTGCCCACCAGGTGGAACTCCACCTTGCACATGCTGGACAGACTGTGTGAGCAGCAGCAGGCCATAGTGGAGTTTCAGCTGCAGCACGCACGGGTCAGTCGCACTGCGGAACAGCACCACTTCACCACCAATGACTGGGCCTCCATGCGAGACCTGTGTGCCCTGTTGTGCTGTTTTGAGTACTCCACCAACATGGCCAGTGGCGATGACGCCATTATCAGCGTTACAATACCACTTCTATGTCTCCTTGAGAAAACACTTAGGGCGATGATGGAAGAGGAGGTGGCCCAGGAGGAGGAGGAGGAGGAAGAGGGGTCATTTTTAGCACTTTCAGGCCAGTCTCTTCGAAGTGACTCAGAGGGAGGTTTTTTGCAACAGCAGAGGCCAGGTACAAATGTGGCCAGCCAGGGCCCACTACTGGAGGACGAGGAGGACGAGGATGAGGAGGAGGTTGAGGAGGATGAGGATGAAGCATGGTCACTGCGGGGTGGCACCCAACGCAGCTCGGGCCCATCACTGGTGCGTGGCTGGGGGGAAAGGCAGGACGATGACGATACGCCTCCCACAGAGGACAGCTTGTCCTTACCTCTGGGCAGCCTGGCACACATGAGCGACTACATGCTGCAGTGCCTGCGCAACGACAGCAGAGTTGCCCACATTTTAACGTGTGCGGACTACTGGGTTGCCACCCTGCTGGATCCACGCTACAAAGACAATGTGCCCACCTTACTTCCTTCACTGGAGCGTGATAGGAAGATGCACGAGTACAAGCGCACGTTGGTAGACGCGCTACTGAGAGCATTCCCAAATGTCACAGGGGAACAAGTGGAAGCCCAAGGCCAAGGCAGAGGAGGAGCACGAGGTCGCCAAGGCAGCTGTGTCACGGCCAGCTCCTCTGAGGGCAGGGTTAGCATGGCAGAGATGTGGAAAACTTTTGTCAACACGCCACAGCTAACTGCACCACCACCTGATACGCAACGTGTTAGCAGGAGGCAACATTTCACTAACATGGTGGAACAGTACGTGTGCACACCCCTCCACGTACTGACTGATGGTTTGGCCCCATTCAACTTCTGGGTCTCCAAATTGTCCACGTGGCCAGAGCTAGATGCCTTGGAGGTGCTGGCCTACCCGGCGGCCAGCGTTTTGTCTGAATGTGTATTCAGCACGGCAGGAGGCGTCATTACAGACAAACGCAGCCGCCTGTCTACAGCCAATGTGGACAAGCTGACGTTCATAAAAATGAACCAGGCATGGATCCCACAGGAACCTGTCCATCCCTTGTGCAGATTAGACATTAACTACCTCCCCTTAACCATATATTATTTTACTCCAGGGCACTTATTCATTTAATCCTCTTTTTATTTTCATTTTACCATTATATTGCGGGGCATCCCAAAGTTGAATGAACATCTCCTCTGTCTGGGTGCCGGGGCCTAAATATATGCCAATGGACTGTTCCAATGTTGGCTGAAGTGAAGCCTGATTATCTGCTATGACATGCAGACTGATTCTCTGCTGACATGAAGCCAGATTCTCTGTTACGGGACCTCTCTCCTCTGGCTGGGTACCTGGGCCTAAATATATGACAATGGACTGTTGCAGTGGTGGCTGATGTGAAGCCTGATTCTCTGCTATGGGACCTCTCTCCAATTGATATTGGTTAATTTTTATTTATTTTATTTTTATTTTTATTCATTTCCCTATCCACATTTGTTTGCAGGGGATTTACCTACATGTTTCTGCCTTTTGCAGCCTTCTAGCTCTTTCCTGGGCTGTTTTACAGCCTTTTTAGTGCCGAAAAGTTCGGGTCCCCATTGACTTCAATGGGGTTCGGGTTCTGGACGAAGTTCGGATCGGGTTCGGATCCCGAACCCAAACATTTCCGGGAAGTTCGGCCGAACTTCTCGAACCCAAACATCCAGGTGTCCGCTCAACTCTACTCCTCAGCATGATGCTGCGACCACCATGTTTCACTGTAGGGATGGTATTGGGGGTGATGAGCAGTGCCTGGTTTCTTCCAAACATGATGCTTAGAATTGAGGTAAAAAAGTTTCTCATGCTCCATTAGGCTCTCCAGACAAGGACAGCCTTCTTTCTGCCCACCCTGTCATGAAGCTCAGATTAGTGGAGCCCTGCAGTGATCATTGACCTTCTGGGGATATGCATACAAGAACTTTGGAGATCAACTATTGTGACCATTAGGTGACCATTAGGTTCTTGGTCACCTCTCTTACCAAGGCCCTACTTCACCAATTATTTAGTTTGGAAGGGTTGGCCAGCTCTGAATGTCCTGATTGTTCCAAACTACCATTTAAAAATTGCAGAGGCCACTGTGCTCTTGGGAACTTTCGGTGCAACAGAATAATTTTTGTACCCTTCTCCAGATCTGTTCCTTCACACAACCCTGTCTCTGATCTGTACAAGCAGATCTTTCCTCCTCATGGCTTGGATTTGTTTTTTGTCTTATCAGATATGTATTGTCAGCTGTAAGACCTTATTTATAAAGTGTCAAAGCAAAAGACCTGAATACTTATGTCCATGCAAAATTTGAGTTTTTCCTTTTTAATACATTTAGAAAAATGTTTTCTCCTCATAGGGTATTGAGTGCAGACTGAATGGGGAAAATTTAATTTTGTTTCATTTTAGAAAAAGGCCACAATATATAAAAATGCAAAAAAGTGAAAGGGTCTGAAGACTTCCCAAATGCAATGTAGATGTCAGCCTTTGTAAAAGTAAAACTGGGAAAATTTAATTCATAAGTAAAATGGAATAACTAGTATAATTTAATACACCAAATTCAAGCTTGAAAAGGGTTATTTACACTACGGATCTGTGACACCAAAGACATTAAGAACTACTGCTGCATGTTTCATATCACTATGTGCTCTGCAACTATTGGCTAAAGCTACACCTCACAGACATCTTACTCTCTGCATATTGTGAACACTCTGATTCCTTTTAGCTGCTTACTCTTGTACTTGGGGATAGTGTATATAATAATAGTCTCTGCAGCAATAATATAGAATGTTTTAGACAATGGAACACAATTATAGTTTGAGGCCAAATGTGATGCTGGTGTGCACGGTCACTGGAGTATTCACCCTTCCCCCTGCTCCACAGTCTCTTTTGCCTGCTTATGCTGATCACTTCCTTCAGGTGCACACACTTTCCCCGACTCTATATGTACAGCATTTGCATGAAGGGAAGTACTGAGCTAACTCCATATGTGGCAGGGGCTGGCTGTGTAATACAACTGACACCTGGCCAAGGGGCAGACAGGGCGAAGGGCTTTCATTGTCCTTCAATTGGAGCCCCCACAACAAAATCATGGGGTTCTGCTAAGTTTCTATTGCAGTCTGGGGCCTTGGAAACTGTTAAGCCCTGGGTGCAAAAGGTTTTACTGTGTAGGCAGTAAAGATCCCATTGTCTGCAATAGTATTCTATTGCAGTCTATGGTAAAAACGATCAAGGGATTGCGTTAAGTCCAACAAGGGGATTAAAATTAACACTAGAACAAATTTCTCAATCTTATATAAAAATTAATAATTGGTATTGTAACATCTGAAAATGTCTGAAGTATTAAAATATAAAATATTTATCCTTGCCCCCCCAAAAGATTGAAAAGATAGTGATCAAAATATTAAATGTATCCTAATGGTGGCAATAAAAAAAATACAGCTTGCCCTACAAAAAACAAGCCACAGTTCTGTCCGTAAGGAGTTAAGGGCCATCTTGCACACGGACTAATATGTCCTCGTCCAATGACAGCTTTCCCTGGGGTATTCCTTCCCATATGGTAAGTTGCCTGAGCTTTAGGTTCCTAGCTTGTTTATTCTTGCAAAAGTGCGCTATTGTTCTGTCCTCTCATGCCCAACCTCTGCCTGTTTACCAGATTGATCCTGTGCTGCATTTCCTGACCACTTGTTGTCTGCCATATTGAATAAAAATTGTCTGTCCTGACCTCCGCTTGCCCATTGACTGCTTGTCCCTTTATTGTCATGCTCTCTCCTGACCCACCTGGGTCACCTGTCACTGAATGGAGTTTTTTCTAAGAGGTGGCCCCTGCTGGGTAGTCCAGATCCCTGTACAGAGATGAAAGTGTTAATACCAGGGGACCACTTAGACAACACCCATAGGAGTAGCCCTAAGTTGAATCCATTCAGTGGCACAGTGGGTCTACACCAGCTGTGTTACTGTAAACTCAGATCATGGACACTGTCATGGTTACAGGATCTGTTCAAGGAGCTGACTACTCAGCTAAGTCACCAGGAACAATTCCTGCAGTACATCAGTTCCCTACACATTGTGCCAAAGTTGCCTTTATAGTGTTCCTTCTATATGTTGAAGCCTTGTCTTGGGCCACACTTTTCTAGGAATGTGGGGATTCCCTGGCAATTAGCCAGGTATTCATACAGTCTATCTTCTATATGGTCTTTGAAGAGCCTGGTTGGATGGCTTCAGCTGCATTATCCTTGCTACATCTACACTAGGGAAACTTGACTTTTGAACGGTATGCTAAACCCTGTCCTTGGAATTATCCTGGAACAACGATGCCCTGGTAGCAATTTTATGGAAGGGTCTGACAGGTTAAATCAAATACAAGCTTTTAGGCAGAGAGTTGTCAGCCACTCTGGATGAGTTAATTAAGCTTATATTAGACGTGCAGATAATCGCGCAGATCATCGCTAAGAAGCATGCGCATGAATGCTCATTAGCAATTACGTGGCAATGTTATACTGCCGCCAATTACCCGATGAATGACCAAACACTCATTCATCGGACAATTGGAGTCTTTCAACAGATTTAAAAATCATTGTTCGCCGGTGGCACATTGTGCTGTGTTATCAAGATCTGCTGCCGGCAAACAATGATTCAGTATTGGAAGGAGCATTGGCATTAACAAGCGTTCCTTCCCATACTGTGGAGGAGATTACTACATGTAATAGCAGTGGATTCCTCTACTGATGAGGAGGCGATTACTTGAACGGAATGCTTCTCTCCCAACAATTTCCTGCCCGATCTGCGTGTTTAAATAGCTTTACTCTGGGTACTCGCATAGATTTGTGTTCAAGAGAATGCCTCAGAGTCTACTATGGTGAAAAGAACTTTATTCATGACATGATCATTCCAGAAGCCCTTACCCCTCTCCTAGTGTACCTCCCAAAAGGAACCCAAGCAGTTTGAATGAGTCAAGTTCTCTGAGGAGCAGCATCAGCATACATGCAAAAACTGTTTTCTTATCGCACTTGGTATGGAACCACTGCTCCAGCCAAATGGTTTGACTATGGGCTGGACATAATCCCATTATCCTGGCAGTCCTCTGGCATTCACCCTTACGCTATACAGGGATCTGGTCTTCACTGCAGGGAAGCTACCAGGCCGATACCTCTTGGAATAGTCCCAGTGTGGTTGGCAGCTGACCCAATGGGGTCCGAGACACCAGTGCAACGCATAAGGAACTAGGCAATACTAGTAGTCAGAAAACAAGCCGAGTTTACTGTGGGCAGAGTACGTACGAATCAGTAAAACTAAGGCAAGGCAGGCAGCAAAGGGTCAATACTGTAAAGTGGATAGGGTCAGGTCAAGATGACAAAGGGTCAGAATAAGTAGACAGGCAGAAGTCATTAAAGGGAGTCTGTCACCTCCATATGGCCATATACAGTGCTTACATGGCTCTGTAGCACACCTATACAGGATTGTAACAGTACCTTTGTCTTTGTCTTTAGACTTGCACCAGCAGGAAAAACTAAGTTTAATTCATATGCATATGAGCACTCGCAAGTGCCCAGGGGCGGTGTTCAGTGTGTAGGTGCCCAGGCTGCCCTGCCTTCTTTTCACTTTACTCCTCCCCAGTCTCTGCCTTTGCCTGCCCTCCAAGTCTGGACCTATCGATGAGGCAAGAGGCATTTGTACTGTAAAAAAAAATTCCCGAACTCTGGTTCGGTTTTAAGTGGAATCGCTGTGGATTCTAGCATCAGAAGACTTTCTTCAGATTTGGCAGGAGACTAAATCTTCTGTAGTCCAGGTGGCTGCTTGCATGAAGAGATCTATGGACTAGAGACGCAGGGCACCACTACACTTCTCCCAGGAGACAGACGGTGCCTTTCTACAAGTTCGCTCCTCTATTCTTGGATCCCTTAGCAATTGCAAAATAGATCAACCATGTTTGCTCGCAGTTACTCCTTCCACCTTCTTTGTGTGTTTCAACTCCTTCCATGTCTCACACCTTAAGGGGTTGGCCACAGTTTTTTTTTTTTTTGCCAGACTGGCCAAAAGAAAAACATACTTACCTGCTCCCAACCACTGGTTCCCAGCTTGTTTGTTCCCTGGCCTCGGCTGCCTTGTTTAGTTTCCCTGATGTCATAAACTTCTTTGATACTGCTGCAGTATTAGCTGCAGCAGTGACCTACCATGCTTGCATCATGTCAATTGGTCACCTGATGCAAGGGGGGTAAGTCACTGCTGCAGTATTTGGCTGCAGTGGCATCAAGGCAAATGTTGATAGATGGTGACCAGAGTGAGGCAGCCGAGGCTGGGAATCAAAGGAGAGAAACCAAAAAACAAAAAAATATATAGTGGCAATTCTGGAGGAGCTGCCAAACCCCTGACACTGTGGCGTGTCTTCTATTGGGGGAGCAGCCCGACCGCATGTGGACCGCAGTATACGACTAACCCCAGCAAAATATGCATACAATGGAGGATGTCGGCGCGGTCCACATGCACCACAAGAACAAACTACACAGAATGTAGCAATCATATGAAACACAGAGAGAGAAAATGCACCAAACAGATATAACACTGACTATGCTAGCAAGACATGAATAAAGGTATTAAAAGCTGAGACTTTTGCCAATATATTCCAGTCATGGAGATATCGGAGCCCATCATGCACCACGTCACGGTTCTCAGCATGTCAAGGGGTCCTAACCGCTGCTCTAACTGTGGTGTGAACACGGTCTGAAGGTGATGTAATTCAGCTCGCAGCCAAGCTCCCCACAAGTGCCCAGCATGAATACTGCGGTTGTACACTGTGAATGAAGACAGGCCGCGAGCCACACCCACACCAGACCATGTGATGGAGGTTACTAGGTGCAAAAGAGTGTTAGAATGCCAAGTAAAGGCAAACGCACTCAAATCTAACAAGGCAGAAACCAAAAAACAAAAAAATATATAGTGGCAATTCTGGAGGAGCTGCCAAACCCCTGACACTGTGGCGTGTCTTCTATTGGGGGAGCAGCCCGACCGCATGTGGACCGCAGTATACGACTAACCCCAGCAAAATATGCATACAATGGAGGATGTGTTTCATATGATTGCTACATTCTGTGTAGTTTGTTCTTGTGGTGCATGTGGACCGCGCCGACATCCTCCATTGTATGCATATTTTGCTGGGGTTAGTCGTATACTGCGGTCCACATGCGGTCGGGCTGCTCCCCCAATAGAAGACACGCCACAGTGTCAGGGGTTTGGCAGCTCCTCCAGAATTGCCACTATATATTTTTTTTTTGGTTTCTGCCTTGTTAGATTTGAGTGCGTCTGCCTTTACTTGGCATTCTAACACTCTTTTGCACCTGGTAACCTCCATCACATGGTCTGGTGTGGGTGTGGCTCGCGGCATGTCTTCATTCACAGTGTACAACCGCAGTATTCATGCTGGGCACTTGTGGGGAGCTTGGCTGCAAGCTGAACTATATCACCTTCAGACCATGTTCACACCACAGTTAGAGCAGCGGTTAGGACCCCTTGCCATGCTGAGAACCGTGACGTGGTGCATGATGGGCTCCGATATCTCCATGACTGGAATATATTGGCAAAAGTCTTAGCTTTTAATACCTTTATTCATGTCTTGCCAGCATAGTCAGTGTTATATCTGTTTGGTGCATTTTCTCTCTCTGTGTTTCATGGGAATCAAAGGAGTCAGGACTCAGAGGTGGGGAGCATGCAAGTGTGCTTCCCTTTGTAGGTCTATCCAAGAAAGAAATTTGCCAAAAACCCCTAAAGGTGGCCAGTGCCTTTAAACCACTGATCATCGACCACTACTCCAGAACTTCAGTCCATAATCATGCCCCAGTTGGTTCTGAAGAGCATCCTTGATATCAAGAAGGTTATGAAGCAAACTTTGTACTTGGTGGATTAGAAAGGAACAGTGCTGAGGAGAAATCTTGTAAGACTTCTGAAAAAATTGATGCGCCAGCTCTTGTTAGAGAATTCTATCTTTGGTCTGGATTAAAGAGGAGCAGGAATAAGGAAGGAGTTACTGTGATGCTGGCAGTCCATGCCCTCGTGCATCTCCCCTTCTTGATGGGCAAGGCCGCTGGAGTACTCACCCTTTATGCCTGCAGCTAAACACTTGCTTCTTTTAAAAGCTGTCAATATCCTGATTCCTGCTGTTCTCTTCCATAGGGTGCACATTCTCTCGCCATAGCTCTTTAAGGGCCAGCAGGCACATGGACTAATATGTCTCCATTGAATAGCAGAATTACCTTGTTTAGTTCTGTGAAGGTGTGCAATTATTATGTTCTGTCCTCCCATGCCCGACCTCTGCCTGTTTACCAGATTGAACCTGTGCTGCTTATCTTGACCATTGCCGGATATCTGTATTGAGTCTGCTCTGACCTATTGTCTGACTTCTGTATTGACTGAAGTCTGCCACTTCTGAACTTAGCCTGCCCCTTGACCACGCACCTGCCTGTCCCTGTGGTGCAACACAAAGGTGTCTATTAATCCCCATGGGTCAGCTGTCACTGAATGGAAACTACACAAAGAGGTTATGGCGTGGTGGTTCCCTGCATTTTAGTCCAGATCCCTGTACAGGGTAAAGAGTAAATATCAGGAGTAGGGATGAGCGAACTCGAACTGTATAGTTCGGGTTCGTACCGAATTTTGGGGTGTCCGTGACACGGACCCGAACCCGGACATTTTCGTAAAAGTCCGGGTTCGGGTTCGGTGTTCGTCGCTTTCTTCGCGCTTTTGTGACGCTTTCTTGGCGCTTTTTGAAAGGCTGCAAAGCAGCCAATCAACAAGCGTCATACTACTTGCCCCAAGAGGCCATCACAGCCATGCCTACTATTGGCATGGCTGTGATTGGCCAGAGCACCATGTGACCCAGCCTCTATTTAAGCTGGAGTCACATAGCGCCGCCCGTCACTCTGCTCTGATTAGCGTAGGGAGAGGTTGCGGCTGCGACAGTAGGGCGAGATTAGGCAGATTAACTCCTCCAAAGGACTTGATTAACTGATCGATCTGCAGCTGTGGATCATTGAGCTGCTGATCCTCAATTGCTCACTGTTTTTAGGCTGCCCAGACCGTTTGTCAGTCACATTTTTCTGGGGTGATCGGCGGCCATTTTGTGTCTTGTGGTGCGCCAGCACAAGCTGCGACCAAGTGCATTTAACCCTCAATGGTGTGGTTGTTTTTTGGCTAAAGCCTACATCAGGGTGAAGCTGTCACACCAAGTGCATTTAACCAGCAATAGTCTGTTCATTTTTTGGCCATATACAAAATCAGGGGCAAGCTGCGCCTGTCACCAAGTGCATTTAACCCTCAATGGTGTGGTTGTTTTTTGGCTAAAGCCTACATCAGGGTGAAGCTGTCACACCAAGTGCATTTAACCAGCAATAGTCTGTTCATTTTTTGGCCATATACTAAATCAGGGGCAAGCTGCGCCTGTCACCAAGTGCATTTAACCCTCAATGGTGTGGTTGTTTTTTGGCTAAAGCCTACATCAGGGTGAAGCTGTCACACCAAGTGCATTTAACCAGCAATAGTCTGTTTATTTTTTGGCCATATCCCAGTCTAATTCTGTCACTAAATCCATACCGGTCACCCAGCGCCTAAATACTAGGCCTCAAATTTATATCCCGCTAAATCTGTCCTTAGTGCTGTAGCTGGGCGAGTTATTTAGTGTCCGTTCAAGCACATTTCTTGTTCTGGGTTGAAATACAATTCCCAATTTAGCAATTTCATAATTTAGTGGTTTCTGCTATATCAGAGCTATTTGAAATCTATCCCTAAAAGGGTATATAATATTCAAGGTGCACATTGGGTCATTCAGAATAACTTCACACACACCCGCTACTGTGTATTTCCAAGTCTAATTCTGGCACTAAACCCATACCTGTCACCCAGCGCCTAAATACTAGGCCTCAAATTTATATCCAGCTAAATCTGTCCCTAGTGCTGTAGCTGGGCGAGTTATTTAGTGTCCGTTCAAGCACATTTCTTGTTCTGGGTTGAAATACAATTCCCAATTTAGCAATTTCATAATTTAGTGGTTTCTGCTATATCAGAGCTATTTGAAATCTATCCCTAAAAGGGTATATAATATTCAAGGTGCACATTGGGTCATTCAGAATAACTTCACACACACCCGCTACTGTGTATTTCCAAGTCTAATTCTGGCACTAAACCCATACCTGTCACCCAGCGCCTAAATACTAGGCCTCAAATTTATATCCCGCTAAATCTGTCCTTAGTGCTGTAGCTGGGCGAGTTATTTAGTGTCCGTTCAAGCACATTTCTTGTTCTGGGTTGAAATACAATTCCCAATTTAGCAATTTCATAATTTAGTGGTTTCTGCTATATCAGAGCTATTTGAAATCTATCCCTAAAAGGGTATATAATATTCAAGGTGCACATTGGGTCATTCAGAATAACTTCACACACACCCGCTACTGTGTATTTCCAAGTCTAATTCTGGCACTAAACCCATACCTGTCACCCAGCGCCTAAATACTAGGCCTCAAATTTATATCCCGCTAAATCTGTCCCTAGTGCTGTAGCTGGGCGAGTTATTTAGTGTCCGTTCAAGCACATTTCTTGTTCTGGGTTGAAATACAATTCCCAATTTAGCAATTTCATAATTTAGTGGTTTCTGCTATATCAGAGCTATTTGAAATCTATCCCTAAAAGGGTATATAATATTCAAGGTGCACATTGGGTCATTCAGAATAACTTCACACACACCCGCTACTGTGTATTTCCAAGTCTAATTCTGGCACTAAACCCATACCTGTCACCCAGCGCCTAAATACTAGGCCTCAAATTTATATCCAGCTAAATCTGTCCCTAGTGCTGTAGCTGGGCGAGTTATTTAGTGTCCGTTCAAGCACATTTCTTGTTCTGGGTTGAAATACAATTCCCAATTTAGCAATTTCATAATTTAGTGGTTTCTGCTATATCAGAGCTATTTGAAATCTATCCCTAAAAGGGTATATAATATTCAAGGTGCACATTGGGTCATTCAGAATAACTTCACACACACCCGCTACTGTGTATTTCCAAGTCTAATTCTGGCACTAAACCCATACCTGTCACCCAGCGCCTAAATACTAGGCCTCAAATTTATATCCCGCTAAATCTGTCCTTAGTGCTGTAGCTGGGCGAGTTATTTAGTGTCCGTTCAAGCACATTTCTTGTTCTGGGTTGAAATACAATTCCCAATTTAGCAATTTCATAATTTAGTGGTTTCTGCTATATCAGAGCTATTTGAAATCTATCCCTAAAAGGGTATATAATATTCAAGGTGCACATTGGGTCATTCAGAATAACTTCACACACCCGCTACTGTGTATTTCCAAGTCTAATTCTGGCACTAAACCCATACCTGTCACCCAGCGCCTAAATACTAGGCCTCAAATTTATATCCCGCTAAATCTGTCCCTAGTGCTGTAGCTGGGCGAGTTATTTAGTGTCCGTTCAAGCACATTTCTTGTTCTGGGTTGAAATACAATTCCCAATTTAGCAATTTCATAATTTAGTGGTTTCTGCTATATCAGAGCTATTTGAAATCTATCCCTAAAAGGGTATATAATATTCAAGGTGCACATAGGGTCATTCAGAATAACTTCACACACCCGCTACTGTGCATTTCCAAATCTAATTCTGTCACTAAACCCATACCTGTCACCCAGCGCCTAAATACTAGGCCTCAAATTTATATCCCGCTAAATCTCTCGTTACCGCTGTCCTGTTGTGGCTGGGAAAGTTATTTAGTGTCCGTCAAAGCACATTTTTTGTTCTGGGTTGAAATACAATTCCCAATTTAGCAATTTCATAATTTAGTCGTTTCTGCTATATCAGAGCTATTTGAAATCTATCCCTAAAAGGGTAGATCATATTGAAGGTGCACATAGGGTCATTCAGAATAACTTCACACACACGCTTCTGTGCATTTCCAAGTCTAATTCTGTCACTAAATCCATACCGGTCACCCAGCGCCTAAATACTAGGCCTCAAATTTATATCCCGCTGAATTTGAATACAATACATTGGGCCAAATAATATATTTGTTGTTGTGGTGAACCATAACAATGAGAAAAACATCTAGTAAGGGACGCGGACGTGGACATGGTCGTGGTGGTGTTAGTGGACCCTCTGGTGCTGGGAGAGGACGTGGCCGTTCTGCCACATCCACACGTCCTAGTGTACCAACTACCTCAGGTCCCAGTAGCCGCCAGAATTTACAGCGATATATGGTGGGGCCCAATGCCGTTCTAAGGATGGTAAGGCCTGAGCAGGTACAGGCATTAGTCAATTGGGTGGCCGACAGTGGATCCAGCACGTTCACATTATCTCCCACCCAGTCTTCTGCAGAAAGCGCACAGATGGCGCCTGAAAACCAACCCCATCAGTCTGTCACATCACCCCCATGCATACCAGGGAAACTGTCTCAGCCTCAAGTTATGCAGCAGTCTCTTATGCTGTTTGAAGACTCCGCTGGCAGGGTTTCCCAAGGGCATCCACCTAGCCCTTCCCCAGCGGTGAAAGACATAGAATGCACTGACGCACAACCACTTATGTTTCCTGATGATGAGGACATGGGAATACCACCTCAGCATGTCTCTGATGATGACGAAACACAGGTGCCAACTGCTGCGTCTTTCTGCAGTGTGCAGACTGAACAGGAGGTCAGGGATCAAGACTGGGTGGAAGACGATGCAGGGGACGATGAGGTCCTAGACCCCACATGGAATGAAGGTCGTGCCACTGACTTTCACAGTTCGGAGGAAGAGGCAGTGGTGAGACCGAGCCAACAGCGTAGCAAAAGAGGGAGCAGTGGGCAAAAGCAGAACACCCGCCGCCAAGAGACTCCGCCTGCTACTGACCGCCGCCATCTGGGACCGAGCACCCCAAAGGCAGCTTCAAGGAGTTCCCTGGCATGGCACTTCTTCAAACAATGTGCTGACGACAAGACCCGAGTGGTTTGCACGCTGTGCCATCAGAGCCTGAAGCGAGGCATTAACGTTCTGAACCTGAGCACAACCTGCATGACCAGGCACCTGCATGCAAAGCATGAACTGCAGTGGAGTAAACACCTTAAAACCAAGGAAGTCACTCAGGCTCCCCCTGCTACCTCTTCTGCTGCTGCCGCCTCGGCCTATTCTGCTGCTGCCGCCTCGGCCTCTTCCTCCGCCTCTGGAGGAACGTTGGCACCTGCCGCCCAGCAAACAGGGGATGTACCACCAACACCACCACCACCACCTCCGTCACCAAGCGTCTCAACCATGTCACACGCCAGCGTTCAGCTCTCCATCTCACAAACATTTGATAGAAAGCGTAAATTCCCACCTAGCCACCCTCGATCCCTGGCCCTGAATGCCAGCATTTCTAAACTACTGGCCTATGAAATGCTGTCATTTAGGCTGGTGGACACAGACAGCTTCAAACAGCTCATGTCGCTTGCTGTCCCACAGTATGTTGTTCCCAGCCGGCACTACTTCTCCAAGAGAGCCGTGCCTTCCCTGCACAACCAAGTATCCGATAAAATCAAGTGTGCACTGCGCAACGCCATCTGTGGCAAGGTCCACCTAACCACAGATACGTGGACCAGTAAGCACGGCCAGGGACGCTATATCTCCCTAACTGCACACTGGGTAAATGTAGTGGCAGCTGGGCCCCAGGCGGAGAGCTGTTTGGCGCACGTCCTTCCGCCGCCAAGGATCGCAGGGCAACATTCTTTGCCTCCTGTTGCCACCTCCTCCTTCTCGGCTTCCTCCTCCTCTTCTTCCACCTGCTCATCCAGTCAGCCACACACCTTCACCACCAACTTCAGCACAGCCCGGGGTAAACGTCAGCAGGCCATTCTGAAACTCATATGTTTGGGGGACAGGCCCCACACCGCACAGGAGTTGTGGCGGGGTATAGAACAACAGACCGACGAGTGGTTGCTGCCGGTGAGCCTCAAGCCCGGCCTGGTGGTGTGTGATAATGGGCGAAATCTCGTTGCAGCTCTGGGACTAGCCAATTTGACGCACATCCCTTGCTTGGCGCATGTGCTGAATTTGGTGGTGCAGAAGTTCATTCACAACTACCCCGACATGTCAGAGCTGCTGCATAAAGTGCGGGCCGTCTGTTCGCGCTTCCGGCGTTCACATCCTGCTGCTGCTCGCCTGTCTGCGCTACAGCGTAACTTCGGCCTTCCCGCTCACCGCCTCATATGCGACGTGCCCACCAGGTGGAACTCCACCTTGCACATGCTGGACAGACTGTGCGAGCAGCAGCAGGCCATAGTGGAGTTTCAGCTGCAGCACGCACGGGTCAGTCGCACTACAGAACAGCACCACTTCACCACCAATGACTGGGCCTCCATGCGAGACCTGTGTGCCCTGTTGCGCTGTTTCGAGTACTCCACCAACATGGCCAGTGGCGATGACACCGTTATCAGCGTTACAATACCACTTCTATGTCTCCTTGAGAAAACACTTAGGGCGATGATGGAAGAGGAGGTGGCCCAGGAGGAGGAGGAGGAGGAAGAGGGGTCATTTTTAGCACTTTCAGGCCAGTCTCTTCGAAGTGACTCAGAGGGAGGTTTTTGGCAACAGCAGAGGCCAGGTACAAATGTGGCCAGCCAGGGCCCACTACTGGAGGACGAGGAGGACGAGGATGAGGAGGAGGTGGAGGAGGATGAGGATGAAGCATGGTCACAGCGGGGTGGCACCCAACGCAGCTCGGGTCCATCACTGGTGCGTGGCTGGGGGGAAAGGCAGGACGATGACGATACGCCTCCCACAGAGGACAGCTTGTCCTTACCCCTGGGCAGCCTGGCACACATGAGCGACTACATGCTGCAGTGCCTGCGCAACGACAGCAGAGTTGCCCACATTTTAACCTGTGCGGACTACTGGGTTGCCACCCTGCTGGATCCACGCTACAAAGACAATGTGCCCACCTTACTTCCTGCACTGGAGCGTGATAGGAAGATGCGCGAGTACAAGCGCACGTTGGTAGACGCGCTACTGAGAGCATTCCCAAATGTCACAGGGGAACAAGTGGAAGCCCAAGGCCAAGGCAGAGGAGGAGCAAGAGGTCGCCAAGGCAGCTGTGTCACGGCCAGCTCCTCTGAGGGCAGGGTTAGCATGGCAGAGATGTGGAAAACTTTTGTCAACACGCCACAGCTAACTGCACCACCACCTGATACGCAACGTGTTAGCAGGAGGCAACATTTCACTAACATGGTGGAACAGTACGTGTGCACACCCCTCCACGTACTGACTGATGGTTCGGCCCCATTCAACTTCTGGGTCTCTAAATTGTCCACGTGGCCAGAGCTAGCCTTTTATGCCTTGGAGGTGCTGGCCTGCCCGGCAGCCAGCGTTTTGTCTGAACGTGTATTCAGCACGGCAGGGGGCGTCATTACAGACAAACGCAGCCGCCTGTCTACAGCCAATGTGGACAAGCTGACGTTCATAAAAATGAACCAGGCATGGATCCCACAGGACCTGTCCGTCCCTTGTCCAGATTAGACATTAACTACCTCCCCATAACCATATATTATTGGACTCCAGGGCACTTCCTCATTCAATCCTATTTTTATTTTCATTTTACCATTATATTGCGAGGCTACCCAAAGTTGAATGAACCTCTCCTCTGCCTGTGTGCTAGGCCTAAATATATGCCAATGGACTGTTGCAGTGGTGGCTGACGTGAAGCCTCATTCTCTGCTATGACATGCAGACTGATTCTCTGCTGACATGAAGACAGATTCTCTGTTACGGGACCTCCCTCCTCTGCCTGGGTGCTGGGCCTAAATATATGCCAATGGACTGTTGCAGTGGTGGCTGACATGAAGCCTGATTCTCTGCTATGACATGCAGACTAATTCTCTGCTGACATGAAGCCAGATTGTCTGTTACGGGACCTCTCTCCTCTGCCTGGGTGCTGGGCCTAAATTTATGACAATGGACTGTTGCAGTGGTGGCTGACGTGAAGCCTGATTCTCTGCTATGACATGCAGACTGATTCTCTGCTGACATGAAGCCAGATTGTCTGTTACGGGACCTCTCTGCTCTGCCTGTGTGCTAGGCCTAAATATATGCCAATGGACTGTTGCAGTGGTGGCTGACGTGAAGCCTCATTCTCTGCTATGACATGCAGACTGATTCTCTGCTGACATGAAGCCAGATTGTCTGTTACGGGACCTCTCTGCTCTGCCTGTGTGCTAGGCCTAAATATATGCCAATGGACTGTTGCAGTGGTGGCTGACGTGAAGCCTGATTCTCTGCTATGACATGCAGACTGATTCTCTGCTGACATGAAGCCAGATTGTCTGTTACGGGACCTCTCTGCTCTGCCTGTGTGCTAGGCCTAAATATATGCCAATGGACTGTTGCAGTGGTGGGTGACGTGAAGCCTCATTCTCTGCTATGACATGCAGACTGATTCTCTGCTGACATGAAGACAGATTCTCTGTTACGGGACCTCCCTCCTCTGCCTGGGTGCTGGGCCTAAATATATGCCAATGGACTGTTGCAGTGGTGGCTGACATGAAGCCTGATTCTCTGCTATGACATGCAGACTAATTCTCTGCTGACATGAAGCCAGATTGTCTGTTACGGGACCTCTCTCCTCTGCCTGGGTGCTGGGCCTAAATTTATGACAATGGACTGTTGCAGTGGTGGCTGACGTGAAGCCTGATTCTCTGCTATGACATGCAGACTGATTCTCTGCTGACATGAAGCCAGATTGTCTGTTACGGGACCTCTCTGCTCTGCCTGTGTGCTAGGCCTAAATATATGCCAATGGACTGTTGCAGTGGTGGCTGACGTGAAGCCTCATTCTCTGCTATGACATGCAGACTGATTCTCTGCTGACATGAAGCCAGATTGTCTGTTACGGGACCTCTCTGCTCTGCCTGTGTGCTAGGCCTAAATATATGCCAATGGACTGTTGCAGTGGTGGGTGACGTGAAGCCTCATTCTCTGCTATGACATGCAGACTGATTCTCTGCTGACATGAAGCCAGATTCTCTGTTACGGGACCTCTCTGCTCTGCCTGTGTGCTAGGCCTAAATATATGCCAATGGACTGTTGCAGTGGTGGCTGACGTGAAGCCTCATTCTCTGCTATGACATGCAGACTAATTCTCTGCTGACATGAAGACAGATTCTCTGTTACGGGACCTCTCTCCTCTGCCTGGGTGCCGGGGCCTAAATATCTGAGAATGGACTGTTCCAGTGGTGGGTGACGGGAAGCCAGATTCTCTGCTATGGAACCTCTCTCCAATTGATTTTGGTTAATTTTTATTTATTTAATTTTTATTTTAATTCATTTCCCTATCCACATTTGTTTGCAGGGGATTTACCTACATGTTGCTGCCTTTTGCAGCCCTCTAGCTCTTTCCTGGGCTGTTTTACAGCCTTTTTAGTGCCGAAAAGTTCGGGTCCCCATTGACTTCAATGGGGTTCGGGTTCGGGACGAAGTTCGGATCGGGTTCGGATCCCGAACCCGAACATTTCCGGGATGTTCGGCCGAACTTCTCGAACCCGAACATCCAGGTGTTCGCTCAACTCTAATCAGGAGAAGACTTAGATAATGCTTTTAAGAGAAGTCCTAAGGCTTCATGCACACGGCCGTAGTGCGGCCATTCCGTGCATTGGGGACCGCAATTTCCAGTCCCCAATGCATGGGCAATGTCCGTGCTGTGGCCAGGACAGATCGAGACCCATTCAACTTGAATGGATCCATGATCCATCTGCACCGCAAAAAATAGAACATGTTGGGTCCACATTTGTGATGCGGGGAGCATACGGCCGGTGCCCGCATATTGTAGACCAGTTGTTTGCGGGCCGCAATATGGCTACGGCCAGGCAACGGCCGTGTGCATGAGGCCTAAGTCAAATCCGTGGTGGGTCCACACTCATTGCACTAATAAACACAGCTTTAATCAGCAGTTATGTATTGTACAGTGGACAAGATACCTACAAATATGGCAGAATAACATTATCATTGTAGAATTTTTGTAAAATAATTTAAAGGCGATAATGGCCACATTAACATTTTCTGTACAAGGATGATATTGTGCAGCTTTCTCTAGTCACACTGTGGCTATGAGACAGATACCCCAGTTGTTCATAGCTGAAGAACAACCATCACACAAATAATACGTTTCTGTATTGTAACCAGTGAACCTCAGGTGTTCTGAGCCTGGAAATAACATGAGAACCTGGACACAAAGCTTTTGCTGGAATAACTGCTAGAAATAGCAAATTTGCCTAAAGCTGGTAATTTTTCATGGCACGAAAACTCGCTTGTCAGAAGATTTTTTACTGAGTGGATTTGATAAGTCCAGAGTGAGCAAAACCTTTCAGTGGATAATACAAGCCACGGACATCAGCATAGACAGGGGGTCACAGCTGCTTACAGCATCATTTATATATTTATTAATATGAAGAGTGAAGATATCATTCTAAGCACTGCAGCACAATTCCTTTGCTGTGTCAAAGGAAAGGAGCTCACCAGCTTATATTTATGGATTTATGGGAATCCGATTGCCTGACCTCATGTACCAATAAAATGCTTCTCTATTTTTGTTTTAACGAGCAAACAGAATTCTCAAAAGGAGCTATCCAAAGCTCTTGCTCATGACGGCCAAATGTTGTCTAAATGTCAGTCTACAGTATGTGGATGAGTGACTTAGCATAGACTTCTTATGTAAGGCTTTGTTCACATATGTGGTGGAGGCTCAGTTAGGAGTCTCCATAGTAGGGTCCATATGGTAGGAAAAATATCATTGCATGCAGCACTTTTCCATTTATCAAAACATTGGACATGTTGGTGAAACCGAGCAGACCCCATTATAAGTCAACTGGATCAATCGGGCACAATTGGTGTCCATCAATTCAGCAATGTGTCATTGTCTTCTGATCATAAATGGCACCACAATGATTTGAACAAAGCCTAAAACATAATCTCAAACAATAGTTTACAATAAAGATGACTGAGACTGCTGTGACTTTTCCTTGTTAGGACATGGAGCAATTTGGAACTGACTGGGGATCCAAATTGCCATTATACAGCTCTGTAATTCCAGCAAACCGTTCTTGTTATTGGGGTGCAAGTGCTGTTTGATACAGGGTTTATTACAAGGAAATATTTTTACCCTTATTTGCTCTTGTGTGGTGCAGTTATATGTTCGAAAGCATTTTTTGGCTTGCATTAGTGGGGAAAAAGGGGCTTATTAGCTGTTGTGTGGTAAAGTGATAAAATTACAGCCCTTTTTGGCGTGTATTAGTGGCACAAAAATATATATTATTTGCCTTTAGTGGTGCAGTTATATGTTCTAAAGCCTTTAGAGGCGTGTATAAGTGGAAAAAAATAAGGGCCTATTTGGCATTCAGCGGTGCAGTTACATGTTCTAAAGCCCTTTTTGGTGTGTATTAGTGGCAAAAAAATATATATTATTGGCCGTTCAGCGGTGCAGTTATATGTTCTAAAGCCCTTTTTGGCATGTATTAGTGGCACAAAAAAAAGTATTTGCCGTTGTGTGTTGAAGTCAGAAAATTACAGCCCTATTTGGCATGTATTAGTGGAAAAATATATATATTTGCCATTCAGCGGTGCAGTTATATGTTCTAAAGCCCTTTTTGAAGTGCATTAGTGGCAAAAAATATATATTATTTGCTGTTCAGTGGTGCAGTTATATGTTCTAAAGCCTTTTGTGGCATGTATAAGTGGAAAAAAGTAAGGGCCCATTTACCGTTCAGCGGTGCAGTTATATGTTCTAAAGCCCTTTTTGAAGTGTATTAGTGGCAAAAAAATATATATTATTTGCCGTTCAGTGGTGCAGTTATATGTTCTAAAGCCCTTTTTGAAGTGTATTAGTGGCAAAAAATATATATTATTTGCCGTTCAGTGGTGCAGTTATATGTTCTAAAGCCTTTTGTGGCATGTATAAGTGGAAAAAAGTAAGGGCCCATTTACCATTCAGTGGTGCAGTTATATGTTCTAAAGCCCTTTTTGACGTGTATCAGTGGAAAAAAAGTAAGGGCCTATTTGCCATTCAGCGGTGCAGTTATATGTTCTATAGCCTTCTTTGACGTGTACAGAGAAGTGCCAGGCCCTGCACAGGTGAGTGGCAGAGGATTAAATGTTTATGGAACAGGTCGCAGCAGAGTAAGGGGGAGTGGCAGCAGGAGTCGCAATGTGAGGCCTGAGCTCCCGGTGTCATCTAGCAGTCATGTCTTGACCAGCAAACCAGCGGTTCTTGAATGCAAACAACTGTCAGGCTACAGACAGGGTGGCACTGCTCAAATTCCTCTTATGGGTATCTGCTCTTGAGTCAGGTCTTCTACCCCACTAACGGCGGTGCTCCGCTCTCAAGTCTTCATACACATAACCCACACAAGAAAAACGCATGAGCGGCACTTACTAAAAAAATGGGTTTCTTTTTTTCTGGACTTTCACATCAGTACAGGCATGGGGTGGATCAACATACCGCAGGCAGTAACTCGTGGCGATAGCTGTTTTGCATCTCAGCGCTTCCTCAGGCCACTTTATTTATTAATTTTATATAACAGTATGTCAGACAGAGAAGTGCCAGGCTCTGCACAGGGGAGTGACAGAGGCCTAAATGTTTATGGCGCAGACAGAGGTCACAGCAGAATAAGGGGGTGTGGCAGCAGGGGTCACTTTGAGTGGCCTGAGCTCCCAGTGTCAGCTAGCGGTCGTGTCTTGACCAGCAACCCAGCGGTTCTTGAATGGTTGACTTGGTAATCTCCTTCGTCCCAAGTGACATCAGACACCCCCAGCCAAAAGTCGTTGGGTTTGTCAGACACAACCCTTAGTTGGCATGGCCCGGGAGCAGGCGCCCTGTGGCCTCACCTGTCCTCAAACTGCCTCTGTCCTTTTCTGTTCCCTCAGCCTGAGAAGTATTATATGCTGTGAGCTCAGCTCCACTATACAATGAGAATGATCTACTAGAGGACAGTCAGCAGCTACTGGCCAGCTAAGATGTGGAGGAGACATCTGCTGATCTCCGGTAGACGGGCAAGTAGTGATGAGGAAAGTGGTGTGGGAGACATCAGTGACGTGCAGACAGTACTCGATGATGATGATAATGTAGCTGATCGCACTTGGGAGCCAGGTGAATTAGGGGCTTTATCATCATCGGGAAAAGAGGATGGCAGCTTGCCCATGAGGCAGCAGCGGAACCAGAAAATCGCTAGCGTTGCAGGGAGTCAGCAGGGTGGCAGCAGTGGGAGGTCAGGAGCCAAATGTGCCCGGGGTAGACCACTCGCTTTGCAGGAGCCTACCTGCCCAGAAAGTAGTGGTTCAGGGGTCCACGGAAGCAGCGGCGGTAGCAGTCAGTCAGTGAGGAGTGTTGGGGGTAAAATCACCTACTTAGCTGTGTGGCAGTTTTTTGTTAAGCCGCCGGAGGAGGTAAACATGGCCATTTGTATAATCTGTGGGCAGAAGGTGAAGCGTGGCCAGGTTGCCAATGTTGGCACCACGGCCATACGTCAACCTTTGTAGCATCACCATAAAGGGGCCTGGGTGAACTGTGGCTCTGATGTGGTGGAGGCACGCACTCGATTTCAGGCAGTCAAGGCTCCACTACCTCAGCCAAAGGGAGTTGTCTGTCCTTCTCATCATCTGCTGGTCCTGAGGCCCCTGCTCCTCCTCCTACTCCTCGTCAGTCATTCTGTCAGCAATCGATCACCGAAGCGATTGCCAAGAGACATCAGTATGCGTGCACTCATTCAACAGCACAGAAGCTGAATGTGCTCCTGGCCAAGTTGCTGGTGTTGCAGTCCCTCCCTTTCCAAGTGGTGAACTCTGCATCTTTCAGAGAACTGATGGCTTGTGCCGAGGCGAGGTGGAGAGTCCCAAGCCGTCATTTCATTGTGAAAAAGGCAGTACCAGCCCTGCACACACATGTAGAACAGAAGGTGGGCCAGTCCTTGAGCCTGTCTGTGTCTGCCAAAGTGCACGGCATCGCTGACGTGTGGACCTGTAACTACAGTCAGGGACAATGCATGTCCTTTACGGTCCACTGGGTGAATGTGGTTCCTGCACAGCCACACCAGCAACTTTACCAGGTGACGCCGCTTTTGCCTCCACATTCTCACGCCGTTGATCCTGCCACAATGTCAGCCTCTGCCTCCTCATCCTCCACCGTGTCCTCAATCTCCACTGCAGGGACAATTCACAGTGCCCCTTCAGCATACCACATGTGCTGGGCACAGCGGTGTCACACTGTTCTGCACTTCGTTTGCCTGGTCGAACGGAGTCACACAGGGGAGGAAATGCTCTGTGTCCTTCATCAAGAAATTGAATCCTGGCTTTCAAAATCGGAACCAAGGTGACCGACATTGTGAAGAACATGGTGTCGCCACTGCATCAAGGAGGGCTGAGCCATGCGTCTTGTATAGCACACATGTTCAATCTGGTTGTCAATCGGTTCCATAGACTGATATGCGAAGTTTCCACCCTCCATATGTTGGACCGACTATACGAACAGAGAAAAGCCATAAACGATTTCTTGATGATCCAAGCGGACAGGAGTATTTCCCTGTGTAACGTCGATGTCAGCTAGTGGCAGCTCATGTGTGACACCTGCCATTTGCTCAGGCCCTTTGAGGAGGCCACGTTATTTGTCAGTTGCCAGGACTATGGGATGAACAATGTCTTTCCACTGCTTTATGTCCTGGAACAGATGCTGGTAAATCTGGAAGGTCAGGGGACTGGAGATGTGGTGCCTAGATCTTAAGGCAACATGAGCCATGTGGGGGCTGAACTGGAGGAGTAGGAGGAGAAGGACATTGGAGCACAAGCAATGTGTAGCAAAATGGGTGGTTTTTCCACACAGTTGACAGGAGAGGAGGAGGAGCAGGAGCAGCCATAGGAGCTACAGGGCAATGAAGACAAGGCAGAGGAGCCAGACACACCATGGAAGTATGCAGTGGAGATGGAGGTAGGGAGTCCCTCAGAGTCACTTGCACAAATAGCCCAATGCCTGCTCACTTGCTTGGGCAGTGACAGCCGAATTGTCAGCATTCGGCAGAAGGGTGACTTCTGGCTTTCCACCTTGTTGGACCCTCGCTACTGGTCCAAAATGGACCTGAACCAGCAGGTGGTGGCATACCTGGACAGCACCCTGCCACCCCACATTAAAGATTGCTGGACTACTGGGCAGCCAAACTGGATTTGTGGTCGCAACTTGCAGAGTTTGCCCTGGAAAAGTTGTCCTGCCGGCCAGTATTGTGCAACAGAGCAGGTGTTTAGTGCGGGAGGGGCCATAGTTACACCAAGAAGAACTCGCTTGTCCACCCAAAATGTGGAGAGACTGACCTTTGTCAAGATGAATCAGGCGTGGAACAGACAGGATTTCCACCCACCAATGCCTGATGCATCAGACTAGATCATCCATGGTGCCACACCAACACTTTGACAAAAGAGACCGGTTTCTTCTGGCTACCTGCCTCAGCTACTATTCTGATTCCGCCACCCGCCTGATGCCACACAACTGATGCTAAGTGCTCCTTCTTTCACCCACCATCTTCAGCTGGTACTGGTATTACCACCCACCTCCCCACTCTGTCACCTGGTCACTCTGTGGTCTCCTGATGCTGCTGCCACCTCCACACCATATAGAACAAAACATGCAATGCAACAGCCCTCTGCAAACCAAATAAAGTACAAAAATGTATTATAATGCTAATGCTATGCTTATAAATTAGAGATGCTTGGCAAATACATTTTGTACAAAATTATTTGAGCACATCTGCCATATGTCAAGGCAATCTCTGTAAGACGGGAACCTAACACTAAGTTCAACCTGTTATGGGCCATGACAGCGACCATGAAGTTCAGGGGGTGTAGGTTCCACATGCATGCTGGGCCCCCTTTGCTTTCTATAATTTTTGGTGCCAAAATGGCCTCCATTGAATCCAGGGAATGCAAGTACCAACATGCATGCAGAGCAGGCTAAGCTTTATACTCATGCTAATTAAAATCTCCACACTATGTCACCTTGCCACTCTGTGGTCTCCTGATGCTGCTGCCACCTCTACACTGTCATTGCGCCACCCTGTGGCCTCCTCCTGATGCTGCTGCTGCCGCCACCTCCACACCATCATTGTGCCACTCTATGGCCTCTCACTGATGCTGCTGCCACCTCCAGAATCTGTCATCGGGCCACTCTTTGGTCTCCTCATGCTGCTTCCACCTCACTACTATGTCATAGGGCCTCTCTGTGGACTTCTCATGTTGTTCCCACCCTCCCAACTTCATGACTGGGCCACTATTTTGCCTTTCACCCTAGCTGACATAATCATTTATTTGACCCTTCTTCTGATCTGTGAAAAGGAAGGAAAAATAAGACGCACAACAGATCCTGTCTATGTAACAGCTGTAATGCCTGCATGACATGGTCCCTATTTTGCATTAGAATTGGCTTATGATTTGGTAGCCAAAAGCAGGAGTGGGTACAAAACACAGAAGACATGCAAATATTCCATTCACGTGTCATCTCTGTTTTAGATCCACTCCTGTTTTTTTGGCTTTAGCAATACTGAAGGATTACTGACCAAATGTGGACCGAGTGAAGGCGGATGCTTCGCAGACAGGATCTGTTTTTTTAAGGTTATTGTTCTGACAAATCAGAGGAAGCGCAAGATAATCAGTGACGTCAACACAATCTTACTACTTACACCCTCTCCACTCTGTTGGGGGGGGGCTCTACTTGTATAAGCATTTAATTGAACAGGTTCTGTATAAATCTATGAGGAATCAGTGAATTGCTCTAAAAGGAGTATGCTCTTTCACGCTATAGTAGGATTTCGGGCCTCTGCACGGTTCTTTATTAATGATGGACGAACATTGGCCGGGACGATTCGCGTACGCGATCAAGTGTTTGCAAACCACAATTTAGCGGCGGGCCCCACTCACCTTAATGGAAGGCAAACCTGAAAAACCTTTAGGTCATATTTGCAGCCACCAAATACTTAAAAGAAGTGCACAAATCATCCCACAACATGGACAGTGACATACCAGAGGCCATGGGAGTACGGTCCTTAAAAATGAGGCATTCACCTGACATAAAAGAAATTGTGATTATGTGGCTAGAGGTACATTATGCGGTCAATGGATAAAAATTTTATTGTAGGCCACGGGAGTACAGGCCCCAAACATAAGGCATTCACCGGACAGAAAAGAACAAGTAATTATGTGGCTGTAGGTATATTAGACGATCATTGGATATCAATTTTACTGCAGGGCAGTGGACTACAGGCCCCAAAAATTATTTATTCACCGTACAGAAAAGAACAATTGATAATGTGGCTGGAGGTACATTAGGCGGTCACCATATAACAATTTTACTGTTGGCCAGTTAGATTACAGGCCCCAAAAATTATGCATTCACCGTACAGTTGCAAGAAAAAGTATGTGAACCCTTTGGAATGATATGGATTTCTGCACAAATTGGTCATAAAATGTCATCTGATCTTCATCTAAGTCACAACAATAGACAATCACAGTCTGCTTAAACTAATAACACACAAATAATTAAATGTTACCATGTTTTTATTGAACACATCATGTAAACATTCACAGTGCAGGTGGAAAAAGTATGTGAACCCCTAGACTAAAGACATCTCCAAGAGCTAATTGGAGTGAGGTGTCAGCCAACTGGAGTCCAATCAATGAGATGAGATTGGAGGTGTTGGTTACAGCTGCCCTGCCCTATAAAAAACACACACCAGTTCTGTGTTTGCTTACCACAAGAAGCATCGCCTGATGTGAATGATGCCTCGCACAAAAGAGCTCTCAGAAGACCTACGATTAAGAATTGTTGACTTGCATAAAGCTGGAAAGGGTTATAAAAGTATCTCCAAAAGCCTTGCTGTTCATCAGTTCACGGTAAGATAAATTGTCTATAAATGGAGAACGTTCAGCACTGCTGCTACTCTCCCTAGTTCTGTAAAGAGGAATGGTCAAGAATTACTCCTGACCGTTGTGCACGTCTGATCTGCAACTACAGGAAACGTTTGGTGGAAGTTATTGCTGCCAAAGGAGGTTCAACCAGTTAATAAATCCAAGGGTTCACATACTTTTTCCACCTGCACTGTGAATGTTTACATGGTGTGTTCAATAAAAACATGGTAACATTTAATTATTTGTGTGTTATTAGTTTAAGCAGACTGTGATTGTCTATTGTTGTGACTTAGATGAAGATCAGATGACATTTTATGACCAATTTGTGCAGAAATCCATATCATTCCAAAGGGTTCACATACTTTTTCTTGCAACTGTAAATGATCAAGTGATTATGTGGCCGGAGGTATACGAGACGGTCAATGAATATAAATTTTACTACAGGGCAATGTAGTACAGGCCCCAAACATTAGGCATTCACCTGACAAAAAAGAACAAATAATTATGTGGCTGGAGGTATATTAGACGGTCATTGGATATCAATTTTACTGCAGGCCAGTACAAATAGATGTCAAATACATATGTTTAAAAGAACAAAAAATATAAAATTGGATTAAAAACATGGCTAACAAAATCATATCATGAAACAAACCCAAATGATAATAGTTGAAATTCGATAACACGTGGTCGTCGCAGGTGTTGAATTCCTCCAAGGTACCAAACATTAGGCATTCACCGGACTTTGCCGCTGTATTTACATAAGACAGGGACCATTATTTAGTCTGGGTGGTGGTGGATATTTGTGGGCTGTCATGAGAAAATTCAATTAAACGTGGTCATCACAGGTGTTGGATTCAAGGGGTTCTTCGCTTCTCAGAGTGTCCACATCGGCCGTTAACCCGATGTAGTTGGACACCTGTCGGTCTAGGCATTTCCTGAGGCTGGATCCGGAGGGCGGCTGTCAATGGGTTGTCTGCAAGAATGATCTCATATCTGAAGTGACCAACACATCTTCAAACCGCCCTTTTCTTGCATGCGCTGTAGGATTGGTACTCACAACTGTTTCTCTGTGGGTGGAAATTCCTCTGCCAGTGCCCGCAACAGCAGAATGCAGCATCTCTCTCAGCAAGGCCTGGAAGTGCTGCATTCTGACAGCCCTCTGTGATGCTGGTAACATGTCCGCTATTTTGTGTTTGTACCAGGGGTCTAAGTACGTTGCCACCCAGTACTGGTCCTTGCCATTTATGATTTTTATACGGGTGTACCTCTTCAAACACTGGAGCATGAAGGCCCCCATTTGCACTAAACTGAAAGCCGTGGAGCGGCCTGGCTCCTGCTCATCGCCCAGGAGAATGTCGTCCTTGGTCTTCTCCCCCCATTCACGGACAACACCAGGGATCCCAGAAAAGTTTAAAGCCTTCTTCCTCCTCCTCCTCCCCCCAGGAACTATCCTCCTCTGACTCCTCTTCAGACTCCAGCTGACATTTCTCAGATGGAGTAGCTCCCCCTGGGAATTAATTCAGCATTGCGACTTCCTCATCGTCCTGCTCCTCGACGGCTTGATCAATGACACAACACAATGCATGCTCCAGAAAGAAGCTGTAAGATACGATGTCACTGATGGCGCCCTGGCTGCGACTGACCAGTTTGGTAATCTCATCAAATGGCCGCAGAAGTCTACATGCGTCGAACATGAGCAGCCACTGGCATGGTGAAAAAAAACAAGCTCCTAGAACCTGTCCTGCCGCAGAGTTCGTACAGGTAGCCGTTAATGGCACGTTGCTGCTGGAGCAGCCTATCAAGCATATACAAGGTGGAGTTCAAGCCCGTCGGGCAGTCACAAATCAGACATCTGACGGGCAAGTGGTGTTGCCGCTGAACGTCAGCAAGGCGAGCCATGACCGTGTAAGATCTTCTAAAATGGCCAGAGATTTTCCTGGCCTGCCACAAGACGTCCTGGACCCGGGGTATTTGGCAACGAATCCCTGCATGACTAAGTTCAGGATGTGTGCCATGCAGATTGGCACCGTTGTCGCACACCACTTTACCAACTGTCAAATTGAGCGGGGTTAGCCACTGATCGTCTTGTGACCACAGAGCTGAAAGCAGTGCAGGACCGGTGTGTCTCTTGGTTTCCAGGCACAACAGCCGCAGCACAGCTTTGGGTGTGCACACAGCAGAGAGTGAGGAGGGTGCTGATACAGAAGATGAGGATGGTGCAGAAGCAACCAACTCTGGTGCGTCTTTTGACCTTCTCCAACTTCCCACTTAGGCTCCGGCCTGGTGCATCTGCCCGACCCCTACCACCCCTGCAGAACGGACTGCCTCTTCCTCTGCCAGTCATTTTCAAAATGACCCTGTGCCAAAGTCCCTAGAGAAGAGCAGTATTTGTGGAAGCAGGTATATAGTACCCCTTAATCAGTTTTTTGGGGGGCAACTGTTATATCACACCAGTTGCAATTAGTTGTTCCAATGGCGTTCGTCCCTCTGTATAGCTGCGGTATCTCAGCAGAACCACACACAAATGCAGCACAATACAAATGCACTATATAGAAATCATATTATAGGTGTATCACACCCCTGCCTCAATCAGATTTTTTGGGGGGTAACAGGTATAGCACACCAGTTGCAATTAGTTGTTCAAATAGTGTTTAGCACTCTGTGTAGCTGCAGTATGGCAGCAGAACTGCACACAACTTCTGCACATTACAAATGCACTATAATATACTTTCTATGTTAGAAAGTATATTATAAGTATATCACACCCTTCTGTATGTCACACCTATGGATAGCACACCTATACCAGTCCTTAAAAGGACTTTTGTGGCCCTATTAGCTAGTGTTTGGTTTCCCTATCAGTCTGTCCCTACTCCACACAGCAACCTCTCCCTACACTGGCAAAAAACAGAATGTAAAATGGCAGCCAGATCGGGTTTATCTATAAGGTAGGGGGTGTGACCATGTGCTGAAACGTCTCAATTGGCTGTCCTGTCCCACCTGATGGATGTGTCATGGGTCAAAGTTCTGCACAATGCAAAAAATATGGCGCCGGCGGACATTTCCATATGTTAGCCTGTTCGGTGAACAGCGAACGAGCATAGTTCGCAGCGAAATGACCTTCGGGCGAACCGCCAGGCCATCTCTATTCTTTATACCTGGCGCTAACATTGACCTGTAAGGCTGAGTTTACACTTGAGTTATTTGGTTATTTTTGGCCCCGTAACTGCCCAAATAAGTTAAAGGGAACCTGTCACCTGGATTTTGGGTATAGAGCTGAGGACATGGGTTGCTAGATGGCTGCTAGCACATCCGCAATACCCAGTCCCCATAGCTCTGTGTGCTTTTATTGTGTAAAAAAAACGATTTGATACATATGCAAATTAACCTGAGATGAGTCCTGTCCCTGAGTCATCTCAGGTTAATTTTCATATGTATCAAATTGTTTTTTTTATGCAATAAAAGCACACAGAGTTATGAGGACTGGTTATTGCAGATGTGCTAGCGGGCATCTAGCAACCCATGTCCTCAGCTCTATACCCAAAATCCCGGTGACAGGTTCCCTTTAAGTGTGCAGTGATTCCTGCGATGCCTGTCATCTACATGTCATAGTGACAGACAGTATTGTTTCACTACCACAGCAGACTCCCTATGCGTGTTACTGCAAGGCACAGTGTTGTACATCACTATAAAGGCTCTCTGCAGCCAGGAAATAGCAGCGATTCGCCACAAACAAATTCGGATCAAACCAAATTTTTGGGGAAAGTTTGGCGAACTGGCTGAATAAAAATTTTTAAGAAAATCGATCATCTCTAGTCCCATATTGCTTTTGTTTTTATAATAATCTCTGCTTCCTTTTGTAAAAGTGTTCGTTCTGTATCTCCACCTCTCGGTGCATGTTGCAGATGCATCAGCCCACAAAAACGTGTGTCTTGCATCTCCATCATGCTGTGTGGACATGTGCTCTATCAACTTAGGAGATCCACCTTTAGTCGTCAGGGAGCGTATGTGTTTCCCAAATCGGACTTGATTTGTTCTAATAGTTTTACCTTTATAGTATAGGCCACATGTGCCAATAATGGCATACACCACATATTTGGTTTTGCATGTAATCAAATCTTTTATATGAAAATTGACATTGACCACAATGTTAATTGCCCTCTGGCAATGTAATCTGTAGCCAATTCTGTCTTTTTTCCATTTTCATTTCATATTTTCCCTTTACTAAAATATCCTGCAGGTTTTTGCTGCATCTAAAAAAGTAATGGTTGTTGATTAGCAACTTCTGACAATGAGGGGTCATTCTCCACTACATGCCAGTTTTTTTTCTAATCGAAGCTCTAATAGCTTCAGACTTTAGGCTATACTGGAAAAAAAAATCAAAATGTCTATTCTGTTTTTTCTTATTTGTAATAGTTTTTATTAGAGATTGTTTTATTTTATTACATTTCTGAGGGTAACCGCTCATTTTTTGTGTCCGATTAAAAATGGTGTTACTGCCTGCATCTCAATTTGCTTGTCTTCACTATTAATTCTGTGCAAGCATGGAAATGGTGCATAAGGGAGAGACTGTTTTCTATATTCTGGGTAAAACTGTCATATGTACCTCAGTAATGAGTTCATAGCTGAGGGTTTTCTGAATTCACTAGTATTAATATGTCCCTCTTCAATGACAACTTCCACATCCAGGGACTGTAAGGTGTTACCTCCAAATGGGGACACGAATGTTGTTATCATTCAAAAATGTCTCAAACTCCTCAAATTCATGTTCTGTACTGGACCACACAATTAATACATCGTCAATATATCTGAGGTGTAGTTGGATATATTGTATAAATGGGTTCTGTATGTTATAATGTAGATATAATCAAAGTCCACCAGGAACAGGTTAGCGAACGTTGGGGCCACTGGAGTCACCATTGCTGTACCTGTTCGCTGGTGGTACCAAGTGCCCCCGAATTGGAATGCATTATGATCTGGGGCAAAAAACAGTCGCTCCTTTATGTACTATACAAAATTAAGATCCTTTCCTTATGCCAGCAATCGATGTCTGACCGCCTCTACACCTGCACTGGAAGGGATGCGAGTGCACAGGCTTTCGACAATGATACTAACCAAGCAATATCCCTCCTGCCAATGAAAAAAAGACAATCTCCAAAAACTGCGAAGTGTCTCGTAAATGAGATAGCACTTCTCCTAATAAGGTCTTAGTACCCAATCCAATTAGCAGGAGAGGAGCCCTCCCTGACACTATAGCATTCTCTGCACTTGTATATCTTAGGTATAATATACCAGTAAAGTTTTTGGAGGTAATATTTAGTGTTGGGCGCAAATATTCAAAATTATGAATATTAATCGCGAATATAGGCACTTCGAGAATTTGCGAATATTTAAAATATAGTGATATATATTCATATTTTCGAATATTCTAGATTTTTTTTCATCTGAACCCATGATCCCTCCCTGCTTCTTGCTTGTGGGCCAATGAGAAGGCTGCAATGTCTTTGTCAGTTGCCTACCCCTTACTATATAAGAACCTCCACAGCAGCCATTTTCTACAGTTTTTTTTAAAGTTCTGAGAGAGAGAGCAGTGTCATTGCTGTGCTCTGTGCTTTCCACTCATTACATTAGCTAGTTAGTTAGCTCATATATATGATACAGATAGTTAGTGGGAGAGTCAGTGTAGGTTATATCCTGATATAGTGTAGCTGATAGGTTCTACTGTCCATACATACATGCTACAGACATAGTGCTGTGATGTCACAAGTTCACAACAATACTTAGTGCACCAATCAGTAATATGTATTCAGACCTGATAAAATGTGAAGTTTCGCGTATTATGTAAAAATATGTGCATCATTAATTGCCAATTAGTGCAATAGCGAATATATTGGAGCACTCAATGTAGCAAATGTACCAAAAATATTACATTGACAATTTTCGCAATCAAGATGATAAAATATATGACAAATATTCTACAAAATATTAGCGAAATATCGCAAATTTGAATATTGCCCCTGCCGCTCATTACTAGTAATCATCATACATTAATTTGTGCACAAACTGTTCTGAAAAAATAATCTATAATAATCTCAAAGAACAGCATACCTACACATTTATAAGCAGTCATCTACGCAGCACCCTTCCCCAGATGTTCTGCAACTTTCCCAAAGTTACCATCACATTTCAGAAAGGAAAATGAACAGTCTCTATGTAATTATGCATATATATATATATATATATATATATATATCTCGATAATTATTATAGAAAAAGGAAAATATAGAAATTCTAGATTCCTATGAAATCATGTTGTTCAGAAATTACATTACAAACAAGAAATGGTGATTGCTTCAAAAGGTTGTGCAACAAAATATTAGGTAAAGGGTGCCATTATTTTCCTCTAGCGCAGTTTCATTGTTGTTTTTGTTTTTTGTTTTTATTATTCTGTTGAACCACAATTCAAAAGCAATGTCTGATTTTCATTAGCTGATTTTTAGTAAATTCTTATTTAATATTACTTTTGTCAGTTATTTTTGAACATTGTGTAAAAAGAAGTGAATTATTAAAAAGGGTTTAATCCCTGTGGTAACTCTGTAGCATGTAAAAAATTTAACCCCCCCCCCCCAAAAAAAAAGCCCAGAATCAGATAATAGACAGCATAGATGGGTTATTTATACCAGAAATAAGAGATTATATTACATGTCATAGCCGGGGTGTTATCTTCCCAGTAATTTGTCCATGCAATAAAATGTATATAGGACTCACAAAAAGATCATTGTGTAAAAGAATGGGGAAGCACATATATAACATTCAAAGAAAATATGAAGGGCACCCCTTATCTAGACCCTTTAAGTAAAAACATGGAGGACAATGTATAGGGACAAGCTTTAGGGGATTAGAAATAGTGAAAGGTAATAGGAGAGGTGGAGATTATATAAAAATGATGTCTAGGGCAGAGATGAGGTGGACTTTTAATATGAACACTCTAGTACCAGTCAGTGGCGCACCTACAGGGGGGTCCAGCGGGTCTGGACCCCCCCTAGAACAACCAGGCAAATTATTATTATTTTTTAATCCTTCAGGGCCGCACCGCCGATCACCACAGGCACCCTGTGGTGATCGGCGGTGCGGCCCTGGATGTAATTACGGCGGCTGCGGCGGTGGTGGTGGGGGGCCGGGGGGGCAGTAGGAGAAGAGCGCTTCCATTGTGGAAGCGCTCATCTCCATATCTGTGCTGCGGCAGGGGAGGGAGAGGTGTGTCCCTCCCCTGTTCTTCTGATACGCCGCAGGCACTAATGCCTGCAGCCTATCAGAGGCCGGCTCTGGTGGCGCGATGACATCATCATCATGCCGCCTGAGCCGGGCAGCACACAGCAGGGACACGGGCCGGAAGAGGCTGCATTGCATCGCTGCTGGTAAGTATCGGTGTATTTTTTTTAATTTGTATTTTATTTTTTTGAGGGGGGGAGCTGGCACTATGGGGGCACTAAAGGGGAGAACTGCACTATGGGGGCACTAAAGGGGAGAACTTCACTATGGGGGCACTAAAGGGGAGAACTACACTATGGGGGCACTAAAGGGGAGAACTGCACAATGGGGGCACTAAAGGGGAGAACGGCACTATAGGGGCACTAAAGGGGAGAACTGCACAATGGGGGCACTAAAGGGGAGAACGGCACTATAGGGGCAGTAAAGGGGAGAACGGCACTATAGGGGCACTAAAGGGGAGAACGGCACTATAGGGGCACTAAAGGGGAGAACGGCACTATGGGGGCACTAAAGGGGAAAACGGCACTATGGGGGCACTAAAGGGGAAAACGGCACTATGGGGGCACTAAAGGGGAGAACGGCACTATGGGGGGCAGTAAAGGGGAGTAGGGCACTATGGGGGGCAGTAAAGGGGAGTAGGGCACTATGGGGGGCAGTAAAGGGGAGAACGGCACTATGGGGGGCAGTAAAGGGGAGAACGGCACTATGGGGGCACTAAAGGGGAGAACGGCACTATGGGGGCATTATTTGGGGGGCACCATGGGGGAGAAGAGCACTATGGGGGCTCTAAAGGGGCTTTTTCTTTT
This sequence comes from Bufo gargarizans, assembly GCF_014858855.1. Taxonomy (NCBI): domain Eukaryota; kingdom Metazoa; phylum Chordata; class Amphibia; order Anura; family Bufonidae; genus Bufo; species Bufo gargarizans. Next base: position 59,159,777 of record NC_058090.1, read on the forward strand.
TTTACACATTATGGGGGGCTATATAGGGGAGAACGGCACTATGGGGCATCTGGTGGCACTATAGGGGCATTATTTGGGGGCACTAAGGGGAAGTACATTATGGGGACATTAGCTCAACAGCGGGTACTAAGCGGGGGTACAATAATTTTTGGGGGACATTATCTTTATACTAGTAGTGTCTGGGCGCAGTTATTTTTTTAGAGCACTGTGTGCCAATAATTGTTGAAGGGGGCACTATCTGTGTGGTAGCAGTATTTCCAGGGGGACTGTTTCTGCAGTATAGTATTGGGGGAGAGCGGGCACAGTATTGGGGCACTATCTGTGTGGTAGTAGTATTTCCAGGGGGACTGTTTCTGCAGTATAGTATTGGGGGCACAGCGGGCACAGTATTGGGGCACTATCTGTGTGGTAGTAGTATTTCCAGGGGGACTGTTTCTGCAGTATAGTATTGGGGGCACAGCGGGCACAGTATTGGGGGTGGCAGGAAAGGGTGTTCAGAAGATGTGAAGATGATGGAAATGTGGGAAACTAATGTCTGTTTGTTAATCTCTGCAGAGATGGGAGATGGCTGAAAAATCATCATGGCGGTCTGGTCTGAATGGAGAAGATGAAGAAAGAGAACGTCTACAACAAAGGTGACATCACTGGATGTAAGAGGTATGGGGCGCTATGTAGGAGAGGAGATGCTCCGGCTCCTCCCCTGCCATTTGCAGAAGGAGGATTCAGAGCTGGGTGAGGACAGCCAAAGGGGGCAGCAGGCAGATGGTGGGGGGAACCACAGGCCTTGAGCAGGATCTGGGGAGGGAGGAGAGCGGAGGAGCTTCCTGGCTGCAGCCGGCTGTCTATTGTAGGATTTGAAGCAGGCAGTGCAGCCAGGACAGACCTCCCCCTCTCTCCGTATGATGTGTAGAGACAGGCCGCAACTATAGAATGTCAGCTGTACAGTGTTTGTTGGCCTATTATATGTAGGAGGGGTTTTTAATAATGGGCGGGGCCCCAAAAATTTGCGGCGCGTTTTCGCAGAGCTTTTAGAATCGCAAGTAAATCCTCCAGATATATGACCCCTTTAATTAAATCAAGGTAGCTTTGCAAGTAAGGAAGTTATGGCTGAAATATGTGAGGAAAGAAACCAGAAAAAATATTATCTCTGCCCTTAAAGGGGTTGTCCCATGTAAAATATTCCACACTTTTAAAACCAGCACCTCGATCTGAATACTTTTGTATTTGGATGTAATTAAAAATGTATTATAGCTAATAAATTATTCAATGAATTTATCTGTATAGCGCCACCTGCTGTTTGCTCTTTTTCCAATTTCTCAGTCTCACTCGCTGAGACAGAAGCACTTGGTCAGTTCCATCCTTCAACTGCAGCGGAACGGACATGCCCCCTAAGCTGCCACCTTTACATAAATGTAGCAGAATAATTGGAGCAATATATGTGGAGATCTCTGGATCCATGTGAGGTACAGGGCTGGTTCTAGCTTTGTTAGAAAGAGGTTGTCATGTGCTAAATTATGTTATTTTCTTTTTTTTACATTATTCATTGGTTAACCCCCTTTAAGGGGCTAATGTCTATAGTACAATATTGTAAAGCACAGGGTGGGCCATTTATATGGATACACCTTAATAAAATGGGAATGGTTGGTGATATTAACTTCCTGTTTGTGGCACATTAGTATACGTGAGGGGGGAAACTTTTCAAGATGGGTGGTGACCATGGCGGCCATTTTGAATCCAATTTTTGTTTTTTCAATAGGGAGAGGGTCATGTGACACATCAAACTTATTGGGAATTTCACAAGAAAAACAATGGTGTGCTTGGTTTTAACGTAACTTTTTTCTTTCATGAGTAATTTACAAGTTTCTGACCACTTATAAAATGTGTTCAATGTGCTGCCCATTGTGTTGGATTGTCAATGCAACCCTCTTCTCCCACTCTTCACACACTGATAGCAACACCGCAGGAGAAATGCTAGCACAGGCTTCCATTATCCGTAGTTTCAGGTGCTGCACATCTCGTATCTTCACAATATAGACAATTGCCTTCAGATGACCCCAAAGATAAAAGTCTAAGGGGGTCAGATCGGGAGACGTTGGGGGCCATTCAACTGGCCCACGACGACCAATCCACTTTCCAGGAAACTGTTCATCTAGGAATGCTCGGACCTGACACCCATAATGTGGTGGTGCACCATCTTGCTGGAAAAACTCAGGGAACGTGCCAGCTTCAGTGCATAGAGAGGGAAACACATCATCATGTAGCAATTTCGCATATCCAGTGGCCTTGAGGTTTCCATTGATGAAGAATGGCCCCACTATCTTTGTACCCATATACCACACCATACCATCAATTTTTTGGTTCCAACAGTCTTGGAGGGATCACCATTCACATAAAAGTTTGCCTCATCACTGAACAAAATCTTCTGCGTAAACTGAGGGTCCTGTTCCAATTTTTGTTTTGCCCATTCTGCAAATTCAGTGCGCCGATCTGGGTCATCCTCGTTGAGATGTTGCAGTAGCTGGAGTTTGGAGGGTGCCATTTGTAAGTAGCTAATATCCACCGAAGGGATGTTCGACTAATGCCACTCTCCGGTGACATGCGGCGAGTGCTACGCTGTGGGCTCTTGCTGAATGAAGCTAGGACAGCCACTGATGTTTCTTCATTAGTGACAGATTTCATACATCCACATTTTGGCAAATCCAACACTGAACCAGTTTCATGAAACTTAGCAAGCAGTTTGCTAACTGTAGCATGGGAGATGGGTGGTCTCGTAAACCGTCTTGCATTGAAATCGGCTGCAATGACCTGGTTACTGCGTTTACCAGACATCAACACAATTTCTATCCGCTCCGCACGTGTTAACCTCGGCGACATGTCAATGGTTGTAAACAAAAAGAAACTTGTAAATAACTCATGAAAGAATAAAGTTACGATAAAACCAAGCACACCATTGTTTTTCTTGTGGAATTCCCAATAAGTTTGATGTGTCACATGACCCTCTTCCTATTGAAAAAACTAAAGTTGGATTCAAAATGGCCGACTTCAAAATGGCCGCCATGGTCACCACCCCTCTTGAAAAGTTTCCCCCCTTACATATACTAATGTGCCACAAACAGGAAATTAATATCACCAACCATTCCCATTTTATTAAGGTGTATCCATATAAATGGCCCACCCTGTATACATGCACAGCATTGTAATTTTTTTTTTTCTCTGTTTCATTTTATGGCATTTTTTCCCCCCAAAAGCTTTTCTATAGAACTTAAAGGGGGTTATACAGGAAAAATAATTGATTACCTGAGGATAGGTCATCAATATCAGATTGATGGTGGTGGGGGAAGGTCCTGCACCCTGAACCCCATTTATCAGGTGTTAGAAATTTCCGGGCTCTCTGTGAGAACCGTGGCCTCTTCCTAGGCCAGTGAAGTTACCGTACATCGGTCACATGGCCTAGTTGCAGCTCAGTCCTATTCAAGACAATGGGGCGGAGCTGCAATACCAAGCACAACCACTATACAATATACGGATCTGTGCTTGGAAAGCTGTCGGGAGCCTGCAGAGTTCCCCAGAGTTCTGGTGAGAGCAGTGAAATAGCTGATTGGTGGGGATGCTCGGACTCAGACTCCTGCCAATGTGATAATGATGACCTATCCTGCACAATAACAGGCATAAGTCTCAGTAGAGGGGAGACATTTCCTGAATAGGGCTGTATATATCTCTATAAATGGGCCCTAGTGTAGACCCTCGGCATATATCAACAAAAAACAAAAGCCGGTCAATGGCCGGAAATTCCCTGTCGGGGTCCTACCTATACGTTAAAAGATTATACTTTATTTGTTATTAATAAAACTGCAATCCTATACTAATACGTTTAAAACTATCAGGCTTATAGTGGGAGAAACTCAATTACAACACACTAGTGTGAACTACGGAGTGTTAGTTGGAAATCGCTCCTATAGTGTAGCCACCAAGGATGAGTGATCGTGTCACTGCGTGTCATATATTGCTTTACTGGGAATGTTAATATCCCGTGTGGTATCCAATTCCCTACAAAAAGGGGGTGGGGGGGTGGTATGATATTTCATACACAAGCGAGTCCTTGTGTGATGTAATGATAAATCCTATGCCTATAGATGTGATGGTGATTGGAGCTACTGCTCCTGCGTGCTCCTACTTTATTGGATACTATTAGGTGCGGCTGCTGCTTTTGCTACTCACTATATCGCCGCCCCAATACTGAGTGGGAGTGAATGGCACGCAGACCGCACTGTCCAATAACCTCTCTCTGTGCCCTATCACACTTCAGGTGACACACACTGGGCTACAGGACTATCTTCAATTATATTTGTCACACTGTGATTATTTTCACTAAACCCTAAGCCTGCCTAAAATTACGCACCTAACACTCCCCCTCCCGACATGTTTCACCGCGATGCAGCTTCGTCAGGGGTAGCAGGGTTTGGCTAATTTGCTGAGGTGTATGAGTGTGGATGCAGGTCCTATAGCCCAGTGTGTGTTTGGCTTTTCCAAAGTTAGCCTGTCACCTGAAGTCTGATAGGGCACAGAGAGAGGTTATTGGACAGTGCGGTCTGCGTGCCATTCACTCCCACTCAGTATTGGGGCGGCGATATAGTGAGTAGCGGGAGCAGCAGCCGCACCTAATAGTATCCAATAAAGTAGGAGCACGCAGGAGCAGTAGCTCCAATCAACATCACAACTATAGGCACAGGATTTATCATTACATCACACAAGGACTCACTTGTGTATGAAATATCATACCCCCCCACCCCCTTTTTGTAGGGAATTGGATACCACACGGGATATTAACATTCCCAGTAAAGCAATATATGACACGCAGTGACACGATCACTCATCCTTTGTGGCTACACTATAGGAGCGATTTCCAAAACACTCCATAGTTCACACTAGTGTGTTGTAATTGAGTTTCTCCAATTATAAGCCTGATAGTTTTAAACATACCAGTATAGGATTGCAGTTTTAATAATAACAAATAAAGTATAATTTTTTAACATATAGGTAGGACCCCTACAGGGAATTTCTGGCCATTGACCGGCTTTTGTTTTTTGTTGGGCTGTATACATAACGCATGTACCAAATTTACAGAATACAGAAATTTGTGTGTCTTCCACAAAATTTCCAGTACAAGAACAGTATTTATAAATGTGCCTCCATTTTTTCTTGTGCAGTATGCTCCAACATAGAGATATCCCCATGTTTTAATAATCCACTGTAATTCAGGTACAATTAATGTCATAACTTCATAGACATAGTCACTAAGCAAGGTAAGGTTGTTTATAAAAATTCACAGAAAAAAAATCTGTGCAATGTATGAGTTAGAGGTGACCGCTACATCCAGACGATTCTACATTAGGGGTTGCTATGGAGATTATATTAATTCTGCTTAGAAGTTAAATGTTCAGAAGAAAAAAACTATGGGAATTGTCATGTATGACTTACTAATGGTAGCTTTAGTGCTCTTTAATTTTACAGGATGAAGAGGATGTAAATCTTAGGAATATAGAGATTAACACACAAGTGGATTCTGCAGACTGCATATTTGTAGACCTGTTCACAATATTCTGGTGCTTTGGAATAGATATATAGATGATATCATATTTATCTGGCAAAAGGGAGAGGCTAAACTAAATGTCTTCTTGGAAGAAATCAATAAAAACTCTTATAACCTTGTCTTTTCCTCTAGTGTCAATAAGGAAAATACGGAATTTTTAGATTTACAAATTACCAATGATAAAGATAAATATGTTTGTAACACTTACAATAAGCCAGTAGCAATAAATAGCTTCATACCCTATTCCAGCTGCCATTTGCCAACATGGCTGCTAAAATATACCGTATGGACAGTTCCGAAGAATAAAAAGGAACTGCACAGATAGAGACAAATTTGAGGAAGAGGCCATTAAGATGAAGTCAGAATTTCAACTTAAAAACTATCCTGAAAAACTGTTGGATGATGCATTGAATAAAGCAAGAGATCTAGATAGGAATACATTCTTTTCCTCTGATCCAGGGAGAACAAAGAGAAAACAAGAGGAAGAAACACTTCGTATAATACTCCCCTTCAATGCACAACATAAATCCATCGAGAAAATTATAAAGAAACATTGGCACCATATTAAGAAAGATAAAGTGATAGGTTCTCTCATCCCTATGGTTCCTGAGATAGTCTACACCAAAGCTCCAAATTTAGGACTTAAAATAGCTCCTTCCATTAAACATTACAAAAAAGAGAACCAATCAATTAATACATGGCTGAACATGAGTGGCTTCCACAGATGTGGAAGCTGCATCAATTGTAAAAATACCTCATTTCCCAGAAAAACCATAAAAGTACAATCAACACAAAATACATTTGTATGGGAAATAAAAAACTTTATGACCTGTAACACCCCTAATGTGATCTACTTGAAACAATGTACCTGTTCCAAACAATATATTGGAAGAACAAAAAGACCATTGAAGGTCAGAATAGCCGAACACATCAATAATATCAAAAAAGGCTATGAGAAACATACATTGTCCAAGCACTTCAAATTGGTGCATAATCAAGATCCCAAAGATCTGAGATTTATGGCACTAGAACAAATAACACGCCATTGGAGAGGAGGAGACCATGTATCAAGAATGTCTAGAGCAGAGTCCAGAAGGATTTTTGACTTCGGCAGCTTATTGCCAGACGGTTTAAACGCAGAACTGGAGATATTCGGCTTTCTGTGAAGGGGTGGGTGCCCTGATCTGACGGGGGGTCACAGTCAGGCTGTTTTTTCCAGCACTGTGACCCTCTCTCGGACCTGAGCCCCCATCCCATAAACATCATAATCCCTCAAGCAGAATCTTGAAATCCTTCGACCAATGACAATCAATTCCACTTAATAATAAATACACTTTCTATCACGTTATAAATATATATTCACTCTCATATCATATTGGATTAATAATCCAACAACTGCACATAAATTTAGTCACCTATAGAGATTAATATAATACACACTTTTTGGGATATACTGATAGCAGATAATTATATTAGAAATATCCCACATTTTATCACAACACAGATTTTGAGTTGGCACACATTTTTATGTAATACATTTCTATATATTTTTGTATATATTTCTTCACACACATATACATTTTTTTCATTTATTCATTTCTGACACTCATATCCATACAATGATACACTCTGAACTATACGACATGAATGCAATATAATTATGACTAAAAGAAATACAGGAATCTCACCATAGTAGTTACAGATCCGATGCACTAAAAAACGCAGTAGCCCATATAAAAAGGCACACATATCGCAAAACAACCGCTAAGGTACCACTAAAATCTGTTTTCTAATTGGCACTAAACTAGCCCTGGAGACACACCCTAATCAAATAGTATTATCAATATATTCAGAAACGCACACATACCCCAAGACAACTGCAGCAACAGAAGTCAAAGAAGAAGTTGGAGATCACCAAATAAACAGCATGCTTTATATAATAAAACGACCTGTATATAATGCCCACATTTTTCCATTTCTAACATAAAATAGAACCCAAAAGATTTAATATCATATAGCTGATAATTAATATGCAATTTACTTTCGAACTATAAAACCCTTTTTAACTAGGATTGAGGGATATTTATTTTATTTTATATATCTATTCTATATTATTGTTTATTCTATATTTCATAATGTATTTTATATCATATAAAATGTTTGAATTATTTTTGATGCTATGTTTTATATGAATGTATAAATTTGCAGTCACTTTCTAATGTAAAATATTGACTGAAAATAACCCACAGAAACTGTAGAATAGTAAACGGAGACCCTTTGGCCCCAAAAAAAACATATGAGACCATGAAAAGACGCATCTATATCGCATCGATAGGGTGAGACAATTGCAAAGACAAATTAACATTGACTCACCCTGGATTTTAGTCCACTTTTTCCAGACAATCCGGAGAGGACTCGTATAAAACCCGGCTGCATACAGAGACCGAACATAGCCACTGAGGAAGGAGACGAGCATAGTCCCCGAAACGCGTCTGGCGGTAATATTCGGTCATCGGACTCAAACAGCCTGTCATATGTCGGACAACATCGATCGGATGGTCCACAAGTAAAGCGCTTCACCAAAGAGATCCACTAGCGGAATCCCAAGTTCACCACTCTGAAAACAACCGGCATACAGCCGTTATACTAGCAAACACTGAGGCTCCACAGACTTGGAGACATGTGGAACGCTAAAGGAATCCCGCTGACTATACAATCAGTGGAAATATCGGGACCGCGTGTTTTATAGCTTTACACAGCCATGTTCCAGCAGAAACATTAAAGATCCGGCACACAAACCGTAAGAAAGATCTTCAATAGTAGATAAGCTCACTATACAAGGACAGCACGTGGGACGCCACGAACCGAGGCTGCTAACTGTGAGTAATAGCTTCTCAGACCGAGAGCTTACTAAAATCTATGTAACAATTACATGGTGCTACCGAATAAGAACTACGATCCATTTTGAAAATATCATTATCTGCAAACCATCTGCATACAATTATTCGTATGACATTACCGACACACATATATAACTGTGGAACAAGAAAGAATCATCATTTTTGTGACAAACAAATGTGAGCTTGTAGAACGTTTGCAGGATCACCTTATATCCTTTTATAAGGAATTTTGGACTCTTTTTGACTATACATGTATGAATATTACCCATTTATTGTTTTAACATACCAGAGGTTTTTTCAATAGAGTCTAATGTATTAATTGTCAGCTTCCATTTCTGGATCCGATACTAACTATTTATATATATTTTTATATTGATAACATTTTTATTCCCATTTATCATATATACATATGTTGATTTTTTGTTTTTTATTCGTGTCAGGATTTTTATAGCTAATAGTGATATAATATTGTGTGATTTAAATAAATTTGCCATTGATTTTATTCTATATGTGACTCCATCTATCAGAGTGCCCATTCACTATCTATACATTTGTCTAACTTGGTGAGTAGGGTGTCGCACTAGTTTGGAGCACCTATACATCACCACCACAGGGGTGAGCCGTCCTATACTTTTGTTCTACTGTTCACAATATTGACATCTAAGAAAAATGTATCTTCATTCAAAAAATACACTGTATGGACTAGTGTTGGGTGAGCATGCTCGGCCGAACACCATTTTGACTCGAGCATTGCGATTCTCGGCACATCGCGGTGCGTTTGCTCGAGCGCAATGCTCAAGTCTCCTCCCCTCACGTTTGTTGGCTGCTACGCAGCCAATAAACGTGCGGGGAAGTACTGGCACTCACTGTAATGCTGTAGCCATGTTGGTTACTGCTATTTCAGTGATTGGCTGGAACGCGTCATTGGGTGCTATATAGCATCTAACGACACGTGGATCGGCTCAGTCTTAGTCAGGACATGAGGAGATCTTGTGCACTGATTTCCAAACTCTTGAGCATCCACAGTTCAGAAAAGGATGATGGTGGGGAACTGCAATTAGTGTTTCACGAGGTGGATGATGATGATGAGACACAGTTGCCAATAGGTCAATGGCAATTAGTGTCTCAAGAGGTTGATTATGAGGATGAGACACAGTTGTCAATAACTGAGGTTCTTGTTAGTGGATGACCAGAGTGAGGAAGTGGAAGAGGTGGTGGTGGACAATGAAATCACTGACCCAACCTGGGAAGATGGCAAGCCGAGCGAGGACAGCACTACAGAGGGGGAGGGATCCGCAGCACTGCAACAGACTGGAAGAGGCAGTGGGTGGCAAAAGGGGGAAGGTGGGCCACACCAAACAGGCCCGCAACTGTTCCCCGGAGAACCCCCTTGCAACAATCTCCATTGCCAAGAGGTTGGTGACTGTTCTGCAGTCTGGCGCTTTTTGGAGGAAAGTGAAGATGATAAAAGAATTGTCATTTGCAACCTGTACCATTCCAAAATGAACAGAGGCATGAACACTAGCAACCTCACCACCACCAGCATAATCTGCCACGTGGCATCAAAGCACCCTAATAGGTGGGCTGAAAACCTGGATTTACAATCAGTGTCTGCGGATCACACCACTGCCTCCTCTTCCCCTGTGTTATGTGCTGGCCAATCCCGTGTCAAAGGAGCAGGCCCAGATGCCTCCCGCCCTGCAGCTGTACCTTCGCAAGCACCATTATCTAGCACATACACTTCTGTGTCCCAGCGCAGCGTACAGATGCCCATACCCCAGGCCTTTGAACGAAAACGCAAATACCCAGCCAGCCACCCACAGGCCAAAGCACTAAATGCGCACCTTTTCCAAATTGGTGGCCCTGGAAATGTTGCCATTTAGGCTTGTGAACAATGAGGCTTTCTGCAGCCTGATGGCGGTGGCCGTCCCTCGTTACTCAGTCCCCAGCCGACACTATTTTTCCCGGTGTGCTATCCCCGTCTTACACCATCATGTGTCCCGTAACATCACCTGTGCCCTGACCAACGCAGTTATTGGGAAGGTCCACTTAACGACTGACATATGGACAAGTACTTTTGACCAGGGATGCTACATTTCCCTGATGGCACAGTGGCTGAACGTTGTGAAGGCTGGGAGCAAGTCGTACCCTGGGATGGCACAGGTGCTAATGACGCCAAGGATTGAGGCCCCTACTTCCATCAGGATTTCCACCACCACCTACATTAGTGGCTGCAACCCCCCCTTCTCCTCCTCCACCTCCTCCTCCACTTCCACCTCTGAATTATCATCTTGCAGAACCAGTCAGTCATCAGTCAGTAGCTGGAAGGAGTGTAGCATTGCAGTGGGTAAGCGGCAACAGGCCGTGCTAAAACTAATTTGCTTAGGTGACAAACAGCACACCGCCGCAATGCTGTGGCAGGTTATATGGGACCAGACTGAGCTGTGGCTCTCGCCACTCAACCTACAACCAGGCATGGCTGTATCTGATAAAGGCCGTAACTTGGTGGTGGCTTTGGAGCTCGGCAAGCTCACACACATACCATGCCTAGCCGACGTGCTCAACTTAGTGGTTCAGCGGTTTCTCAAAGCCTACCCCAATTTGCCTGAGCTACTGGTAAAGGCGCACCACATGTGTGCCCATTTCCGAAAGTCATCTACAGCTGCCCCCGGTCTGGCAACGCTGCAGCAACACTTGCAATTGCTAGCTCACGACTTGTTGAGTGACGCGAGCACCCGCTGGAGCTCCTCGTTCCACATGTTGGCCAGGCTTTGTGAGCAGCAGACGGCAGTAGTGGAATACCAGCTGCAACATGGTCGTCGCCTTTCCAGTCAGCTTCTGCTCTTCACAAGCGACGAGTGAGCATGGATGTTTGACCTCTGTGAGGTTTTACGCAAATTTGAGGAATCAACACAGATGGTTAGCCGCTATTATCAGCGTAACCATCCCACTTCTGTGTCTACTCAAACGCCTGCAGCTCACAATGAATACGGATGCTCTGCATGTGGAAGAGGGGGAAATGGGGGAAGACAGTACACAGGGTTATAGCCAGACCTCCCTCAGTTTGTTTTCTCAGCACAAGCTGGATGATGATGAGGAGGAGGAGGAGGAGGAGGAGGAGGAGAAGCAGGAGACGATTGCCTCCGCTACAGAGGGTAGTACCCATAGCAGGTTTATTCCATCTGTTAAGCATGGATGGGCCGAAGAGGAGGAGGAGATTGAAAGTCATCCTCCTGACGAGGACAGACTGTTGGGACTCTGGTACACATGGCTGACTTTATGCTATGCTGCCTTTTCCGTGACCTTTGCGTTATACGCATTTTGGCCAACACCGATTACTGGTTGTTCACCCTTCTTGACCTCCGCTACAAAGATAACTTCTCATCTCTCATTCCTGTGGTGGAGATGACTATCAAATGGCGCAATACCAGAAGGTCCTTGTCCAAAAATTTCCAGCTGACTACGCTGTGGCAGAGTACGTAGTTCCTTGGGCAACTGAGGAGGGGAGACAATGGGAACACACAGCAGTTCCAACCGAGGAAGGTCAAGACTCTCCAAGGCCTGGGACAGTTTCATGACACCCCGCTAGCACCCTCACCCTGATGCGCAGCCTAGTGTCACAAGGAGGGAAAAGTTTTGGAAGATGGTGAAGGAGTACGTAGCAGACCGTGTCAGTGATCCCTCTGTGCTTTACAACTACTGGGTGTCCAAGATGGACACGTGGCACGAACTGGCGTGCTACACCTTGGAGGTGCTGGCCTGCCCTGCCGCCAGCATTTTGTCAGAACGGGTATTTAGTGCTGCTGGAGGCATAATAACTGATAAACGCATCCACCTGTTAACTGAAAATGCTGACAGGTTGACTCTTATCAAAATGAACAAGGCTTGGATTGCACCTGACTTCTCTACTCCACCAGAGGAAAGCAGCTGCACATAAAGGCACTCTAAATGTGGCTTTTATGGTGTGTTGATTGCACTGTATTCCCATGCACCCCTTCCACCACAAAAAAGGGTATATGGTTCAATCTTCCTTTTCTCATCCTCCTCCATCATATCAACATGCTTATTAGGCTGCCCTCACTCCTAATGTTTTAGATGGTCAGACCAGCAGCAGGCTCTCGCCCTAATGTTTTAGAGTGTCAGCTCAGCAGCAGACCCTCACCTCTAATTTTTTAGATGGTCAGCTCAGCAGCAGACCCTCACCCCTAGTGTTTTAGAGGGTCACTAGCAGGCCCTTGCTCCTAATGTTTTTTATGGTCACCAGCAGGCCATCAATCATAATTTTCAAGGGTGTGTATAATGCCCTCCTTTATGTGTAATAAAGGGTGTATTGGAGTGCCGGTTCCTTGTAATTTTTGGCACCCCTTTCACTTAGTACATAGGCTTTATGAGTGTAGGAGTCCCACTACCTGAACAATTGTATCACAATGTGAATGAGGCCCTCCTTTATGTGATATACAGGTTGTATCGGAGTGCCTCTTCCTTGTACATTTTGGCAGCACTTGCCCTTTATATACAAGTAAATATACAGGAAAGAATTTTCCTGACACTTTTTCCTCTAAAATCGATTTTATCTTTGGTTTTGTGCGTATTATTGTCTGTCTGTAAAAGTGGCATACTACTCGGACAACATGGTTCCCAGCAGCGACCTGGGAGTCCAAGATGCATCCAGACATCCTCCCCTTGCTGTTACCGAACCATTTCAGTGTTTTTTCCATCAATTTCTGACATTTTCCTGTGAACCAGACTCCCGCCCCTTCAGAGCAAGGGGTGCCTGGTTTAATGCTCTGGTTCTTCCATTGACTTCCATTGTGCTCGGGCACTCTGTAGCGCACCCGAGCATCCCAAAGTGTTCTACTCAAGCACCAGAGCACTCGAACACTTTGATGCTCAATCAACACTAGTATGGACAGTAGAATGAATAAGTGCTTTATTAGAAGCACATAATCTTAAAAAGGGACATGCACATTCATGATAATCTGTGAGATGATGCTATGTCCAGCAGAAAAGTGATAAATCTTCCATAGATGTCAATTTGAAACAAAGCAATTACCTTAGACAAGACGGTCCTTGTATGTAGTCGTGTTCATTTACTGAGTTGATATGGATTTTCGGTCAATTGCTATCGGAAATATTCCACATGTGCTAACAAGCCCAATTTATTTTCTGCTGTCAAAATGTCAGCAAACGGCAAAGCCATAAATCAGTATTCACACTATTAGCAAAGGAGTTTTGTGTGAACTTAACTTGCAGGGTCTTCACTTTTGAGGACTTTGAGCGCTAATGTCAAATGCATCAGTCTGTGTAACCGGATTCATAGTTACTATGGTCTAAATGATCTGCCCAGGAAAATATTCTGGCAATAGCACACCATCTACTTCTACATAAGGAATGGCCACAATTATCATTCCTTATCTTTACAATCAGTCTATCAACATTATTATATAAGAACATACTGTTAATTTTTGAAGTTGCAAATAAGGGACAGGTATTTGTGCTGTTTAGCACTTACAGCCAAAGTGCCCCCATAACATTTACAGTGCCCCATGACAGTGCCACCAAATCAAAGTGCCCCCATACACCATTATTAGTGATATTAAGTTGTTATTAGAGACTAGCAAAGTTTAGAAAAATTTGATTTGGTAGGTTCAAATTAATTTGTCACTAATAGCTATAAATTTGGTATGCCCAGTGCAGTGGCCGGATTTGGGGTAGTCCCAAAGCTACGTTGGGTCCCCCGGACACCGTTGAGGTGTCCCATGTGTTGCTGCTCTCCGGAAGGGTTGGTAAGGCTTGGTGCACGCCAATGGGAAATAAGTCCAGAGAGTCAGGGTCTGCAGTAAACCAGTGTGCTTTTTACTGGATGAATTCTAGTGCAAAACAATACAGGTGAGGCATAGGGCTGGCTTTTCCAGTTTCCTCCCTGGCAAAAGAAGGGTTTGATGCTGAGAAAAGTCCGAAGCTAGCTGTTCCTCCCCCTCTCTGTCTCAGAAGGCTGGTACCCTGGTCAAAGGCTGGAGGCCCACAGACTGTCGCTCAGTAGTCCGGGTAGCTTCTTGGTCAAAGGGCTAGTGACTCATAGTCTGTGGCTCAGCGTCCCCATCTCAGCGCCGCCTTCTAATCACTCAAGTAGACTGGCATGAGTCATCCCTCCAAGCATTGGTCACTAACAGCAGAACAGGCTCTGCCTGCTCACCTTATAAACCATTTCTATCTAGACTGGAACCTTCTAGTGGGAGGGTTAGAGTAGCGAAACTCAACACAAACAATGATAAAGTTACGACTCCCGTCTGGCAAACACTTACATTAGAGCTTCATAGATACTCAATGACAATGACACAGAAGTTTTTCCAGACAAAAACAAGTTTCCAGACATAAAAACATAGCTAAAACCAGACATTGAAAAGGTCAGTCTGTCACGTTTTGGTGGTAAACAAGTCTGTCTTTTCAATCCAAAACATGCTCTTCTTTAAAGAGGACCTTTCATTGTTTTGTAGTAAAGTGTGTATATATATGTATATATATATATATATATATATATATATATATATATATATATATATACACAGTACAGACCAAAAGTTTGGAGACACCTTCTAATTCAAAGAGTTTTCTTTATTTTCATAACTATGAAAATGTTTGATTCACACTGAAGGCATCAAAACTATGAATTAACACATGTGGAATTATATACTATAAAAAGTGTAAAACAACTGAAAATATGTCATATTCTAGGTTCTTCAAAGTAGCCACCTTTTGCTTTGATTACTGCTTTGCACACTCTTGGCATTCTCTTGATGAGCTTTCAAGAGGTAGTCACCTAAAATGGTATTCACTTCACAGGTGTGCCCTGTCAGGTTTAATAAGTGGGATTTCTTGCCTTATAAATGGGGTTGGGACCATCAGTTGCATTGTGGAGAAGTCAGGTGGATACACAGCTGATAGTCCTACTGAATAGACTGTTAGCTGCTTTTTTCTTGTCATAATACAAATTCTAAGTAAAGAAAAACGAGTGGCCATCATTACTTTAAGAAGTCAGTCCCAAAAATTGGGAAAACTTTGAAAGTGTCCCCAAGTGCAGTCACAAAAACCATCAAGCGCTACAAAGAAACTGGCTCACATGCGGACCGCCCCAGGAAAGGAAGACCAAGAGTCACCTCTGCTGCGGAGGATAAGTTCATCCGAGTCACCAGCCTCAGAAATCGCAGGTTAACAGCAGCTCAGATTAGAGACCAGGTCAATGCCACACAGAGTTATAGCAGCAGACACATCTCTAGAACAACTGTTAAGAGGAGACTGTGTGAATCAGGCCTTCATGGTAGAATTTCTGCTAGGAAACCACTGCTAAACACAGGCAACAAGCAGAAGAGACTTGTTTGGAATGGACATTAGACCAGTGGAAATCTGTGCTTTGGTCTGATGAGTCCAAATTTGAGATCTTTGGTTCCAACCACTGTGTCTTTGTGCGACAGAAAAAGGTGAACGGATGGACTCTACATGCCTGGTTCGCGCCATGAAGCATGGAGGAGGAGGTGTGATGGTGTGGGGGTACTTTGCTGGTGACACTGTTGGGGATTTATTCAAAATTGAAGGCATACTGAACCAGCATGGCTACCACAGCATCTTACAGCGGCATGCTATTCCATCCGGTTTGTGTTTAGTTGGACCATCATTTATTTTTCAACAGGACAATGACCCCAAACACACCTCCAGGCTGTGTAAGGGCTATTTGACCATGAAGGAGAGTGATGGGGTGCTGCGCCAGATGACCTGGCCTCCACAGTCACCGGACCTGAATCCAATCGAGATGGTTTGGGGTGAGCTGGACCACAGAGTGAAGGCAAAAGGCCAACAAGTGCTAAGCATCTCTGGGAACTCCTTCAAGACTGTTGGAAGACCATTTCAGGTGACTACCTCTTGAAGCTCATCAAGAGAATTCCAAGAGTGTGCAAAGCAGTAATCAAAGCAAAAGGTGGCTACTTTGAAGAACCTAGAATATGATATATTTTCAGTTGTTTCACACTTTTTTGTTATGTATATAATTCCACATGTGTTAATTCATAGTTTTGATGCCTTCAGTGTGAATCTACAATTTTCATAGTCATGAAAATAAAGAAAACTCTTTGAATGAGAAGGTGTGTCCAAACTTTTAGTCTGTACTGTATATATGTGTTCCATGCGGGGTACCCACCGCTGTGCTGCCACCCTGCCTGTATTTTTAAAATAGTGGTCCTGCGCCCGTTATTGTCGCCTGCAAATTTCACACTCAGTATGCTAATACTGAGCATCGGAGCAATGGTGAGGAGACAGTCTTTCTCTGTGGGCATCTCCTTCACCCCTGGCTGTAGCGCTGTCCCATCGCAGCTATTGGACAGTGCTACAGCCAGGGGGAAGGAGATGTCCATGGAAAAAGACTGCATCTCCTCCCTATTGCTCTGAAATTTGCAGAGGGCCATAACAGGGCGCAGGAGTGCTATTTTAATATAGCTACACAGGAAAAAGGAAGTTAGAAGCCCAGGAACAAGGGATCACCCATAATGCCATGCAGATAGCCAATCAGCAGATAGCCAGCCCATGTGATGCCACAGCCCTATAATTAGTGCAGGGAGAGACGTTATAGGCACTAGGGACAGTGGTTAGGAAAGACTTTATTCACAAAAAAATTACTATTGAGCAGTTCAGGGACATCTTAGAGATAGTGTAGGGATATAATAGGGAGGCATTATCCACAGTATAGGGAGAGAGCAGGGGCAAATAGAAGAGTGTAAAGCCTGGAGCTATTCTATTACATCAAGATGCACTAATTGGTGTTAAAATGTTCTAATACTACAGATTTTAGGTTGTTTGCATTCTTTGATACATAAATAATTCCAGTAGTCCTTGATTCTGTTATTGGGGCAAAACTGCGGTCTAATAATACAGAATTTGGGGAGGTAAGGGTTCAAATTCTTTTATATATAATTGAATATGTTAATCCTTGATGTGTAATTGGAGTGAAATTGCAGCTCGGTACTACTGTACATATTTTAGGGAGTTTTCCCTCTTTTATATATATTTCAATCTATATAGCTTCTAGAGGACAGTCAGCAGCTACTGCCCAGCCAAGAAATGGAGGAGAGATTCCTCCGGTAGGCGGGCAAGTAACAACAATGAGTCACATGGGAGCTGGTGTTACGAGTGGTCAGGCACACAGCCCTAAGACTGGTGAGTGTGACACCAGACAGTAGTGCGGACAGTAGTGGATGATAATGTAGTTGATCGCACATGGGAGCTGGGTGAAAAGGGGGTTTCATCATCATCATCAGTGGAAGAGGGTGGCAGCTTGCACGTGAAGCAGACGCTGAGCCAGCAGGGTGATAGAGTAGCCGTGAGTCAGCAGGGTGGCAGCAGTGTGAGTTCTGGAGCCAAAAGTGCCCGGTGTAGACCGCTTTCTACTCAGGAGCCTACCTGTCTGGAGAGAACTAGCGATGCACAGGTTCATGGAGTGTAATGACCGGCAACACACACAGGGAGGAAAACAGGGAAAGCCCTGCCCAAGGGAGAGGGAAAGGTGGTGACCCCTAACTCACCTTGCAGCTGGCACCTGCCTGCCCTGACGTCCCTAGACGGGTTCCTCACCCGTGCGGCGATCACGTGCCTAAACCCTGGCTTTCCCTGAAATGAGCCCTAGATAATGAATGGGCCGGTGGGATCGCTAGTCCTCACCACTGCACTAAGAGGGAAACACCAGGGAGAGGACAGACAAACACAGACAAACACAAACACCCAGGTGGACGGCAACAATTGTCCACAAAGGTCCAACAGGGATCCGGAGGGTAGCATTCTGGATCAACTACCAGAGAACGCAGCAACACAGCTCCAGTGGGTCAGAATAGATGTCCAGGCAGGAAGCTCTATATCTGGCAACCAGAGAAGTGTGAGAGGGGAATATAAGGAGGATTGGGAGTGCTGGACAAGGAACAGCTGAGAGAAGGAGCTACGGATCCCTGAGTGAGCCAAAAGGGTTTGTAAAGCAAACCCAGAAAGCTACAATAAGGAAACTTCCCTATCTGACATAGAGCGTGCAGCCAACCGCTGCGACCTCCTGACCCCGGGTACAACGGAGTCAGGCGTGGCTCTTGACACCCTCGTGACAGTACCCCCCTCTCTACGAGGGGCCTCTGGACACTCAGGACCAGGTCTCTCAGGATGAGAGGCATGAAAAATCCGGACTAGCCTGTCGGCGTTTACCTCAGACGCAGGAACCCACATTCTTTCCTCGGGACCGTAACCTCTCCAGTGCACCAGATATTGGAGAGAGCGGCGGACCCGACGAGAATTAACAATTTTGGATATCTGAAATTCCAAACTACCATCCACGACAACAGGAGGCGGTGGCAGCGGTGACGGTTCTAGAGGTGGAACATATTTTTTGAGTAACGACTTATGAAAGACATTATGAATTTTTAAAAGTCTGAGGTAACTCCAGGCGAAAAGCCACGGGGTTGATGATGGCTACAATCTTGTAAGGACCAATAAACCTAGGACCCAGTTTCCAAGAGGGAACCTTCAACTTGATATTCCTAGTAGACAACCACACATAGTCATTCACTCCTAGGTCCGGACCTGGCGACCGTCTCTTATCAGCCATGCATTTGTATTTACCTCCCATATTTTTCAAGTTAGCTTGCACCTTCTGCCATACAGATGAAAGAGATGACGAAAACCGTTCCTCTTCGGGAACCCCAGAAGACCCCCCCTCTTTGAAAGTACAGAATTGGGGATGAAAACCATATGCACCAAGAAAAGGTGACTTGCCAGTGGATTCCTGACGGCGATTATTTATGGCAAACTCAGCTAACGGTAAATATGACGACCACAACTCTTGGTTTTCAGACACAAAACATCTTAGATATGTCTCCAGGTTTTGGTTGGTACGCTCAGTCTGTCCATTCAACTGAGGATGGAAAGCTGAGGAAAAGGACAAGTGAACCCCCAAACGGGAACAAAAAGCTTTCCAAAATTTAGAAATAAACTGGGTTCCCCGATCCGAAACAACATCGGAGGGGACCCCGTGAAGTTTCACGATCTCACTGACGAATACCTGAGCAAGAGTTTTAGCATTAGGTAGTGCGGGTAACGCAATAAAGTGTGCCATTTTGCTAAACCTGTCCACTACTACCAAAATCACTGTTTTACCCGCAGACAAAAGGTAAGTCAGTGATAAAATCCATAGACAGATGTGTCCATGGTCTATTGGGAATGACGAGTGGTAATAGAGACCCTGCAGGACGTGTATGTGAAACTTTTGCGCGCGCACAGGTAGAACAAGAAGACACAAAATCCAATACATCCTGACGCAACCTTGGCCACCAAAAACGACGAGACAATAGCTCTAAGGTTGCTTTACTACCCGGGTGCCCAGCAAGTGCCGAATTATGATGTTCCTTTAATAATTCGAGACGTAGGTTCAACGGTACAAACAATTTCTCTGAGGGGCAAGAGACCGGGGCGTCCCCCTGGGCCTCTAACACCTTCCCCTCCAAAGCAGAGTGTACCGCAGAGACAACCACTCCTCTTTGTAGAATGGGTACCGGATCACTCACATTACCCCCTCCAGGGAAACAACGAGATAGTGCATCAGCCTTGGTATTCTTTACCCCAGGACGATAGGTAATCACAAAGTTAAACCTGGTAAAAAATAGCGACCACCTAGCCTGTCTAGGGGTGAGACGCTTAGCTGATTCGAGGTACAGCAGATTTTTGTGGTCCGTAAACACAGTGACGGGGTGGACTGCCCCCTCTAAAAAGTGGCGCCACTCCTCAAACGCAAGTTTAATAGCTAACAGTTCCCTATTGCCAATATCGTAGTTCTGTTCTGCTGCAGATAGTTTTTTAGAAAAGAAAGCACAAGGACGCCATTTGCCAGGAGACGGACCCTGAGACAGCACAGCCCCCACTCCCACCTCTGATGCATCGACTTCAACAATAAAAGGCTGAGAGACATCAGGTTGGACTAGTACAGGTGCTGAGGTAAACCTCTCTTTTAGAGAGGAAAAAGCAACTTTAGCGGCGTCAGACCATTTAGAAAAATCAGTCCCCTTCCTAGTCATGTCAGTAAGGGGTTTTACGATCACCGAATAATTTTTAATGAATTTCCTATAGAAATTCGCGAAGCCCAAGAACCGTTGTAGTGCTTTGAGGTTCTCAGGAAGATCCCAATCTAAAATTGCCTGGACCTTCCTAGGATCCATACGGAAACCTGACGCAGATAAATAATAACCTAGGAATTCTCCTGAACGGCAAAAACACATTTTTCAATTTTAGCATATAATTCATTCGTCCGTAGGACCTGTAGTACTTGTCTGACATGCTCCTCATGTGTTTTCAGATCAGACTAATAAATTAAGATATCATCTAGGTATATTACCACAAACCTGCCGATTAGATGACTAAAAATGTAATTAACGAAATGTTGAAAGACGGCAGGAGCATTGGTCAGGCCGAAAGGCATAACTAGATTTTCATAATGCCCCTCAGGGGTGTTAAAAGCTGTTTTCCACTCATCCCCCTCTTTAATACGAATCAGATTGTAGGCCCCCCTAAGATCGAGTTTGGAGAACCACCTAGCACCCGCAATCTGGTTAAACAGGTCAGGAATGAGAGGAAGAGGGTATGGGTCTCGGATGGTTATCTGATTTAATTCACGAAAATCTAGGCAAGGACGCAGGCCCCCATCTTTCTTTTTAACAAAGAAAAACCCTGCAGCCACGGGTGAAGAAGAGAGTCTGATGTGTCCCTTAGCCAAACTCTCGGAGATATAATCCTTCATGGCTTGTCTCTCTGGACCTGAAAGATTATATAACCTGGTCTTGGGTAATTTTGCGCCGGGAATAAGGTTAACCGGGCAATCATAAGGACGATGAGGTGGTAACTTCTGACAACCCTTTTCAGAAAAAACGTCCTCAAAGTCCGAAACAAATGTAGGTAGGGTAGTTATGGAGGCGACTAAGCAATTGCTATTTAAGCAATTTTCTCTGCACGGCTCACTCCACTCCAATATCTCCCTGGCCTGCCAATCCACCACTGGATTGTGCGCTACCAACCAGGGAAGGCCCAGCACCACCGGAGTGGGAAGCCCCTCCAGAACATAACATGAGAGCATCTCGTTATGGTGGTCCCCTACCCGAAGGTGTAAATTATGAACGATGTGGGTGAGGTTTCTCTGAGACAGAGGAGCAGAATCTATAGCAAATATGGGAATAGGTCTCTGTAACGTACAGAGAGACAAACCCATAGTGCGGGCAAAATGGGCATCTATCAAATTTACCCCTGCTCCACTGTCTAGAAAGAAAGAAACAGTCTCTGTCTTATCACCAAAAACAATAACCGCTGGCAACACAAATTGCGATGTACGTATGGAGGAAACGTATACCCCCCGGCTGACATCCTCCACACAGCCTGGGGTTAGTAGTTTTCAGACGGTTTTTTTGTTTCTGAGGAAAGGACAGACGTTAATGAAATGACCCCTCTCCCCACAAAAAAAACAACCCCCACGCCTACGGCGAACCTCAGGAGGACGGACCTGACGAGTAGTTCCTCCTAGCTGCATAGGCTCGTCTAAGTCCGTACGGACTAACTGCTGCTTGGGAGGGGTTACCAATGGCTCCGGTTTTTTCAACCTGTCCCTAAGGCGTCTATCTATACGGATAGAAAGGGACATAACTGCATCAAGGGAAAAGGGGGTCTCATACAATGCAAGCGCATCCTTAACCCTTTCGGATAACCCAGAGCAGAACTGACTCCTGAGAGCCGGGTCGTTCCATTGGGTATCCGTAGCCCACCTACGGAAGTCAGAGCAATACTCCTCTACCGGCCGCTCCCCTTGTAGGAGTCTCCGTAATTTTGATTCAGCCAGTGCGACTCGGTTAGGGTCGTCATATATGAGACCCAAGGCCCCGAAAAACTCATCCACTGACCGAAGAGCCTGGGAATCAGTAGGTAAAGAGAACGCCCAGGACTGCGGGTCCCCCTGCAGCAGGGAAAAACCAAAACACCCACCCGCTGTTCTTCATTACCAGAGGAGTAAGGACACAGTTTAAAGTATAGTTTACAGGCCTCACGGAACGTCAAAAACTTGTCCCTTCCCCCAGAAAATCTGTCAGGGAGAGGGACCTTGGGTTCCGCAACAACCTGGTTACCAGTAGCAACCGCTGGGCTTGCGGTCTGTTGTAATTGCTGCTGTTGCTGGAGGACCGACGCCTTCAATCCTGCCACCTCCAAAGACAGGCCATGAAATTGTTCGGACAGAGCAGCAATTGGATCCATACTGGATTCTAAGTAGGTAAAAAAAAAATATATATATTTTTTTTTTTTTTACCTACACAAAAATAAGGGCCAGATATAATGTAATGACCGGCAACACGCACAGGGAGGAAAACAGGGAAAGCCCTGCCCAAGGGAGAGGGAAAGGTGGTGACCCCTAACTCACCTTGCAGCTGGCACCTGCCTGCCCTGACGTCCCTAGACGGGTTCCTCACCCGTGCGGCGATCACGTGCCTAAACCCTGGCTTTCCCTGAAATGAGCCCTAGATAATGAACGGGCCGGTGGGATCGCTAGTCCTCACCACTGCACTAAGAGGGAAACACCAGGGAGAGGACAGACAAGCACAGACAAACACAAACACCCAGGTGGATGGCAACAATTGTCCACAAAGGTCCAACAGGGATCCGGAGGGTAGCATTCTGGATCAACTACCAGAGAACGCAGCAACACAGCTCCAGTGGGTCAGAATAGATGTCCAGGCAGGAAGCTCTATATCTGGCAACCAGAGAAGTGTGAGAGGGGAATATAAGGAGGATTGGGAGTGCTGGACAAGGAACAGCTGAGAGAAGGAGCTACGGATCCCTGAGTGAGCCAAAAGGGTTTGTAAAGCAAACCCAGAAAGCTACAATAAGGAAACTTCCCTATCTGACATAGAGCGTGCAGCCAACCGCTGCGACCTCCTGACCCCGGGTACAACGGAGTCAGGCGTGGCTCTTGACACCCTCGTGACATGGAGGCAGCGGCAACAGGTAGTCAGCAGAGAGTGGTTGAGGAGAAAATGCAATACTCGCCAGTGTGGGAATTTGTCATCAAGCCACTGGAGGACATCATTGTGGCCATTTGTGAAACTGTGGGCTGAATGTGATGCGTGGTCAGGGTGGCACCACGGCCCTGCATCAACACATGCAGCGTCACCATAAAGTGACCTTGTAAAACCGTAGTGCTAATGTAGTGGTACAGTCTAACGCAGCAGTGGTCCGCACCCCTTTTTCCAGCACTGAAGGCTCCACCACTTAAGCATAAGGGAGCTGTGTTTCCTTCCCATCATTTAATGGTTCTGATGCATCTACTCCTGGTCACCGAGGCGATTGCAAAAAAGACAACAGTATGCGTTCACTCATCCAATGGCGCAGAAGCTGAATGTGCTCCTGGCCAAGTTGCTGGTACTACAGTTCCTCCCTTTCCATGTGGTAGACTCTGCACCTTTCAGAGAACTGATGGCTTGTGCCAAGCCAAGGTGGAGAGTCCCAAGCCGTCATTACTTCTCCAAAAAGGCTGTACCAGCCCTGCACAGGTATGTTGAACAGAAGGTGGGTCAGTCCTTGAGCACATTTGTGGAGCTGTAACTATAGTCAAGGACAATATATGTCATTTACGGTCCACTGGGTAAATGTGGTTCCTGCCCTGCCATACCAGCAACTTGGCCAGGTGACAGCACTGCTGTCTCCGCGTTCTCAAGCTGTGAGTACTGCGCCAATGTCCTCCACTGCCTCCTCATCCTCCACTGCAGGCACAATTCAGAGTGCTCCTCCAGCATACCACCTATGCAGAGCATGATGGTGTCATGCTGTTCTGGACCTGGTTTTCCTGGGCGAACAGAATCACACCGAGGAGAAACTGCTTCAAAAGGAAATCGAATCCTGGCTCTCTCCTTGCCAAATGAAAATCAGAACCATGGTCACCAACAACGGGAAGAACATTGTGTCAGTGCTGCGTCAAGGAGGCCTGACCAATGCGCCCTGCATTGTGCATGTCTTTAATCTGGTTGTAAGGTGGTTCCTGAAGTCTTCCACCCAACTGCAAGACATCCTAAAAATGGCCAGGAAACTGTGCATGCACTTTAGCCACTCTTACACTGCAAAACACGCCCTCCTTAAGCTGCAAAGGCAGAATAGCATTCCCCAACATTGCCTGATATGCAACGTTTCTACCCGTTGGAACTCCACCCTCCACATGTTGGACAGACTATATGAGCACAGGAAGGCCGTAAATGATTTATTGATGCAAGCAGACAGGAGCAATCCCCTGTGTAACTTCAATGTTAGCCAGAGACAGCTCATACGTGACACCTGCCGTTTTCTCAGGCCCTTTGAGGAGGCAACTTTATTTGTCATTTGCCAGGACTACGCGATGAACAACATCATTTCACTCCTTCACATACTGGAGCAGTTGCTGATAAATCTGGCTGGCCAGGAGACAGGAGACATAGTGCCTACATCTCACGGCCACCTGAGCCCTGTGGGGGCTGAACTAGAAGAAGAGGACATTCACACACACGGAATGTATACAGAAATGGGTGGCTTTTCTGCACAAGTGACAGGAGAGTAGCAGGAGGAACTAGAGGGCGATGAGGAAGACCAGGCAGATGTCCCCGACACACTCAAGGCCCGTCCACAGCTCCTGCGCGGTGTGGGGTTTGTCCACCAAACAGATACGTTTTAAAACTGCCTGCTGTCGATTACCCCTGGCTGTGCTGAAGTTGGTGGTGAAGGTGTTACGCTGACCGGATGAGGAGGCGGTAGAGGATAAGGAAGCGGAGTAGGAAGCAACAAACTGAAGCGCCCTGCAATCCACGGTGGTGGAAGAACATGCACCAAACTGCTATCCGCCTCAGGCCCAGCCGCCACCATTTACCTAGTGTGCTGTTATGGAGATATAATGTCCCTGACCGTGCTTACTGGTCCACGTATCCGTAGTGAGGTGCACCTTGCCACAGATGGCGTTGCGCAGTGCACAACTGATTTTGTCACCCACTTGGTTGTGCAGGGAAGGGATGGCTTGCCTGGAAAGGTAGTGGCGGCTGGGCACGACGTACTGTGAAACAGCCACCGCCATAAGCCCTTTAAAACTCTCGGTCTCCACCAGACTGATGACAGCATTTCAAAGGCCAGTAATTGGCATTCAGGTCTAGGGATCTTGGGTGGGTAGGGGGGTACTTTTTCTTCCGCTCCAGTCTTTGGAAGATGGAGAGCTGAACGCTTCCGTGGGACATTGTGGAGATGCTTGGTGACCCAGATGGTGGTGTTGCTGTCAGATCCTGTGTTTGCGGGGTGGCAGGTGGCACTGTCACTCCAGAGGTGGCTGAAGAGGCCGAGACTGAAGCAGAATAGGAAGCAGGAGGAGCCAGAGACCTTTCTTGGTTTTTGAGATGTCTACTCTACTGCAGTTCGAGCTTTGCACTTAGATGCCTGGTCATGCAGGTTGTGCTCAGGTTGAGAACATTTATGCCTCGCTTCAGGCTCTGATTGCATAGCGTGCAAACCACCCGTGTCTTGTTGTCATCACATTGTCTGAAGAACTGCCACGCCGGGTAACTCCTTGGAGCTGGCTTTGATGTGCTCGGTCCCTTGCTGCGGTGGGCAGTAGAAGGCGTACTGTCTAGGGGACGACCGCTCCACTTTTGCACCCTGCTCCCTCTTCTGCTGTGCGACCACCGCCTCTTCCTCCGAACTACACAGGTCACTCGCATGACCTTGATTCCATATAGGGTCGAGAACCTCATCGTCCTCCATATCATATTCCACCCAGTCTACCCTCCCTGTCAGTCTGCACACTTTCGAAGGCCCCAGCAGTTGGCACCTGTGTTTCGTCATCATCCGAGACGTGCTGCGATGGTCCTCCCATGTACTTATCTTGAAACATAAGTGGTTGGGCATTGGTGCACTCAATCTCTTTCACTTCTGGGGCAGGGCTAGGTGGATGGCCCTGGGAAACCCTGCTAACAGAGTCATCAAAAAGCAGAAAGACTGCTGCATGACTTGGGGCTCAGACTGCTTGGCTGATTTTCAAGGGGGTGAGGTGAAAGACTGAGGACATCGGCTGCAGGTGCCAACTCTGATCTTTCAGCAGAAGACTGGGTGGGAGACAATGTGAAGGAACTGGAGGTACTGTCAGCAACCCAATCTACTATCACCTGTACTTGTTCTGGCCTCACCATTCGTAGAGCCGCATTAGGCCCGACAAAATACCGCTGCAGGTTCTGTCGCCTACTTTCACCTGAGGAAGGGGCTTCACTTGTGCATGTAGCTGGCACAAATCGACCACGTCTTCTCCCTGAAACAGGAGCTCCACCAGCAGCACCACGACCTGGACCACGTCACTTATTTGACGCTTTCCTCATATTTCTCAAATTTAGGATCTTGCCCTAAATGGGTGTTTTATTAATAGCAAAATAGAACGACAGTATGTAAAGTGTGTATCTCACACGTACAAATCCAGACTAGGCTGCAATTGAACATTTTTGCCAAAAATGGGTGTTTTGCTAATAGAAGAATAGAACCACAGTATCTAAAGGGTGCATCTCACAATGACATATGCAGCAAAGGCTGCAAAATTAAGTTTTTTGCCCACAATGGGTGTTTTTTTAAAACACAAAATGACAGCAGTATATAACGCTTGAATTTCACACGTGCAGATGCAGCAAGGGCTGTAAAATTGTATATTTTGCCCGAAAAGGGTGTTTTTTTTTAATAACAGAATATGACAACTGTATATAACCCTTGAATTTCACACGTGCAGATGCAGCAAGGGCTATAAAAAAGTGTATTTTGCCCAAAAAGGGTGTTTTTTTAAAACCCAGAAAATTATAACTGTATTTCTAGCTTAAATTGCACACTGACTAATGCTGCAAAGGCGCCATATGTAGGATATTGCTAGCATCGCCTAATGGAGATCCCCTTTTCTCCACTAATCAAATAGCCAATCAATTCAAAGACTTTTACGAGGAACTATATAATCTCCCCCATCCCCTGACTCTTATCTTTCCCTAATCTCCTCTTTCCTTGAGGCGACCACTCTTCCTTCACTCACCGAACCCCAAAAAAGCTCATTAGCAGCCCCCTTTACTATTGAGGAACTATCTACAGCCCTTTCCCAGATGCCTCTAGGCAAAAGCCCTGGTCCTGATGGCATCCCAGCATCTTATTACAAAACATTCAAGAAACAACTTCTACCTCATCTTCTCACTGTCTGCAACCTATCACTCCAAGGCAGTCCACTCTCAAGAGACATGACAACAGCCCACATAGAACTGATACACAAAGAGGGAAAGGATTCTAAACTACGCTCAAACTACAGACCTATCTCTCTCCTAAATATAGACCTCAAATTTTTAGCCAAAATGCTAGCTAACCGCCTTGCGAACTTCCTGCCCCTCTTGGTACATGGGGACCAGGTGGGCTTCGTTCGCAATAGAGAGGGAAGAGATGTGTTATGCCATGCCAAGCACACTTCCTCTCCACTTCTACTTCTTAGCACTGATCCTGAGAAAGCATTCGACAGAATTAATTGGACCTACCCGAAACAAGTATTAGCGAGCTCTGGCCTACCTGGTCCCTATGTTCAAGCAGTCTTTGCTATGTATGCACAGACCACAGCTTTAGTCATAGTCAATGGCGGTCTGTCTTTGCCCTTCCGCATACACAACGGTACCCGCCAAGGTTGCCCCCTATCCCCCCTTCTTTTTATTTTAGCAATGGAACCCCTTCTAGCTACCCTACGCGCAGACCATGATATTAAGGGCATGAGCCTGGGAAGCAAGGAACATAAAATAGCAGCATTTGCTGATGACGTGATGATATTGACTACCAACCCAAAAGTCTCTCTACATAACATACAAAAACATCTACACCAGTATAGTGTCATCTCTAACTTCACGATTAATGCAACTTTATTCAAAGCCATTGATAAACTACAAACTTCTGACCCCACGCTCTCCTGGTTTGGACGTAAAAATCTTCTTACCTCCCTAATCCTTCCTCGCCTCACATACCTTCAACAGGTTTTACCAATCCCTATACTTAAATCCTATTACACCTCTCTAAAACTAAAATTTAGAACCTTCATCTGGAATGGTAAGAAAGCACGACTCTCTTACACGCTTCTATCCCATCTGCGCCAGTTAGGAGGTATTGGACTTCCTGACCCGGAACTATATGGAAAAGCTATACTGCTGGCTAGGGTAGTGGACTGGCCCTGGAACTCAAGCTATAAACCTTGGGTAGATCTGGAACAAGGCATATTAGGCCTGCCCATCCGAACCATCCTTTTGGGTCACCAAGCCCTTCCTCATATCCCATTACCTACTTATCCAATTATAAAAGCCACATTGGACACATGGAGGTGGATGAGTGTCACCACCAGTCCTATGAGAAGGTCTTGCAGACATTCTTCTCTATCTCTTATATGATGTTCTTTGTTTTGGTTTCACTTTCTCATCTCCTTTCCTTCTGCCAGGTGCCACTTATTCAGACTAATCCTTTTCCTTTCTATTCCCTCCCATACTGCCTCACTTTGCGGTTTATATTACTTCCTGGATGAAGTGGTCATTGCTGGAGGCTATGTCTGCTGTTTGTTCAGATAAGTCCTTTACTTTATTGTGTTTCCTTGCTGGCTTGATTCTAGGTGACCCGGACTCCGTCCGTATTAAGTACAGGGAGCCAGTAGTCGTGTACCCTCACTATTATAGGGTTTTCAGGTGTCACACAGACTTAGGTATGTGGGCATGCAATCGTCTACCGTAAAGACCTTTGCATGGGCTTAGCAGTCAGGGAGAGCTCTTAGGGTTTTATAGGGCTCACCTATATCCTCCTTAGTTTGGGATCAAGCCAGTCGCTTGTTTATTTATACGTTCCAGCTTTCTGTTAACTTCATCCGTGACAATGAGTACCTCCCACTGCTCAGTACCCTTCCCCTCCCCATTACTGACAGTTAAAAATATTTTAGGCATATCATCCCCAACTATGCTTGAAACCTCTTCCAAAGGGGTTAGATCATCCTCCTTACCTATCAACTACCTCCTTGAATCACCAGGAACACTGGTCAACACTGGCAAACCTTACTCACCCCTCACCCCTGTGACCTCACCTTAATATCACACATCAAATCCTTCATTATTGGGAATAACACTAATGGGGAACTTTTTCGCCCCCTGGCTTGGTTCGAAGCCCTAATTACAAATCCCAAACCTCCCAAAAAATGTATCTCACAACTATATAGAAGATTACTCTCCCCCCCCCCCCCTCACCACCAACCGGCTTTCATAAGTAATTGGGAAGGAGAAACTGGAATAGACATACCTACTCCTGTACTCCCTTAAATATTTAGCCTGCCACATAAAGCTTCACGTTGTGTTCGTATCCAGGAAAATGGATATAAAATCCTAACCCAGTGGTATATCACTCTTGCTAGATCCTCACACTTCGTTGGTGCTTCTTCGGACACATGCTGGAGGTGCTCGAAGGAAATAGGAACCTTCCTCCATATCTGGTGGGACTGTGTGTCGATAAACAAATGGTGGTCAGATATCTTTCAAATTAGCAACCAGATATGTTTGACCTCAGTGAAGACGTCCCCATATGGAGCCTTATTATCTTACTTTAATGAGGTAAACCATCCCCCTCTGTCACCACCAGACATCTGAGAAGCTCTGACAGATGCCTTTCAGAACCTCCTCCTTGAGCTTCCTTTGTTTTGCTTTCAGTTCCTCATCTCGTTAGCCTCTCTCAGCTGTCATGTAGTTGTACTGATTGCATACCTTTAAATCCCTCCCCATAGTGCATCAGTTTGCGGTTTATATTACTTCCTGGAGTGTGTGTGCATGCTGATCCTACTTCTCAGTCTTCTACAAGATAAGTGTTGTGCATTCATTTGTGTTTTTCTGTTTGCTGGATCCCAGGTGACCCTGACTCCCTCCCTATCTAGTGTAGGGAGCCGGTGGTCGTGTCCCCTCACAATTATAGGGTGTTCAGGTGTTATACAGTCGAGGTACGAGGATATGCGATCATCTACCATTGGGATTTTTGCATAGGCTGAGCAGTCAGGGAGAGAGCCAGGTCTGATGCAGGGGTCTCCCTTTTTGCTCCTTAGTTTTGGATCCAGTCAGTCGTTTATTCATTTTGTGTTTCCTTGTTTCCTGTACACCTTCCGTGACATTATAAACCGCCAAGACCGTCTCAAGCATGGATCCGGTTTCACTTTTGACTGAACGCTTCCAGGGTCTTTCATTGGAGGTAGCAGATCTCCGTAAGACTCTTTCTCAGTTTCAAGTGACCGGTTCAGCTTGCGTTCATGGAGTTTGTTCTGAGCCTAAGATCTCGCTCCCGGATACGTTCTCCGGGGGTAGTGAGAATTTTGTGTGTTTTAGAGAGGCTTGCAAACTCCATTTTCGCCTTCTTCCCCATTCCTCTGGTGATGAGGAACGGAGGGTGGGGATCATTATATCGCTGCTCAGGGGTAACGCTCAGTCGTGGGCCTTTTCGCTGCCGGTGGGGGCACGGCCCCTCCGTTCAGTGCATGAATTATTTTTAGCCCTGGATCAGATATACGATGATCCGGATCGTATTGCTTTGGCTGAGTCTAGACTACGTCTGTTATGCCAGGGTAAACAATCCGCAGAGATATACTGCTCAGAATTTAGGAGATGGGCAGCTGATACTGGTTGGAATGATGCTGCACTCCGAAGTCAATTTTGCCATGGTCTTTCAGAGGGATTGAAAGATGCATTTGCCTTTCATGAGAGGCTTACCTCCTTGGACTCTGCCATGTCTCGGGCCGTTCGTATTGACAGGCGTCTTAGAGAGAGAGGAGAGATCACTCCTTCCTGTCATACTCAATCCCAGGACAGTGCAGCGGTCTCATTCAGTGCACAGGGGTCTCAGTCGCTGTCAACCCCTTCTGAGCAGGAGCCCATGCAGCTGGGGTTGATTGCCTCTGACAATAGAAGATTCAGCCCGCATGGGAAGGTTTGTTTTTGTTGTGGAGGTATAAATCATTTGGCAAATGTTGTCCCTCTAGGAGATTCAGGCAGTTTTTTGGGAGTAATAAAGAAAGAAAAAGGAAAAAATCCTTTAAAAATGTTCCATCTGTTAACATGGCAGGGTTGAGGCGGAAATTGAAGGTTTTGCGTTTGCTTGTAGTTCATATTTTGTCCTGCCTGCCAGGGTGGCGCTAGAGCGCAAGAACATTTTTTGTGAGATTTTTGTAGATAGTGGAGCAGCTGTCAATCTCATTGATAATCAATTTGCGATAACTCATGGTTTCCAGGTATGCACTTTGGGAAAGGATATTCCTGTTTTTGCTATTGATTCCGCTCCACTTTCTCAGAAATCATTAAAGGGCATAGTACACAATATCCGTTTAATTGTGAGTGATGCTCATGTTGAGGATGTGTCATGTTTCGTCCTTAGCGAATTGCCTACTCCTCTAGTGTTGGCGCTACCCTGGCTCACTAAACATAACCCCACCATTGATTGGCAAGCGAGGCAAATAAATGGTTGGAGTGACTTTTGCAGAGAGAATTGCCTCACGACATCTGTTTCTGAGGTTTCTACTAAGACTGTACCGTCTTTTCTCTCTGAATTTTCAGATGTCTTCTCTGAGAGTGGAGTTCAGGATTTGCCCCTGCACAGGGAGTACGATTGCCCTATTAATCTCATCCCAGGCGCCAAGCTGCCTAAATCTCGTTTATACAATCTCTCCCAACCTGAAAGGGTCGCTATGTGTGCTTATATCTCTGAGAGTCTGAGAAAAGGACACATACGACCCTCGAAGTCACCTGTTGCCGCTGTTTTTTTCTTTGTTAAGAAAAAAGATGGTTCTTTAAGACCTTGTTTGGATTTCAGGGAGCTGAACAGTATCACAATTCGTGACCCTTATCCGCTTCCTCTGATCCCGGACCTGTTTAACCAGATTGTTGGGGCTAAAGTTTTTTCCAAATTAGATCTAAGAGGGGCATACAACCTGGTCAGGGTCAGAGAAGGAGACGAATGGAAGACGGCCTTCAATACCCCTGAGGGCCATTTTGAGAATTTGGTTATGCCTTTTGGTTTGATGAATGCTCCAGACGTTTTTCAGCATTTTGTGAACAGCATTTTTTATCATTTAATGGGGAAATTTTTATTAGTGTATTTGGATGACATTTAGATTTTTTCTCCTGATTTCAAAACTCATAAGTAACACTTACGTCAGATCTTGCTCATCCTGCTGGAGAATAAATTGTACGCGAAACTGGAAAAATTTGCTTTTGCGGTTCCAGAAATAAAATTTCTGGGGTTTCTTCTCTCCGCTTCTGGTTTTCGCATGGACCCCGAGAAGGTCCGCGCTGTGCTTGAGTGGGAGCTTCCTGAGAATCAGAAGGCGCTGATGCGTTTTTTTGGGCTTTGCCAATTATTACAGGGAGTTTATTTTGAATTATTCCTCTGTTGTTAAACCACTCACTGATATGACTAGAAAGGGGGTAGATTTTTCTTCCTGGTCGGTAGAGGCGCGTATGGCCTTTTCTAATATCAAGGAGAGTTTTGCTTCCACTTCCATCTTGGTACAACCTGATATTTCTCTACCCTTCATAGTTTAGGTTGATGCTTCTGAGGTGGGTGTGGGTGCGGTCTTGTCTCAGGGTTCCTCTCCTGCCAAATGGCGACCGTGTGCCTTTTTCTCGAAGAAACTCTACTCCGCAGAGAGAAATTACGATGTGGGAGATAGGGAGTTGTTGGCCATCAAGTTGGCTTTTGAGGAATGGCGCCATTGGTTAGAGGGAGCCAGACACCCTATTACCGTGTTTACTGACCATAAAAATCTAGCCTACTTGGAGTCAGCCAAGCGTCTGAACCCGAGACAGGCCAGATGGTCTTTATTCTTTTCAAGGTTTAATTTTGTTGTCACGTTCCGCCCTGGGGTTAAGAATCTAAAGGCAGATGCCCTGTCACGTTGTTTTCCGGGAGGTGGGAATTTTATAGACCCGGGTCCCATTTTGGCTGAAGGTGTGGTGGTCTCTGCTCTTTATCCTGAATTGGAGGCAGAGGTGCAGGTAGCCCAGTCAGAGGCTCCTGATCTTGGTCCTCCTGGGAGGTTGTTTGTGCCTCTCGCTTTAAGACACAAGATTTTTAAGGAACACCACGATACGGTCCTTGCTGGGCACCCGGGGGCAAGAGCCACAGTGGATCTCATCGCTCTGAGATTCTGGTGGCCGTTGCTTCGTAAGTCGGTTGAGGGTTTTGTGGCAGCCTGCGAGACTTGCGCTCGTGCCAAAGTCCCTCATTCATGGCCATCAGGTCCTCTCCTTCCCTTACCCATTCCTTCCCGTCCTTGGACACATCTGTCCATGGACTTCATAATGGACCTGCCTCGTTCCTCGGGGAAGACTGTGATTCTGGTGGTGGTGGACCATTTTAGCAAAATGGTGCATTTCATCCCTTTTCCTGGCTTGCCCAATGCTAAGACGCTGGCGCAGGCATTTATTGATCACATTGTCAAATTGCATGGTATTCCTTCAGACATAGTCTCTGATAGGGGCACGCAGTTTGTTTCCAGATTCTGGAAGGCTTTCTGTTCTCGCTTGGGGGTTCGGTTGTCATTCTCTTCTGCTTTCCACCTGCAGTCGAATGGCCAGACAGAGCGCGTCAATCAGAATCTGGAGACATATCTGCGCTGTTTTGTGGCGGAGAATCAGGAGGATTGGTGTTCTTTTTTGTCCCTTGCTGAGTTTGCTTTAAACAACCGTGCATATGGGTTTCATCCGCAGTTTGGGACATTCTCGGGAGAGGGGTCTTCTGGTTTACCTGATGAGGACAGATTCTCCTCGTCTTTGTCATCTATTTGGCAAAAGATTCAGGATAATCTAAAGAGCATGAGTGAGAGATATAAGCGTGTGGCGGATAAGAGACGTGTGCCTGGTCCGGACCTGAATGTTGGTGATCTGGTGTGGTTGTCTACTAAGAATATCAAATTGAAGGTTCCCTCCTGGAAGTTGGGTCCTAAGTTTATTGGGCCTTACAAAATCTTGTCTGTCATCAATCCTGTTGCCTACCGTCTTGATCTTCCTCAGACTTGGAAGATCCATAATGTTTTTCATAAGTCCTTATTAAAACCTTATGTCCAACCCATTGCACCCTCGTCTTTGCCTCCTCCTCCGATTATGGTTGATGGTAATCTTGAATTTCAGGTCTCTAGGATTGTGGATTCTCGTGTTGTCAGCGGTTCTCTCCAGTACCTCGTTCATTGGGAGGGTTATGGTCCTGAGGAGAGGATGTGGGTCCCAGTGACGGACATTAAGGCCACTCGTCTCATCAGGGCTTTCCATAGGTCCCATCCTGAGAAGCTGGGCTCTGAGTGTCTGGAGTCTACTCGTAGAAGGAGGGGTACTGTCACCACCAGACATCTGAGAAGCTCTGACAGATGACTTTCAGAACCTCCTCCTTGAGCTTCCTTTGTTTTGCTTTCAGTTCCTCATCTCGTTAGCCTCTCTCAGCTGTCATGTAGTTGTACTGATTGCATACCTTTAAATCCCTCCCCATAGTGCATCAGTTTGCAGTTTATATTACTTCCTGGAGTGTGTGTGCATGCTGTTTGTTGGATCTCAGGTGACCCTGACTCCCTCTGTATCTAGTGTAGGGAGCCGGTGGTCGTGTCCCCTCACTATTATAGGGTGTTCAGGTCTTATACAGTCGAGGTACGAGGATATGCGATCATCTACCATTGGGATTTTCGCATAGGCTGAGCAGTCAGGGAGAGAGCCAGGTCTGATGCAGGGGTCTCCCTTTTTGCTCCTTAGTTTTGGATCCAGTCAGTCGTTTATTTATTTTGTGTTTCCTTGTTTCCTTTACACCTTCCGTGACACCCTCCTACTTACCTTTTTAAACAACTATTAATTGCAGCACG
This sequence comes from Bufo gargarizans, assembly GCF_014858855.1. NCBI lineage: Eukaryota > Metazoa > Chordata > Amphibia > Anura > Bufonidae > Bufo > Bufo gargarizans. The sequence continues at coordinate 59,195,226 of NC_058090.1, forward strand.
CCTCTTGGTTCCCAAGTGCTGGCTCCAGACCTCTTTACCATCCATGGAACAATGGAAGCTCAAGATAGACCAGCTCTACCAATTTGAGGAACTTTCCTCTTGGGAATCCTGTACACATCCAGCTTTCCTAAAATGCTGGTCTCTTTGGTCAAGATACAGATTCTCTAGTCCTTGACGATCCTGGTCTTTCAGATAATCATACTTCTAACTCTAGGTCCTTCACGGTCTCATTAACAGTAGTCCTATTACATACTCTTTCTCTATCCACGGATGCTAGGCTAACCCCACCCTGGCTCCATTCCTGATGCCTTGTTTTCATAAACCCCCTTTATACTTTATCTCTGCTCCAACATAACCAGACATGTGTAAGCTTTTCAAAAAAATGTTTGAAGTGATAACTCGAATACAAGCTTTAATAAGTGTTCTAATCTTCATACTGCTTTTAATTTAAACCTGTAGAGCCATGTCATTTTATGTTTGCCACCCTTTACATACATGATGAATCCTATTTCTCGCTAGTATTTTGTACCTTATACCATGTTACACTTTATTCTGTAACTCATTGCTATGTTTCATTGAATATGAAAATAAAAACTTTAAACATAAAAAATAAAAATAAATATTCTGTCCTATTCTATCCCTCACAGCAGCAGCATCCTCTCTCTACACGAAGCACAGCAGAGTGACGTGCAGTGCTACGTGACTCCAGCTTATATAGAGGCTGGGTCACATGCTGCACTGGCCAATCACAGCCATGCCATTAGTAGGCATGGCTGTGATGGCTTCTAAGGTCACACAGTTAAACGCTTGTTGATTGTCTGCTCTGCAGCCTTTCAAAAAGGGCTAAGAAATTGCCGAACCCCGAACCCAAACTTTTACTGAAATGTTCGGGTCCGGGGTCCAAAAATCCTAAAGTTCGGGTTCGCTCAAACCTATAATTAACCCTTTTGGCTATATATCAAGGCGTCCATATTTATGAGTTCTATATAAAGTGCTTATAAGTGCTGTCTAATAAAAATTTGATGGTAAAAGGAGTATAAATATAACGTCAAAATACTGTATAAGTAATAAATAGTAGACAAAGATTTGAAAGGACGGTAGGGTTACCATATGAGCACAGGGTTTTAATCCTCCTATTGTCAGATGTCTACATAAAATCATGGAGGGCAAAACGTATTCTAATCTGAATCATTGTAACATATACGTTGGTGTGTCTCTCAATTTCCTAATAATTTGTTGTACGGAATGATGGTTCATAAGTTAATAATTGGTATACTCCAAGGATTCATTTAAACCAAAAGGGGATAGGGTATTTAGCCGGTAGATCCAATACATCTCTTTTCGGCAAAGAAATTGATAAGATTGGGGGATATTCAATAGGGGTTACTTGGAGGAGGGATGGATTGCTCTCGTGATAAGAAAAAAAGTGTCTGGAGACACTGTGTATATGAACCTTCCGTTTAATGCTGGAGCGATGTTCATTCATTCTTCCACGTAATGTTTGGGTGGTTCACCCAACATATTGTAGATCGCAGGGGCAAAGTAGTAGGTAAATTACATTATTCGTTCTGCAATTCATGTCATGTTTTAGTAGGAAAATCTTGTCAGAGGAAGGAATACTTATTGCTTTTTTGTTGTGTGTAATCATGCTGCAGCACTTACATTTCTTGTGGTTACATTTCTGTGTCCCCTTGATGGCTGGAACCTCTTTTTTTATTAGTGTGAGATCCCGTTCCTCCTTTTTTCATTTGTTATTGGGGCACAAAGGTGCTAGAATGTTTTTTAATATCTGTGTTATTCTGTAGGTTATTATTGGGGCCCGTGGTATTTTTTTTCCCCAAAATGGGGATCTTCTGGAGTACAACCCAGTGTTTAGTTAAAATTTCTTGGATCATTATATGTTTTGAATTATATTTTATCATACTGACTTGGGAGTTTGTAGGGACCTCTTTTTTAGCCTCTGTGTGTTTGGGTCTTCTTTCTGGTTTTCTCGAAGGATTCTTTTAGCAGACTCTCTTTTTTTTGGGTAGCCGTTGTCTTTAAAACTATGTTTGATGGTCTCGAGTTGCTCTCTCATAGCATGGTTATCCGAGCAATTTCTTCTAACTCTTTTCATCTGACTGAACGGAATATATCGCTTCCATTTCTGGTGATGACAACTTGTATATTCAAGATTAGCTATTAGCTTCCACTTTTTTAAATGTGTTTTGGTGTGAATTTTGTCAAAGGAAATGGTAAGATAATTAGCCAGAAAAATAGTTTCAGTGTAGCTATATTCTAGGTCAAAACTTGCCCCCAGTCATTAGTGTTTAGTTTATTGATATATGACTGGATTTCCTTTACGCTTTCGTCCCAGATACAAATTATGTCATCTATAAACCTGCAGTAAAATGTAATATTAGGGTGGATATTAGGGTGGGACAGTGAACCTATTTTGTCCTCAAAGAACCCCATGAAGAGATTTGCGTAGGACGGAGCAAATTTTGTCCCTATGGCCGTCCCCTTTTCTTGAATGTAAAATGCCCCATCTTAGGTAAAATAATTGCGTGTAAAATTAATTTAAGGGGTCTGCTGTTAAAAAGTTTTTTATTGCTAGGCGTCCCAATTCATGTTTAATATTACTATATAGTGACAATACTTCTAGGGTGACCCAAATGAAAGACTCTTTCCATTTTATAAGATCTAGTGTGTTTAAAAGGTGCGCTGTGTCTTTCAGGTAGGAGGGGAGAAGCACAACTTATTTTTGGAGATAGCTATCTACGTAGGCTGAGAGGTTGGATGTGTCACGACCATGGTTATAGTCGTGACTCCTGTACCGCATGCTGTTGCCTGCGGTCTGGTTTTGTTGTTCAACCACAGGTGAGTGCTGCTAGTATGTTGCCTCACTTGTGGTTGCCGCTGGCAACATGTTGTTATTGACAGTATAGCAGCCTGAGCTGTTCTGGGCTGCTTGCTGCTATGTGCATGCGGTTGCACCTGGCAACCTGTCTTTGTAGGTGTGCCTTTTTATATGTGTGCACAAGGTTTTGGTGTGTGCACTGTGACATTTTCCCTTCACTTGTGGCTGCCCGAGGCAACGTGTTGTTTTGTGTACATGTGGTGGCAGTGTCTCGGCCTTCTGGCTGACTCCCAGGGCACGGTTGCCACGCATGTTGTTGCCTGCAGTAACAGCTGCAGTGTGATAAGTGTTTGTACACTTCCCCTGTATGTGGCTGTTTTCCCTTGCCTGGTGTAGGAAGGGTTAACTACCTTCTCTGTGTGTGAACACTAGGTGTGTCTTTGTGGGTGTGGCTACATAGGCTATTTAGCCTCTGCTGAGAGCAGTTGTCAGAGGGGTACTTCAGCCATGGTCTGCTGGAGTCGTCCTCCTACTATATACCATCTGCCAGGGAGGGCCACCCTTGTGGTCATAGATGTTTATATTTTCAGTTGATGTTGTATTCCTTTTGTTTTTTAATGCAGCTATGGATCTTGGTTCCTGTGTGTGTGTGTGTTGGCTGTGTCCATTTAAGTATGGTGTGGACATCAGCGTGTCAGCACAGGGATCCAGTCAGCAAGGCTGTGGCAAGTAGGTAGAACTAGTGCAGTTCACCTGCCATATCCATAGGTCTGTTTTTGTACCCCTTTTCCTTGCAGCTTGGCCAGTGAGACTCCTGTTCCTCCGTGCCTAGGAGGAACATGTCACCTTACCCTGCTCCTAGTTCAGGGCCACCCTAAGGGCTAGCAGGGACTATTAGGTTCCGATGTATAAGCCCTCCCACCATCAGGGTTGGCTCATATGGTTAGGAGTCAGGGTCAGGTTAGGGAGGCGATAGGAGGTGACCTGCTCCCTAATTCTGTCGTTCTGACCGAGCAGCCAATAACATCTTCTGGCATCGCACGGCTGAGGGTTTTCCCCATCCTCAGCCCTGACCGGATGTTAGAGATCCTATTCCAGAAATTATTGGTCTCCCCGGTGGATTCTCAAGAGATTTGTGTATATTGGGTAGGAAATAAAAACAGGCTATTGATGGGTGGACTGTTAAAAGAAAATTCCTTTCTTTCTTGTTGATAATTCCTAGTTTGAAGCCTGAATCGATGAGATAGAGATTTTTAAAAAAGTGGGGTGGGGTCTTCCTTCAGAACTCTATAATATGCCTTATTAGATAATATTCTCAGCGACTCTTTATTATAGTACTCAAAGTTCATGACAACAATTCCTCCCCCTTTGTCGGCACTCTTAATGGCAATATTGGGGCTTTGTAGGGCTCTTTGTTCTCTGAGGTTTAAATTACTTGTGGAGATAAATGGCACTTCTGTATGGTTCGAGGCTATTAGAGTTTTGAGGTTGTCTAGTACCATATTATAATAGCTTTCTAAGTGAGGGCCCCTGCTCTCCAAGGGATAGAAAGTGAATCTATTTTTTAGAGTTGATTGTATTGGTACGAGGTCTTGGGGTGGGGGATCGGTTGTTGTGTTGGGGGTGGGCTAGTGGATACAGTTGGTTGTTGGTTAATGGTAAGGTTTGGGCCTTACTGTAAATGTTCTTTTATACTAAAGTGACGTCTAAGGATGAGTTTCCTAATGAAATGATTTAAGTTGATGAACAATTTAAATATATCTGGTTTGGTGGTGGAGCAGAAAGATAAACTTTTACTTAATTATTGTTTAGGGTTTGTTTGAAGTTTGTATCTGGAGAGGTTCAAGATGCCTTTATCTTTTTCGGTCTGTATTTGATCCACTCTTCCTCTCGCTATCTGGGTTTGATCTATTTCGTTGGGAGTGAGAGATTCTTTTGGGGCGGGCTGGGTTTTCTTGGTTTATTTTTTTTTCTTTTTTGGTATTTTTAGATCTCCCTCCTCTGCATTTTCTATATAGATTTTTTGCCTTTTATGTATTTGGGATACAGGAGTGAAGACCCATTAATTGGAGTGATCTTGAGGTTGTGTTTAGTCATCGGAGTTACTGTGGGTGATGGCGCTGTTGTGGTGAGAAATGGGCTTAATATTTGGAAACTGGATAAATGTTTTGCTGACGGGAGGTGTGGATTTCATTGTCAATGTGGTTGGTGACAGATTTTCTAAAAAAAAGGGCTGTTCGACAGATTGGTGGGAAGGGCTAAAAAAGTATCAGAGTCGGTAGTTGAGTTATAATGCATGGATAGGTTCGATATTGATTCTTGTAGTGTGTGACTGGAATGGTCTAATAAAACTGATGGACTATCTAAGATTTTGATAGTAGGGTCCTGTCCTATGATGTTTATTGGGCAAGATGACTGAAAACTTGCTATATCAATGGAAGGGGGGGGGGGTGTTCCGTGTTGACCCATTTCTAGATTGTAAAGTGCCTTTAATGTCAGACATGTCTATTGTTTTGGAGTGTTTGTTGGAATGACTGAACTGGAGGGTGTATAGCTGGTCCTGCAGTCGTAGTCTTAGAGGTCTGAATTAATTTGTAAGTAAGATGTGGATTGGTCTCAGTTATCTGGATGTAGGTGTCTATAAGTTGTTGGGGAATTTGAAGGGACGGCTGAATTGAAGGATTTTGTTGAGGGTACTAAAGTGGTGGTCTCTTGAATAGGAGTTGATTTTTTGGTGAAACGTGGATTGGTGTCACGACTGTGACTGATCCAGACAGGTCTGGGAGGAGAAGGTCGCAGCGACTAGCTACTCGCGATAGCTTGTGAGTTTGCTCCGTGGTTCAGGGTATGTCATCCGGGTTTTGCCTTGTGAACCTTTTTGTCCTGACTGGGAGTTTGTAGGCATCCTTCTCAGGTGAGTCCTGTCTGCCACTCCCAGCTACTATATTAGTTTCAGTTTCACTTGCAGTCATTGCCAGATATAGTCCTTACTTCCAGTGCTATTCTGACCTTTGAAGGAGATCGTTTGACGGTATTGCTGTGGAGCTCTTGTCTGGCGTGGACTGTCGTTATTGCGATCATCTGCTCGTGACTGGATAAGTCTATCTCTGTTATAGATTGTTTGTTTGTTGCTGTCTTCCCCTGTTGTTCTCCTAGACATGAGTGATGGTGACTAGTGCTCCCATCTGCCTTTCCCCAGTCTAGTCTTGTTAGGGTGACTAAGGGTTTAGGCATCCTGCTCGCCGCACGGGTTCACACCCGTCTAGGGTATCAGGGCAGACAGGTGCCAGCTTAGGGTTAGTCAGGGGTGGCCGTTCTATTTCCCATCCGTAGATAAGGGTCCCCCTTCCCCTCCGTCTGGTGCGACACGACTGCTGCTGGGATAGCGGTCGTGACAGTATATCTGGCCATTAAAAAAAAAAAAAGTGACATTTCTTTTTTTTTTTTCTTTTTGCTTGCTGTTTTGCTTTGTATTTTTCTGTTCCACTATGGATCCGGTTACGGTTTTGGCGAAACAATTACAGGGGTTATCCCTTGAAGTGGCAGGATTAAAAGCAACAGTGCTGCAGCAGCAATCCTTGGGTTCCACCGTTGCTACGGGAAACCAAGGTACTCCTGAGCCAAAAGTGGTTTTACCTGATAGGTTCTCAGGAGGGAGAGACCAATTTGTAACCTTCAGAGAAGCTTGTAAATTGTTCTTCAGGTTACGCCCTAGATCCTCCGGCGGTGAGGAACAACAGGTGGGCATTGTAATTTCTCTCCTGCAAGGAGATCCGCAGGCTTGGGCTTTCTCCCTACCATCAGACTCTCCGGCCTTACGATCAGTGGAGGAGTTTTTTGAAGCCCTGGGTCTTGTATATGATGACCCGGACAGGGTCTCACTGGCTGAGTCTAAGCTACGTGGACTTCGGCAAGAGAACCGGTCTGCTGAACTATATTGTTCCGAATTCCGTAGGTGGGCTACTGATACATTATGGAACGACTCGGCCCTTAGGAGTCAGTTCTGCCAGGGGTTGTCTGAAAAATTAAAAGACGCGCTGGCGGTATACGAGGTCCCTGGGTCTCTTGAGGCTGCTATGTCTCTGTCCATAAGAATCGACAGACGACTCAGGGAGAGACAATTAAATTCTACAGAGGCCTCTATAGGGCAGGGATCGGTTTGTTATGATCCAGTCGAACCAATGCAAATAGGGGGCGCCACTAGACGGGTGAATCCTCCTAAAGTCCGCCGTAGGTCAGAGGTTTGTTTTCGTTGTGGGGGGAGGGGTCATTTTGTAAAGGTATGTCCCTCAGAACCCAAGAGAACAAACAAAGGAGCCGCCGTAAAGCTAGAGTCCCCAGATTGTGCGGAGGATAACAGTCTGGGCGTATTCGTTTCCTCCATACGCATGTCTCAGTTTTTGTTGTCCGCTACCGTTGAGGCGGGCAAAAAGACTGAGATCTGTTCCGTCTTTTTGGACAGTGGGGCGGGGGTCAACTTGGTGGATTCACGGTTTGCTCAGGCTCTGGGTTTTACTCCAGAACCGGTACGCAGAACTATTCCTGTTTTTGCCATCGACTCCTCCCCTCTTACTCAGAGAGAGTTAACTCAGATCATCCATAATATCCATCTGCAGGCAGGGGACCTTCATAAAGAGCATATCTCTTGTTATGTCCTGGACGGTCTTCCAGCTCCTTTGGTATTGGGGCTTCCCTGGCTGGTGACTCACAATCCAGTGGTGGATTGGCAGGTCGGGGAGATTGTGGAGTGGAGTGAACATTGTAAGGACAACTGCTTGAGTAGTAGGTGCTCTACACTCTCTGTAACATCTCTACCTGCCTTTCTGTCAGATTTTATGGATGTGTTCTCTGAGTAGGGTTGTCAGGGGTTACCACCTCATCGTCCATATGATTGCCCAATTAATCTATTGCCTGGGGCAAATCTACCTAAAACCCGGTTATACAATCTTTCCGTCCCGGAGAGGAAGGCTATGAAAGATTATATTTCGGAGAGTTTGGCTAAGGGACACATCAGACCCTCTTCTTCACCCATGGCTGCAGGGTTCTTTTTCGTTAAAAAGAAAGATGGGGGCCTGCGTCCTTGCCTGGATTTCCGGGAATTAAACCGGATAACTATCCGAGATCCCTATCCTCTTCCTCTCATTCCCGACCTCTTTAATCAGGTTGCTGGTGCTAAATGGTTCTCTGAAATGGATCTCAGAGGAGCCTATAACCTGGTTCGCATCAAAGAGGGGGATGAGTGGAAGACGGCTTTTAATACTCCGGAAGGGCATTATGAAAATCTGATCATGCCATTTGGTCTTACTAATGCGCCTGCGGTGTTCCAACATTTTGTCAACGATATTTTTAGTCACCTTATCGGGAGATTTGTTGTGATATATCTTGATGACATCCTGGTCTATTCTCCGGATCTGGATACACATAAGATCCATGTGAGACAAGTGCTGCAGATATTAAGGGCCAACAAATTGTTTGCTAAATTAGAGAAATGTGTGTTCGCCGTAAAAGAACTGCCATTTCTGGGGTATGTGTTGTCAGATTCAGGTTTCCGCATGGATCCAGAGAAAGTCCAGGCGATTATGGACTGGGATCTGCCTGAGAACCTGAAGGCATTGCAAAGCTTCCTGGGGTTTGCCAATTTTTATAGAAAGTTTATAAAGAACTATTCATTGGTGGTCAAACCACTGACGGACATGACCCGAAAGGGATCCGATTTTTCCAAATGGTCACATGCAGCCAAAACTGCCTTTACATCTCTGAAGGAGAGATTCACCTCAGCCCCTATTCTCGTACAGCCAGATGTCTCGCTTCCTTTTATTGTAGAGGTTGACGCATCAGAGGTGGGGGTGGGAGCGGTACGATCTCAGGGCCCGTCCCCTGGTGAATGGCATCCATGTGCTTTCTTTTCGAAGAAATTGTCTACTGCAGAAAGGAACTATGATATTGGCAACAGGGAACTTTTGGCTATTAAGTTGGCCTTTGAGGAGTGGCGTCATTTTTTGGAGGGGGCGGTTCATCCCGTCACGGTGATTACTGATCACAAAAACGTATTATATCTGGAGTCTGCTAAACGTCTCACCCCTAGACAGGCTCGGTGGTCGTTATTTTTTACTAGGTTTAATTTTGTAATAACCTATCGCCCGGGGGCAAAAAATACTAAGGCGGATGCATTGTCTCGAAGTTTTCCTGGAGGGGGTGATGTTAATGTACCAGAGCCTATTTTGCAAAAGGGGGTGGTGGTCTCTGCATTACACTCAGGTTTAGAGGGGAGGGTGTTGGAAGCTCAGGGGGACACCCCGGCCTCCTGCCCCTCGGGTAAACTGTTTGTGCCAGAAAATTTACGCCTGGAGATACTAAAAGAACACCATAACTCCACACTGGCAGGACACCCAGGTAGTAGGGAAACCTCTGAATTAGTGTCTCGTCGGTTCTGGTGGCCTAAGTGGTGCCAGGAGGTGTTGAATTTTGTATCTGCATGTGCTACCTGTGCTCATTCTAAGGTAGATCATACTCGTCCGGCAGGGCGTCTTTTACCTCTGACCATCCCCAACAGGCCTTGGACGCACCTATCAATGGATTTCATTACGATCTACCAGTATCAGCGGGAAAGACTGTTATTCTTGTAGTTGTTGACAGATTCAGTAAAATGGTGCACTTTATTGCTCTTACCGCATTGCCTAATGCTAACACACTGGCTCAGGTTTTTATTGACCACACCGTGAAGCTTCACGGGGTCCCTTCCGATATTGTTTCGGATCGTGGTACCCAATTTGTTTCTAAATTTTGGAAAGCTTTGTGTTCATCTGTCGTTTTCTTCATCTTTCCATCCACAGTCCAATGGTCAGACTGAACGTACCAATCAAAACCTAGAGACATATTTGAGATGCTTTGTTTCCGAAAATCAGGAGGAGTGGTCATCTTATTTACCGTTAGCCGAGTTTGCCATTAATAATCGTCGTCAAGAATCCACCGATAAGTCACCATTTTTTGGTGCGTATGGTTTCCATCCTCAGTTTTGTACGTTTAGTGAGGGGGGGCCGTCTGGGATTCCCGAGGAGGAACGATTTGCGTCTTCACTTTCATCAGTGTGGCAGAGTGTGCAAGAAAGTTTGAAGAGAATTGGTGGTAAATACAAACGTGTGGCTGATAAGAAGCGCTCTGAAGGTCCGGACCTTGGGGTGAATGACTTGGTGTGGTTGTCTACCAGAAATATCAAGTTGAAGGTTTCCTCGTGGAAATTAGGTCCGAGATTTATTGGTCCTTATAGGGTAATTAAGATCATTAACCCGGTGGCTTTTCGTCTGGAGCTACCTCAGACTCTAAGAATCCATAATGTCTTCCACAGATCTCTGCTTAAGAGATATGTAGAACCTCCTGAACCATTGCCATTACCGCCTCCACCGGTGGTGTTGATGGCAGTCTTGAGTTTCAGGTAGAAAAGATTGTTGATTCACGATATGTTCGCCGCTCTCTTCAGTACCTGGTGCATTGGAAAGGTTATGGTTCCGAAGAGAGAATGTGGGTGCCAGCATCAGAGATAAAGGCGGACAGACTCATTCGGGCTTTTCATAGGTCCCATCCGGAGAGGCCTGGCCTTGAGGGTCCGGTGGCCCCTCGTAGAAAGGAGGGTACTGTCACGACTGTGACTGATCCAGACAGGTCTGGGAGGAGAAGGTCGCAGCAACTAGCTACTCGCGATAGCTTGTGAGTTTGCTCCGTGGTTCAGGGTATGTCATCCGGGTTTTGCTTTGTGAACCTTTTTGTCCTGACTGGGAGTTTGTAGGCATCCTTCTCAGGTGAGTCCTGTCTGCCACTCCCAGCTACTATATTAGTTTCAGTTTCACTTGCAGTCATTGCCAGATATAGTCCTTACTTCCAGTGCTATTCTGACCTTTGAAGGAGATCGTTTGACGGTATTGCTGTGGAGCTCTTGTCTGGCGTGGACTGTCGTTATTGCGATCACCTTCTCTGCTCGTGACTGGATAAGTCTATCTCTGTTATAGATTGTTTGTTTGTTGCTGTCTTCCCCTGTTGTTCTCCTAGACATGAGTGATGGTGACTAGTGCTCCCATCTGCCTTTCCCCAGTCTAGTCTTGTTAGGGTGACTGAGGGTTTAGGCATCCTGCACGCCGCACGGGTTCACACCCCGTCTAGGGTATCAGGGCAGACAGGTGCCAGCTTAGGGTTAGTCAGGGGTGGCCGTTCTATTTCCCATCCGTAGATAAGGGTCCCCCTTCCCCTCCGTCTGGTGCGACACGACTGCTGCTGGGATAGCGGTCGTGACAATTGGTCATAGTTTACTAAATATCTGTGTTTGGGGGTAGATTCTTTTTCAAGGGATTCTTTTCTGTCTGACATTCTTTTAGCTGAACTAAATAAATTAAAAGCAAATTAAAACACCCCTAAAAGCGACAAATATATTTTTCTTTTTGTACTGAAATAGGCCACTAAATGCTTTTGCCACAAATAAGTGCACCAGTGAAGTGCGTATATTTTTTTTCTTTTTGTACTGAAATAGTACACTGAATCCTTTCAACAAATATAACTGCAGAAGTGAAATGTGCATATATTTTCCCTTTTTTGTACTGAAATAAGCCACTAAACTCTTTTACAAATAAATGCAACAGTGAAGTGTGTACAGTATATTTCTTTCCTTTTTGTACTGAAATTGGACACTGAACCCTTTCAATAAATATAACTGCAGAAGTGAAATGCGTATATATTTTTCTTTTTCCACAGATATAAGCCACTAAAGGCTTTTCAACATTGCACCCCAATTACAAGAACAAGTTGCTAGAATTCCAGAGCTGTATAATGGCTATCTGGATCCCCAAATAATGTTTCCCTGCATTTGTAAATCGCTTTTTTTTTCACAATGCAGTTTTTCTAGCACTGTCCCAAGTGACTTCAGACGTCTCTCCCTGCACTAACATGCTGTGAAATGATTCCTCCCTATCCTTTCCCTGCACTTGTAAATCGCTTTTCTGGCACTGTCCCTAGCGCCTTCTGACATCTTTCCCTGCACTAAGTGTCACGGCGGACAGGATCTCAGATACACAGACAACCAAATACACAAGTGTCTAGGCTAGATGCTGGGGACAGGTCACCTCCTAGCACATCCCTGACTTCTCTCCCTATACTGCTAAGCCCACATTCAGACCTTGATGGTAGGAATGAAGTGTCCTCGTGCCTAGACTGCAAAACACCCTAGAATCCCTGAGATGGTGAAAGGGGAGAAGGGGCAGAAGACACACAAATAGCCTAGACCGCAAACAACACAAACAGAAACCAAACTTATCTGAGCTGGAACAGACAATCCTTCCTTCCTTGAATCCAAGGCCAGACAGAATTCTATAACCCGCACAGCCCTCTGGGATAGAAGGCAATTTAAGCCAATGACCCCACCCAGAGCACCTAAAGGAAGGCGGATCCAGCATAATTCCAAAACAAACAAAAGGTTAGACACATGCTGCCAATCTGACAGACCTCCGCACACCGTCCGAGCAGGGAATGACAGTACCCCCCTTCTACGGGTGACCTCTGGGCACCCCGGACTAACCTTATCCGGATGGGCTCTGTGAAAAGCCCTAACCAGTCGGCTGGCGTTGACCTCCAGTGCCGGAACCCACATCCTCTCCTCAGGGCCATATCCCCTCCAGTGTACCAGGTACTGAAGGGAACCCCAAAGTACTCTAGAGTCAAGAATCCTGGAGATCTCGAACTCTAAATTTCCATCGACCAGAACAGGAGGAGGGGGCAATGGCAATGGTTCCACTGGTCTCACATATTTTTTCAATAAAGATCTATGGAACACATCATGGATCCTCCAAGTCTGCGGTAATCCAGTCAAAACGCTACTGGATTGATCAGCGCAGATATTTTGTACGGGCCGATAAATCTTGGACCAGGTTTCCAAGATGGCACTCTCAATTTAATGTTTTTAGTGGACAACCACACCAGATCACCCACACACAGGTCCGGACCAGTCACACGTCTCCTGTCAGCCATTCGCTTATATCTCTCACCTATCGTCTCCAAATTCACTTTTATCCTCCGCCAGATAGAGGATAAGGTAGAAGAAAACCTTTTTCTCCCCTGGCATACCAGAGGAACTAGTCCCAGAAAAGGTACCAAACTGAGGATGAAAACCATATGCGCCAAAAAATTGCGACTTACCCGTGGATTCCTGTCTACAGTTATTCAAAGCAAACTCCGCTAAGGGCAGGAATGAGGACCAGTCCTCCTGATACTCCGCCACAAAGCACCTCAAGTAGGTCTCCAGGTTCTGATTAGTACGCTCTGTCTGTCCATTCGACTGCGGATGGAAAGCCGAAGAGAACGAAAGTTGAATGTCAAGCCGAGAGCAGAACGCCCTCCACAACCTGGAGACAAACTGCGTGCCCCTATCAGAAACCACATCCGAAGGAATACCATGCAATCTCGCTATATTGTCAACAAAAATTTGCGCAAGAGTCTTGGCATTAGGCAGACTAGTTAACGATATAAAATGAGTCATCTTGCTAAAACGATCAACTACCACTAAAATTACTGTTTTCCCCGAGGAACTCGGCAGATCCGTAATAAAGTCCATGGACAAGTGTGTCCAAGGACGAGACGGAATAAATAAAGGAAGGAGTGAACCCGCCAGTCGAGTATGAGCAACCTTAGATCGTGCACAGGTCTCACAAGCTGCCACGTAATCCTCAATGCTCCTACATAACCCGGGCCACCAGAACCTCCGGGACACAAGGTCACAGGTGGACTTACCGCAACCCCGTCAGCCAAAATTGGAGCAGGAGCCTCTGAATCACCTCCTCCAGGAAAACTGCGAGACAACGCATCTGCCTTGATGTTTTTGGCCCCCGGACGAAAAGTAACAACAAAATTGAACCTGGTAAAAAAGAGTGACCATCTGGCCTGTCTAGGGTTCAGACGCTTGGCAGATTGCAGGTAAGCCAAATTCTTATGATCCGTATAAACAGTAACGGGGTGAGAAACCCCTCCAACCATTGACGCCATTCCTCAAAGGCCAACTTTATAGCCAGCAACTCTCTATCTCCCACATCATAGTTCCTCTCGGCGACTGAGAAATGTATGTGGAATCAGGTGCAAAAGGAGTGTGTTCTTTCACTCTATAGTGCAATCTTGGGCCATTGCATGGTTCCTTATACCTGACGCTTACATTGACCTGTAAGGATAAGTTTTGGCCCCATAACTGACCAAATAAGTGAAGTGTGAAGTGATTCTAACAGTATCACCTGTTAACTGCTTGTCATACTGAGGCAAAGTAACAATTTCACTACCACAGCAGACTCCCTATGCACGTTTCTACAATTCACAGTGTACTACACCAATATACAGGCTCTCTGCATCCAGGAAAAAGCTGATTTTTAATGTGATTCATCACATTAAAAATCATGAAAAAAAATAATATATTTTTGGGGAAAATTAGGCGAACCGATGAAATTTACTCAACTCTACTTGGCATGAGCATACATGGTGTTTTATATAATAGGTTGGCTGTTGGCAATTATACTGTTTAGCAGCAGTCAGATCAGGACTAAGTAAAATTGGATGGCGGATGATGCTCAAGGACTTGGTGATGCCTCATGCTCCTCATAACATACAGTATCTTGTCTGCATTCCAGTGTCACAGTTCAGATTAATTTCTTTCTAAACTTAAAAGTAAACTGGCATTATGGCCCTTCTTTCCCCTCCATAATTATCCTTATTGCACTACAATTCTATGACACAAAGATAAAAAAAAGTGATCCCCTTTGTCAGTTTTTTTAACCTTCTCCCTCTGATGCCATCTGTTTCCCTTCTTTCAGAGTAGTTCAAATAATTTTAGGGTGCATACATCCAAAATGATAGGGAGTGTCTGAATGAACTGTTTATGGTCCTTCCTTCTCTCCCTTATGTGACCCTGTTAGAAAACAATATTGTTTCATTAGAAAGCAGCACTTATGTAGGCCAGGCAGGATAAACCTCCTTTAATCCTTCCAGCCCATGAATGAAATGTAGACTGAATCAGATCACTTTCTCAACAGCATTATCAAGCCACTTCTGCTACTCTCTCAGCTGATAAGCTTGCTCTAGCTAGTGTTTTTAAGCCTAAGGTGACATTGGGAGCTTCAGAGAGGGTAAGGGCTACGTTCCCAGAATGCACCATTTCACACCAGCCATCACACCCTTGGGATAGTGCTCTGCAACCACAGCTTTTTACTGGAACAGCAAGTCATTAATAAGCTTCACATAGTCAATTGTGTAGTAATAGTACGATGTAGTAGCACTCCTTGTACTCTAGCACGTCAGAATGATTGATTTTGTGTACGTATTACTGTAGCCTATATCTAAGAATGCATGGAATAAATAGTGAGACTACGTAACAGTGTAACAAGCCCGCTAATGGCAGAAAATTAACCTTAGGCTATGTTCACATGCTGGATTTTGAAAATCCGCCTACAAAATTCAGCACGGAATCCACACATTTTTTTCAGCGTGTTTATGCAGTTTTTTTTTTTTTTTTATCAATGGGTGTTTAATTCAAAACAAAACTCCATTTTCAGGAGTATAAATATGCGCATAAATATGTACGAGGCTGTTGATTTTTCCCATACATTTCAATGAGAGATTCAGCACAGATTACACCCCAAGATATGGCATGCCGCTTCTTTTTTCCATGTGTGTATTGCTTCCTATTGAGATAGAAATGCTCCAAACTCAGCACAAAAAAACCCCACAAGCATTCACGCGGCTGTAAGTATTTTGCGGTCCTCATACCGGAAGATCCACAAAACACGGATACCGCCTGTGTGCAGGTTGCATCCAAATGCAGAACCATTAACTTCTGCATGCTTCGCATCTGTGAGGCTACATGACATGTCCTATAGTTTGCCGAATCATGCGGACCCTCATATGCGGGTTGCACAAGATTTTGTGTACTGCTAAATATTTATGGCCTTGTGAATGCACACTAACCATGAGCAAAACCATATTCCTGTAAATGTACAAAGTTGGTATTTGCTCATTGATGTCTTAGCGAGTGTATGGCCATGAGTGGCAGGTTCACTGCCAGCATTTCCCAGTACAAAAATCTGTACAAAATGGTATGGAATTTGTTGCAGAATTTATTGCAGAAATGCTGTGGTTTTTTAGCAGATTTCACCATCTGCATTTTAAAGCATGAAATCTGTAGTGGAAATCCACAATCTACAGTCGTGGTCAAAAGTTTTAAGAATTACATAAATATTGGAAATTGGAAAAGTTACTGCTTAAGTTTTTATAATAGAAATTTGCATATACTCCAGAATGTTATGAAGAGTGATCAGATGAATTGCATAGTCCTTCTTTGCCATGAAAATTAACTTAATCCCCCAAAAAACTTTCCACTGCATTTCATTGCTGTAATTAAAGGACCTGCTGAGATAATTTCAGTAATCGTCTTGTTAACTCAGGTGAGAATGTTGACAAGCACAAGGCTGGAGATCATTATGTCAGGCTGATTGGGTTAAAATGGCAGACTTGACCTGTTAAAAGGAGGGTGATAGTTGAAATCATTGTTCTTCCATTGTTAACCATGGTGACCTGCAAAGAAACGCGTGCAGCCATCATTGAGTTGCATAAAAATGGCTTCACAGGCAAGGATATTGTGGCTACTAAGATTGCACCTCAATCAACAATTTATAGGATCATCAAGAACTTCAAGGAAAGAGGTTCAATTCTTGTTGAGAAGGCTTCAGGGCGTCCAAGAAAGTCCAGCAAGCGCCAGGATTGTCTCCTAAAGAGGATTCAGCTGCGGGATCGGAGTGCCACCAGTGCAGAGCTTGCTCAGGAATGGCAGCAGGCAGGTGTGAGCGCATCTGGACGCACAGTGAGGCGAAGACTTTTGGAAGATGGCCTAATGTCAAGAAGGTCAGCAAAGAAGCCACTTCTCTCCAAAAAAAACCATCAGGGACAGATTGATCTTCTGCAGAAAATATGGTGAATGGACTGCTGAGGACTGGGGCAAAGTCATATTCTCCGATGAAGCCTCTTTCCGATTGTTTGGGGCATCAGGAAAAAGGCTTGTCCGGAGAAGAAAAGGTGAGCGCTACCATCAGTCCTGTGTCATGCCAACAGTAAAGCATCTTGAGACTAGGGCTGCAGCTAACGATTATTTGAATAATCGATTAGTTGCCGATTAATTTCTACGATTAATCGATTAATCGGGAAAAACGACAAAATTACAAAACAGAGAGGTTTATATGATCTTACTTGAAAAATTATGTTCAAAGGCCATATTAAAACAAATTGTGGACGACACTATTATGGGGGATCTGTGGACGACACTATAATGGGGGATCTGTGGACGACACTATTATGGGGGATCTGTGGACGACACTATTATGGGGGATCTGTGGACGACACTATTATGGGGGATCTGTGGACGACACTATTATGGGGGATCTGTGGACGACACTATTATGGGGGATCTGTGGACAACACTATTATGGGGGATCTGTGGACGACACTATTATGGGGGATCTGTGGACGACACTATTATGGGGGATCTGTGGACGACACTATTATGGGGGATCTGTGGACGGCGCAGTTATGGAGAGGGGGATCTGTGGACGGCGCAGTTATGGAGAGGGGGATCTGTGGACGGCGCAGTTATGGAGAGGGGGATCTGTGGACGGCGCAGTTATGGAGAGGGGGATCTGTGGACGGCGCAGTTATGGAGAGGGGGATCTGTGGACGGCGCAGTTATGGAGAGGGGGATCTGTGGACGGCGCAGTTATGGAGAGGGGGATCTGTGGACGGCGTAGTTATGGAGAGGGCGATCTGTGGGTGGCGCAGTTATGGAGAGGGGGATATGTGCACTGTTATGGGCATAACAGTGCACAGATCCCTTTCCTCATAACAGTGCACAGATCCCCCTTCCCATAGCAGTGCCATACACAGACCCCCCCTCCTCCCCATAGCAGTGCTATACACAGACCCCCCTCCCCATAGCAGTGCCATAGACAGATCCTCCCCCCTCCCCATAGCAGTGCTATACACAGACCCCCCTTCCCATAGCAGTGCCATAGACATATCCCCCCTCCCCCTTCCCCCTAACAGCCCCGGCCCCGATGCTTGCATCTTTATTTTACCTTTTTACAATGACGCTCCCGCTCCTGTAACAGCCAGGCAGAGCGGACGGCGGCGTAACGTCACTCAATCACGTGACGTGCCTGCTCCGCCCACTTCATGAATGAAGGAGGCGGAGCAGGCGTGTCACGTGAGTGAGTGACGTTACGCCGCCGTCCGCTCTGCCTGGCTGTTACAGGAGCGGGAGCGTCATTGTAAAAAGGTAAAATAAAGATGCAGCGACCGCCCGCCTGCCCGAATAGCAACGAATCGGCGATTATTCGATAACTGGATTCGTCGACAACGAATCCAGTTATCGAATATAATCGATTACATCGATTAATCGTTGCAGCCCTACTTGAGACCATTCATGTGTGGGGTTGCTTCTCACCCAAGGGAGTGGGCTCACTCACAATTTTGCCCCAAAACACAGCCATGAATAAAGAATGGTACCAAAACATCCTCCAACAGCAACTTCTTCCAACAATCCAACAACAGTTTGGTGAAGAACAATGCATTTTCCAGCACGATGGAGCACAGTGCCATAAGGCAAAAGTGATAACTACAGTCATGTGAAAAAATTAGGACACCCTTTGAAAGCATGTGGTTTTTTGTAACATTTTTAATAAAAGGTTATTTCATCTCCGTTTCAACAATACAGAGAGATTAAAGTAATCCAACTAAACAAAGAAAACTGAAGAAAAGTCTTTTCAAGATCTTCTGTAAATGTCATTCTACAAAAATGCCTATTCTAACTGAGGAAAAAGATAGGACACCCTCACATGTATTCCCTCTTAAATTGGCTCAGATCTCACACAGGTATATCACACCAGGTGCACATAATTAGTAGATCGTTACTCTGCATGTTGAATGAGGCTTGCCCTATTTAAACCTCAGACATTTAGTTTGGTGTGCTCCTGACTGTTGAAGTGAGAGTGAGCACCATGGTGAGAGCAAAAGAGCTGTCAGAGGACTTCAGAAAAAAGATTGTAGCAGCCTATGAGTCTGGGAAGGGATTTAAAAAGATCTCAAAAGATTTTGAAATCAGCCATTCCACTGTCCGGAAGATAGTCTACAAGTGGAGGGCTTTCAAAACAACTGCCAACATGCCCAGGACTGGTCGCTCCAGCAAGTTCACCCCAAGAGCAGACCGCAAGATGCTAAAAGAGGTCTCCAAAAACCCTAAAGTGTCATCTCGAGAACTACAGCAGGCTCTGGCTACTGTTGATGTAGAAGTACATGCCTCTACAATCAGAAACAGACTGTACAAGTTTAACTTGCATGGGAGGTGTGCAAGGAGGAAACCTTTGCTTTCCAAGAGAAACATCGAGGCCAGACTGACATTTGCCAGAGATAAAGTTGACAAAGACCAGGACTTCTGGAATAATGTTCTTTGGACAGATGAGTCCAAAATTGAATTATTTGGACACAACAGCAGAGGACATGTTTGGCGTAAACCAAACACAGCATTCCAAGAAAAGAACCTCATACCAACTGTGAAGCATGGAGGTGGAAGTGTCATGGTTTGGGGCTGCTTTGCTGCAGCAGGACCTGGTCAGCTCACCATCATAGAATCCACGATGAATTCTACTGTGTATCAGAAGGTGCTTGAAGAACATGTGAGACCATCAGTTAGAAAATTAAAGCTGAAGCGGAACTGGACCATGCAACATGACAATGACCCAAAACATACTAGTAAATCAACCAAAGATTGGCTGAAAAAGAAGAAATGGAGAGTCCTGGAATGGCCAAGTCAAAGTCCAGATTTGAATCCCATTGAGATGCTGTGGGGTGACTTGAAAAGGGCTGTACGTGCAAGAAACCCCTCAAACATCTCACAGCTGAAAAAGTTCTGCATTGAGGAGTGGGGTAAAATTTCCTCAGACCGATGTCGAAGACTGGTAGATGGCTACAAGAACCGTCTCACTGCAGTTATTTCAGCCAAAGGAGGTAACACTCGCTATTAGGGGCAAGGGTGTCCTATCTTTTTCCTCAGTTAGAATAGGCATTTTTGTAGAATGACATTTACAGAAGATCTTGAAAAGACTTTTCTTCAGTTTTCTTTGTTTAGTCGGATTACTTTAATCTCTCTGTATTGTTGAAACGGAGATGAAATAACCTTTTATTAAAAATGTTACAAAAAACCACATGCTTTCAAAGGGTGTCCTAATTTTTTCACATGACTGTAAGTGGCTCGGGGACCAAAACGTTAACATTTTGGGTCCATGGCCTAGAAACTCCCCAGATCTTTATCCCATTGAGAACTTGTGGTCAATCCTCAAGAGGTGGGTGGACAAACAAAAACCCACTAATTCTGACAAACTTCAAGAAGCGATTATGAAAGAATGTGTTGCTATCAGTCAGGAATTGGCCCAGAAGTTGATTGAGAGCATGCCCAGTCGGATAGCAGAGGTCCTGAAAAAGAAGGGCCAACACTGCAAATACTGACTCTTTGCATAAATGTCATGTAATTGTCGATAAAAGCCTTTGAAACGTATGAAGTGCGTGTAATTATATTTCACTACATCACAGAAACAACTGAAACAAAGATCTAAAAGCAGTTTAGCAGCAAACTTTGTGAAAACTAATATTTGTGTCAATATCAAAACTTTTGGCCATGACTGTACATAGATTGATATCCTGCAAACTAAAAAGCCACAGCACATGTCAAGTTATGTGCAAATTCTGTTGCAAGTTCTCATCCATTTTACTGCTGTGGTATTCACTGTGGATTTTTGAATTTACACACAGAGCTGATGTAGATTGCAAATATTGTTAGGGAGATTACTTTCAACTCTAAAAACATAACAAGCCTTTCAAAACCAATCAATCCACTTTTCATGTTGCTTTCTAATATAAAATAATTCTATCTTTATTATGGTTAGTTCCTGTTAATTCCGGACTCTGAGGCGGATATGCTGCAAATTTCTATCCAGTGTCCCACTGAACTGGATGAGATGTTATCACATGTCATTCAGAAATTACGGAAAAAACACAAACAAAATCCACATTGAAATTAGTAAATTCTCCTGTTTGCCAAACTCTTCCTGCCAGTGCAGGGTATAACACACCACCACTGAACGACAGCTATCATTTCCAATCTCTCCATACACAGGCCTGCTCAACTCAGCCAAGCATGCATGTTTTCTCAGTAGCAAGTGGGGAGCAAACCATCAAGGAACATCTTTTCTCCTTGAGACCAGAAGAATTGGGCAGTTAAAATACGTGCCTGATCCTTTTCTCGCCCAACATCTGCTCTCTGCTGTCAAAGAAGAGTCAGAAGGGCCAAATGCACCATAGATGTGTATTACCCCAGAGTGGTATTACCATTTCTTCATGCAGTGTCCTGAAACACACTCCTTAATGTTATGATTGTGTTTCATGTAAACTGTGCTTGTAAATCTGTTCTCATAAAGTTGCATAGGAAGGAGGAGGTTCTAACAAGTGTGTGTGTGCACAGTGCAGGAAGAAGAAGGTCAGTGTGTGATGATGTCTGAGGACAAGCTGAACCTCAGCAGTCATTTTGAAGAGATATAAAAGCTCCATAGTTAGTTCCATGTACCAGCCCATAAAAGGGAAAAGATTACAGTATCTCCAGGCAACCCAGAGAGGGAATGAGGATATTGACAAAGGAAGGTAACTGTCATTTATTAGACTCCAGACTCCTTTGCATCAGTTGGAGAGATTCAAAGCTACAAGCTACCCACCATAATTAAAGACAAAAGGGCCATTTGAATATAGTATTCCTAGAAGGAGATACAGAAGTACAGCATTATACAGTACAACAGAGAGAGTTCATCCCTCCAACCTGTAGAAATAAGAGAGAGAAAGCCTGATTGTTATAGAGGACGATTCCTTATGCAACTTCTGGGAACTAATGTAAATCACTGTGAAAGCTGCCTTTATGTAAATGACTGTTGTATACCTTGATGATCTGTGGAACAGCTTCAGTAAAGTACTGGGAGTTTGTTAAAAGCTCTAGATGCCCTTATTCTATATCAGGGGTGGCCAACCTTACAGACACAAAGAGCCAGAAAAAAAAATCGTATGACTGCCAGGAGCCACAAGCTATCCGTTTACACAAATATGCATGCACACGACAGTATTACTGCAATTGAGTTATCAAACATTTAAAAGTGCATTTAAACCACCTCTCCTACCTGTAATGTAGACAGCTTTAGTGAGACTTCTGGCAATCTTTGTTTTTCACAATGTGTTTCAAGATTTCTCAGATGACTGCCCCATGCTCAGATGACTGCCCTATACTCAGATGACCGCCATATACTCAGATGACCGCCCCATGCTCAGATGACCGCCCCATGCTCAGAGGACTGCCCTATACTCAGTTGACCGCCCCATGCTCAGAGGACCGCCCATGCTCAGATGACCACCATATACTCAGATGATCGCCCCATGCTCAGATGACTGCCCCATGCTCAGATGACCGCCCATATGCTCAGATGACCGCCCACATGCTCAGATGACCGCCCATATGCTCAGATGACCGCCCATATGCTTAGACGACTGCCCATATGCTCAAACACACTTGGCGTGCTGGGCAGTGGCACCTGTGAAAAAAAAGGCAGAGCAGCAGTGACAGAGACTGAGGCCAGCAGCAGCCATTTCAGTCAGATTAGAGCCAAAGATGCAGAGTGGCTGTAATTGGACTAAAATGGCTGCTGCTGGCCTCAGTGAGTATCTCTGCCACTGCTGCTTGAGTGCCCACTGCCCTGCCCTGCTGTCCACCATTAAAATTCATTAAAATGTACTATGGAGCTGGAAGCAGGTCCTCCTTGCTTTCTGCGCCACTTCTTGCCGCCCCCATAGACTCAGCCTTCGGTCTGATGAATCTGGCTGCTGGGCTGGCACTGGGAAGATTATGGGCGGGCATTAAGTCACACACAAACACTCACAGATGGGGGTGTGTGGCTGTGGGCGGGCACATTGGCGGCTGGTGGCGGGGTTAAGCACTGCAGCTTTGCCTTCTCTGCCGGAGGAGGAGGCAGAGCTGCAGTGAGTGACTGACTCATGTGCCCGCTCTCGGCGCTCTGAATCCTCCAGCCTTCCACCGCTGCAGAGGGGAGAGTAATCGCTGGCTGCACCGCTCCCCTGCGAGCCGCAAATGAAGGCACAAAGAGCCGCATGCGGCTCGCGATCCGCGGGTTGGCCACCCCTGTTCTATATCATCATTTCAACTACTACCACCAACATTTGCATCTAATGGTGCTGGTGTCACGAACCAGGGGCCCAGCCGCAAAAGCACCTTACACCAATTACCATCAAGGGCAACTCAACCAACATCTGGCTGGTGTTCCCTGCAACCAAGAGTGCCCCGGAGGATTTCATGCTGTCTTCCCATCCACTGCACTGCCGGCCCCAAGGGACAACTAAACTGTGAGTACTACTGTCCTCGGCACCTTATCACTAGTACGCTCACACGCGTGCATCCTCCGTAGGGAGACCGGCATGTTGCATGAATTTGCGTCACTAGGAACAGGATTCGTGCAATATAACTGTGTGCCGTTGCCTTATGAGAATAAGCCCCACATGTTTGCCTGAGAGACTGTCAATATGCTTTAATACAGTGCGGACTTTAAAAGCTTTTATTGAGCTGCAGAACTGTCCAAATATATATTGAGAGTTGCCTGGATATGCAGTACTAGTCACCTGTTATTAAACTGCAGTGTCAAAACGGGAAAAATAGCATATTTCTTTGTCATTGTCATCGCTTGCTGTCAGTGAATGGACTTTTCTATGCATCTAAAATAGCCACCTGAAGTCTCTTTGATAGTTGTGCTGCACTATTGCTGTGAGGCCCGCCCCCTATAAATCGGAAAAAAGAAGCCAATCCTCTTACGCAAAATAACTTATTACAATTGTGCCAATACTAACGCTGCTGCTAATACTTGCAAATCAGCGCTGTCTCTCCTGCCTTGCAAACGGACCTAGGGGGAGAGCCGAGCATGAGAAGGAAGTGTGATGTGCGTACGTACGCTAAAGAGATGTGAGACTACAAGAGGGTGTACAGAAAAAATAAAAATATAATAGTGTTCCGATTCCCCTGCAACCTGAGAACCTTCCAGGAGTGTCAGAGTGAGTGCTGCTGGGAAGAATTAACCTTAAGCAAGACTGTTTGGGATCATAATCTTCCTTACAGAGCACCATACTGCTCTATATTAAGTTGTCACAATGACTCTTAAAGGGCCAGACACCTTCAAAGTAGTGGTTGCCCATAGCAATGCAATGCAAAAAGTGTGTGAAACTATATTTAACCTGCATTATATTGAAGGCCTGTCACTGCCATGTCTTAACAAGGAGATAGTGAGCAGCCTGACCTTAACAGGTCCCCTGCAGTAGCCGCAGCTGGTCCTAGTGCATCACCAGCCACTGCAGCACCAAGCATGATTCCTTTAACAATGCCTTATTTCTTTGGAGCACCCTGGTTCCCACAATACGCAGGGGAAGCTCATACTTAAAGGGAATTTAAAGATTTTTTTTTTTGGCTATATTAAGATTGTACCCTGTGTCAGCAGAACAGCAAATGGAAATCCTCATTACACAATTGGAAGGAGCTGCCCTCAGAGAAGTGAAATCCTGGCCAAGCTCAGAGAGAAAAACACTGAAGCAGATATTTGAACGACTCTACACCACCTTCGAACCCAGGACTGTGTCAGAGGTCAAGATGAGATTCTTCACCAAGAGACAGCAGCCGGGTGAGTCACTTAGAGACTTTGCATTATCCTTACAGGAATCCCTGCAGGTGTTATACAGTTAGACCCTCATGAAGCAGAGGATCAAGATAAAACACTGAAAGAATAATTCATTGAAGGTGTTAGGATCGAAACCTTAAAGAGCCAGTTAAAAATGTTAGCTGCACAGCACCCAAGTTCTACCTTCCTAGACTTCAAGAGCTAGCCATCAGTATTTTGGGGAAAGAACCACAGCCAGAACCTGCTAAAATGTCTGTGTATAAGCCAACTGTGCCATCTCCAAAATGTCACTCTATAGTCACTCAGTAAGCCCAAGCTCCGGTTCCTGATGCAGTGGCTGCCTTGACAGAGCTGCTCAAGCTATGGAGACAGATAAAGCAACTCTTCATGCAAAAAGGACCAATAATGAGTAGAACCCTAGATCCCATCACCAATGATCGACTCTGTCAAATTATGGTACCACGCCGAGATGCCAGAATTGTCATCGAAATGTACCACGACAGGTCAAGACACTTTGGTGTACAAAAAACAGAAGCTACCATCTGCTGAAGATTTTATTGGGTTGGAGTGAGAGAACATATTGAGAATTGGTGTAGAGAATGTTCCACTTGTGCCATTGGAAGAAATAAGAGACATGACCAAAGAGCACCATTACATCCCATTGTAAGCAAAACACCCCTAGAAATAGTGGCCATTGATCATGTAAAGCTAGAACCAAGTCTCTCAGGATATACCTAAGCCATGACAATAATTGTTCACTACACCAAATTTGTAGTAGCTGTACCTGTTAAAGACTTGACAGCCAAAACTACCGCAAACGTTTTCTGGAAGAATTTCCTGTTGCCCTATGGATGCCCTGAAAATATTCTCACAGATCAAGGATCTGCTTTTGAATCTCAACTCTTCCATGAACTATGTTCACTTCACAATTGTCAGAAGATGAGAACAATAGCGTACCATCCTCAAAGTAACGGACTTTGCGAAAAAATTAACCAAACCTTGATTCAGATATTGAGAGCTGAACCACCTGCTAAAAGAACTGATTGGCCAACTCTACTACCTCAATTGATGTATATTTACAGCAACAACATCCATTGTTCTACTGGATACACTCCATATTACCTTATGTTTGGCCGTCAAGGAAGATTACCTGCAGATCTCGCCTTGGATGTACAAGTTCCAGATTCCATCAATCCTGTACCACAAACTGGGTCAGTGAACATCAAAAACGCCTAGCTGATGCCCAAGAGATTGTGCAAATCCACATGGCGAATGTATGCCAAAAGCAACAGAAAGACTATGATCAGTCTGCAAAAGCAGAACCCTTAAAACTTGGTAACCATGTGTGGCTGAAAAATAATCATCGCACCAGTAAACTGGATAGTAAATGAGATAGAGAACCCTACGTCATCACAGCTATTCCCAATTCTGAGACTGATATCTACGAAATCACCAAAGAAAACAGAGCACCACAAATAGTGCATCGCAACTGTCTCAAGCTGTGTTTGCAGGACGAAGCTCCAATACAAGAAGAAACTTCATCCACAGAGAGTGTCTGAAAAATCACCTGATCCAGAGGAACAACACAGTCTATTGCAAAACTATTATTGGAGTCAGATCCCCTACAGTGGTTTCTTATGCCAGGACATAACTTTCTTGTTTCCGCCAAGACTAATACAGCCCCACCTGTCACCGCTAGATCTCTGAGTAGCTCTGATAGACGTTCTTCAGTACCT
This sequence comes from Bufo gargarizans, assembly GCF_014858855.1. Classification (NCBI taxonomy): domain Eukaryota; kingdom Metazoa; phylum Chordata; class Amphibia; order Anura; family Bufonidae; genus Bufo; species Bufo gargarizans. The sequence continues at coordinate 59,221,625 of NC_058090.1, forward strand.
CTTGCTTGAGGTTCTTTTGTTTTGGTTTCATTTGTCATCTCGTTTCCCTCTCTCAGCTGTCATTTAGTTGCACTGATTGCATCCCTTTATATCCCCTCCCATACTGCATCACTTTGCAGTTTATACAACTTCCTGGATTGTGCTCACTGCTAGCTGCTGCAACTGCTGGTTCCTCATTTTAGTCTGTTACTTTATTTGTGTTTTCCTGTTGGCTTGATCCTAGGTGACCCTGACTCCCTCCGTATTAAGTGTAGGGAGCCGGTGGTCATGTCCCCTCACTATTATAGGGTTTTCAGGTGTCACACAGTCTAGATATAAGGGCATGCAATTATCTTGTGATTGTGTTTCATGTAAACTGTAATGGGGACGAGGGCGGCGCAGCACGGCAGTGCGCAGTGAGAGGCCGCCAGACTAAAAAGTTGGACATGCAATACTTTTAGTCCGACGGCCTCTTGACGGAGCGGCAGTCCGGCGGCATGGCTAAATAGCGGCAGGACGGATCAGACAGGGAAAACAGCCTGTCAGATCCGTCCTGCCGCTAGAGTGAAAGTACCCTTATGCGCCTTCTCACCGCATGCCAAGCACAGCAATAATTGGGAATTCATTATTTGCTTCCAGTCTTTGCCTACTAGTTCAGCTGCATCACCATGCAGCAATCATCCTATCTGTAGAAAGATAAACCATCGTTACTATAAGTGTTGAGCAAATCGAAGTCAAATGATTTGACTTTGATCTGAATTTCTGGAAAAATTCAATTCGCCACAAAGCCGAATTACCTCGCGGTTCATAGTAACAAATCAATTTTTTCTGAAATGATGGTAAAAAAAAAAAAGATACACACTCACCTCATCCATTTGTTTGTGGAGTGGCTGTTGCAGCCATCTTGATTGAAGAAACCACACAAAATGTCGCGAGCGGTGACGCTGGGTAACACTGACATGGAAAAGGACTTTTAGTGAACAGCAAACAAAGCTGTAGAAACCAGTGTCAGGCAGTTGCTGCCAAGGCCAATAAGATAATGGGTTGCATTGTCCTACCACTTTACAAATTACTAGTCAGACCACACATGGAGTACTGTGTACAGTTCTGGGCTCCTGTGAACAAGACAGACATAGCAGAGCTTGAGAGGGTTCAGAGGAGGGCAACTAAACTAATAACTGGAATGGGTGGACTACAGTATCCAGAAAGATTATCCAAATTAGGGTTTTAGGGGAAATCTAATAACTATGTATAAATATCAGGGGTCAGTAGAGAGATCTCTCTCAACATCTATTTATCCCCAGGACTGACTGTGACGAGGGGACATCCTCTGCGTCTGGAGGAAAGAGGTTTGTACACAAACATAGTAGAGGTGTCACGGAAGGTGTACAGGAAACTAGAAGACACAAAATGAATATCCGACTCACTGGATCCAAAACTAAGGAACAAAAGGGAGAGCCCTGCATCAGACCTGGCTCTCTCCCTGACTGCTCAGCCTATGCGAAAATCCCAATGGTAGATGATCGCATATCCTCGTACCTCGACTGTATAACACCTGAACACCCTATAATAGTAAGGGGACACAGCCACCGGCTCCCTACATTTAATACAGAGGGAGTCAGGGTCACCTGGGATCCAGCAAACAGAAAAACACAAATGAATGAACAAAACTTATCTGTAGAAGACTCAGAAGTAGGATCAGCATTCACACACTCCAGGAAGGAATATAAACCGCAAAGTGAAGCAGTCTGGGAAGGGATTTAAAGGGATGCAATCAGTGCAACTACATGACAGCTGAGAGAGGCTAACGAGATGAGAAAATGAAAGCAAAACAAAAGGAAGCTCAAGGAGGAGGTTCTGAAAGGCATCTGTCAGAGCTTCTCAGATGTCTGGTGGTGACAGTACCCCTCCTTCTACGACTGGACTCCGGACACTCAGAGCCCACCTTCTCAGGATGGGACCTATGGAAAGCCCTGATGAGACGAGTGACCTTAATGTCCGTCACTGGGACCCACATCCTCTCCTCAGGACCATAACCCTCCCAATGAACGAGGTACTGGAGAGAACCGCGGACAACACGAGAATCCACAATCCTAGAGACCTGAAATTCAAGATTACTATCAACCACAATCGGAGGAGGAGGCAAAGACGAGGGTACAATGGGTTGGACATAAGGTTTTAATAAGGACTTATGAAAAACATTATGGATCTTCCAAGTCTGAGGAAGATCAAGACGGTAGGCAACAGGATTGATGACGGACAAGATTTTGTAAGGCCCAATAAACGTAGGACCCAACGTCCAGGAGGGAACCTTCAATTTGATATTCTTAGTAGACAACCACACCAGATCACCAACATTCAGGTCCGGACCAGGCACACGTCTCTTATCCGCCACACGCTTATATCTCTCACTCATGCTCTTTAGATTATCCTGAATCTTTTGCCAAATAGATGACAAAGACGAGGAGAATCTGTCCTCATCAGGTAAACCAGAAGACCCCTCTCCAGAGAATGTCCCAAACTGCGGATGAAACCCATATGCACCAAAAAATTGTGACTTATCAGAGAACTCCTGACGACGGTTATTTAAAGCAAACTCAGCAAGGGACAAAAAAGAACACCAATCCTCCTGATTCTCCGCCACAAAACAGCGCAGATGTGTCTCCAGATTCTGATTGACGCGCTCTGTCTGGCCATTCGACTGCAGGTGGAAAGCAGAAGAGAATGACAACCGAACCCCCAAGCGAGAACAGAAAGCCTTCCAGAATCTGGAAACAAACTGCGTGCCCCTATCAGAGACTATGTCTGAAGGAATACCATGCAATTTGACAATGTGATCAATAAATGCCTGCGCCAGCGTCTTAGCATTGGGCAAGCCAGGAAAAGGGATGAAATGCACCATTTTGCTAAAACGGTCCACCACCACCAGAATCACAGTCTTCCCCGAGGAACGAGGCAGGTCCGTAATGAAGTCCATGGACAGATGTGTCCAAGGACGGGAAGGAATGGGTAAGGGAAGGAGAGGACCTGATGGCCGTGAATGAGGAACTTTGGCACGAGCGCAGGTCTCGCAGGCTGCCACAAAACCCTCAACCGACTTACGAAGCGCCGGCCACCAGAATCTCCGAGCGATGAGATCCACTGTGGCTCTTGCCCCCGGGTGCCCAGCAAGGACCGTATCGTGGTGTTCCTTAAAAATCTTGTGTCTTAAAGCGAGAGGCACAAACAACCTCCCAGGAGGACAAAGATCAGGAGCCTCTGACTGGGCTACCTGAACCTCTGCCTCCAATTCAGGATAAAGAGCAGAGACCACCACACCTTCAGCCAAAATGGGACCCGGGCCTTCAAAATTCCCACCTCCCAGGAAAACATCGTGACAGGGCATCCGCCTTCACATTCTTAACCCCAGGGCGGAACGTGACAACAAAATTAAACCTGGAAAAGAACAAAGACCATCGGGCCTGTCTCGGGTTCAGACGCTTGGCTGACTCCAAGTAGGCCAGATTCTTATGGTCAGTAAACATGGTAATAGGGTGTCTGGCTCCTTCTAGCCAATGGTGCCATTCCTCAAAAGCCAACTTGATGGCCAACAACTCCCTATCTCCCACATCGTAATTTCTCTCTGCGGAGGAGAGTTTCTTCGAGAAAAAGGCACACGGTCGCCATTTGGCAGGAGAGGGACCCTGAGACAAGACCGCACCCACACCCACCTCAGAAGCATCAACCTCAACTATGAAGGGTAGAGAAATATCAGGTTGTACCAAGATGGGAGCGGAAGCAAAACTCTCCTTGATATTAGAAAAGGCCTTACGCGCCTCTACCGACCAGGAGGAAAAATCTACTCCCTTTCTAGTCATATCAGTGAGTGGTTTAACAACAGAGGAATAATTCGAAATAAACTTCCTGTAAAAATTGGCAAAGCCCTAAAAACGCATCAGGGCCTTCTGATTCTCAGGAAGCTCCCACTCAAGCACAGCGCGGACCTTCTCGGGGTCCATGCGAAAACCAGAAGCGGAGAGAAGAAACCCCAGAAATTGAATTTCTGGAACCGCAAACACACATTTTTCCAGTTTAGCGTACAATTTATTCTCCCGCAGGATGAGCAAGACCTGACGTAAGTGTTCCTTATGAGTTTTGAAATCAGGAGAAAAAATCAAAATGTCATTTAGATACACTAATACAAATTTCCCCATTAAATGATAAAAAATGCTGTTCACAAAATGCTGAAAGACGGCTGGAGCATTCATCAAACCAAAAGGCATAACCAAATTCTCAAAATGGCCCTCAGGGGTATTGAAGGCCGTCTTCCATTCGTCTCCTTCTCTGACCCTGACCATGTTGTATGCCCCTCTTAGATCCAACTTGGAAAAAACTTTAGCCCCAACAATCTGGTTAAACAGGTCCGGGATCAGAGGAAGCGGATAAGGGTCACGAATTGTGATACTGTTCAGCTCCCTGAAATCCAGACATGGTCTTAAAGAACCATCTTTTTTCTTAACAAAGAAAAAACCAGCGGCAACAGGTGACTTTGAGGGTCGTATCTATCCCTTTCTCAGACTCTCAGAGATATAAGCACGCATAGCGACCCTTTCAGGTTGGGAGAGATTGTATAAACTAGATTTAGGCTGCTTGACGCCTGGGGTGAGATTAATAGGGCAATCGTACTCCCTGTGCGGGGGCAAGTCCTGAACACCACTCTCATCCAGCAAACAGAAAAACACAAATAAAATGAACAAAACTTATCTGTAGAAGACTCAGAAGTAGGATCAGCATGCACACACTCCAGGATAGAATATAAACCGCAAAGTGAAGCAGTCTGGGAAGGGATTTAAAGGGATGCAATCAGTGCAACTACATGACAGCTGAGAGAGGCTAACAAGATGAGAAAATGAAAGCAAAACAAAAGGAAGCTTAAGGAGGCGGTTCTGAAAGGCAACTGTCAGAGCTTCTCAGATGTCTGGTGGTGACAAGAGGATTCTTTACGGTAAGAGCAGTGAGACTATGGAACTCTCTGCCTCAGGAGGTGGTGATAGTGAATTCACTAAAATAGTTCAAGAGGGGCCTGAATGTATTTCTGGAGTGTAATAATATTACAGGTTGTAGTTACTAGAGAGGGATCCAGGGAGTTATTCTGATTGCCTGATTGGTGTGAGGAAGGAATTTTTTTCACCCTAAAGTGAGGAAAATTGGCTTCTACCTCACAGTTTATTTTTTTGCCTTCCTCTGGATCAACTTGCAGGATGACAGGCCGAACTAGACGGACAGATATCTTTTTTCAGCCTTATAAACTATGTTACCAAGACAGCGCACACGCTGGTCGCAGTGACGTGATCAGTGATTTTGCACTGTTTCTTTAATCAAGATGGCCGCGATGGCCATTCTGCGAGCAAATGGATAAGCTGATTATTTTTATTTTTATTTAAACCTTGATTAACCCCTGAAAGGTTTAATTTTAATGTCAGATAATGCAATCAACGATGAACGCAGCATCTTAGGGGTTCAATGACGGAGGATGGTGCGATTGGCGTTTCCAGTCATTGCACCTGCTACAGTAATTCGTAACAAATCTAATTTTTATGTGAAATTCAACGAAGCAGCCAAATCACATTTTTGATAACTTCGCTCATCTGTAGTTACGATGATTGTTCATCCCCATAAGTCATTGTAGCACATCCCTGTTTATGCAGGGCAATGTGCTACTGATAATTGATGATTTTATGTGGCTAATATGAGTGTGTCACTTGACAAATGAGCATTTTACTTATTTGTCTGGGGATCAATGCCACATTTGGCAATTATTGGAAACGGGTTTATAGGATCATTTGTTCCTTATAATTTGCCCAATCCTTGTGCCATGTAGAAGGACCTTTATACTGCAAGGTAGCCCAGTTGTAGTGTATTGGAGGCCAGGCATGTGAAGGTCTTGCATAACATTGTTCTCACTTTATTCACCTTATACAGACTTCTAAATTCTTCCTTAAAGATATATAAAAAAAAGCAAGGGCTTCTTGTTTATTTATCAAGGTAGATTTATGGCTCATGAATACCATTGTATTACATGTCTAAACGAGCTGTGAATGGTAATGAAGTGCCATATGTAAGCATTGTGTTACTCCTCCATCCACAATCCAAGCCGTTGCTGAAAGATAATGTCATGGTTGGCTAATTTTATTTCAAGACACGGAGGCTCCTATTGCATTATCTCTCTTTACTGACAAAACCACAGCAGCAAAGAAAAAACTTAGGAGATTAGCATATCTCCATGGTAACAAGCTCCTCCCACTTGCTCCCCTATATATAGTCTCTGTAGCAGGAAGCCTTCCTCTTTCTTTGCTGCTGCCACAGCTAAGTACCTCACTGTGCCTATTTTCGAATGTTTATATGTAATACACTGTATATATATATACATTTCCTTCCTTACAGGGTGCGGTCTTTACCCAGTTATCCATTTATTATGGTTGGTGTCATTTTGCAGGTGTATTTGTAATTTTTTCTCCACAGGTTGCGCGCCATTTTTCATTTCCGTATACCACATCGTTTTCTTTATCAAATCTTTCCCTCACTCCGACCCACCCTGTACTCACCCCCCTTTTCGCCTGTTTTTCCTCTCAGCCTTATAATACCTTGCGCTTCCTCGACCGGTCGCCATTTTAGTCGCACTGCCCCGAGATCTCGCACGGATCCTTCCGTTCGCGAGAATCTCGGCGGCCATTTTGGATCCCTTCTGGCCACTCCGAAAATCTTGCGTTATTTCTATCGCGAGATTTTCGGCGGCCATTTTACAGTCATTTGTAGGCGCGCAATCAAGTCAGTCACATCCTCGGTTTATCGCTGCCAGGCTGCGTTTCTTCTCTGCGTCTTGTGGGGTAACTCACCCCAATTAAATTATTTGTTTTTTCTCCAACTACCCTGTTTATTAGGTCTATAAATTTAACCCAGATTATACTTAGAGACAATAAATCTCTCAATATTACCTCAGTTACCATGTCACATACCCCATCCAGACATTCTATAGCTGAGGAGTCTGAGGTAGAATTTCACTCCCCTCCTACAGCATCTGAATTTAGTGCAGCCCCTTCCACCTTAGACCCTAACCAGGTTGATATGTTACAGCGCTCTGTGTCAGAGGCTATTATTGCGGCAATGGGATCTATGTCCCATTCCCTTTCCATGACAATTGCAGATGCACTTAAGAGTCAGCCCCCCACACCCTCAGTTGATACCCAAGCAGGTGCTACTTCCCATCCTACCTCCAGAATTGATTTGACTGGTGTGACCATAGCCACCCAAGACGGCGCGCCAAGGTCGCGCAAAAGAGCCTTTTCCCGCCAGGCAGAAAAGGCGAGGAGTTGGAAATGTGCCAGAGCACAACCAGAGTCAGTCTCAGGATCCGAATTCGGTTCTGACTATGAGGAGGCTAGATTTGAGGATGAGGAATATCCAGATGCAGACCTGTCTGACTCCCCATATGTTCGGCCTACTGACAGTTCCGCTACTGCGGCTATACCGTCGACATCCCAGGCTGCATTGGGTTCATCCGGTCCTTTGACCGACCCCTCTGGAGAGCCATTATTTGATCCTGACTCCTTGCACCACCCAAGGTCGGCTGAGTGGCTACCGCTGGATCATGTAGCCCAATACTTAGAGTCCAGAGTCCGCTGCCCCCTCAGTAAGGAGGCGCGTAAAAAGCTCAGGGCTGAATGCCCGCGGCCCTTAATACCAAACAAAGTGTGCGATACACCATCAGTAGACCCTAAGATGGTCCAATTTCTATCCAAATCTGGCTGGAATCCTAGGAGAGGCCTAGATTCTGCTCTTCGAGCATGCCAAGATAAACTGCTGGACATATTTGGGCCCCTAGCAAAAAATTTTGAACTAGCTGAGACCGCAAAGGCGGCTAATGAGTCTGTGGACCCTGAGGTCCTCCGTGCCTGGGCACAACGTGCCATTTGTATAGCTGGGAATGTCAACACTTCCCTGTCAATAGAAAGACGTAAGGCGATCTTATTTAAGATCGAGCCTAAATTAGCTAATTTAGCTCTGTCCGAATCTGGTAGTGAGGCACAGGGCCTCCTCTTTGGTGACTCATTCATTAAAGACATGAGCAAATTTGTGGGAGCATTCACGGCCCTTGACAAGGCCCAATCCTCCATGAAGAGGGTTTTCCACCCTCGTTTTTCTCACAGGGCCGGCAGCTCCAGGGGCCGTCGGTCCGGCCGCTCCTCTTTCCAGACCCGGGGCTCGGGTCGAGGTTCCTACAGCCACCGATCCTATTCAGATAGATCCTCATTCCAGGATTCCAGACAACCAATGGGTTTCTTCCCATCCCGAGGCGCCCCCAATCGTAGAGGTTTCCGTGGAAACTCCGGCTCCCGCCGCCCTTTCGGTAAGTGTACCACCACTTATTTTTCTCGACTTTGTGTAGGGGGCAGACTACGACATTTTTCTCGTCCTTGGTCCGCCATCACCACGGACACTTGGGTGCTCTCCACAATCCTTGGTTTCCAGATAGAGTTGGTGAGTTTTCCGTTTCTTCCCAACCCCCCCTACCCTATGGCCACTTCATCAGAAACCCTCTTCCACATAGACAAGGAATTGATGGACCTACACAGAAAGGAGGCGATCGAACGTGCTCCAGATTACTCCGGAGGAGTTCTCAGCACGATCTTTCTGGTGCACAAGAAGGGCGGCCAAATGCGCCCAGTCATCAACCTACGCCCCCTAAACAGGTTTGTGCGATATCGACACTTCAAGATGGAGGGCATCCATATTCTCAGGGATCTCCTAATAAAAGGGGATTGGATGGTGAAACTCGACCTAAAGGACGCGTACCTCACCGTCCCTGTAGAGGAATCCTCCAGAGACCTGCTTCGCTTCAAATGGAAGGGAGAAATTTGGCGTTTCACTTGCCTCCCCTTCGGTCTTTCATCGGCTCCATGGTGTTTCACCAAACTCATGCGACCGGTGGTAGCATGGCTCCGCAGTCGAGGAATTCGACTAATTATCTACCTGGACGACATACTTCTGCTGGCCCAGGACAGACAGACCCTTCTCTCGCATCAAGCCTATTAACCGGATTGGGATTCCTCATCAACTACGACAAGTCCGTTTTGACACCAGCACGGATAATGGAATTCCTAGGGTTTTCCGTGGATTCGGTAGCAGAAACCCTCAGTCTTCCGACGACAAAGATCAAGGAGATTCGCAAGGAACTACGCAGAACGCTGGACATGCCCCGGATTTCCCTTCGACATCTGGCTCGAATCATCGGCCTCCTATCGTCCTCCATCCAGGCCGTTTTTCCAGCTCCTTTACACTACCGAGCCCTACAACGCCTGAAGACGGCGCATCTTCACAAAGGAGCCACCTACGCGGATTTTATTTGTCTGGACGACGAAACTCGGGACGAGATCCATTGGTGGATCGGCAATCTTCAAGCCTGGAACGGGAAGGCGATTTGCGGTCCCCGTCCGGATTTCACAGTAGAGTCGGACGCCAGCCTACTTGGTTGGGGAGCCCACTGCGAGGGCATTTCGACCGGGGGTCGTTGGTCAGTAGAAGAGTCTCCTTTACACATCAACGCCTTGGAACTCCTAGCGGGCTCATTCGCTATTCGCAGTTTTGCGAAGGACATGACCAAGGTTTGCATTCGATTACGTATGGACAACGTCTCCGCTGTCCGTTATGTCAATGCCATGGGCGGTACCCATTCTCCCATGCTGTCTCATTTGGCCAGGGATTTCTGGTCTTTCTATCTGAGTCGGGAACTTACAGTGGTGGCGGAATACATCCCAGGACTACACAACGTTCAGGCGGACTGGAGCTCACGCTATCTCAAGGATGCCAGCGACTGGAGATTAGATGCGCAGGTGTTTTCTACCATCTCCTCAATCTGGGGCCCTGCTTGCATCGATCTCTTCGCCTCCCGTTTGAACAAACAACTACCGAGGTTCTTCAGTTGGCGCCCGGATCCAGAAGCGGAAGCTGTAGACGCATTCCTTCAAGATTGGTCAGAGGATCTTCACTACGCGTTTCCACCGTTCTCAATGATTCCGAGAACCCTGAACCAGGTCCGTTCCCAATCAGCGGAGATCATCTTGATCGTTCCGTTCTGGACCACTCAGTCATGGTTTCCCAACCTTCTAGAGCTTCTCATCTTCCCTCCTTTTCTTCTACCAGTTTACCCAGATCTCCTCTTAGGTCCGGAAGACGCTCAACATCCTCTCCTTCTGGAGGGTTCTCTCCGATTACTGGCGTGCAGAGTTTCAGGCGTTCCTACCAAGGCTATGTCCTTTCGGAACCAACTTGGAGATTACTGGAAGAGTCTTGGGCTCCTGGCACCAGACGGGCTTATAGAGCGGCCTGGAGATCTTGGTCTAGTTGGTGCGTGGACCGGGGTCTGGATCCCGTTTCGGCCACTGTAACAGACATCTTAAATTTCCTTACTTCCCTATTCGACGACGGTAAGGCTTATCGGACTATAAATCTTTTCAGGTCCGCCATTTCCTCTTTTCATCAAGGTTTTGAAGGCCGCCCTTCAGGCCAACACCCTTTAGTCTGCCGCCTACTCAAGGGCGCCAGGATGGCTCGTCCTCCCAGACCACGCCTTTCCACCACTTGGGACGTTTCTCTGGTCTTAAATCTTTTTCTTCCTGGCCATCCAATTCGGAACTCTCATTACGCCAATTGTCAGCTAAACTGGTCACTCTGTTCTGTCTGATCTCTTGTAAGAGAGTTTCTGACGTGAGAGCGTTAGATTATAACGCCAGATTTTTCTCTCCTGAAGGAGTCACCTTTGACATTTCTCGTCGGACTAAGACCCAGATTCGTTCTGTGTCTTATCCTTCTTTTCCGGGAGTTCCTGCCCTTTGTCCCGTATCTTGTCTACGCGAATACGAGTATCGAACTTTATCTCATCGTTCCAACGAGCTCCCTCAGTTGTTCCTTTCTTACCGACGTCCGTTTGCCCCAGTTTCCACCACAACTTTGGCTAGATGGGTTAAATGGCTCATGTCTTTAGCGGGTGTTGATACTTCAATATTCACCGCTCATTCTACTCGAAGCGCATCGTCTACTTCTATGATGGCGGCGGGCGCTCGCCTGAAGGACGTTATGAAAATTGCAGACTGGTCCAGAGTATCGACTTTCAGAGACTTCTATTTTCGTCCTACTCAACATGTTTTTACTCCTGTTATTGGACAGCTTTAAACTCGCAATAGGAGCCTCCGTGTCTTGAAATAAAATTATATGATTTTGCTAATTTATGACGTAAAGTCATGATTTTATGAAAGACACGGAGGCGAGTATTGCCCTCCCTCACTTATTTTCCCTCCCTGCTCACTTTAATTTAGTTATTTATTTATTTATTTATTTAATAAATTATTGTATTATTTTGACTTGGTGACGTCCACTTATACTTGCCATTTATTATGCTCCTTGCTGCTTTGCATGCACATGTTCCTTTAGTGTTTACTATTACCCCCTCTATGTGATTTTCCTTTTTCTTTTTTCTCCTAGTGTGACTTAATCCTCACTATCGGCTGGATTACGTATGATCTACATTCTTAGTTCCCAGTTTCGACATTGCAGTTCCGGTTTGACCAGTTCTCGGCTTCTGTTTCAAAGTTCCTGAAGAGTTGGAGTGGCATCCGCCAAGAAAGAGGAAGGCTTCCTGCTACAGAGACTATATATAGGGGAGCAAGTGGGAGGAGCTTGTTACCATGGAGATATGCTAATCTCCTAAGTTTTTTCTTTGCTGCTGTGGTTTTGTCAGTAAAGAGAGATAATGCAATACTCGCCTCCGTGTCTTTCATAAAATCATGACTTTACGTCATAAATTAGCAAAATCATATAATTTAAATCCACTTTCTGGTCTGCCGACTTTGTGTTAGTGTGGGTTTTACTGTATGCTAGTCTTGTGGACCCTAGCCGTTTTCTGATCTACATACTCATCTACACACTGCAGACTTCACTCTGACCTGTTTATTGCTTTGTTCCTTGGATTGCTTAACTCTATGGTCCCAATGCTTTGACTCTGCCTTGTTTAAGAATTTGTTACTCTCTTTTCCCTGGTAGTTTTGCTGACCACTTGTTGCTGATCTCTACCTGTCACTGAACTACGAGCTACTTTGGGTGAGCGTAACCTGTGGATTCACTGGGGAAATATCCATCCCTCCTTGTATGGCAGGGAGTGTACAATGCATAATACTTTATCAGGGATCAGCAAGCTCTGGCACTCCAGCTTTGGTGAAACTACCACTCCCAGCATACACACTCACTTGGCTGTTGTCAGAACTCCTGTAGAAGTGAATGGAGCATGCTAAGAGTTGTAATTTCGTCAAAGCTGGAGTGCCAGAGGCTGCTGACCACTGCCTTAGACTCTACCCAGGTTTAGGCTATGCCAATCGAATTACGTCTTACAGGACCCGCCTCTGCACCAACATTGCAAAACCGTCCAATGGTACGCAAAATGCCTATGGCTCCGTAGTACAGAGATGAAAGTAACGTGTGCAAAATGTCCAAGTGACAGCATCAATAGAAATTTCTGATTTCCTATAAATCTCAGCTTTCTTCTCTGTACACATCGTAACTAGTGTTGAGTGAATTGAAGCATCCGAAGTGAAATTGGATCTAAAGTTTAGCAAAAATTTGACTCCCCTTGAATACTAATTTCCTCACGCTTTGTGGTAACAAATTGTTTTTTTTTCCCTAAAATGGCAGATGCATGTGTTACACAGTGAAAGTAAGAAGCCCGGGAACGTGAGATCACCCATAATGTCATGCAGCCCGCCAATGTGCTGTTATCCATCACCTTGTGAGGTCACAGCCCTTTAAAACCCTCATCCTGTGTGGTCTCCGCTAATTTCACTGTGAGCTGAACTTAGGGAGTGATAAACGCTTATGCACTAGGGACAGTGTTGCTGAAAATAGTTTAAAAAAAAATATTGGAAAGGGAGAGTGGAGGGAGAGGGAGGTAGAGTAGTTTTTGGAGACTGTAGGGAGAGCATAGGGAAACAGCAGAGAGACTGCAGGTTGAGTGCAATTGCCGAGTGCATCTTGTTCAACTGCTGCAACATTCATAGTTAATGCATTGCTTTATAGATAGATTTACTTACTATGCCTCAGTATTAAAGGGCGGTCTAATATATTGCTGCATGCATCTTATTCAACTGCTGCCACTACAGGCTCTATCATAGGGATGGGCCTCACCTCAATGGGAAAGGGTCAGCTGTTTTGGGGGAGAAGATGGCTAGAAGATTGGAGGAGTGTTTAAACTAGGGACTGGGGGGAGGGTAATTACATTATAGGAGCAGAAGATAGTGCAGATAGAGACCTGGGGCAAGGTAATGGGACTGGGGGAGGAATGGAAGGAGGGACTAGTACAGTTCAGAAGGAAAGGTATAGGGTAAAAAATATACATAAACCTCTTAATTGTATGAATACTAATGCCAGAAGCCTGACTTATAAAACTGGTGAACTGGAATTGGCGATGTGTGAGGAGGACTTTGACATAGTGGGAATAACTGAGACATGGCTGGATGATAGCTATGACTGGGCGGTTAACGTACAGGGTTACAGTCTGTTTAGAAAGGATCGGAGAACGGAGAAGGGGAGGGGTCTGCCTTTATGTAAAGTCTTGTCTAAGGCCCACACTCCGGGAAGATATAAGTAAGGGACATAAACATGTGGAGTCACTGTGGGTAGAAATACATGGAGGAAAAAACAATAATAACATACTAAGAGGAGTTTATTATAAGCCACCTAATATACCAGAGTCCACAGAATATCTACTACTAAACAAAATAGACGAGGCGGCAAATCATAATGAGGTAATCATTATGGGGGACTTCAACTACTCAGATATAGACTGGGAAACTAAAACCTGTAGATCTCACAAAGCAAACAGGCTCTTGGCAATAACTAAAGACAATTAAGTTTTCCAACAGGATCAGGACCGGACTAGAGGGACAGCCACACTGGACTTAGTATTAACCAATAGACCTGACAGAACAACAGATGTGCAGGTTGGGGGATACCTGGGAAATAGTGAAAGTAATAACCTTACAATTGTCATTTAAGAGAGTGTTTCTTAAGGGAGGAAAAAAAATAACAAACTTCAAAAAAGCTAAATTTAGCCAACTAAGAGAGGCCATAGACCTAACTAATGGGACAAAGTCCTCAAAATTAAAAATACAGCCACAAAATGGGAAATATTTAAAACCATCCTAAAATCTAATTGTGAGAGGTACATACCTAATGGGAATAAAAAGTTAAGGAGCAAGAAAAAAACTATGTGGATAAATGGAATTGTAAAGAAAGCAATACATGTCAAAAATGAAGCATTTAAATCACTAAAACAGGAGGGGAGAGAGGAAGCATTAAAAAACTATAGGGAAAAAATCTGATATGTAAAAGACAAATAAAAGCAGCCAAACTAGAGACCGAGAGATTAATTGCCAAACAGAGTAAAACTAACCCTAAAATGTTCTTTAATTATATAAATGGTAAAAAGTATAAATCTGAAGGTGTCGGCCCTTTACAGAGTAATGAGGGGGCCGTTGCAGAGAGCGATGAGGAGAAAGCACTATATTCACTGAAGAAAATAAACTGTCAGATGAAATGCAGAATGTAAAAGTAAATTACCCATTAACCCCTTAAGGACCGAGGACGTACCGGTACGCCCTATTTCCCGAGTCCTTAAGGACCGAGGACGTACCGGTACGTCCTGACTTAAAATCTGAATTCCGGCGCCGCGGGGGTTAATCGAAACGGGATTTCGGCTGAAATCATTCAGCCGGCATCCCGTAACAACGCAGGGGGGGGGGTCATTGGACCCCCCCGTATCGGCGATCGCAGAAAACCGCAGGTCAATTCAGACCTGCGGTTTTCTGCGTTTCCGGTCCATTCGGGTGTCCTGTGACCCGATGAACCGGAAAAAGACTGCGATCGGTGGCGTAATTTTACACCACCAATCGCAGTCCGAGGATTTGCAGAGGCGGAGCTGGCCCTGGTGCTGAACGCCGCTGTCCAGGGTGCTGATTGGTGCAGGGGAGAGAGGCGCGAGATTCAAACTTCCTGCGCTCCTCTCTCCCCTCCTCTTCCTGTCCAGCACCCTGACCGTGCAGCATCGTCCAGCACCAGCTCCTGTGTCCCCCTAAATCGGCATCCATCACCCTCCTGCACCCATCGCCACCCAGGTAGGTTAGGGTCAGTGAGGGAGAGGCACCTTTAGGCAGGGATAGAAGGGAAAAGTTAGAAAAAAAAAAAAGCACATTTATTCCAAACTTTTTTTTTTCAACTTTCAGACCCCAGACCCCCCCTGCCACTTGCCCCCCCCCCGCATCCCCCCCACCGCATCCTCCTCATCATCATCGGATGACGATGAGCCACCAAGGCAGCGGAGACGCCGCCAGGCGGAGCCAGGGGCCACACATGCTAGGGATCCTGTGGCCCACCCTAGTACGAGCCGCCCTGGGGTTCGTACTGGTTTCCCGGCCCACCAAATAAGTTCACCGGAGCCCCCTGCCGATGAACTTAGCTGGTGTCCCCCAGTGGACTTTGAGCCTGAGATTCCGGATTTCGCTGGCAATCCTGGAATCCAGATTCCCACAGTGGGGTTTACTGAAATAGACTTTTTTAGTTTTTTTTTCAGTAACCCACTGGTGAATTTGATGGTGGAGCAGACGAATCTGTACGCCCAACAGTTCGTCGCTCAAAACCCAGGCTCAGTTTTGGCTAGACCCGGTGGCTGGTCGCCGGTCAGTGCAGCCGAAATGAGGACATTTTGGGGCCTCGTGCTGCATATGGGTCTAGTCCAAAAACCCAGTGTCAGGCAATACTGGAGTGGGGACGTCCTGAACCAGACCCCACTGTACAGTATGGTCATGATACGTCACCGGTTTGAGGCCATCCGGAAATGTCTGCATTATTCCGATAATGCAGCATGTCCACCCCGAGGTGATCCTGCCTATGACCGGCTGTACAAGATACGGCCGGTCATCGATCACTTTGGGGCCACATTTCAGCAGGCCTACGTACCTGGAAGGGAGGTCGCGGTTGATGAGTCTCTCGTTGCGTTCAAGGGGAGACTCAGTTTCCGCCAATACATTCCCACAAAGCGGGCGAGGTATGGCGTGAAGCTATACAAAATTTGTGAGAGTACCTCAGGGTACACTTACAAATTTCGTGTGTACGAGGGGCGAGATTCCCGGATTCAACCACCAGAATGTCCCCCCACTCTGGGTGTTACCGGGAAACTCGTGTGGGACCTTATGTACCCACTGCTGGATAAGGGTTACCACTTGTACGTGGACAACTTTTATACCAGCATTCCCTTGTTCAGGTCCCTTGCCGCCAGATCCACGTTCGCTTGTGGGACCGTGCGGAAAAATCAACGCGGCCTCCCTGCCTACCCCCTCCAGGTACCTATCCCCAGGGGTGAGACCCGTGCACTTACCAGTGGAAACCTGTTGCTGGTCAGGTATAAGGACAAGAGGGATGTCCTTATGCTGTCCACAATCCACGGTAACAGCACCACCCCAGTCCCTGTGCGAGGTACCGCGGCAACGGTCCTCAAGCCCGATTGTATCGTCGACTACAATCGGTATATGGGAGGAGTTGATCTCTCTGATCAAGTCCTCACGCCATATAACGCCATGCGCAAAACCCGGGCATGGTACAAAAAAGTTGCGGTCTACATGGTGCAGGTTGCCATGTACAACTCTTTTGTACTATCCCGAAGCGCTGGCAGCACAGGGACATTCCTCCAATTCTATGAGGCAGTCCTCAAAGACCTGATCTTTTCGGACCGGGAAAGAGCAGGCCGGAGTACCTCGGGAACTGGAGGCGCCCGGATCGTCCCTGGCCAACACTTTCCAGGTGTGGTCCCCCATACTGGAAAGAAGGGACGAACCCAAAAAACGTGCAGAGTGTGTCACAAGAGGGGGATACGGAAGGACACCACAACTCAATGTGACACGTGCCCCGATCATCCGGGCCTCTGCATTATCGATTGCTTCAGGGAGTATCACACTTCCATGGAGTACTAAATTTTTATAATCCCCAACAGTTCACTAGAGAACATAAAACACTATGGCTCTCAGACTTTGGAGACACGAAAACAATTTTTCTTTCCCCAAAAAATATTAGTTTTAGTGCAGGCATCCTCAAACTGCGGCCCTCCAGATGTTGTAAAACTATAACTCCCAGCATGCCCAGACAACCTACAGCCATCATCAGGGCATGGTGGGAATTGTAGTTTTACAACATCTGGAGGGCCGCAGTTTTAGGATGCCTGCTTAGTGTCTCCAAAGTCTGAGAGCCATACATATTGGGCATCGTCGCGTGCGTAAAAGTCGTCGCTATAAAAATAACTTTTTACCAAACGCCTCGGATGAACGGTGTTAAAAATATAAAATAAAAACGGTGCCAAAACACCTATTTTTGGGCAAAATTTAAATTTAAATCCATTTTGCCGGTAATAAAGCAAGGGTTAACAGCCAAACAAAACTAAACATTTATTGCCCCAATTCTGTAGTTTGCAGAAACACCCCATATGTGGTCGTAAATGGCTATATAGCCGCACGGCAGGGCATAGAACGAAGGGAACTCCATACGGTTTCTGGAAGGCAGATTTTGATGGACAGTTTTTTGTTTTTTACACCATGTCCCATTAGAAGCCCCCCCTGATGTAGCCTAGACTAGAAACTCCAAAAAAGTGACCCCATCTAAGAAACTACACCCCTCAAGGTATTCAAAAATTACTTTACAAACTATGTTAACCCTTTAGGTGTTCCACAAAACTAAATAGCGAATGTAGAAACAATTTTAGAATTAAATTTTTTTGTTACATTGCCTCAAAAAAGAGTAATATAGAGCAACCAAAAATCTAATTTACCCCAAAAATTGTCCCAAAACAACAACCACCTTATCCCGTAGTTTCCTAGATGGGGTCACTTTTATGGAGTTTCTACTCTAGGGGTGCATCAGGGGGCTTGAAAGGGTACATGGTGTAAATAAACCAGTCCAGCAAAATCTGCCTTCCAAAAACCGTATGGCGTTCCCCTTCTTCTATGTCCTGCCGTTTAGCCAAACAGTAGTTTACGACCACATTTGGGGTGTTTTTGCAAACTACAGAATCAGGGCAACCCATTTTGAGTTTTGTTTGGCAGTTAACCCTTGTTTTACTCCTGGAAAAAACTGATTATATTGGAAAATTTTCCAAAAAATAGAAATTTCTAAATTGTTTCTCCATCTGCCATTAACTCTTGTGGAACACCTAAAGGGTTAACAAAGTTTGTAAACCCAGTTTTGAATACCTTGAGGGGTGTACTTTCTTAGATGGAGTCACTTTTTTGAAATTTCTATTCTAGGGGTGCAACAGGGGGCTTCAAATGGGACATGGTATAAACAAAACCAGTCCTGCAAAATCTGCCTTCCAAAACCCATATGGTGTTCCCCTCCTTCTATGTGCTACCGTTCGGCCAAACAGTAGTTTACGACCACATATGGGGTGTTTTTGCAAACTACAGAATCAGGGCAACCCATTTTGAGTGTTGTTTGGCAGTTAACCCTTGTTTTACTCCTGGAAAAAATTTATTATATTGGAAAATTTTCCAAAAAATAGAAATTTCAAAATTGTTTCTCCATCTGCCATTAACTCTTGTGGAACACCTAAAGGGTTAACAAAGTTTGTAAACCCAGTTTTGAATACCTTGAGGGGTGTACTTTCTTAGATGGAGTCACTTTTTTGAAATTTCTATTCTAGGGGTGCAACAGGGGGCTTCAAATGGGACATGGTATAAACAAAACCAGTCCAGCAAAATCTGCCTTCCAAAACCCATATGGTGTTCCCCTCCTTCTATGTGCTCCCGTTCGGCCAAATAGTAGTTTACGACCACATATGGGGTGTTTCTGTAAACTACAGAATCAGGGCAACCCATTTTGAGTGTTGTTTGGCAGTTAACCCTTGTTTTACTCCTGGAAAAAATTGATTATATTGGAAAATTTTCCAAAAAATTGAAATTTCAAAATTGTTTCTCCATCTGCCATTAACTCTTGTGGAACACCTAAAGGGTTAACAAAGTTTGTAAACCCAGTTTTGAATACCTTGAGGGGTGTACTTTCTTAGATGGAGTCACTTTTTTGAAATTTCTATTCTAGGGGTGCAACAGGGGGCTTCAAATGGGACATGGTATAAACAAAACCAGTCCTGCAAAATCTGCCTTCCAAAACCCATATGGTGTTCCCCTCCTTCTATGTGCTACCGTTCGGCCAAACAGTAGTTTACGACCACATATGGGGTGTTTTTGCAAACTACAGAATCAGGGCAACCCATTTTGAGTGTTGTTTGGCAGTTAACCCTTGTTTTACTCCTGGAAAAAATTGATTATATTGGAAAATTTTCCAAAAAATAGAAATTTCAAAATTGTTTCTCCATCTGCCATTAACTCTTGTGGAACACCTAAAGGGTTAACAAAGTTTGTAAACCCAGTTTTGAATACCTTGAGGGGTGTACTTTCTTAGATGGAGTCACTTTTTTGAAATTTCTATTCTAGGGGTGCAACAGGGGGCTTCAAATGGGACATGGTATAAACAAAACCAGTCCAGCAAAATCTGCCTTCCAAAACCCATATGGTGTTCCCCTCCTTCTATGTGCTCCCGTTCGGCCAAATAGTAGTTTACGACCACATATGGGGTGTTTCTGTAAACTACAGAATCAGGGCAACCCATTTTGAGTGTTGTTTGGCAGTTAACCCTTGTTTTACTCCTGGAAAAAATTGATTATATTGGAAAATTTTCCAAAAAATTGAAATTTCAAAATTGTTTCTCCATCTGCCATTAACTCTTGTGGAACACCTAAAGGGTTAACAAAGTTTGTAAACCCAGTTTTGAATACCTTGAGGGGTGTACTTTCTTAGATGGAGTCACTTTTTTGAAATTTCTATTCTAGGGGTGCAACAGGGGGCTTCAAATGGGACATGGTATAAACAAAACCAGTCCTGCAAAATCTGCCTTCCAAAACCCATATGGTGTTCCCCTCCTTCTATGTGCTACCGTTCGGCCAAACAGTAGTTTACGACCACATATGGGGTGTTTCTGCAAACTACAGAATCAGGGCAACCCATTTTGAGTGTTGTTTGGCAGTTAACCCTTGTTTTACTCCTGGAAAAAATTGATTATATTGGAAAATTTTCCAAAAAATAGAAATTTCAAAATTGTTTCTCCATCTGCCATCAACTCTTGTGGAAGACCTAAAGGGTTAATAAAGTTTGAAAAAACAGTTTTGAATACCTTGAGGGGTGTAGTTTCTAGAATGGGGTCATTTTGGGAGGTTTCTATTATCTAAGCCTCACAATATGACTGCAAACCTGAACTGGTCCATAAAAAGTGGGATTTTGAAGATTTCTCAAAAATTTCAAAATTTGCTTCTAAACTTCTAAGCCTTGTAACATCCCCAAAAAATAAAATATCATTCCCAAAATGCTACAAACATGAAGTAGACATATGGGGAATGTAAAGTCATCACAATTTTTGGGGGTATTACTATGTATTACAGAAGTAGAGAAACTGAAACTTTGAAATTTGCTAATTTTTCAAAATTTTTGGTAAAAAATGTATTTCTTTATGCAAAAAAATTAACTTTTTTGACCCAATTTTAGCAGTGTCATGAAGTACAATATGTGACGAAAAAACAATCTCAGAACGGCCTGGGTAAGTCGAAGCATTTTAAAGTTATGAGCACTTAAAGTGACACTGGTCAGATTTGCAAAAAATGGCCTGGTCCTTAAGGTGAAAATGAGCCTTGGTCCTTAAGGGGTTAAAAGTGCCTGTCTGACCCAGGAAGAAGTACAGCGGCGTCTTAAACAGTTTAAAATAGACAAATCGCCAGGACCAGATGGCATACACCCCTGTATCCTAAGAGAATTAAGTAATGTCATAGACAGACCCTTATTTCTGATATTTAAGGACTCTATAATGACAGGGAGTGTTCCACAGGATTGACGCATAGCAAATGTGGTGCCAATATCCAAAAAGGGTCCAAAAACAGAGCCTGGAAACTATAGTTTGGTAATTCATTGGTAAACTATTTGAAAGTTTTCTAAGAGATGCTATCTTGAACTACCTCAATGAAAATAAGCAAATAACGTCACATCTGCATGGCTTCATGAGGGATTGGTCTTGTCAAACTAATTTAATCAGTTTCTATGAGGTAAGTTCTAGACTTGACAGCGGCGAATCAATGCATGTCGTATATCTGGATTTCGCCAAAGCATTTGACTCTGTACCACATAAAGGGTTAGTATATAAAATGAGAATGCTTGGATTAAGAGAAAATGTCTGTATGTGGGTAAGTGACTGGCTCAGTGATAGAAAACAGAGGGTGGTTATCAACGGTACACACTCAGATTGGGTCACTGTCACTAGTGGGGTACCTCAGGGGTCAGTATTGGTCCCTATTGTCTTTAATATATTTACTAATGATTTTGTAGAAGGCTCGCACAGTAAAATATAATTTTTTTCAGATGATACTAAACTGTAAAGTGTCAGATGAGGTTCAACACTGACAAATGTAAGGTTATGCACATGGGAAGGGATAATGCAAGTCACCAGTACATACTAAATGGTAAAACACTGTGTAACACTGACATGGAAATGGACCTAGGAATTTTGGTGAACCACAAACTAAGCTAGAGAAACCAGTGTCAGGCAGCTGCTGCCAAGGTCAATAAGATAATGAGTTGCATCAAAAGAGGCCCGAGATGAGTCCTGCCACTTTACAAATCACTAGTTAGACCACACATGGAGTACTGTGTACAGTTCTGGGATCCTGTGAACAAGGCAGACATAGCAGAGCTGGAAAGGTTTCAGAGGAGGGAAACTAAAGTAATAACTGTAATAATAATATTACAGGCTATAGCTACTAGAGATGGGTTGTTGATCCAGGGAGTTATTCTGATTGCCTGATTGGAGTCGGGAAGGAATTGTTTCCCCTAAAGTGAGGAAAATTGGCTTCTACCTTAGGTGTATTTTTTTTTTTGCCTTTCTCTGGATCAACTTGCAGAATATCAGGCTAAACTGGATGGGGAAATGTCTTTTTTTCAACCTTATAAACTATGTTACTAATGTTAAATACCTTTCATTATTTATAATGGTTTGTTTTGTCTAGGAAGCAATCATCAGGAGAAACAAAATGGTCACCGTTCTGTTAAGGCTATTTTCACACTCGTGTTTTCTGCGGATCCCTCATGGATGGATTCATTCAGATAATACAACCGTCTGCATCTGTTCAGAATGGATCTGTTTGCATTATCTTTAACATAGCCAAGACGGATCAGTCTTGAATACCATTGAAAGTCAATGGAAGACGGATCCGTTTTTTATTGCCAGATTGTGTCAGTAAAAAACGGATCCGTTCCCATTGACTTACATTGTGTGCCAGGACGGATCCGTTTGGCTCAGTTTCATCAGATGGACACAAAAACGCTGCCAGCAGCGTTTTGGTGTCCGTCTCCAAAGCAGAATGGAGACTGAACTGATGGAAACTGATGCATTCTGATCGGACCCTTTTCCATTCAGAATGCATTAGAATGCAAACTGATCCATTTTGGACCGCTTGTGAGAGCCCTGAATGGATCTCACAAACGGAAAGCCAAAACTCCAGTGTGAATGTAGACTTATACACACAAAACCTGTCTTAATCACACAGTGGGACAAGTTACTTCACAAACCTGAGGTAAAGAGCTGCCTCATCCTCCTCTCTGCTCTACTTGTCAGGGATTATGATCCTGAATACAACTGATAAGATCTTCAGCTGAATAGCTGTGGTAATGGAGTTCGTGAGGAGACATGAAGTACAGAGATATGGGGATGTGGCTAATGAGCAGGAGCATTTGTGTACAGTTGGCTACATTACCACAGCCCCACATTACCACAATCTTTATTGTCAATCCGCTTCGTACTTCATGCCTCCTCATGAACTCCATTCCTACAGAGATTCAGCTAAATATCAGCTGTTTTGAGGATCATAATCCCTGACAATTAGCGCAGAGAAGAGGATGGGGCAATTCTTTAGCTCAGTGTTGTGAAGTAACTTGTCCCGCTGTGCAATTAGGACAGGTTTTCTGTGTACTGATAGGATGGTGGCCATTTTATTTCTTCTAATGATTGCTCCCTAGATGAAATTAGCCATTATAACTAATGAAAGGTATTTGGGAATATATAGTAACATAGTAACATAGTATATAAGGCCGAAAAAATTCATTTTTTTTCATCCAGTTCGGCCTGTTATCCTGCAAATTGATCCAGAGGAAGGCAAAAAAAAAAAACTGTGAGGTACAAGCCAATTTGATACAAGCCATATTGATAAGAAATAAATATTTAAGTATTTTTATTTTCTTAATTCCCAGAGAACCCCTTTAAGGAAGGTGCTAGCAACGTCCAGGAGACTGTCCTCACATTTCAGCCATTCTTATGTAGCAAGGAAATCCCTCTTGGACTTGCAGAGGGCAGCATGGTCTACCGTTACACCGCTTGATTCATGACATTCTAACTCACTAGAATTCCCCTTTGCATATGCTGCTCCCCACCGAAACACTGAAGGGAAAAGGGAAGAGCAACTAGGCCAGGGACCGGGATAAGGGAGCAGTTCACCTCCTATGCTTCCCTAATCCTTGCCCTGACTACTAACCGTATGAGCGGACCTGGATGGTAGGACGGCTCATACCCAGGAACCCCGGACCCTGAGTCACCCTGATAATCCCTGGAATAGGAGCAGGAGTAAGACAACCTGTTCTTCCAAAACACGGAAGAACAGGAGTCTCAAATGGCCTAGATGCAAGGAAGGGAAAGGCAGTAAACACCCACTGGATTGGCAGGTAAGAGCCCAGAAACATGCACTTACCTGCTGCTGCAAACAACGACGACTGGACTCTATGCAACAGTACTGGAATCCGTTCACCCAACAGGACACAGCACAAAACAACAAACACAGAATCCAGCAAACTATAAACTGGACAGGATGCATGGCGCACCAGGCAGACCTGCTCACTGACATGTGGTTCCCCCTCCGGGCAACCCTGGGGCCCTCTCACCGAAGGCACAGATAGACAGGGGAATGTTTAGCAAACATGCTGGACAACAAACACCACCAGACATGTAACAACAACCAGGCATACAAACCGGATTCCAAAAAAGTTGGGACACTATACAAATCGTGAATAAAAACTGAATGCAATGATGTGGAGGTGCCAACTTCTAATATTTTATTCAGAATAGAACATAAATCACGGAACAAAAGTTTAAACTGAGAAAATGTACCATTTTAAGGGAAAAATATGTTGAATCAGAATTTCATGGTGTCAAAAAATCCCCAAAAAGTTGGGACAAGGCCATTTTCACCACTGTGTGGCATCTCCCCTTCTTCTTACAACACTCAACAGATGTCTGGGGACTGAGGAGACCAGTTTCTCAAGTTTAGAAATAGGAATGCTCTCCCATTCTTGTCTAATACAGGCCTCTAACTGTTCAATCGTCTTGGGCCTTCTTTGTTGCATCTTCCTCTTTATGATGCACCAAATGTTCTCTATAGGTGAAAGATCTGGACTGCTGACTGGCCATTTCAGTACCCGGATCCTTCTCCTACGCAGCCACGATGTTGTGATTGATGCAGAATGTGGTCTGGCATTATCTTGTGGAAAAATGCAGGGTCTTCCCTGAAAGAGATGATGTCTGGATGGGAGCATATGTTGTTCTAGAACCTGAATATATTTTTCTGCATTGATGGTGCCTTTCCAGACATGCAAGCTGCCCATGCCACACGCAACCCCATACCATCAGAAATGCAGGCTTCTGAACCGAGCGTTGATAACAACTTGGGTTGTCCTTGTCCTCTTTGGTCCGGATGACATGGCGTCCCAGATTTCCAAAAAGAACTTTGAATCGTGACTTGTCTGACCACAGAACAGTCTTCCATTTTGCCACACTCCATTTTAAATGATCCCTGGCCCAGTGAAAACGCCTGAGCTTGTGGATCTTGCTTAGAAATGGCTTCTTCTTTGCACTGTAGAGTTTCAGCTGGCAACGGCGGATTTCACGGTGGATTGTGTTCACTGACAATGGTTTCTGGAAGTATTCCTGAGCCCATTCTGTGATTTCCTTTACAGTAGCATTCCTGTTTGTGGTGCAGTGTCGTTTAAGGGCCCGGAGATCACGGGCATCCAGTATGGTTTTACGGCCTTGACCCTTACGCACAGAGATTGTTCCAGATTCTCTGAATCTTCAGATGATGATGATAGATGCAAAGTCTTTGCAATTTTTCGCTGGGTAACAACTTTCTGATATTGCTCCACTATCTTTCTGCGCAACATTGTGGGAATTGGTGATCCTCTACCCATCTTGGCTTCTGAGAGACACTGCCACTCTGAGAAGCTCTTTTTATACCCAATCATGTTGCCAATTGACCTAATTAGTGTTAATTGGTCTTCCAGCTCTTCGTTATGCTCAAATTTACTTTTTCCAGCCTCTTATTGCTACTTGTCCCAAATTTTTGGGGATTTGTTGACACCGTGAAAATTTGAATCAACATATTTTTCCTTTAAAATGATACATTTACTCGGATTAAACGTTTTATCTGTCATCTACATTCTATTACAAATAAAATATTGACATTTGCCATCTCCACATCATTGCATTCAGTTTTTATTCACAATTTGTTTAGTGTCCCAACTTTTTTGGAATCCGGTTTGTATAAACGAGATAGGTAGGGAGGGTGACATTGAGATGACATCGGGGAGACATTTATGTCCCACTAGATGTCCCTCAAGGACTGTGCAGATGTAACACCCAGGACAGGAGCAAAGCTCTAGCACCAACAAAGGCTGGAGTGCAACTGCCTCCATTCTGGAAGCCACAGGCTAATAAACCCCTAGTAACCACACTCAGCCAGGTAGTTAACCACTCATGCACCAGACAGGGAAGGAACAGGGGGAAACAGGAGCAGTTCAAACACATGCTGAATAAACAACACGTAGCCCCAGGCAACCAGCATGCACGGCTATCGTGTCATGGCGAACAACACAGAGACCGTGACACTGCCATGACAGCTAGAGTGTCAGTATAAGCAGCCTAAATCAGTGAATGATATTGTCCTGCACCAGACCTCCTCAGCAGGGAGCATGTGTTGTTTCGAGGTCAGGCAGGGTCGATCTTCCGAAAAGCATGCTGAAGCCCTTTGAAGAGGCCACAAAATTTGTCATAGGGACAAGTGAGACATGAACAATGTCATCCTCTGCAACATGGGATCACGGCGGAAGAAGAACAACTAATGCATCTTGCTGTCCACCCTGGGGCTGTTTGGGACCCACAAGGACAAAGTCAGAGGAGCAAGAGGATGATGATGATGATGATAATGGCACGGGTCACGACACCCAATCAGATCAGTGTGGGGGAGCCAGAAAGAGTTGGCTCCTTGGGCATCTGGCCAAAATGGCATGCTCTATGCTTGCTTGCTTATGTAGTGACAGGTGTATCATTCACATGAAGCAGTCTGATGATTACTAGATAGCCATGTTTTTAGACCCTCGCTATCAAATGTTTTCCTCTCGCTGAAAGGGGGGCCAAATAACTTCCAGGAGACACCGTGCCACAGCTTTCAGAGAGCAGACAACTGCCGCCGCCATCTATGTTGCCACAAGCAACAGAAGCCATAGCAAAAGCCAGTTCAATCACTTCAACATCAACTGTTTTTTCTTGTGCTGCGTCAGACTGAGGCAAATCAAGTGAAGACCTACTGCCTCAATGCCGAAGGTTCAGTCATACCTGGACTCTGGCCTGTCCCAGTGTGGACCATGTTCTTCTCAGAAGGCAAGCTAGAACAGTGTCTCAATCTAGCCAGTATGCTCTCTTTCTTGCCTAGTGTCATCTCAGAGAGAGTTTAGGACTTTTTTCCTGTTTAAAATAATAAATCTCAGACAGAAATGGCTAAACAGATGCAAAATGTGCATAACTGAACATAACGGATTCTTAAAATACAGGATTGATGAACGGAAAACTAAACGATGATGTGAACCTGCCCTAAAGGCATTATTTTTGGACATTTGGTCCCCCAACAACCCAGTGTTTTGTTTTTAAGGGACAACTTTTGGAAGCTTTTGAATATGAAAAAGCATAAACACATGCAATGGCGAGGTCTGTTTTTAAAAGCGCTGTTTGTTAACACCAAACTTGAATTTACCCAAAGCTATGTATGTCAGTGTTACTGGCATGATTTACTATTACTATCACTGCGTTCAAGAGCTTAGGGAGGGGGAGTGGTGAAGGAAAAAGCAAAACTTTATAAAAAATTGCTTAAGAGTGATAAAATCTTTTCCTAAAAGACCTAGTAAACTAAAAGATGTAATATAACAATTTGCAGGGCAATTGGAGCAACTATCATTCAGGTAGAATCACTTTGGGTCCAAACCAATTTTTTTTTTAAATTGCCAAACCTAAAACTAACCAAATATCAAAAGGTTCACTCATCTCTAATTGACAGATGTAAATTGGATTATCTATTATTCTCTTGTTCTCAATCAATACCTTTAAATTAACTTATAAAGAAATGTAGAAATCATTTAACCCTCACCGTACAAGTTAACCTTTTATCTGCTGAACCCAATGTTTGTGGGCTACTTCTGACTCTTCTCTGACAGTGAGCCTGATCCTTTTGTTTTCTTCTGAGATAATCCGCTGCCAGAAGTATTATTTTTACAAATTGGCCAACCTCTTTAACCCATTCTGTATTGAGACACTTTTCACCTTAACCTCTTCAGGACACATGACGTACCGGTACAGCATGTTGTCCTGGTACTTAAGGACACATGATGTACGGTACGTCATGTGTATTTCCAATCACCGCCGCCCGGCGGGCGGTGATCGGAACCTGGTGCCTGCTCAAATCATTGAGCAGGCACCTTGGCTAAATGCGTGTTTTGCGGCGGCGATCGGGGGTGCCATCGGGTCCAGGTTATGAAAAAAAGTGAAAAAAAAAGTTGAAAAAATAAAGTTTGCCCCCCCAAAAAATAAAAGTTTCAAGTAAAAATAAACAAAAACTTCATTTTCCCCAAATAAAGTTAAAAACAATTGGTAAAGAATAGGGAGGGGGGAAAGTATACATATTAGGTATCGCCGCGGTCGTATAGACCGGTTCTATAAACATATCACATGAACTAACCCCTCAGATGAACACCGTAAAAAATAAAAAATAAAAACTGTGCTAAATAAACCATTTTTTGTCACCTTACATCACAAAAAGTGTAATAGCAAGCGATCAAAAAGTCATATGCACCCCAAAATAGTGGCAATCAAACTGTCATCTCATCCCACAAAAAATTAGACCCTACCTAAGATAATTGCTCAAAAACTGAAAAAACTATGGCTCTCAGAATATGGAAACACTAAAACATCATTTTTTTGTTTCAAAAATTATATTATTGTGTAAAACTTACATTAAAAAAAAAAGTATACATACTATCTATCGCCGCGTCCGTATCGACCGGCTCTATAAAAATATCACATGACCTAACCCCTCAGATGAACACCGTAACATTTTTTAAATAAAAACTGTGCTAAATAAACAATTTTTTGTCACCTTACGTCACAAAAAGTGTAATAGCAAGCGATCAAAAAGTCACACGCACCCCAAAATAGTGCCAATAAAACATTCATCTCATTTCGAAAAAATCCAAATAAATGAAGTAATTGGAGGGCACTCAAATATCTGACTACATTTAAGGCAGGATATCAATAATCCTAATTTATTCACATAAAATTAATGTATTGACATAAAACTCATAAAATCTGCATACATATAATATAAAACATAAATGTGTACATATGTCCAGGTGGTAATATTCAGTCAGCCCTGTGGCCATGTATCATCGCCAGGTCGGCGTCAATCGTAAATGTCCACGCAAAAAATAATCGCCTGGTGGCGCTTGAGTCACTTATGATTGTACGCACTAGATCACCCGTTCAGGCGTCTGCATGCAATAGGAATCACTGGTATAATATTTTCAAACAAGCCCCAGAGGGCAGAGTACTTTACCCCTCTTCTGTTCCTGTGGGCTCATCCAGCAGCAGCTGCTTAAACTCACCCGGCGTCCCGAGCGGTTAGCAGGTCGCAAATATGGCGTCCCACGTGACCTAGCTGTGTCTCACGTATTACACACTGCTCTGTGAAAGGCTGGTGATGCGCTGGGTCCTAGAGTCCGGACCGTATGTTGATCCTTATATCGGATGTCGTTTCACAGCGGGTCCGAGGGGTAGGATGCCCGATGCTGTTGGCACCTCAATATTCCAGTCCTGTGCTGTCATGAAACGCACGCGTTTCGGGGATCAAGCCCCTTCCTCAGCGGCAAAAAGATGAACACCGTAAAAAAAATTAAATAAAAACTGTGCTAAATAAACCATTTTTTGTCACCTTACATCACAAAAAGTGTAATAGCAAGCGATCAAAAAGTCACTCGCACCCCAAAATAGTGCCAATAAAACATTCATCTCATTAAAAAAAAAAATAATACCCTACCCAAGGTAATCGCACAAAAACTGAAAAAATTATGGCTCTCAGACTATGGAAACACTAAAACATAATTTTTTGGGGTTAAAAAAATAAATCATTGTGTAAAACTTACATAAATAAAAAAAAGTATACATATTAGGTATCACCGCATCCGTGACAACCTGGTCTATAAAAATACTACATGATCTAACCTGTCAGATGAATGTTGTAAAAAACGAGTGCCAAAACAGCTAATTCTTGTTACCTTGCCTCACAAAAAGTGTAATATAGAGCAAACAAAAATCATTTGTACCCTAAACTAGTACCAAAAAAACTTCCACCCTATCCCTTAGTTTCTAAAATGGGGTAACTTTTTTGGAGTTTCTACTCTAGGGGTGCATCAGGGAGGCTTCAAATGGGACATGGTGTAAAAAAAAAGAATTAATTCATAAATTTCATCTCAATTTGCCAATAACTCTTGTGGAACACCTAAAGGGTAAACAACGTTTAAAAAATCAGTTTTGAATACCTTGAGGGGTGTAGTTTCTTAGATGGGGTCACTTTTATGGAGTTTCTACTCTAGGGGTGCATCAGGGGGGCTTCAAATGGGACATGGTGTAAAAAAAAACAGTCCAGCAAAACCTGCCCTCCAAAAACCATATGGCATTCCTTTCCTTCTGCGCCCTGCCGTGTGCCCGTACAGCAGTTTACGACCACATATGGGGTGTTTCTGTAAACTACAGAATCAGAGCCATAAATATTGATTATGGTTTGGCTGTTAACCCTTGCATTGTAAAAGTAAAAAAATTATTAAAATGGAAAATCTGCCAAAAAAGTAAAATTTTGAAATTGTATCTCTATTTTCCATTAATTCTTGCGGAATACCTAAAGGGTTAACAAAGTTAGTAAAAATCTGTTTTGAATACCTGGAGGGGTGTAGTTTCTAGAATGGGGTCATTTTTGGGTGGTTTCTATTATGTAAGCTTCGCAAAGTGACTTTAGACCTGAACTGGTCCCTAAAAATTGGGTTTTTGAAAATTTCTGAAAAATTTCAAGATTTGCTTCTAAACTTCTAAGCCTTGTAACATCCCCAAAAAATAAAATATAATTCCCAAAATGATCCAAACATGAAGTATACATATTGGAAATGTAAAGTAATAACAATTTTTTTAGGTATTACTATGTATTATAGAAGTAGAGAAAATGAAACTTGGAAATTTGCAATTTTTTTACAAATTTTTGGTAAATTTTGTATTTTTTTTACTTCATTTTACCAGTGTCATGAAGTACAATATGTGACGAAAAAGCAATCTCAGAATGGCCTGGATAAGTCAAAGCGTTTTAAAGTTATCACGACTTAAAGTGACACTGGTCAGATTTGGAAAAAATGGCCTGGTCCTAAGGTGAAATAAGGCCCCTAAAGGGCCACATTTTGGAAATCTGACAGGTGTCACTTTATGTGGTAATAATTTTGGAACGCTTTTACATATTTAACCAATTCTGAGATTGTTTTTTCACAACACATCATACTTCATGTAAGTGATAAATTTAAAGGGAGTCTGTCACCAACTTCAGTCATATCAAGCTGTTGATACCACGTTGTAGGTCACACACACAGATAACACATGGTACCTTTTTTGCCACTTCTGTAGCTGCAATGTTCCAAAAATTAAGTTTACACCATATGCAAATGGGGTTTGCAAGTGCCTAGGTGTTTACTGCTCAAAGTGCCCAGGACCCCCAGCATTACTTGGCGAAAACTCCTCCCCTCTATCGCAGTTCGTCTGGCCAGTACGCGTGTGACGTGCCTGTCTTCAGTATGTGCCTGTGAACACCAGCGCTGGCCTGCGCCTCACGACACCCTCTGTGTGGGCAGCGGCATACTTTAACCTAATGCACATACGCCACTTACTGGCCTCCATTGTACAAGCAGTCGACCGTACCGCTGCCGACAGTGGGTGACCTGCGGCATATGCACGGGCCGACGCTGGTGTTCGTGATGGGACTCCCCTGCATAACAGAGACTGTATGGATCCGTTTTGCAGCCCATAGACTTTTATTATGACGGACTAAATAACAGAATGCCTCTAAAAGCATTCTGTCATAGAATTGTGTTATGGTCCGTGGTAACAGAATCCATAACGCAATTCCGCTTTTACCACCAAATGAAGCGTGAACGAATTTCAAAATAGCTGTGACGTCCTTTCCCTTACTTCCCACTTTGTTTGTTTTCAGCTCCGGAGCTCAGAGAACAGATAGGGAGGGGGAGATCACATGTACAGACACACAGGAGGCTCCTGTGATCTTCAGATGCAGTGTAGAAGCGATTCATTTATCAGGCGTGGATCTCAGCTAGCTCTGACAAGTCCCCATTTCCTGTGAGCCGTCGTCTGAGTCTTTGTTACTAGGGACGGATCTTGTCTGGCAACAGGCAGTAGACCAACTTAGATGGAAGTGAGACCTCTAGTGGCCATGCTTTTTTTTCCCAAGTGGATGCAGATTTTTGTAAATGAAATAATTTGCTAATTACACCATTCTCTATTTAATTTAATTAAATTGTGTGAAAGGTACAGTGACTCTTTAAGGTGTTTTAAAGAATTATTATCCATTTATGTGCCTGGTGTATTTTTATATTTTTTTAACATTTTTACCTTACAATTAGTAAATAGAATTGAGCGAACACCTGGATGTTCGGGTTCGAGAAGTTCGGCCGAACTTCCCGGAAATGTTCGGGTTCGGGATCCGAACCCAATCCGAACTTCGTCCCGAACCCGAATCCCATTGAAGTCAATGGGGACCCGAACTTTTCAGTACTAAAAAGGCTGTAAAACAGCCCAGGAAAGGGCTAGAGGGCTGCAAAAGGCAGCAACATGTAGGTAAATCCCCTGCAAACAAATGTGGATAGGGAAATGAATTAAAATAAAAATTAAATAAATATAAATTAACCAAAATCAATTGGAGAGAGGTCCCATAGCAGAGAATCTGGCTTCACGTCACCCACCACTGTAAGAGTCCATTTTCATAAATTTAGGCCCAGCACCCAGGCAGAGGAGAGAGGTCCCGTAACAGAGAATCTGTCTTCATGTCAGCAGAGAATCAGTCTTCATGTCATAGCAGAGAATCAGGCTTCACGTCACCCACCACTGTAACAGTCCATTTTCATAAATTTAGGCCCAGCACCCAGGCAGAGGAGAGAGGTCCCGTAACAGACAATCTGGCTTCATGTCAGCAGAGAATCAGTCTTCATATCATAGCAGAGAATCAGGCTTCACGCCAGCCACCAGTGCAACAGTCCATTGGCATATATTTAGGCCCAGCACCCAGGCAGAGGAGAGAGGTCCCGTAACAGAGAATCTGGCTTCATGTCAGCAGAGAATCAGTCTGCATGTCATAGCAGAGAATCAGGCTTCACGTCACCCACCACTGTAAGAGTCCATTTTCATAAATTTAGGCCCAGCACCCAGGCAGAGGAGAGAGGTCCCGTAACAGACAATCAGGCTTCACGTCAGCCACCAGTGCAACAGTCCATTGGCATATATTTAGGCCCAGCACCCAGGCAGAGGAGAGAGGTCCCGTAACAGAGAATCTGGCTTCATGTCAGCAGAGAATTAGTCTGCATGTCATAGCAGAGAATCAGGCTTCACATCACCCAACATTGGAACAGTCCATTGGCATATATTTAGGCCCCGGCACCCAGACAGAGGAGAGGTTCATTCAAATTTGGGTAGCCTCGCAATATAATGGTAAAATGAAAATAAAAATAGAATTGAATGAGGAAGTGCCCTGGAGTCCAATAATATATGGTTAAGGGGAGGTAGTTAATGTCTAATCTGGATAAGGGACGGACAGGTCCTGTGGGATCCATGCCTGGTTCATTTTTATGAACGTCAGCTTGTCCACATTGGCTGTAGACAGGCGGCTGCGTTTTTCTGTAATGACACCCCCTGCCGTGCTGAATACACGTTCAGACAAAACGCTGGCCGCCGGGCAGGCCAGCACCTCCAAGGCATAAAAGGCTAGCTCTGGCCACGTGGACAATTTAGAGACCCAGTAGTTGAATGGGGCCGAACCATCAGTCAGTACGTGGAGGGGTGTGCACACGTACTGTTCCACCATGTTAGTGAAATGTTGCCTCCTGCTAACACGTTGCGTATCAGGTGGTGGTGCAGTTAGCTGTGGCGTGTTGACAAAACTTTTCCACATCTCTGCCATGCTAACCCTGCCCTCAGAGGAGCTGGCCGTGACACAGCTGCCTTGGCGACCTCTTGCTCCTCCTCTGCCTTGGCCTTGGGCTTCCACTTGTTCCCCTGTGATATTTGGGAATTCTCTCAGTAGCGCATCTACCAACGTGCGCTTGTACTCTCGCATCTTCCTATCACGCTCCAGTGCAGGAAGTAAGGTGGGCACATTGTCTTTGTAGCGTGGATCCAGCAGGGTGGCAACCCAGTAGTCCGCACACGTTAAAATGTGGGCAACTCTGCTGTCGTTGCGCAGGCACTGCAGCATGTAGTCGCTCATGTGTGCCAGGCTGCCCAGGGGTAAGGACAAGCTGTCCTCTGTGGGAGGCGTATCGTCATCGTCCTGCCTTTCCCCCCAGCCACGCACCAGTGATGGACCCGAGCTGCGTTGGGTGCCACCCCGCTGTGACCATGCTTCATCCTCATCCTCCTCCACCTCCTCCTCATCCTCGTCCTCCTCGTCCTCCAGTAGTGGGCCCTGGCTGGCCATATTTGTACCTGGCCTCTGCTGTTGCCAAAAACCTCCCTCTGAGTCACTTCGAAGAGACTGGCCTGAAAGTGCTAAAAATGACCCCTCTTCCTCCTCCTCCTCCTCCTCCTCCTGGGCCACCTCCTCTTCCATCATCGCCCTAAGTGTTTTCTCAAGGAGACATAGAAGTGGTATTGTAACGCTGATAACGGCGTCATCGCCACTGGCCATGTTGGTGGAGTACTCGAAACAGCGCAACAGGGCACACAGGTCTCGCATGGAGGCCCAGTCATTGGTGGTGAAGTGGTGCTGTTCCGCAGTGCGACTGACCCGTGCGTGCTGCAGCTAAAACTCCACTATGGCCTGCTGCTGCTCGCACAGTCTGTCCAGCATGTGCAAGGTGGAGTTCCACCTGGTGGGCACGTCGCATATGAGGCGGTGAGCGGGAAGGCCGAAGTTACGCTGTAGCGCAGACAGGCGAGCAGCAGCAGGATGTGAACGCCGGAAGCGCGAACAGACGGCCCGCACTTTATGCAGCAGCTCTGACATGTCGGGGTAGTTGTGAATGAACTTCTGCACCACCAAATTCAGCACATGCGCCAAGCAAGCGATGTGCGTCAAACTGGCTAATCCCAGAGCTGCAACGAGATTTCGCCCATTATCACACACCACCAGGCCGGGCTTGAGGCTCACCGGCAGCAACCACTCGTCGGTCTGTTGTTCTATACCCTGCCACAACTCCTGTGCGGTGTGGGGCCTGTCCCCCAAACATATGAGTTTCAGAATGGCCTGCTGACATTTACCCCGGGCTGTGCTGAAGTTGGTGGTGAAGGTGTGTGGCTGACTAGATGAGCAGGTGAAAGAAGAGGAGGAGGAAGTCGAGTAGGAGGAGGTGGCAACAGGAGGCAAAGAATGTTGCCCTGTGATCCTTGGCGGCGGAAGGACGTGCGCCAAACAGCTCTCCGCCTGGGGCCCAGCCGCCACTACATTTACCCAGTGTGCAGTTAGGGAGATATAGCGTCCCTGGCCGTGCTTACTTGTCCACGTATCTGTGGTTAGGTGGACCTTGCCACAGATGGCGTTGTGCAGTGCACACTTGATTTTATCGGATACTTGGTTGTGCAGGGAAGGCACGGCTCTCTTGGAGAAGTAGTGCCGGCTGGGAACAACATACTGTGGGACAGCAAGCGACATGAGCTGTTTGAAGCTGTCTGTGTCCACCAGCCTAATTGACAGCATTTCATAGGCCAGTAGTTTAGAAATGCTGGCATTCAGGGCCAGGGATCGAGGGTGGCTAGGTGGGAATTTACGTTTTCTCTCAAATGTTTGTGAGATGGAGAGCTGAACGCTGCCGTGTGACATGGTTGAGATGCTTGGTGACGGAGGTGGTGGTGGTGTTGGTGGTACATCCCCTGTTTGCTGGGCGGCAGGTGCCAACGTTCCTCCAGAGGCGGAGGAAGAGGCCGAGGCGGCAGCAGCAGAAGAGGCCGAGGCGGCAGCAGCAGAAGAGGTAGCAGGGGGAGCCTGAGTGACTTCCTTGCTTTTAAGGTGTTTACTCCACTGCAGTTCATGCTTTGCATGCAGGTGCCTGGTCATGCAGGTTGTGCTCAGGTTCAGAACGTGAATGCCTCGCTTCAGGCTCTGATGGCACAGCATGCAAACCACTCGGGTCTTGTCGTCAGCACATTGTTTGAAGAAGTGCCATGCCAGGGAACTCCTTGAAGCTGCCTTTGGGGTGCTCAGTCCCAGATGGCGGCGGTCAGTAGCAGGCGGAGTCTCTTGGCGGCGGGTGTTCTGCTTTTGCCCACTGCTCCCTCTTTTGCTACGCTGTTGGCTCGGTCTCACCACTGCCTCTTCCACTGAACTGTGAAAGTCAGTGGCACGACCTTCATTCCATGTGGGGTCTAGGACCTCATCGTCCCCTGCATCGTCTTCCACCCAGTCTTAATCCCTGACCTCCTGTTCAGTCTGCACACTGCAGAAAGACGCAGCAGTTGGCACCTGTGTTTCGTCATCATCAGAGACATGCTGAGGTGGTATTCCCATGTCCTCATCATCAGGAAACATAAGTGGTTGTGCGTCAGTGCATTCTATGTCTTTCACCGCTGGGGAAGGGCTAGGTGAATGCCCTTGGGAAACCCTGCCAGCGGAGTCTTCAAACAGCATAAGAGACTGCTGCATTACTTGAGGCTGAGACAGTTTCCCTGGTATGCATGGGGGTGATGTGACAGACTGATGGGCTTGGTTTTCAGGCGCCATCTGTGCGCTTTCTGCAGAAGACTGGGTGGGAGATAATGTGAACGTGCTGGATGCACTGTCGGCCACCCAATTGACTAATGCCTGTACCTGCTCAGGCCTTACCATCCTTAGAACGGCATTGGGCCCCACCATATATCGCTGTAAATTCTGGCGGCTACTGGGACCTGAGATAGTTGGTACACTAGGACGTGTGGATGTGGCAGAACGGCCACGTCCTCTCCCAGCACCAGAGGGTCCACTAACACCACCACGACCATGTCCACGTCCGCGTCCTTTACTAGATGTTTTCCTCATTGTTATCGTTCACCACAACAACAAAAATATTATTTGGCCCAATGTATTGTATTCAAATTTAGCTGAATATAAATTTGAGGCCTAGTATTTAGGCGCTGGGTGACCGGTATAGATTTACTGACAGAATTAGACTTGGAAATGCACAGTAGCGTGTGTGTGAAGTTATTCTGAATGACCCTATGTGCACCTTGAATATTATATACCCTTTTAGGGATAGATTTCAAATAGCTCTGATATAGCAGAAACCACTAAATTATGAAATTGCTAAATTGGGAATTGTATTTCAACCCAGAACAAAAAATGTGCTTTGACGGACACTAAATAACTTGCCCAGCCACAACAGTACAGCGGTAACGACAGATTTAGCGGGATATAAATTTGAGGCCTAGTATTTAGGCGCTGGGTGACCGGTATGGATTTACTGACAGAATTAGACTTGGAAATGCACAGTAGCGTGTGTGTGAAGTTATTCTGAATGACCCTATGTGCACCTTGAATATTATATACCCTTTTAGGGATAGATTTCAAATAGCTCAGATACAGCAGAAACCACTAAATTATGAAATTGCTAAATTGGGAATTGTATTTCAACCCAGAACAAAAAATGTGCTTTGACGGACACTAAATAACTTGCCCAGCCAGAACAGTACAGCGGTAACGACAGATTTAGCGGGATATAAATTTGAGGCCTAGTATTTAGGCGCTGGG
Organism: Bufo gargarizans; assembly: GCF_014858855.1. NCBI lineage: Eukaryota > Metazoa > Chordata > Amphibia > Anura > Bufonidae > Bufo > Bufo gargarizans. Next base: position 59,259,108 of record NC_058090.1, read on the forward strand.
TGACCGGTATGGATTTACTGACAGAATTAGACTGGGATATGGCCAAAAAATAACCACACTATTGCTGGTTAAATGCACTTGGTGTGACAGCTTGACCAACTACACTACTGAGGGTTAAATGCACTTGGTGACGGGCGCAGCTTGCCCCTGATGTAGTATATGGCCAAAAAATGAACAGACTATTGCTGGTTAAATGCACTTGGTGTGACAGCTTGACCAACCACACTACTGAGGGTTAAATGCACTTGGTGACGGGCGCAGCTTGCCCCTGATGTAGTATATGGCCAAAAAATGAACAGACTATTGCTGGTTAAATGCACTTGGTGTGACAGCTTGACCAACCACACTACTGAGGGTTAAATGCACTTGGTGACAGGCGCAGCTTGCCCCTGATGTAGTATATGGCCAAAAAATAAACAGACTATTGCTGGTTAAATGCACTTGGTGTGACAGCTTCACCCTGATGTAGGCTTTAGCCAAAAAACAACCACACCATTGAGGGTTAAATTCACTTGGTGACAGGCGCAGCTTGCCCCTGATGTAGTATATGGCCAAAAAATAAACAGACTATTGCTGGTTAAATGCACTTGGTGTGACAGCTTCACCCTGATGTAGGCTTTAGCCAAAAAACAACCACACCATTGAGGGTTAAATGCACTTAGTCGCAGCTTGTGCTGGCACACCACAAGACACAAAATGGCCGCCGATCACCCCAGAAAAAAAGTGACTGACAAACGGTCTGGGCAGCCTAAAAACAGTGAGCAATTGAGTATCAGCAGCTCAATGACCCACAGCTGCAGATCGATCAATAATCAAGTCCTTTGGAGGAGTTAATCTGCCTAATCTCGCCCTACTGTCGCAGCCGCATCCTCTTCCTACGCTAATCAGAGCAGAGTGACGGGCGGCGCTATGTGACTCCAGCTTAAATAGAGGCTGGGTCACATGGTGCTCTGGCCAATCACAGCCATGCCAATAGTAGGCATGGCTGTGACGGCCTCTTGGGGCAAGTAGTATGACGCTTGTTGATTGGCTGCTTTGCAGCCTTTCAAAAAGCGCCAAGAAAGCGTCAAAAAGCGCCAAGAAAGCGACGAACACCGAACCCGGATTTTTACGAAAATGTCCGGGTTCGGGTCCGTGTCACGGACACCCCAAAATTCGGTACGAACCCGAACTATACAGTTCGAGTTCGCTCATCCCTTTTAGTAAACAATTAACCTGACGTGATATGTCTTTTCCTAACATTCTAACAAAACAATAACAAATACAGGAGCACTCTGCAGTCTCACTAAACCCTCAAACTGATTTTAAAATTGAGAGATCAGTCAACATGTCCTACGGTGTAGAACATGTCTAAGCCCGGGCACCACGTCAAGGTTTCTCAAGTAGCCCGAGACCTAACGCTCTCCTACCTGAGCCGTATGGGCGATACCAGGAGCCAGTGGGCAAATCTTTTTGTTTGTATATATAGATTCCTGGAGGTGTATAAACTCCAATTCAAATGTGCCTGTTTTCCATATACAGGCCACATTTAGGTGCACCTGTGAGGCCTGGGCCATATCAGTCAGTCTTGAGTGGGACTCACAGACTCCTCCCTCCTCCCATTGCAAGCATGGTTACATGCTGGAGGTAACAGGTGAGCTGTTTGTGAGTCGGCCTCATGCTCCTGTAATTTGCCCACTGGCTCCTGGTATCGCCCATACGGCTCAGGTAGGAGAGCGTTAGGTCTCGGGCTACTTGAGAAACCTTGACGTGGTGCCCGGGCTTAGACATGTTCTACACCGTAGGACATGTTGACTAATCTCTCAATTTTAAAATCAGTTTGAGGGTTTAGTGAGACTGCAGAGTGCACCTGTATTTGTTATTGTTTTGTTACATTGTTATATTGATTATGACATACGCACTTGTTACCTTGTGTGAGATGTCTATTGTGGTTCGCTGCGGGCATCCTCCACCGTATGCATTTTGCTGGGGATCGCCATTAGCAACGGGCCACAAGTGCAGGATTTGCTCCCCTGTATATATGCACGACTGCATGTGGGTTTGAGCACCTCCTGCTAATGCCACTCTGTCTTTTTGGTTTTTTTCCCTAACATTCCACAAATTTTATAAATTAAAATAAATACTGGTGGGAAATACACTGCAAAATATGCATAAAATATGTGTAAAAAAACAAACAAACATTAAAATACACTTGGAAAAATAAAATACAAGTTCAAAATCTGATTTTGTTTCCTCTTCAGCCTCTACAACACGGCATGAGAAATTGAGGAACCTTGTTGATGGGCAAGGGGAAGATTAAAGACAGGCATGCTTAACTATTGGGTGAGCGGAAAATATTAGAGTGTGAATGTATTAAAACTGTTGTTTGATCTTAAAGAGGACCTTTCACCGATCCTGACATTGTGAACTAAGTATACAGACATGTAGAGCGGCGCCCGGGGATCTCACTGCACTTACTATTATCCCTGGGCACCGCTCCGTTCTCCTGCTATGCCCTCCGGTATCTTCGGTCACTAAGTTATAGTAGGCAGAGATTTCGTTCACTAAGTTATAGTAGGTGGAGTCTGCCCTTGTTCTGCTGTAGCGCTGGCCAATCGCAGCGCAGACCTCACAACCTGGGAGGTTATTTTCTCCCAGGCTGTGAGCTCTGCGATGCGATTGGCCAGCGCTACAGCAGAACAAGGGCAGACTCCACCTACTATAACCTAGTGACCAAACATACCGGAGGGCATAGCAGGAGAACGTAGCGGCGCCCAGGGATAATAGTAAGTGCAGTGAGATCCCCGGGCGCCGCTCTCCATGTCTGCATACTTAGTTCACAATGTCAGGATCGGTGAAAGGTCATCTTTAATAACAAACCCCATTGGGGTACAATGCACAAATAATATTAAGAAGTAATTCTAGAAATCTACGTCAAATCTACGTCAGCTGGTGTACCATGTACGTTTCCTGCATAAATGAGTTGTACTGCCCACACAGTCTCTCCTCCCACCCACTTTTGTGGCAGAGACAGTTAAAAGGTTGCAAATCTTAGGGCTCTTTCACACCTGCGTTCTTGTCTTCCGGCATAGAGTTCCGTCGTCGGGGCTCTATGCCGGAAGAATCCTGATCAGTTTTATCCTAATGCATTCTGAATGGAGTGAAATCCGTTCAGGATGCATCAGGATGTCTTCAGTTCCGGAACGAAACGTTTTTTGGCCGGAGAAAATACCGCAGCATGCTGCGCTTTTTGCTCTGGCCAAAAATCCTGAAGACTTGCCGCAAGGCCGGATCCGGAATTAATGTAAGTGGAGTACACGCCGGATCCGGACAACGCAAGTGTGAAAGAGGCCTTAGCACAAAAGGGCAATTTCGCAAAAAATCACAACTTTTGTATGCCAGTTGTCTGGCATACCTTGGTGTGCGCTGGGCTCTTAAAAGGGTTGGCCATTTTCTGGAAATTTTACCAATGGGTATGTAAGATGACTATATGGTACTTACTAGTATTTTTGTTTATATTCTGTACAATATGGTATATGTCCTATGTCATACCCTCATGTTAGGCAAATCTTCTGTGCTCTCTATAAGATGGCTGCTGATGGAGGGTCGTGTGACCAGGTATATCACCTCTCTCTATGTAATGTCTCCTCTATTAGCATGCACTGCACCTGCACTAAACTCCCAACAGTACAAGAGCAGATGGCAGTGTATCTGAAAAGAAGAGACATCACATGAAGGTGATTTCCGTGGTCACACGACCCTCCATCAGCAGCCATTTTATGAACAAGACCTCTGTGTGGACAGCATAAAAGACTAAGGGGAAGTTTTATTATACCCCAGGCACCTAAAAAGTGGTGTTAAAAAGTGCAATTTATTTTTAACCTGCGACTTAAAAAAAAAAACAATTATCAACATCTATCAGTTTTACGCCATCCTCACCACCTTCCCTAAATGGGGTGGAGGAAGGGTGGGGAAGGAGGCTGGCTCAAATGAAGCCAGAAATCTACGCCAGCTCTGAGCTGTCATAGATTTCTGGTTCGGAGCATGGACTGCTGCAGGCTGTGCCTAATTTATGATGAGTCCTGCACCTCACAAATGTGGTGCATCCTCCGACAATGTAGGGATATCAAGACCGGCTCAGAAAGCCCCTGTCTTGATAAATATTCCCCATAATCCATAAATACAATATGGAAACAGCACTCCTCTTGCAAACAAGTGATGCTATTAATATCAGATGCAATGTTTCTGCTTAGGACAGCCTTTTTGAAGCCTACTATGTGGTTGTACTGTCTGGATTAAGCCTCATTCACACGTCAGTGTTTTGGTCAGTGATTTCCATCAGTGATTGCGAGCCCAAACCAGGTTTGGAGCCTCCACAGACATAAGGTATAAAGGAAATATCTGCTCCTGTTTTGTGTTTAGAGTCACACCTGGTTTTGGCTCAAAATCACTGATGCAAAACACTGACCAAACACTGATATGTGAATGAGGCATTACTTGTTCATTTGGGGCATTGAAACACATATCCTTGGAGGTGAGCACCCATCACCTGTTTACCTGGAGAACTGTCTACATTTTATTATGAAATATCGAAAATAGTGCAGCATTTCAACATATGCTGACACTTTTCACCATGTGTACAAATCACTCTGAACAGTTTCCATCCTGTATGTAGCACTTCCAGTTACTGTAGCCAACCAAACCCATGATGCACTTCTCATTTCTCTGCCAGAGCTCTAACACTGCCCCTAACTACACCCAGATAGTTTATAGCTCCACCTACCCATATAGTTATATAGACACTCCACTATCACTGCCCCTACCAACACCCAACTAGTTTATAGCTCCACCCACAGAGCTAGTTATATAGACACTCCCCTATCACTGCCCCTACCAACACCCAGCTAGTTTATAGCTCCACCCACAGAGCTAGCTATATAGACACTCCCATATCACTGCCCCTACCAACACCCAACTAGTTTATAGCTCCACCCACAGAGCTAGTTATATAGACACTCCCCTATCACTGCCCCTACCAACACCCAACTAGTTTATAGCTCCTCCCACCCACCCAGTTCTATAGACACTCCCATATCACTGCCCCTACCAACACCCAGCTAGTTTATAGCTCCTCCCACCCACCCAGTTCTATAGAAACTCCCATATCACTGCCCCTACCAACAGCCAACTAGTTTATAGCTCCTCCCACCCAGCCAGTTATATAGACACTCCCATATCACTGCCCCTACTAACACCCAGCTAGTTTATAGCTCCTCCCACCCAGCTAGTTACATAGACATTCCCCTATCACTGCCCTTAACACCACCCAGCTAATTTATAGTTCCTCCCTCCAGCTGGTTACATAGACACTCCCCTAATACTGCACACCTTACAACACCCAGCTAGTTTATAGCTCCTCCCACTAACTGGTTACATAGACACTCCCCTATCACTGCCCCTACCAACACCCAGCTAGTTTATAGCTCCTCCCACCAGCTAGTTACATAGACACTCCCCTATCACTGCACCTAACAACACCCAGCTAGTTTATAGCCCCTCCCACCACCTGGTCAAATAGACACTCCCATATCACTGTCCCTACCAACACCCAGCTAGTTTATAGCTCCTCCCACCAGCTGGTTACATAGACACTCCCATATCACTGTGAAATAGTTAAGGAAAATGGTGGCTCACCCTGTCAGTAACTCTGGAGTGGGTGCTGTACTCACCCGGTCAAAAAGTAGTAATAGAATATAATTTATATTATAGCCTTAATTTATATTATACTACCATATAACTGCCCCTACCAACACCCAGCTAGTTTATAGCTCCTCCCACCACCTGGTCAAATAGACACTCCCATATCACTGCACCTAACAACGCCCAGCTAGTCTATAGCTCCTCCAACCAGCTGGCTACATAGACACTCCCGTATCACTGTGACATAGTTAAGGAAAATGGTGGCTCACCCTGTCAGTAACTTTGGAGTGGGTGCTGCAAAGCCCTATTGACTCACCCGGTCAAAAAGTAGTAATAGAATATAATTTATATTATAGCCTTAATTTATATTATACTCCCGTATCACTGTTCCTACCAACACCCAGCTAGTTTATAGCTCCTCCCACCAGCTAGTTTATAGCTCCTCCCACCAGATAGTTACATAGACACTCCCCTATCACTGCCCCTACCAACACCAAGCTAGTTTATAGCTCCTCCCACCAGCTGGTTACATAGACACTCCCCTATCACTGCCCCTAACAGCACCAAGCTAGTTTATAGCTCCTCCCACCAGCTGGTTACATAGACACTTCCCTATCACTGCCCCTACTAACACCCAGCTAGTTTATAGCTCCTCCCACCAGCTAGTTACATAGACACTCCCCTATCACTGCCCCTACCAACACCCAGCTAGTTTATAGCTCCTCCCACCAGCTAGTGTATAGCTCCTCCCACCAGCTAGTTACATAGACACTCCCCTATCACTGCCCCTACCAACACCAAGCTAGTTTATAGCTCCTCCCACCAGCTGGTTACATAGACACTCCCCTATCACTGCCCCTAACAGCACCAAGCTAGTTTATAGCTCCTCCCACCAGCTGGTTACATAGACACTCCCCTATCACTGCCCCTAACAGCACCAAGCTAGTTTATAGCTCCTCCCACCAGCTGGTTACATAGACACTCCCCTATCACTGCCCCTAACAGCACCAAGCTAGTTTATAGCTCCTCCCACCAGCTGGTTACATAGACACTCCCCTATCACTGCCCTGCCCATGGACATAACCACAGGAAATAAGAAAATGCTGCACGGACATGTGACTACAGCCCAGAATGGAATATAGGAGCAATAAACAAATACATTACAAAACTATAGCTACCGTCATAAAATATTATATTAAAGGATGATCTTTCAAAGTTGAAACCCCCTTTAAAGCCACGTCCATGGTGGTCTGCTATCTATCAGGGATGATGAAATAGGAGACTCTTTTATATGCTCTGCATTTTTCCATCTCGGGTGGGCTGTCCTGGAGAGCATGGGGGTAAGACATATTATTCTGGCTCTGTCATGTCATCCTTTTGGTTAGGGTTACAGATATTAGCGCTTGGCTTAGAAGTATAACTTTTCCTGCAGATTTGGATTGATTTACTCTTCTTCTTCTTCTCCTCTGGATTTTAGGTGTAATACCTTCCTTGTTATAACTGGAAAGAGATTTATCTGTTACATTACTTTTTCGATATGTTCTGATAATAAAAGAATATCATTTGGACAATGATGGTGGCTGGAAATGTCACCTTTCATTTAGTACAGGGCCAATAAAACGTGATATTTTTCTAGTGATTCTGCATAGGGATGATGCTGACTGATGTGAGCCCAGAAGCAGAAGAAAGGGTTAACAGCAATTGCTCACTTGCCACCCTCCCCACAGATGCTTCAACTCTGTGTATAATCCGCGCTCACACTTTACATCGGCTCGCTGTCTGCTCCTCTTGTTTTAGGATTTGCAGTCTAGGGAACAGATTAAACAGAATCACTTGATCACAAATTAATCGGTTATCTTGGCATTACACCTTTTTCTCCTCCTCTCACTTCTCTTTTTCTCTGCTATAATAACATTTAGCAGAATCCCACTGGCTGTCTCTGGCTTCTGTCCAGGGACCTGTCTGCGTGACGCAAGCAGAGACTACTTAAAGGGAGATTACGGCCAGTAAGACAGAGCGTGCAACCTTCCCGAGCAGGGACACCTCTAATCAGCACGCTGAGATTACATTGAGTACAGGTCACCTACACCCAGTGGCTTTCCCCAGAGAAGGTGAGAAGCCTCCCGTTGCACCAGGTCTCCGATGTACAGCGATGGGAGAATGGACTATACTAGAAAGACTTCTAGAAGCCGCTGTGCAACAGCACAGTACTATGATAGGAAGGTAAGAATTCTTCCAACACTACTACTAATGAAAAGACTTTGCAAAGTGGAATCTGTCTTATTGGCTACTAACCTTTATCTGATCGGATAGAAAACTCATGACTGTATCATGACCGCTACTCAGTGCTTATTATTACTATTGGCTAATCATTTGGAAATATCTTTATCCAGGACTGCATGGAAATGGAGCGATTTTGAACCTTAATATATTAGGCAGCTTTGAGATTGCATCAGTTTGCTGACTAAGATCAGCACCAGACCCCAAACCATAGTGACACCGCTGCCTGAAAAGTGATTGATGCCTCTCATTAGTATCAGGTGCACGCTGCATCTAAGCATCGGGGGCTGGTGTGCAGCAGATGGGAAGGAAACCCTGGTATGGAAAGTTTATTGACTGCCTAGTAGCATAGTACAAGAGAGCAGCATGATGATATCATACTAAAAGGAGACGGTGTATAAACTACAGATAACACGTTACCTTAAGTGGATGTGAAGGTTTTTATTCTAAATGGTCATATTTTATCTCTAAGAAACCTGCAATGACCTACAAAGGAAAGGGTTTAGAATTCAATCTTCCTCTTACCTGCTCATGCTCAGCTATTATAGACCTCTTCACAAGCACCATGTAATAGGGCTGATACCATCTATTGTGTGGTCTCGGGAGACCTTAAGGGGGTAGGAAGAATGCAATTAAAGGATACACATTATTAAAATGTAGCCTTAGTGTCTGCCAGACAGAAGTATAGTTGTGTAACTACAATCGACTACTATTTTATATATATATATATATATATATATATAGACTAGTGATAGATACACAGATTGTGTGTGCATATATATATATATATATATATTCAGAATGTAAATGCCAGTTGGACTCCTGAGTAATTTCCTAAGCTTTAGAACATGTGCATCAACCAGATATAAAGCTAGTACACCATTAAAACACATAGTAATCTCACTTTGTGGTTAAGAGTAACTTACTGCACCTAAAATGATGTGGTATCATCTCCTCGCCTTGCAAGAGAAGCCAAGAAGCTGCTGCTATCACAGAACCAGAAGAATTGAGAATATAGGTTTGTGATATCAATGTCTGAACACAAAACCCCATAATAAAATTGTTTGAGATTTATTATATTCTGCCACCAAAATGTCGCCTGCAAATAGTAAGTATATGGGATGGGTAACTGTAACATATCTGTAACATAGGACAAAGTGAATGTGGTGTAGTCTAGGGATACTAATTTACTAATATTGTATCTGGTGTCTAAATTAAAACAAGTAGATTGTAGTGTTTTAATCCATTTAGATCTAATACTATTTGCATTTCTGAGTATCATCGACGGAAGGGAAGGACGTGGCATTCGCCCTAAAATTACTGTACATAAATTAGTAAATTCATCCCCAACATACACACCAGAAAAGTAAAAAGAAACCCCCCAATAATGAATCATAAGCACAGTACAGGGGATCGGTCTCATGGCAATGACAGAGCGCGCTGTGTGTGCAGCCAATGAGAGGTCCCCTGCAGGAGCAGCTTCAGCACTGGACAGCTCCTCATACACATCAATGTGAAAGAACAACCTTTTACGCAAAGATGCTTGGGAAAAGAAAATATCCCATGGCCAGTTATCCGAAACCAAAAATAGCCAAACTTTTGCCTAAGGTGCATTCCTTGTCATGCTGTTTCTGGCTTATCATTTGACCCTTTAATTGCCAGAAGGCCCGGTCACCTGTGGCCACTCACTGTCCTGCCGAACCTTCTGGCGATGAAAGTGTTAAGGAAGCAGCTGCATCACATAACTTAGGGATCATTTCTTAAACTGCAAGGACGGAGTTCATCCTTCCAGCTTGCATACCCTGTAATGAATGAAAAAAACATCGGTGCCACAAGCCTGTAGACTCATCTCGCTGCTATCACTTGTTTACCTCTTTTGCAATTAAAAATAGTGTTAATCACGAATATTAGAATTGCAAATTTTTATCGTAAATATCGGCACTTCGAGAATTAGCCAATATTTAGAATACGGTAAAATATATATTCATAATTTCGAATATCACATTTTTTTTTTAAATCAGTACACATGATCCCTCACTGCTTCTAGCTTGTGGGCCAATGAGAAGGCTGCAATATCTTTGACTTTAGGAGTAGTGTTGATTGAGAATTTTCTTAATGCAAATTTTTATTGCGAATTTTTCAATTGCTGCTTTCCGCAATCAAGAAAATAATGACTGGAGATAACGAATTCACGAATATATGGTGAATATTCGCCCAAATATTCCCAAAATATCACAAATTTGAATATTGCCCCTGCCGCTCATCACTAATTAAAAACACTGATATATCTGGAGTTTGTTGACAGCCATCAAAATTGTTTAGCATCATTATTGATTTTATCTTAAAGCAAACCTACAAGACAAACCCCACTTAGATACAATATATTAATTGGATAGAGGTTCATTCCCACTGTACCAAAAGATCTCATTATTTCCAGTGGATGTATCCTCAAATACAGTAGCAGGTATGACAGATCCACAGCACACAGGGTATGAACCCTGATTTTGCCTGAAGTCTACTGCTAATAACTTGGAAACATGTCATATAGAAGATGAACATTGTTCATTATGTGGTATGATATATAGGCATAGTACATAATATCTATTAGCATCGACATGACAGCAATTACTTACATTGATGGACGAACTGTCTTATAAAGAAGAGTATGATTGATGGGCTCTTTTAATATTGCAGTATTTCTTAATTATCTTACTGTACATTCAATGAATCCGAAACAGAACTATCCTTACGCGATATAAAAAGCAAAAAAGCATATATATATATATATATATATATATATATATATATATATAGTCTCAAAACAGGATAAGCTGCAAATTCCAACATAAAATGTGGCAATGTTATTAAACATTGTCTACCTTATCACCCGAATCACATCAAAACACACGTGTACTACATGAAACACACAGGATTGCAAACATTTCCAGTGTTATTAACGTGACATAAAAAAAAAAGGGGTGAGAAGAGATGGCCCGAATGCAGAATGCTGCTCGCAGTGGCCAATAGCTGATGATTTTGCAAGTAAAACTGAGCTTTTACCTTCAATAGCGTGTTTCTATTGGCCACCACATATGTGCAGGGTTTCATTTGTACAAAAACTCCAGTTAGACCGTATTGGATGCAACTTGTTTATTTTGTTCAAAGTCGGTTGCTGCGGCAAGGTAACGTTTCGGCAACTATGTGCCTTCATCAGATTAATGCCGCTTGTAGGAGAAAAAAAAAACACGAGGGAGTGGACTCCGTAATGAAGGAAACATGTGGTTGTACAGCTAGAGGATTGAAGCACCATTTGTAAGTGCCATCCAGACCATCTGTTCCTCTTAGGCCCCATTCACATGACCGTGTCCATTTTGAGTACCGGAAATGGCAAATCTACAAAATGGACACTGGTCGTGTGCACCTTGCATCGTGGTGCAGAGGGTCCGTGATCCACAAGATGCAGCCAAAGATAGGACGTTTTCCACTGTATCTTTTGTGGCACAGTCCCACGGACCTGGAAGCAAACGGACATGGCCATGTGAATGGGGCCTTACCCTAAGGGTGTATTCACACGGCCACGTCTGTTTGCAGCCACACAGACCCCGAACCACAGGCTGAATTTTTAAGGTCCTCCCTATCAAAGAATGAGGAGGACAAATAAGCGGCGGTAGTCACAAGACTTGATAGTAAGCATTGCTCATCATATTTAGTATTAGGGCGTACAAAAGTGGGGTAAATGCATATCAGTCTGTGTTTGCTTCAGGACAGGCATAAGTACTACAGCCATGCAACATTTAAAAACATAGATCACTCAGCCTATTGACATTACACTATAACATACCCCCGAGACAGCATTGAAACATCTGCCATAGAGTGCAACAAACTGATTGCCTTGTAATTATCAGCCTCTGTTTTTACAAGTGTATGCTTCTCGATTAGCAGAATGTGCTTAACCCATTGTGTTGTCTTTCAGGATCCTGCTGACTGTGGTGGTCATCTTTAGGATACTCATAGTTGCCATTGTAGGAGAGACTGTTTACGATGATGAGCAGACCATGTTTGTCTGCAACACTCTTCAACCAGGATGCAATCAGGCGTGCTATGACAGGGCTTTTCCTATCTCTCACATCAGATACTGGGTGTTCCAGATCATTATGGTCTGTACTCCAAGCCTATGTTTCATCACATATTCTGTACACCAGTCTGCAAAGCAGAAGGAAAGAAGATACTCTACGGTATTTCTCACTCTGGATAGAGACCAGGACACTGTGAAAAGGGAGGACAGTAAAAAGATCAAGAACACCTTAGTCAATGGTGTCCTACAAAACACAGAAAACTCAACCAAGGAAGCTGAACCAGACTGCTTAGAGATAAAGGAAATACCAAATCCCTCAATAAGAACCACAAAATCCAAGATGCGGCGCCAGGAAGGGATATCGAGATTTTACATAATTCAAGTGGTTTTTAGAAATGCTCTGGAAATTGGCTTTCTTGTTGGACAATATTTCCTGTATGGGTTTAATGTGCCCTCCCAGTATGAGTGCGACCGGTATCCCTGCATCAAAGAGGTGGAATGTTATGTATCCAGGCCAACAGAGAAGACGGTCTTTCTGGTTTTTATGTTTGCAGTCAGTGGCCTCTGTGTTGTTCTTAATTTAGCTGAATTGAACCACTTGGGTTGGAGAAAGATCAAAACGGCAGTCCGAGGTGTGCAGGCCAAAAGAAAATCAATTTATGAGATCAGGAATAAGGACTTGCCTAGGATGGGTGTGCCCAATTTTGGCAGGACTCAGTCTAGTGACTCGGCCTATGTGTGAGGATGATTCAAAAGCAACAGCTGAAAACTGGACCCATGCAGCATGAGGAGAGGGAGGGAGGGTGTCTGATTAATGGAATGCCCTTGGACTTGATTGCCATTGCAATGCAGAAATGTGCTGGCCGGAAACGTTATTATCAATCTGTAGCAGTTGCCAGTGATTTAATTGGCAGAAGTCTCTGGCTGGTTAGTTGATACTTCTAATGTTTCGAAACTACATTTGATAGCACACCCTTCTGTACCGCAATACAGAATACTAAGTACAACAGCCTCCTGTATGTCTCAGTGTCACTTAAGGTATGGGAATATTACTGAATACAGACCAATTACAACAAGGTGCTTTCGGCATCGAGCCAAGGCAAAACCAAGTCAGATTGTGGCTCTTAAACGTTAACAGCCTATACCAGAAATATACTGAAAGCAGCAATCCCTGAAATACCCATCAAGTCATGCTACACAACACTATCATTAACAGGAGTGCTGTCTAAGAGGTGTCTTAAAAAACCGAATACTGCCAACTCACCCACTCTCATGCACTGAATCTATTTTCGGGTAGGTTCAATAGAGGTCAGTTATGGTAATCCTTCAGCAAACAAAACATCATTTTTTATTCTATGGAGCAGATTACCCAAAGACTTTTTGATGATAATCGGCTCAGTAGAGAAAAAAAATGATTATTTCCATAATATGCATTCTGAACGAGCCTGTACTTCCTAGGCCCCCTCTTTACAGCAGTTGAAAAGAAGCACACATTTTTAAACCTTCTCTAGCATTCAGATCATCCCTGCCATGAAGCATATACAGAACTATTGTAATGAATGGTATACCACAGATTTTTCCCTGCATGACATAAAAGAGCTTCCCAGTCTGAGCCACACATGTACAATTTAAGGGGAGCAGAAAACACAAAAGTAAAATCAGTAAAGTGGCTCCTTATGCATGTGCCCTATTGCATGCTGAATTTTTAGCTTGCTTATATGTACACCGAATTAGGGATCTTATAGGTCACAAAATATACTCAAGATTTCCACTAATCACAGCATATGATTCTAGCTTACAAGTCGGGTGCAATGCACTTCTAAATTGGATTTGTTTAGCTAAGGTATATGTCTTTTTAGTGCAAACCATGACGCCGATAGAAAGACTTTAACATGTGAACATGAGCATTTCATTACTGCAGTAAGAGATGACACAGCCATAAAAGTAAAACACTTCTCTTCCCACTCTTAAAATACACCTACTGTGCAACCTTGCTGCTCGGTACTGCAGATTTATAAATTCATCAATATTGAACGATATCTTCTCTAAATACCTCTGGCTGCATCGCTGTAATGATGCAATCCTCATTGACCTTGACACACAGATTGCTTAGTGTGCTGTCCTGTTTCCTTCCCTCATGTTATGCTGAGGCTTAAAGATTCCTTGAAGCATTCTTCTTGAGCGCAGTCACACTCTGGGAAGAAAAAAAAAAAAAAAAGAAATGAATATGTCCACATTGTTTCCAGACACTGCAGGGTATTGACCTACATAATCAGCAACTTCCCAACTGCTTCTGATTCTGGTTACAAATTAATGCATTTATGAAGAAGACCGGCAGTCTGCATTGGTTGGGGTGTGCTATGAATGCATTCATCTTTTGTGGCACAATGTAGGTAAAAGGTTGTACTATACATGATTCAAATGTATATCCGGACTCTAAGCCCCTAGTTGTCCGATATGACCTCTCAGTTGAAAATGTCTCCGTCTATATAACAACCCAAAGAATAAAAAATAAGTTGGAAAATTGGTTCTAGGAGCCACATTCCTCATGTAGTAGACAGAACTTTAACCCAAATCATGTTGTGTCTACTACTCAAAGTTCTAAAAATCTAAGGCTTGAAATGGATACCAAAGTATATATATATGTGGATGCATTGCTCCAAGTGAAACCTCTAAATTGTAACCTAAAAGCAAACATGGGCAAATTTGGTAAAACTATGTAAATTTAGCAGGAAACTGCCAGTTTAGACACTTTTTTCTTACAACATTGATAAATCTGGCACATTATAAAACTTCACATAGCCATGCTCCCTTTTCTGATTACTTTTCAAAACTATCTAGTGTAGTATAAATAGTGTCTGAAGCACAAACATTCAATGGACAGTAGGTTCCGTATGCCAGAACTCGGGAAGATTTTGCTTAGCAAATCCACCCCCCATGACCTTTATGCTTTTTTGTATATTCTATTTGGTATATGTAAGTCTGGTGCCTCTTGGTACAACTATACAATGTCAACTGGCAGCTAATGAATATACAGTTATCATCCTATATGGATTTTCCAGCAAGTTTACTTACTCCTGCAGCGAAGCCTAAAGAAGGATTTGTTGAGCAAAACAGAGACTTCTTAATGCAGTTAGAAAAGCTTTGACTCCTTAGGTGCTCCTTACTAGAAAACTAATTCTACCTATAGGGCCGCAGCCTAACAAATTTGTTCAAATGTACATTATACTGTATGTGTTTTCTACAGAAGCTCTATAGACAATGTGTTACACAGAAATGACTCTCTGGGAAAGAAAATTAGACCATGATATAGATGTGCAGTACTGTATGGATCTCAGTAGGTTTAACGTTCTGTATGGCATCACAGTACCACAGTGTGCTCCTCTAGTATGAAATGGGGCTGCATGGACTGAGCGGCTTTTCTTTTTTTTTTTAAGGATGCGCTGTGGATGTTCCACATTTGCCTGTTTGTTTCTACCGTAAACCTTAATTGTTGAATGCACCTTCAGTAGAGATCAAGTCACCCCTTTGAGGCACCTGCAGTGCCGGAAGGACATTGTGCACTGTTCTGTGATACACGGACAATGCGAAATGAGAACTGTTACATCTGACTTTGGCATCTTGTAAATGAGTAGTGAAAGCTTTGTACTATAATATGTAAGTCTGCCTGGAGTATATGGGTGAACTCACACAGCGCAGATTTCTAGCAGATTTGTGCAGTAAACCATGTGCTTGTCACCAAAACAACCCTATGCAGAAGAATGGAACAGATCTTCATTTGCAGAAATAACTGCAACAAATCTGCCATGTGTGACTTCACCCTAAACATAGATATCTTAAACTTTAGTCTCTATTGTTAGCCCTGTGCCTGATTTGAGGGTGCATAACAATGTGCCCTAGTGCTTATATTCATTGCATAGTTTTGATCAATGTGTAAAAAATGACCACAGTAAGCGATCTGATGTCCTCATTATGTAACCTGCGCTGAACCAAGGTGTCTGGTCTCTGGGTTGTTATGGGTCACTGCACCAGTTTTCACATGACACCCAATGTACTTTTTTTTTTTTTTTTACAGCAGATACAATGATATAAGCACAAGTGTTCCCTAAGTAAACTGGATCAAAAGTCTAGGGAAGATATCACATAGAGCTAATCTCAGGTTGTAAACATTATAGTAATGCTGCTTATTCCCAATGTTCATGTGTTCATAGGTTTTCAGTTTATTTTTACTTGTACTATACTGTACAGATGGCTCTTTTTACAAGGTCAGTCCTGTGTACAGCTAATTATTGATTGCCAAATACTCCACACTTCCCGGATGTTCATAAAAAAATAAATGTCCTGCTGAGATCAGGTTGCTGGTATAGGAACTGAGTGCCCGCAACCATCTTCAGCGTTCAGAGAAGGGCAGCATTTTACGTAACAGACAATCAATTATTCTAGAAATCTCAGGGGATGGAAAGAAGGGTTGAAATCTAGAAGTAAAAGGCTCAGGACTGTAAAACAGACAGATTTCAAATTGACTGTCATTTACAAGACACGCTAATGAATTATAACTGTGACAAATAATTATATTATAGACACTGGGCCTACAGGAATGATATGTGCACCTCTGAATGAGAAGGACTGATTCAAATTAATAGTATGGGGCCATCGCAGAGCCTTTAACACTAATAGTATTGCAGGACTTTTAAATACAAAATGCAAAATATCTTCTTTTTTCCGTTTTGCTCTGCTGGGACCTGTTCCACTTAAAAAAAAATAATGTAAATATATATAGAAAGGAATATGAAAGACAAGCCAGAGCTACACAGTCTTTTGCTACATAACAGCCAGCAAAGCAACAATCCCCCAATTTGCATGTAACTTTTTACTTCTTTTTGCCCCATTTTCCTTGATAATTCGTCGAGTGAAATTTCATGAAAGCTGCATGAACTTGTAACAGCCACATGTATTCCTATGGACTGCATCTGTTATGCTAGAAAAAGCCTGTGTATAGCTGTCTAAGAGCAGACGGCCACACTGTGCCTCCGTACATGAGAAGTATATTTAGTGCCAAGCATGGGATCAGATTTTGTCCTTGACACAAAATATATGGCTCAAGCACTAAGTCATTATAGAGGCATTTGCAGAATCAAAAGTTCAGGTGAAATAAGGTATAGCAAGTAACAATAATAGGAGTATCAGTTTATGCTGTGGAATTTCCTCTGCATTACTAAGAGTAAAGTCTGTGGTGGAAATCCACAGCATAAACTGACATGCCGGGGAATTAATATCTACACCACAGGTCAGATTTCCGAAAACCATCCACTTTGCTGGTACTGTAAAACACTGCAGATTTGTCAATTGAAAATCCATGGCGCCAAATCCGCAACACATACGTTCCGCGTGGGCGTACCCTAAGGATGTATTTAAAATGGGAAATTTTTCACTTGTTTTCTTGCTGTGATTCTGAAAATGATAGCAAAAATAATTAAAAATGTCTCATGTAAATACACTCTAAGTGACTGCAAAGATGTAACATGGAGCTGCTTTGACTCCCCTTTCTACACAGTGCTCTACCTTACATTAGCAGCTTACAAGGAAAACACAAGAGAACACCGACCTAAACTTTAGAAGTCTATGTACAGTATATGTCTATGTACGGCCATCTGTGAAAGTGTTAGGAGACTCCACAAGACTCTCTGTCCCTCCATCTTCCAGTTCTGTGCATTGAAGTGTATCCATCGGTCTATCTCTGTTAAATGGTGCTATGTCACAAGCTTCCACCCAGTAGTGCCGCTTGGAATTAATGGCCAAGAATCTTTCTAGAACAGAATCTATTTGTATTACACTCAAAACCCGACTTATTTCTCTGGGGTACAAATATCACCAGCATTTCTGCTGAAGTTCTGCCCTCTTTATTTAATCTCTTGGCTGCTACAAAGGAAAGAGGCACCCTGTTGCAGACAGCAGTGCTGACCCTTCAGCAGGCAATGGGCTAAGTGCCATAGATTTCACATGCAGCTCCATTCAGTCTCAGTGTCACAGGACATTTTATACTCACCTTTGTACATTGTATATGGAATTGTTTCATACAATAAAGCGACAATGTAATATTCAGCAGATAATAAAGTACTTGCCTTTTTTGTAAAATGTTTTGTGTGTTCACATCATTTCCTAAATGTCTTTCTCTGCAATTCTTCATTAAGGTACATAGCTGTAGGCATCATTTTAATTACCAGACACAATTCTATTTAATTAGAGGCAGATTTTGTGTGGACATTGCTTACAATATAAAGAGGTGCCAGCATATAATATTCGCCTATACATTCAGAAGTATGTGTATGTGGTGCAGGAACTGATCTGCAGAATGCATTTCCAATGCCCCTGCAGGCAGGTATTAGTACATGTCCCCTAAGATACTTATCAACAGAAATGTTAATCTCTGGAGCAAATGACCTTCTCCTGTCCAATAGGAGGCTTTTTGAAATGGAAAGGAGCTGTAACTAAACTAAGAATAAATGCAAAGAAAAAAATCTTTAGAATTGAATTCCGATTATTTGTTCTTACATACACCAGTATGTAAAATGTTATGAATAAGCCTTACAACATTAAACCTGGAGATAAATCATTAGGATTAGAGATGAGTGAATTTTTCAAAAATTCGATTCGCCAGATTTTTTTTGCAAAAATTTGGTTAGATCCGAATATATTTGCAGCAAATTTAGTTAAAAACGGCTATTTCCTGGCTGCAGAGAGCCTTTAGAGTGGTGTAGAACACTGTGCTTTGTAGTAACACGCATAGGGAGTCTGCTTTGGTAGTGAAATAATACTGTGAGTCAGTATGACATGCAGATGACAGGCGTCGCTCTTAGAATCACTGCACACTTTACTTATTTGGGCACTCACAGGGCCAAAACCGACCAAATAACAGGTCTATGTTAGTGCCAAGAAGAAGCACACTTCTTTTACACCGTTGTTAGCTGATTCCACATAGATGTCTACAGAACCTTTTCTATTAAATGCTTATACAAGTAGAGCCCCCCGATAAAGTGGAGAGGGTGTCAGCAGTAAATTTGTATTGACATCACTGATCATTTGCCCTTACTCTGACCCGTCAGAACATCAACCCACAAAAAAACGGATCCTGTCTGTGAAGCATCTGCCTTCACTCGGTCAGCATTTGGTCAGTAATCCATCAGTATTGCTAATGCCCAAAAAAAACAGGAGTGTATGCAAAACAGAGATGGCACATGAATGGAATATTTGCATGTCTTCTGTGTTTTGTACCTTCTCCTGCTTTTGGCTACTAAATCATAAGCCAATTCTGATGGGACCATACAGGGCTTACAGTTGCTATACAGAGAGGATCTGTTGTGCGTCTAATTTTTCCTTCCTTCTGACAGATCAGACGAAGGGTCAAATTAATGATGATGTCAGCCATGCCAAAAAGGCTAAATAGTGGCCTAGTCGTGAAGTGGGATTTTTTTTATTTATTAGGCTATTCCTAGCCATCTAGGCAATCCCACAGATCATCCCCCAACCCCCCCCCCCCCCTTGTACTTGTTCCGCTACTTGCAGGTTGCATGGGCATGAGTTCAAAACATCAGTCACTTCGGTCCGAAGTTCTGAACTCATGCCCGCGCAGCCTGCAAGTAGCGGAACAAGTACAAGGGGGGTTGATGGGTTCCAACTTCTGTGATTAGTTTATAGTTGGGGGGTTTGCTTCATTTTAAATTAGGCTGACCATAGGTTAGGATGATCTGTGGGGTTGCCCAGACTGCTAGGCACTTCACTGTTGTTATTACCCCCTTTCAGCAGTCCCCCATTCACTGATGACTGCTGAAAGGGGTTAATAACTACTGTGAAGGCCCCCGATGATGAGGGCGTGGCTTCATGGGGTGGGGGCTTGGCTTCACGTGGGCTCGTGCCCCGGATGTCTGCAGACCCTAGCAACGCCCCTGCTGCTGGTGAGTAATTTCTTCACTAGGTGGGTAAAGAAAGCTGCTCATCAGCAACTCTAGACTCAGACTGCTGCTGATGGAGCTGGTACTGCTCCTGCCATACCATCCCTCCCCAGCATCCATGGCAAAGGAACGTGAGCACAGAGGGCCCCCCCCCCCCCCCGGTCAGACCTGCGAGAGGATGGACAAAGGTGCAGATAGGCAGCGGCCAACTGACTAAATAGGATGTCTCTATAGTAGTTCAGTTTGTCCTCCATCTCAGTGAGTGTAAAAAAGCCCTCATTTTGGACTGGTAGCGAGGGTCCAACAAGGTGGAGAGCCAGAAGTCATCCCTCTGCCAAATGGTGACAATTCATCTGTCACTACGCAAGCAAGTGAGCATGCATCTGGCCATTTCTGCAAGTGACTCGGAGGGATTCCCTGCCTCCATCTACACTGCATACTGCCACGGTGAGTCTGGGTCCTCTGCCTCATCTTCCTTATTGCCCTGTAGCTCCTCTGGCTGCTCCTGCTCCTCCTTTCCTCTTTCCTGTGTAGAAAATCACCCATTTCGCTACACATTGCTTGTGTTCCAATGTCCTCCTCCTCCAATTCAGCCCCCACAGGGCTCATGTGGCCGTGAGATCTAGGCACCACGTCTCCAGTCCCCTGACCAGCCAAATTTACCAGCACCTGTTCCAGGACATGAAGCAGTGGAATTACGTTGTTCATCCCATAGTCCTGGCAACGGACAAATAACGTGGCCTCCTCAAAGGGCCTGAGGAAATGGCTGGTGTCACGCATGAGCTGACATCGAAGTTACATAAGGGAGTACTCCTGTCTGCTTGGATCATCAAGAAATCGTTAATGGCCTTTCTCTGTTCGTATAGTCGGTCCAACATATGGAGGGTGGAATTCCAACGGGTCATATAAGCCTATGTTGGGGGATGCCGTTCTGCTGCTGTAGCTCAAGGAGGGTGTGCTTTGCGCTGTACGAGTGGCTGAAGTGCATGCAAAGTTTCCTGGCCATTTTTAGGATGTCTTGCAGATAGGTGGAATACTTCAGGAACCGCTTGACAACTAGATTGAACACGTGTGCCATGCAGGGCGAATGGGTCAGCCCTCCTTGATGCAACGCCGACATCATGCTCTTCCCATTGTCGGTCACCATGGGACTGGATTTGATTTCTTGATAAAGGACACGGAGCAGTTCCTCCCCTGTGTGACTCAGTTCGCCCAGGCAAACAGGTGCAGAACAGCGTGACATGTGGTATGCTGGAGGGGCACTGCGAATTGTCCCTGCAGTGGAGGCTGAGGACATGGTGGATAAAGAGTAGGCAGTGGCGGACAATGTCGCGGGACCAACGGCATGAGAACGTTGAGGCGGAAGCGGTGTCACCTGGCCAAGTTGCTGGTGTGGCTGTGCAGGAACCACATTCACCCAGTTGGCCGTAAAGGAGATGTATTGTCCCTGACCGTAGTTACAGCTCCACATATCAGCACTGCCATGCAGACACCGACAAGCTCAAGGACTGGCCCACCTTCTGTTCTACATACGTGTGCAGGAATAGTACTGCCTCTTTGGCAAAGAAATGACGGTGTGGGACTCTCCACCTCAGCTCGACACAAGCCATCAGTTCTCTGAAAGGTGCAGAGTCCACCACTTTAAAAGGGAGGGACTGCAGCACCAGCAACTTGGCCAGGAGCACATTCAGCTTCTGCGCCGTTGGATGAGTGCACGCATACTGCTGTCTCTTGGCAATCGCTTTGGTGATCGATTGCTGATGGAATGATTGACGAGGAGTAGGAGGAAGAGCAGGACCATCAGGACCAGTCATTTTGGGCAAAGAAATCTTTAATTCAGGTCTAATTTCAGGCCGTGTGAGATACACCCTGTATATACAGGGCTTATATTATTTCATTAATAAAAGACCCTTTTTGGGGCAAAATAAACAATATTTTCAGGCCTTGCAGCATAAGCACGTTAGAAATTCCTGGGTTATATACTACTGCCAGGATGGCGCTACCCCAACCCGCGTTTCGGCGTGCCTTCGTCAGGGGGTCCGCCCTGACGAAGGCACGCCGAAACGCGCGTTGGGGTAGCGCCATCCTGGTTTCCGTTCACATCTGGTCCTCTTTTGGTGAGTTTTAGATCATAGTCTTCCCGCCATGGCTTTATGCTGCCGATGTTGAGACCCCTCACTTGGCTTGTAATTGTCTGTTCATTGGTATACTATCGGTGCATTTTTATACTGCCAATGTCCTTTGTATTTTGTGCACTACAGCCTTGGTGGGTCACCTTCATTGATCTTCACTCACCCTCTTTATATATATCAATTTTTTATACTGTATTCATGAGTTGGTCATTGTACCACACACAGTTGTGTTTACCTCATGTTTACAACAATACCTTGAATATATTATTATTTTTTATATATATATATTTTTGTGATCAGTGTGTTCTTCCAGTGTGGCGCTTTTTCTTCCTTCCCTGTTCCCTTTACCCTGTCCTTGGCATCCATTATATGTGTGCTTTTTAATCATGAACTTAATAAAATTCGTATTTTTCTAATTACTAGTTTGGTACTCTGAGCTTCTTTCTTCTTTTTCTGCCATTACACTCGGAGCTTGTACCGAGTTACCCTCTTTCAGGTACCCCTAACATCTATATGATACATATGTAGGCACTGTCCTTGTTATTCACGTTGGGGGTCATCTGGGGTCGTTTTTCTTTTTTTCTTTTTTCAGACTGTGCGAGCAGCAGCAGGCCATAGTGGAGTTTCAGCTGCAGCACGCACGGGTCAGTCGCACTGCGGAACAGCACCACTTCACCACCAATGACTGGGCCTCCATGCGAGACCTGTGTGCCCTGTTGCGCTGTTTCGAGTACTCCACCAACATGGCCAGTGGCGATGATGCCGTTATCAGCGTAACAATACCACTTCTATGTCTCCTTGAGAAAACACTTAGGGCGATGATGGAAGAGGAGGTGGCCCAGGAGGAGAAGGAGGAAGAGGGGTCATTTTTAGCACTTTCAGGCCAGTCTCTTAGAAGTGACTCAGAGGGAGGTTTTTTGCAACAGCAGAGGCCAGGTACAAATGTGGCCAGCCAGGGCCCACTACTGGAGGATGAGAAGGAGGTGGAGGAGGATGAGGATGAAGCATGTTCACAGCGGGGTGGCACCCAACGCAGCTCGGACCCATCACTGGTGCGTGGCTGGGGGGAAACGCAGGACGATGAAGATACGCCTCCCACAGAGGACAGCTTGTCCTTACCTCTGAGCAGCCTGGCTCACATGAGCGACTACATGCTGCAGTGCCTGCGCAACGACAGCAGAGTTGCCCACATTTTAACGTGTGCGGACTACTAGGTTGCCACCCTGCTGGATCCCATGTACAAAGACAATGTGCCCACCTTACCTCCTGCACTGGAGCATGATAGGAAGATGCGCTAGTACAAGCGCACATTGGTAGATGCGCTACTGAAAGCATTCCCAAATGTCACAGGGGAACAAGTGGAAGCCCAAGGCGAAGGCAGAGGAGGAGCAAGAGGTCACCAACGCAGCTGTGTCACGGCCAGCTCCTCTGAGGGCAAGGTTAGCATGGCAGAGATGTGGAAAAGTTTTGTCAACACGCCACAGCTAACTGCACCACCACCTGATACGCAACGTGTTAGCAGGAGGCAACATTTCCCTAACATGGTGGAACAGTACGTGGCACACCCCTCCACGTACTGACTGATGGTTCGGCCCCATTCAACTTCTGGGTCTCCAAATTGTCCACGTGGCCAGAGCTAGCCTTTTTTGCCTTTGAGGTGCTGGCCTGCCCGGCGGCCAGCGTTTTGTCTGAACGTGTATTCAGCACGGCAGGGGGCGTCATTACAGACAAACGCAGCCGCCTGTCTGCAGCCAATGTGGACAAGCTGACGTTCATAAAAATGAACCAGGCATGGATCCCACAGGACCTGTCCATCCCTTGTGCAGATTAGACATTTATAACTACCTCCCCTTAACCATATATTATTGTACTCCAGGGCACTTCCTCATTCAATCCTCTTTTTATTTTCCTTTTTCCCATTATATAGCGGGGCAACCCAAAGTTGAATGAACCTCTCCTCTGTCTGGGTGCCGGGGCCTGAAAATATCTGACAGTGGCCTGTTCCAGTGTTGGGTGACATGAAGCCTAATTCTCTGCTATGACATGAAGCCTGAATTTCTGCTATGGGAACTTTCTCCTCTGTCTGGGTGCCAAGGCCTAAAAATATCTGACAGTGGCCTGTTCCAGTGTTGGGTGACATGAAGCACGATTCTCTGTAATGACGAAGCCTGATTCTCTACTATGGGACCTCTCTCCTCTGTCTGGGTGCCGGGGCCTAAAAATATCTGACAGTGGCCTGTTCCAGTGGTGGGTGACGTGAAGCCTGATTCTCTGCTATGACATGAAGCCTGATTCTCTGCTATGACATGAAGCCTGAATTTCTGCTATGGGACCTTTCTCCTCTGTCTGGGTGCCAAGGCCTAAAAATATCTGACAATGGCCTGTTCCAGTGTTGGGTGACATGAAGCATGATTCTCTGCTATGACATGAAGCCTGATTCTCTGCTATGGGACCTCTCTCCTCTGTCTAGGAGCCGGGGCCTAAAAATATCTGACAATGGCCTGTTCCAGTGTTGGGTGACATGAAGCCTGATTCTCTGCTATGACATGAAGCCTGAATCTCTGCTATGGGACCTCTCTCCTCTGTCTGGGTGCCGGGGCCTAAAAATATCTGACAGTGGCCTGTTCCAGTGTTGGGTGACATGAAGCATGATTCTCTGCTATGACATGAAGCCTGATTCTCTGCAATGGGACCTCTCTCCTCTGTCTGGGTGCTGTGGCCTAAATATCTGACAATAGCCTGTTCCAGTGGGGGGTGACGTGAACCCTGATTCTCTGCTATGACATGAAGCCTGATTCTCTGCTATGGGACCTCTCTCCTCTGTCTGGGTGCCTAAATATCTGACAATGGCCTGTTCCAGTGGTGTGTGACATGAAGCCTGATTCTCTGCAATGGGACCTCTCTCCTCTGTCTGGGTGCTGGGGCCTAAATATCTGACAATAGCCTGTTCCAGTGGTGGGTGACGTGAAGCCTGATTCTCTGCTATGACATAAATCCTGATTCTCTGCTATGGGACCTCTCTCCTCTGTCTGGGTGCTAGGGCCTAAAAATATCTGACAGTGGCCTGTTCCAGTGGTGGGTGACGTGAAGCCTGATTCTCTGCTATGACATGAAGCCTGATTCTCTGCTATGGGACCTCTCTCCTCTGTCTGGGTGCCGGGGCCTAAATATCTGACAATGGCCTGTTCCAGTGGTGGGTGACATGAAGCATGATTCTCTGCTATGGGACCTCTCTCCTCTGTCTGGGTGCCGGGGCCTAAATATCTGACAGTGGCCTGTTCAAGTGGTGGGTGACATGAAGTCTGATTCTCTGCTATGAGACCTCTCTCCAATTGATATTGGTTAATTTTAATTTATTTTATTTTTATTCATCTCCCTATCCACATTTGTTTGCAGGGGATTTACCTACATTTTGCTGCCTTTTGCAGCCCTCTAGCCTTTTCCTGGGCTATTTTACAGCCTTTTCAGTGCCGAAAAGTTTGGGTCCCCATTGACTTCAATGGGGTTCGGGGCGAAGTTCGGGTCGAGTTCGGATCCCAAACCCGAACATTTCCGGGAAGTTCGGACGAACTTCTCGAACCCGAACATCCAGGTGTTCGCTCAACTCTAATCCTGAATCGCTATTTTACTGCCCATCTAATTACATGCAACCAACTAGATATCTAAGCTGCAACAGACAACTATCTAAACTAACTAACTTTTATTATGGTTTTACTGAAAAAAGCAACCCCAAAAAACATCTAGGGACCAGAAAAGTGGCCATGAATGCTGACCAGTGATCAGGGGATGACAAAAAAAATCTGGAGACAAGATGGGGGAGGAGAGGGTGTAAAAAGTTTGGTGCAAAACTGCAGCTCAGGCACAAACCCAGTTCAAAATACTAAGTGCACAACTTCCTGAATGCATTTGAGCCACACAGAGCACACATAGCTGGAAATGCTGGCATCTGAAATCAATGATTACTGACTAACAGGATTGGTTTACTGGCTGCTATAATGCAGACATAGGTTGTTCTACCAAGGATGTCTTCACACGCGACAGATTGTGTGGCTGAAAATTCAGCAACTGGAAATCTGTTCCATTCATTTGAATGTGGCAGCAAGCATGTTGATTTCAACAAGCCTCATTCAGCTGAATGGAGCTGATATTCAGTCACAGAATTTTCTGCCACAAAACCTGCCATATGTGAAGGCAACCTAAAGAATGGTTGAAGAAGAATAAAGTTAAAGTTTTGAAATGGCCGAGTCACAGTTCTGACCTTAAACCAATTGAAATGTTGTAGGAGGACTTGAAAAAGGATTTCACCAAGATCAACCCCATTAAAACAGGCATACTATGCAAAAGAGCAAGTTGGAGTAGCAGGAGGTAGGGCTGAATCATTTGAGCTCTGCTTTGTAACACCCCTTGTGCTCTGCACACTCTCCCACCCCCTTGACTGACAGGGCTAAACATCAGCATGCTGAGGGAGGAGCTGTATTCTAGCATGTACAGTTGTGGCCAAAAGTTTTGAGAATTACATTAATATTGTAAATTGGAAAAATTGCTGCTTACGTTTTTATAATAGCAATTTGCATATACTCCAGAATGTTATGAAGAGTGATCAGATGAATTGCATAGTCCTTCTTTGCCATGAAAATTAACTTAATCCCATAAAAACCTTTCCACTGCATTTCATTGCTGTCATTAAAGGACCTGCTGAGATCATTTCAGTAATAGTCTTGTTAACTGGAGATCATTATGTCAGGCTGAATGGGTTAAAATGGCAGACTTGACCTGTTAAAGGGAGGGTGATGCTTGAAATCATTGTTCTTCCATTGTTATTGTTAACCATGGTGACCTGCAAAGAAACACGTGCAGCCATCATTGCGTTGCATAAAAGTGGCTTCACAGGCAAGAATATTGTGGCTACTAAGATTGCACCTCAATCAACAATTTATAGGATCATCAAGAACTTCAAGGAAAGAGATTCAATTCTTGTTAAGAAGGCTTCAGTGCGTCCAAAAAGTCCAGCAAGCTCCAGGATTGTGTCCTAAAGAGGATTCAGCTGCGGGATCGAAGAGCCACCAGTGCAGAGCTTGCTCAGGAATGGCAGCAGGCAGGTGTGAGCGGATCTGCACGCACAGTGCGGCAAATACTTTTGGAAGATGGCCTGGTGTCAAGAAGGGCAGCAAAGAAGCCACTTATCTCCAAAAAAAACATCAAGGACCGATTGATCTTTTTCAGAAAATATGGTGAATGGACTGCTGAGGACTGGGGCAAAGTCATATTCTCCGATGAAGCCTCTTTCCGATTGTTTGGGGCATCAGGAAAAAGGCTTGTCCGGAGAAGAAAAGGTAAGCGCTACCATCAGTCCTGTGTCATGCCAACAGTAAAGCATCCTGAGACCATTCATGTGTGGGGTTGCTTCTCATCCAAGGGAGTGGGCTCACTCACAAATTTGCCCCTAAAAGCAGTTTAGCAGCAAACTTTGTGAAAACTAATATTTGTGTCATTCTCAAAACTTTTGGCCACGACTGTACATATCATATACACTATGTACTATAGCTTCACCACACTTTTAGATATGCTCAAAAAGCTAATCCACATATTCATGGTTTAAATGAGTATTCCTATTACTGAAAATGGAGTAGGGAGAGTGTTGGCTGGAGACCCCCGGGGTCCGGCCACTGCCAAGTGCTCTACCCATACAAGTGAATTGGAGTGCACTGCACTTGCGTGGCCACCCCTTAGAAATAAATGGGAGCCATTAATTTAGATGCGGTCGATGGAAATATAGGAGCCAGCGCTTAACTATTTTTGCCGGCCCCATAGAAATGAATTTAGGGCGGCTGCACAGGTGCAGTGCGCCCTCCACCATCTTTCCCACTCTGTTCTCGGTATAGGTGCAGATCGTAGCGATATGCCCCCATTGTCTGTGATGGGAATACCCGTTTAAGGCTGTTTCACACAAGTGAGTCCATTGCCGGAATCACGGTCCATGTGCGAGTCTGATCCTAGTGTGTCTTGCCTACAGTCAAGCATGAGTTATGGTTTGGTGCTGCATGAGTGCTGACAGCTGTGGGGAGCTACAGTTCATTGAGGGAACTATGACTGCCAAGATGTACTGTGACATACTGAAGCAGAGCATGATCTCCTCCCTTCAGAAACTGGGTCACAGGGCAGTATTTCAATACGATTACCCCAGATACACCTCCAAGACGACTACTAACTTGCTACAGAAACTGAGGGTGAAGGTGCTTGCCTGGCCAAGCATGTCTACAGATCTAAACCCTATTGAGCATCACCATCTCTGTGATATCGTAATGGAGGAGTGGAAGAGGATTCCACTGGCAACCTGTGAATCTCTAGTGAACTCCATGCCCAAGAGAATTAAGGCAGTGCTGGAGAATAATGGTGGCCACACAAAATATTGACACTTTGGGCACAATTTGGCAATTTTATTTAAGGGTGTCCTCACTTTTGTTGCCAGTGGTTTGTTAATGGCTGTGTGTTAAGTTATTTTGAGGGCACACCAAATTTACACTGGTGTACAAGCTGTACACTGACTACTTTACACTGTGTCAAAGTTTCAAATCTTCAGTGTTGTACCATGAAAATAATAAAATATTTACAAAAATTTGAGGGGCGTACTCACCTTTGTGAGATACTGTATGTAGATGAAGCAGTACTGAGGCAAATACATAATTAATCTCTCACAGTTTTATGCTGCCATAACAGCTCCAGTTCATGCAGATGAGTCACGATATTCCTTCCCCCTGCTTCTGATTGACATTTTTTTGTCTACACTGAAATCAGTGGCAGTAGAGCTCATGAATATTAGGACTCATCTGCATTGGGCAGCATATAACTGGAGACAGATTCCTCGAAAGCCTATACTTTTAGATTTTAAATGCTCTAAGCTAAAGCTGTGTTATACATGGAACAGGACTAGCTAGACATTGCAAAGCAGGATGAGAAGCTTACTTCTTGTGTAGGGTAGGGGATGGCAGGGCTGAGCTGCAACTGACAGCTAGAGTTACGAACCATCCATAAATTCCTGGACAGTTCGTAAAAATAATGTGTTCATGGAAAGAAATTAGCAATTTTCTTTGAAGCTGAAATAGCCTGAGCATATTATTGTAATTCTCATCATTCTACATTTCACAGTGAAACAGCACGTTCATAGCAGTATTCTAGCCTGTAGACACCTATACAGATTTGATACATATTTTGTAAAAATTTGAGTTGCATCACAATTTGTGGTGATTTGATTCAGGCAAATCTTTTGGGGGGGGGGGGGGAGTAAAGTGTGAGAATTTAGTTTTTGATCATTTGTATTCTATTTTATATTTGTTCATATTCTTTCTGTTCATTTTGTTTCTTTTAGAGCCATTGTGGCATGTGAATAAACTAAAGATTAGTTTAGAATTTTTGAGAAAGGGAGTTCCACATCTTCATACTTCATGTGAATATGTTTTCAAAATTGTTTTGGGATTCTGATTCGGACCTGGGAACTGGCTGCTCCAGGGTTCAGGGTGATAGTAGATGAACAACACATACACAGTGCCTATTACGAAGCGTATGCGCTGGCTACGTTCCACTAGGGAATTAAGCTTTTTGCTTAAACAGTATAAAGCTGTACCCCTTCAGGAAAGAAGTCACAAGCTCATCCTATGTGGGGCACCTAGTGTAAAGACCTAATCGGTGTTTTCCCGATCAAGACTGACTGCTTTTGCTGAAAGACTTCCCAGCTGATGTGTCGCTGTCAGATGATCAATCGGTGATGTAAGTAACTTCATTGTGGAGAGTCAGGATTCCAAATGAAGTCTTGATATAATTGTGTACTATGTTTTTTATCCTTTGTATATAGACAAGTGCAAAAGAAGGACATTACAGGGAGTGCAGAATTATTAGGCAAGTTGTATTTTTGAGGATTAATTTTATTATTGAACAACAACCATGTTCTTGTCATGGTCTTACCTCCTTGCTGTCCTCCTTCGTTTGACATGTGCTGGCGGCCATCTTGGTTTCTGGGTTTCTTGTAGCCTCCCACCCTGCGGCTCCTCCTTCCCACTGGGAGGAGCTGGATGCCTAGCTCATATATATAGGAGGTCTGTGGCTTCAGTTCCTTGCTTGGTCCTCCTGTGCTCACATGCTTCTAAGACTGCTGCTGCTTCTGGTTCCTGATCCTGGCTTCGTCTGACTACCCTGCTGATTCCTGATCCTGGCTTCGTCTGACTACCCTGCTGATTCCTGATCCTGGCTTCGTCTGACTACCCTTCTGGTTCCTGATCTCTGGTTTCGCAAGACCCTGCTTCGGTTTAGCCATCCGTTTGGACTTTTGCTACGGCTTGATTTCCAATAAAGCCTTCTTATTTCCACTCATCTCTTGTTGTACGTCTGGTTCATGGTTCCATGACATTAGGACCAAGCCATGAATTCTGACGGTACAGGGCCATCCTCGCTACCTACGCTGGTTGCCAGACTTGATCAGCAGGATCACCTGTTGGGTCGGTTCGCTGTGGCGTTGCAAACCCTGCTTGAACGCACGGCTCATTTAGCTTCCGTTGCCGATGGGTCGGTTGTCGCTCCTGGGCCCGCTCCTACTGCCGCTCCGGTTGTTGCACCAGAGTCTACCCCGACACCTGTTGCTGCGCCTGCAGTGTTTCGGGGTATGACCGGTTCTGCCCCCCTTCCACAGCGCTTTGGGGGAGAGCCAACTCAGTGCCGAGGTTTCCTTAACCAGGTGGGCATTTACTTCGAGTTGCTGCCACATGCCTTTCCTACTGAGAGATCAAAGGTGGGCTTCTTGATCTCGCTGCTCTCGGACAAGGCCTTGGCCTGGGCCAGCCCTTTATGGGAGAACAACAATCCGGTGGTTGCCGAGATTTCTGGTTTTGTTGCTTCTCTTTGGAAGGTATTCGATGTGCCGGCTCGTGCTGCCTCTGCTGCGAAGCTCCTTATGTCCATCAGACAGGGTTCACGATCCGTAGCTGAATACGCCATTGAGTTTCGTACCCTGGCAGCAGAGGTGGGCTGGAATAATGAGGCTCTGGTCGCTGCTTTCTCTCATGGTCTCTCGGATGCCTTGAAGGATGAGGTTGCAGCTAAGGACCTACCAGTGGAGCTCGAGTCTCTTATTTCTTTCCTGATTTTGATTGACACAAGACTCAGGGAGAGACCTTCCTTTAAGGAGAGCCTGCGGAGGCCTTCTAACAGATTGGCGCCTACGTTTGCTGTCCCACCCGTGCCTCCCTCTCCTCCCACGCCTCCTGGGGATGACTTGTCTGGGGGTGAACCCATGCAGCTGGGGTTTGCTCGCCTGTCCGAGGGGGAGAGGGCACTCCGGAGACGCGAGGGCCGATGCATGTACTGTGGTCTCGGTGGGCATTTTCGGTTGGCATGCCCGAACCGTCCGGGAAACGCTCGCACCTGAGATCCTGTCGGGGGCAGATCTTGGGTGGAGTCTCCTCGTCCCCGGTTTCCCGTGTTGACAAACCACTGATTACTGTTGTCCTCTCCTGGGTCGGGGGCTCGGTGACGACCCAGGCGTTGGTGGACTCTGGTGCTGGTGGTTTGTTCATTGATAGTGTGTTTGCTGCCGCCAATTCCATTCCTCTGCAACCTCGAGGTTCCCCACTGGCTCTTGAGGCGATAGACGGCAGACCCCTTCTGCCGCCACACGTGACTCATGAGACCCTTCCAGTGGGGATGGCCATTGGTGCCGTTCACAGAGAGTCGGTCTGTCTCCAGGTTATTTCGTCTCCACACTACTCGGTGGTCTTGGGGTACCCCTGGCTCCAGAAGCATAATCCGACTTTCGATTGGAAATCGGCCGAGATCCTCTCGTGGTCACCGCAGTGTGGGGCTAGTTGCATCCATGGGCCTGTCAAGTTGCTGTGTACTTCCTCGGACTCTCTGTTGCCTCCTGAATACGAGGAGTACCGGGATGTATTCGATAAGGTGCGTGCGGTTGCCCTACCTCCGCACCGCCCATACGATTGTGCCATAGAGTTACAATCTGGTGCCGTTCCGCCTCGTGGCAAAGTCTATCCACTGTCGGTAGCGGAGAATGAGGCCATGGAGGAGTACGTGAGGGAGGCGCTTTCACGCGGACACATTCGCAAATCCTCATCCCCGGCAGGGGCTGGATTTTTCTTTGTGAAAAAGAAGGGCGGTGAGTTGAGGCCTTGCATCGATTACAGGGGTCTCAATCGCATCACGATCAAGAACGCTTACCCGATACCCTTGATTTCCGAGCTGTTCGATCGCCTCAAAGGGGCCACAGTCTTTACCAAACTCGACCTGAGGGCGGCATATAACCTGGTAAGGATCAAGGCGGGCGATGAGTGGAAGACCGCGTTTAACACCAGGACCGGTCATTATGAATCCTTGGTTATGCCCTTTGGGTTGTGCAATGCGCCCGCAGTCTTCCAGGAATTCATCAACGATGTTTTCCGTGACCTGTTGCAGCAGTGTGTGGTGGTCTATTTGGATGACATCTTGGTATATTCTGAATCCATGGAGGCCCACATTATGGATGTCAGACGAGTGTTGCAACGGTTACGAGAGAACAAGCTGTTCGGTAAGCTTGAGAAATGCGAATTTCACCGATCCCAGGTAACCTTCTTAGGTTACATCATTTCCGCTGAGGGGTTCTCCATGGATCCTGAGAAGGTTTCGGCTGTCTTACAGTGGCCCCAGCCCAGTGGTCTTCGTGCCCTGCAGCGCTTTTTGGCCTTCGCCAATTATTATCGGAAGTTCATCAGGGACTTTTCCATGCTAGCCAAGCCTCTCACGGATCTGACCAAGAAGGACAGTAATCCCCAGGTCTGGCCGCCCGAGGCCATCCGAGCTTTTGAGGCTCTAAAGTCGCATTTGTGTCGGCTCCGATTCTGTCGCATCCCAACCCTGGGTTGCCGTTTGTCCTCGAGGTGGACGCGTCTGAGACGGGAGTAGGCGCCCTCCTGTCTCAGCGTAGAACACCAGAGGGTCCTCTGCTTCCTTGTGGGTTTTACTCCCGGAAACTGTCTTCCGCGGAGTGCAACTACCAGATTGGTGACAGGGAGTTATTGGCCATCGTGCAGGCCCTTAAAGAATGGAGGCACTTGCTCGAGGGCTCGGTGGTTCCGGTTCTCATCCTGACGGACCACAAGAATCTGACCTACCTCTCTGAGGCCAAGAGATTGACACCACGTCAGGCCAGATGGGCTCTGTTCTTGTCACGTTTTAATTACGTGGTCTCCTACCTACCCGGTTCCAAGAACATCAGAGCGGATGCCTTATCACGGCAGTACTCCGAGCTGTCCGGGGAGGAGTCGATTCCGACTTCGGTCATACCTCCGAATCAGATCCTGGCCGCCATTCGCACCAGCCTGACCTCTCCCCTGGGTGAGCAGATTTTGGCGGCTCAATCTGGTGCTCCCTCTGGGAGACCCAACGGCAGGTGTTTTGTGCCTGAGGAGTTGCGCACTCGGTTGTTGCGAACCTACCATAACTCCAAGGCCGCGGGGCATCCTGGAAAGAATCAGCTGTCCTGGGCTGTTTCACGTCTGTTCTGGTGGCCTTCTCTACGTTCCGACATCGCCGCATATGTAGCGGCATGCTCCGTTTGTGCCCAGAGTAAGTCCCCTCGGCACCTTCCGTTGGGCCTTTTGCAACCCATAGCCACCGGGGAGCGTCCATGGTCACACCTGGGGATGGATTTCATTGTGGACCTCCCTGCATCCCGAGGCCATACGGTCATTCTCATGATAGTGGATCAGTTTTCCAAAATGTGCCACTGTGTTCCTCTTAAGAAGTTACCCTCTGCACAAGAGTTGGCCTCGATTTTTGCCAGGGAGGTCTTCCGGTTGCACGGTTTGCCCAAGGAGATTGTGTCGGATCGGGGGAGTCAGTTTGTGTCCAGGTTCTGGCGCGCCTTTTGCTCCCAGTTGGGGATTCATCTCTCTTTCTCCTCGGCCTACCACCCTCAGTCCAATGGGGCCGCAGAACGATCTAATCAGGCCTTGGAGCAATTCCTTCGTTGCTATGTCTCCGATCACCAAGACAATTGGGTTGACCTCCTGCCTTGGGCTGAGTTTGCCAGGAACACGGCGGTGAACTCTTCCTCTGGGACGTCTCCCTTCATGGCCAATTATGGGTTCCAACCTGCCGTGTTACCGGAGGTATTCTCTCCCCAGGATATTCCGGCTGTGGAGGATCACCTTTCCGTCCTACGTGCTTCTTGGGTACAGATCCAGAGGTCCCTTGAGGTCTCTGCGCAGCGCCAGAGACTCCAGGCTGATCGCAGACGAGCGCCCGCTCCTTCCTACCAGGTCGGAGACCGCGTATGGTTGTCCACCCGCAACCTCAACCTTCGAGTGCCCACTCCCAAGCTGGCGCCTCGCTTTGTTGGTCCCTTCCGAGTGCTTCGCAGGGTAAACCCGGTAGCCTATGCCCTTGCGCTTCCTCCTGGCATGCGGATCTCCAACGTGTTTCATGTCTCCCTGTTGAAGCCACTGGTGTGTAATCGTTTCACTTCCTCGATTCCTCGGCCTCGTCCGGTCCAAGTGGGCAATCGTGAGGAGTATGAGGTGAGCAATATCCTGGACTCACGCCTGGTCCGCGGCCGGGTGCAGTTTTTGGTCCATTGGCGTGGTTATGGTCCAGAGGAGCGTTCCTGGGTTCCCTCCACAGATGTCCATGCTCCTGCCTTGCTCCGAGCCTTCCACGCACGCTTCCCTCAGAAACCGTTCCTTACTCCGTGGAGGAGGGGCCCTTGAGGGGGAGGTACTGTCATGGTCTTACCTCCTTGCTGTCCTCCTTCGTTTGACATGTGCTGGCGGCCATCTTGGTTTCTGGGTTTCTTGTAGCCTCCCACCCTGCGGCTCCTCCTTCCCACTGGGAGGAGCTGGATGCCTAGCTCATATATATAGGAGGTCTGTGGCTTCAGTTCCTTGCTTGGTCCTCCTGTGCTCACATGCTTCTAAGACTGCTGCTGCTTCTGGTTCCTGATCCTGGCTTCGTCTGACTACCCTGCTGATTCCTGATCCTGGCTTCGTCTGACTACCCTGCTGATTCCTGATCCTGGCTTCGTCTGACTACCCTTCTGGTTCCTGATCCCTGGTTTCGCAAGACCCTGCTTCGGTTTAGCCATCCGTTTGGACTTTTGCCTTACAGCTTTATTTTCAATAAAGCCTTCTTATTTCCACTCATCTCTTGTTGTACGTCTGGTTTATGGTTCCATGACAGTTCTCAATGAACCCAAAAAACTCATTAATATCAAAGCTGAATATTTTTGGAAGTAGTTTTTAGTTTGTTTTTAGTTTTAGCTATTTTAGGGGGATATCTGTGTGTGCAGGTGACTATTACTGTGCATAATTATTAGGAAACTTAACAAAAAACAAATATATACCCATTTCAATTATTTATTTTTACCAGTGAAACAAATATAACATCTCAACATTCACAAATATAAATTTCTGACATTCAAAAACAAAACAAAAACAAATCAGTGACCAATATAGCCACCTTTCTTTGCAAGGACACTCAAAAGCTGGCAATCCATGGATTCTGTCAGTGTTTTGATCTGTTCACCATCAACATTGCGTGCAGCAGTAACCACAGCCTCCCAGACACTGTTCAGAGAGGTGTACTGTTTTCCCTCCTTGTAAATCTCACATTTGATGATGGACCACAGGTTCTCAATGGGGTTCAGATCAGGTGAACAAGGAGGCCATATCATTAGATTTTCTTCTTTTATACCCTTTCTTGCCAGCCACGCTGTGGAGTACTTGGACGCGTGTGATGGAGCATTGTCCTGCATGAAAATCATGTTTTTCTTGAAGGATGCAGACTTCTTCCTGTACCACTGCTTAAAGAAGGTGTCTTCCAGAAACTGGCAGTAGGACTGGGAGTTGAGCTTGACTCCATCCTCAACCCGAAAAGGCCCCACAAGCTCATCTTTGATGATACCAGCCCAAACCAGTACTCCACCTCCACCTTGCTGGCGTCTGAGTCGGACTGGAGCTCTCTGCCCTTTACCAATCCAGCCACGGGCCCATCCATCTGGCCCATCAAGACTCACTCTCATTTCATCAGTCCATAAAACCTTAGAAAAATCAGTCTTGAGATATTTCTTGGCCCAGTCTTGACGTTTCAGCTTGTGTGTCTTGTTCAGTGGTGGTCGTCTTTCAGCCTTTCTTACCTTGGCCATGTCTCTGAGTATTGCACACCTTGTGCTTTTGGGCACTCCAGTGATGTTGCAGCTCTGAAATATGGCCAAACTGGTGGCAAGTGGCATCTTGGCAGCTGCACGCTTGACTTTTCTAGGTTCATGGGCAGTTATTTTGCTCCTTGGTTTTTCCACACGCTTCTTGCGACCCTGTTGACTATTTTGAATGAAACGCTTGATTGTTCGATGATCACGCTTCAGAAGCTTTGCAATTTTAAGAGTGCTGCATCCCTCTGCAAGATATCTCACTATTTTTGACTTTTCTGAGCCTGTCAAGTCCTTCTTTTGACCCATTTTGCCAAAGGAAAGGAAGTTGCCTGATAATTATGCACACCTGATATAGGGTGTAAATGTCATTAGACCACACCCCTTCTCATTACAGAGATGCACATCACCTAATATTCTTAATTGGTAGTAGGCTTTCGAGCCTATACAGCTTGGAGTAAGACAACATGCATAAAGAGGATGATGTGGTCAAAATACTCATTTGCCTAATAATTCTGCAGAATTATTAGGCAAATGAGTATTTTGACCACATCATCCTCCTTATGCATGTTGTCTTACTCCAAGCTGTATGTCTTGTTCAGTGGTGGTCGTCTTTCAGCCTTTCTTACCTTGGCCATGTCTCCGAGTATTGCACACCTTGTGCTTTTGGGCACTCCAGTGATGTTGCAGCTCTGAAATATGGCCAAACTGGTGGCAAGTGGCATCTTGGCAGCTGCACGCTTGACTTTTCTCAGTTCATGGGCAGTTATTTTGCTCCTTGGTTTTTCCACACGCTTCTTGCGACCCTGTTGACTATTTTGAATGAAACGCTTGATTGTTCGATGATCATGCTTCAGAAGCTTTGCAATTTTAGGAGTGCTGCATCCCTCTGCAAGATATCTCACTATTTTTGACTTTTCTGAGCCTGTCAAGTCCTTCTTTTGACCCATTTTGCCAAAAGAAAGGAAGTTGCCTAATAATTATGCACACCTGATATAGGGTGTTGATGTCATTAGACCATACCCCTTCTCATTACAGAGATGCACATCACCTAATATGCTTAATTGGTAGTAGGCTTTCGAGCCTATACAGCTTGGAGTAAGACAACATGCATAAAGAGGATGATGTGGTCAAAATACTCATTTGCCTAATAATTCTGCAGAATTATTAGGCAAATGAGTATTTTGACCACATCATCCTCCTTATGCATGTTGTCTTACTCCAAGCTGTATAGGCTTGAATCTCTGTAATGAGAAGGGGTGTGGTCTAATGACATCAACACCCTATATCTTGACAGGCTCAGAAAAGTCAAAAATAGTGCGATATCTTGCAGAGGGATGCAGCACTCTTAAAATTGCAAAGCTTCTGAAGCGTGATCATCGAACAATCAAGCGTTTCATTCAAAATAGTCAACAGGGTCGCAAGAAGCGTGTGGAAAAACCAAGGCGCAAAATAACTGCCCATGAACTGAGAAAAGTCAAGCGTGCAGCTGCCAAGATGCCACTTGCCACCAGTTTGGCCATATTTCAGAGCTGCAACATCACTGGAGTGCCCAAAAGCACTAGGTGTGCAATACTCAGAGACATGGCCAAGGTAAGAAAGGCTGAAAGACGACCACCACTGAACAAGACACACAAGCTGAAATGTCAAGACTGGGCCAAGAAATATCTCAAGACTGATTTTTCTAAGGTTTTATGGACTGATGAAATGAGAGTGAGTCTTGATGGGCCAGATGGATGGGCCCGTGGCTGGATTGGTAAAGGGCAGAGAGCTCCAGTCCGACTCAGACGAGAGCAAGGTGGAGGTGGAGTACTGGTTTGGGCTGGTATCATCAAAGATGAGCTTGTGGGGCCTTTTCGGGTTGAGGATGGAGTCAAGCTCAACTCCCAGTCCTACTGCCAGTTTCTGGAAGACACCTTCTTCAAGCAGTGGTACAGGAAGAAGTCTGCATTAGAGTTGAGCGGACACCTGGATGTTCGGGTTCGAGAAGTTTGGCCAAACTTCCCGAAAATGTTCGGGTTCGGGATCCGAACCCGATCCGAACTTCGTCCCGAACCCGAACCCCATTGAAGTCAATGGGGACCCGAACTTTTCGGCACTAAAAAGGCTGTAAAACAGCCCAGGAAAGGGCTAGAGGGCTGCAAAAGGCAGCAACATGTAGGTAAATCCCCTGCAAACAAATGTGGATAGGGAAATGAATTAAAATTAAAATAAAATAAATAAAAATTAACCAAAATCAATTGGAGAGAGGTCCCATAGCAGAGAATCTGGCTTCACGTCACCCACCACTGGAACAGTCCATTCTCAGATATTTAGGCCCCGGCACCCAGGCAGAGGAGAGAGGTCCCGTAACAGACAATCTGGCTTCATGTCAGCAGAGAATCAGTCTTCATGTCATAGCAGAGAATCAGGCTTCACGTCAGCCACCAATGCAACAGTCCATTTTCATAAATTTAGGCCCAGCACCCAGGCAGAGGAGAGAGGTCCCGTAACAGATAATCTGGCTTCATGTCAGCAGAGAATCAGTCTTCATATCATAGCAGAGAATCAGGCTTCACGTCAGCCACCAATGCAACAGTCCATTGTCAGATATTTAGGCCCAGCACCCAGGCAGAGGAGAGAGGTCCCGTAACAGAGGATCTGGCTTCATGTCAGCAGAGAATTAGTCTGCATGTCATAGCAGAGAATCAGGCTTCACGTCACCCAACATTGGAACAGTCCATTGGCATATATTTAGTCCCCGGCACCCAGACAGAGGAGAGGTTCATTCAACTTTGGGTAGCCTCGCAATATAATGGTAAAATGAAAATAAAAATAGGATTGAATAAGGAAGTGCCCTGGAGTACAATAATATATGGTTAAGGGGAGGTAGTTAATGTCTAATCTGGACAAGGGACGGACAGGTTCAGACAAAACGCTGGCCGCCGGGCAGGCCAGCACCTCCAAGGCATAAAAGGCTAGCTCTGGCCACGTGGACAATTTAGAGACCCAGAAGTTGAATGGGGCCGAACCATCAGTCAGTACGTGGAGGGGTGTGAACACGTACTGTTCCACCATGTTAGTGAAATGTTGCCTCCTGCTAACACGTTGCGTATCAGGTGGTGGTGCAGTTAGCTGTGTCGTGTTGACAAAACTTTTCCACATCTCTGCCATGCTAACCCTGCCCTCAGAGGAGCTGGCCGTGACACAGCTGCCTTGGCGACCTCTTGCTCCTCCTCTGCCTTGGCCTTGGGCTTCCACTTGTTCCCCTGTGACATTTGGGAATGCTCTAAGTAGCGCGTCTACCAACGTGCGCTTGTACTCGCGCATCTTCCTATCACGCTCCAGTGCAGGAAGTAAGGTGGGCACATTGTCTTTGTAGTGTGGATCCAGCAGGGTGGCAACCCAGTAGTCCGCACACGCTAAAATGTGGGCAACTCTGCTGTCGTTGCGCAGGCACTGCAGCATGTAGTCGCTCATGTGTGCCAGGCTGCCCAGGGGTAAGGACAAGCTGTCCTCTGTGGGAGGCGTATCGTCATCGTCCTGCCTTTCCCCCCAGCCATGCACCAGTGATGGGCCCGAGCTGGGTTGGGTGCCACCCCACTGTGACCATGCTTCATCCTCATCCTCCTCTACCTCCTCCACCTCCTCCCCATCCTCGTCCTCCAGTAGTGGGCCCTGTCTGGCCACATTTGTACCTGGCCTCTGCTGTTGCAAAAAACCTCCCTCTGAGTCACTTCGAAGAGACTGGCCTGAAAGTGCTAAAAATTACCCCTCTTCCTCGTCCTCCTCCTCCTCCTGGGCCACCTCCTTTTCCATCATCGCCCTAAGTGTTTTCTCAAGGAGACATAGAAGTGGTATTGTAACGCTGATAACGGCGTCATCGCCACTGGCCATGTTGGTGGAGTACTCGAAACAGCGCAACAGGGCACACAGGTCTCGCATGGAGGCCCAGTCATTGGTGGTAAAGTGATGCTGTTCCGCAGTGTGACTGACCTGTGCGTGCTGCAGCTGAAACTCCACTATGGCCTGCTGCTGCTCGCACAGTCTGTCCAGCATGTGCAAGGTGGAGTTCCACCTGGTGGGCACGTCGCATATGAGGCGTGAGCGGGAAGGCCGAAGTTACGCTGTAGCGCAGACAGGCGAGCAGCGGCAGGATGTGAACGCTGGAAGCGCGAACAGACGGCCCGCACTTTATGCAGCAGCTCTGACATGTCGGGGTAGTTGTGAATGAACTTCTGCACCACCAAATTCAGCACATGCGCCAGGCAAGGGATGTGCGTCAAACCGGCTAGTCCCAGAGCTGCAACGAGATTTCGCCCATTAGGCCGGGCTTAAGGCTCACCGGCAGCAACCACTCGTCAGTCTGTTGTTCTATACCCCGCCACAACTCCTGTGCGGTGTGGGGCCTGTCCCCAAAACATATGAGTTTCAGAATGGCCTGCTGACGTTTACCCCGGGCTGTGCTGAAGTTGGTGGTGAAGGTGTGTGGCTGACTGGATGAGCAGGTGGAAGAAGAGGAGGAGGAAGCCGAGTAGGAGGAGGTGGCAACAGGAGGCAAAGAATGTTGCCCTGTGATCCTTGGCGGCGGAAGGACGTGCGCCAAACAGCTCTCCGTCTGGGGCCCAGCTGCCACTACATTTACCCAGTGTGCAGTTAGGGAGATATAGCGTCCCTGGCCGTGCTTACTGGTCCACATATCTGTGGTTAGGTGGACCTTGCTACAGATGGTGTTGCGCAGTGCACACTTGATTTTATCGGATACTTGGTTGTGCAGGGAAGGCACGGCTCTCTTGGAGAAGTAGTGGCGGCTGGGAACAACATACTGTGGGACAGCAAGCGACATGAGCTGTTTGAAGCTGTCTGTGTCCACCAGCCTAAATGACAGCATTTCATAGGCCAGTAGTTTAGAAATTCTGGCATTCAGGGCCAGGGATCGAGGGTGGCTAGGTGGGAATTTACGCTTTCTCTCAAATGTTTGTGAGATGGAGAGCTGAACGCTGCCGTGTGACATGGTTGAGACGCTTGGTGACGGAGGTGGTGGTGGTACATCCCCTGTTTGCTGGGCGGCAGGTGCCAACGTTCCTCCAGAGGCGGAGGAAGAGGCCGAGGCGGCAGCAGCAGAAGAGGCCGAGGCGGCAGCAGCAGAAGAGACCGAGGCAGCAGCAGAAGAGGTAGCAGGGGGAGCCTGAGCGACTTCCTTGCTTTTAAGGTGTTTACTCCACTGCAGTTCATGCTTTGCATGCAGGTGCCTGGTCATGCAGGTTGTGCTAAGGTTCAGAACGTTAATGCCTCGCTTCAGGCTCTGATGGCACAGCGTGCAAACCACTCGGGTCTTGTCGTCAGCACATTGTTTGAAGAAGTGCCATGCCAGGGAACTCCTTGAAGCTGCCTTTGGGGTGCTCGGTCCAGGATGGCGGCGGTCAGTAGCAGGCGGAGTCTCTTGGCTGTGGGTGTTCTGCTTTTGCCCACTGCTCCCTCTTTTGCTACGCTGTTGGCTCGGTCTCACCACTGCCTCTTCCTCCGAACTGTGAAAGTCAGTGGCACGACCTTCATTCCATGTGGGGTCTAGGACCTCATCGTCCCCTGCATCGTCTTCCACCCAGTCTTGATCCCTGACCTCCTGTTCAGTCTGCACACTGCAGAAAGACGCAGCAGTTGGCACCTGTGTTTCGTCATCATCAGAGACATGCTGAGGTGGTATTCCCATGTCCTCATCATCAGGAAACATAAGTGGCTGTGCGTCAGTGCAGTCTATGTCTTCCACCGCTGGGGAAGGGCTAGGTGGATGCCCTTGGGAAACCCTGCCAGCAGAGTCTTCAAACAGCATAAGAGAGTGCTGCATAACTTGAGGCTCAGACAGTTTCCCTGATATGCATGGGGGTGATGTGACAGACTGATGGGGTTGGTTTTCAGGCGCCATCTGTGCGCTTTCTGCAGAAGACTGGGTGGGAGATAATGTGAACGTGCTGGATCCACTGTCGGCCACCCAATTGACTAATGCCTGTACCTGCTCAGGCCTTACCATCCTTAGAACG
The DNA here is from genome assembly GCF_014858855.1 of Bufo gargarizans. Taxonomy (NCBI): domain Eukaryota; kingdom Metazoa; phylum Chordata; class Amphibia; order Anura; family Bufonidae; genus Bufo; species Bufo gargarizans. The sequence continues at coordinate 59,301,419 of NC_058090.1, forward strand.
GCATTGGGCCCCACCATATATAGCTGTAAATTCTGGCGGCTACTGGGACCTGAGGTAGTTGGTACACTAGGACGTGTGGATGTGGCAGAACGGCCACGTCCTCTCCCAGCACCAGAGGGTCCACTAACCCCACCACGACCATGTCCACGTCCGCGTCCCTTACTAGATGTTTTCCTCATTGTTATCGTTCACCACAACAACAAAAATATTATTTGGCCCAATGTATTGTATTCAAATTCAGCTGAATATAAATTTGAGGCCTAGTATTTAGGCGCTGGGTGACAGATATAGATTTACTGACAGAATTAGACTTGGAAATGCACAGTAGCGTGTGTGTGAAGTTATTCTGAATGACCCTATGTGCACCTTGATTCTGATATACCCTGTTAGGGATGTATTTAAAGTAGGCCTGATACAGCAGAAACCACTAAATTAGGAAATTGCTAAATTGGGAATTGTATTTCAACCCAGAACAAAAAATGTGCTTTGACGGACACTAAATAACTTGCCCAGCCAGAACAGTACACCAGTAACGACAGATTTAGCGGGATATAAATTTGAGGCCTGGTTTTTAGGCGCTGGGTGACAGGTATAGATTTACTGACAGAATTAGACTTGGAAATGCACAGTAGCGTGTGTGTGAAGTTATTCAGAATGACCCTATCAGCACCTTGATTCTGATATACCCTGTTAGGGATGTATTTAAAGTAGGCCTGATACAGCAGAAACCACTAAATTAGGAAATTGCTAAATTGGGAATTGTATTTCAACCCAGAACAATAAATGTGCTTTGACGGACACTAAATAACTTGTCCAGCCAGAACAGTACAGCAGTAACGACAGATTTAGCGGGATATAAATTTGAGGCCTAGTATTTAGGCGCTGGGTGACAGGTATAGATTTACTGACAGAATTAGACTGGGATATGGCCAAAAAATAACCACACTATTGCTGGTTAAATGCACTTGGTGTGACAGCTTGACCAACCACACTACTGAGGGTTAAATGCACTTGGTGACAGGCGCAGTTTGCCCCTGATGTAGTATATGGCCAAAAAATGAACAGACTATTGCTGGTTAAATGCACTTGGTGTGACAGCTTCACCCTGATGTAGGCTTTAGCCAAAAAACAACTACACCATTGAGGGTTAAATGCACTTGGTGACAGGCGCAGCTTGCCCCTGATGTAGTATATGGCCAAAAAATAAACAGACTATTGCTGGTTAAATGCACTTGGTGTGACAGCTTCACCCTGATATAGGCTTTAGCCAAAAAACAACCACACTATTGAGGGTTAAATGCACTTGGTTGCAGCTTGTGCTGGCGCACCACAAGACACAAAATGGCCGCCGATCACCCCAGAAAAAAGTGACTGACAAACGGTCTGGGCAGCCTCAAAACAGTGAGCAATTGAGTATCAGCAGCTCAATGACCCACAGCTGCAGATCGATCAATAATCAAGTCCTTTGGAGGAGTTAATCTGCCTAATCTCGCCCTACTGTCGCAGCCACAACCTCTCCCTACGCTAATCAGAGCAGAGTGACGGGCGGCGCTATGTGACTCCAGCTTAAATAGAGGCTGGGTCACATGGTGCTCTGGCCAATCACAGCCATGCCAATAGTAGGCATGGCTGTGATGGCCTCTTGGGGCAAGTAGTATGACGCTTGTTGATTGGCTGCTTTGCAGCCTTTCAAAAAGCGCCAAGAAAGCGTCACAAAAGCGCCAAGAAAGCGACGAACACCAAACCCGAACCCGGACTTTTACGAAAATGTCCGGGTTCGGGTCCGTGTCACGGACACCCCAAACTTCGGTAAGAACCCGAACTATACAGTTCGAGTTCGCTCATCCCTAGTCTGCATCCTTCAAGAAAAACATGATTTTCATGCAGGACAATGCTCCATCACACGCGTCCAAGTACTCCACAGCGTGGCTGGCAAGAAAGGGTATAAAAGAAGAAAATCTAATGACATGGCCTCCTTGTTCACCTGATCTGAACCCCATTGAGAACCTGTGGTCCATCATCAAATGTGAGATTTACAAGGAGGGAAAACAGTACACCTCTCTGAACAGTGTCTGGGAGGCTGTGGTTGCTGCTGCACGCAATGTTGATGGTGAACAGATCAAAACACTGACAGAATCCATGGATGGCAGGCTTTTGAGTGTCCTTGCAAAGAAAGGTGGCTATATTGGTCACTGATTTGTTTTTGTTTTGTTTTTGAATGTCAGAGGTATATTTGTGAATGTTGAGGTGTTATACTGGTTTCACTGGTAAAAATAAATAATTGAAATGGGTATATATTTGTTTTTTGTTAAGTTGCCTAATAATTATGCACCGTAATAGTCACCTGCACACACAGATATCCCCCTAAAATAGCTGATTCTGCACTCCCTTCATGTATATATTACTTATCACACTTAAAATCACAGTATAAACCTTCTTTTGAAATGGAGCTGTAGTTTCAGTTAACCCTGTGAAAACCAAATATAGAAAAAGAAAAGGAGTAAAAATGTTTTTCGTCTTTCAGATGTTGTTGTAGGATGCCTCTGATGCAGAAATTGAATAGTTAAAATTTTTTTTGTTTTAGGTAGTTTTTGGGAACAGAACTTCTAAATTTTGTACTCACACTCTATAAACAAATATAAACACGTAAAGATGTAAATGCATGTTTGACTGCTCATGTTTCCCCATAAAACTATATGTTATGAATAATAATTGCACAAATTAGCATTTTTATACAACTATGATTTAGTAATAATAAGTTAGAAAAACAGGATTAGAATGTAAATCACTCATGAAAGTGTTCATTTGCAGTGATAGTCCCAAAGACAGTTTTTGTCATCTGAAAACCAGAGATGGACATTGCACTTGCTGCACAGTGTGCTGGTATATCCTTCATCACAGTGTCTGCAGCATCCTTGCGTGGTTTTCACTGGGAAATGTGCAATCATGTCCTTACGCACATCTGGTGGGGGATGAAAAGATGACCTTTTGGCTGAAATCACATTTGGTGGACTCCCATCACCTAAAAATTGTCTCTTTTGTGCATTTAAAGGGCTCCTTGATGTTACTGGAATCTTACTGCTTGATGATGGTCGCCCTCTTTTAGGTTTTGTAGTGTCCCACTAGGTATGGGTGGGCACTACACAAGGGTCAATTGGTGTGCGCGTTACTCCTACTCACAAGGAACAGAAATGTCATATTTAATTCTGCATTTAATGTATGTTTCAATGTGTTTTTACATGCAATGTACCCCTGTATCATGCAGTAGCAGGCCTAGTTGGGTGTAGTTAGACATCCCAGACACTAGAGGGAGATAGGGAGCCCCTAGTATAAATGTCCAGGCCCAGACAGGGAGAGTTAGTGCAGAGTCAGGAGTCTGAGAAGACAGAGGTTAAGAAGCCTGCTCCTGACATGCAGCTGGATAGCCCTGGCTGCTAGTGATGTCCAGGAGGCTATTGAGAAGCTCCAGCCTGCCCGAGAACAAGAGAGCCTAAGTTAGCTCTGAAGAGATACCCCAGTTGCAGGAACCAACCTCCTGGGAGAAACCTACAGTTATCCACCTGATAGGAGGAGGCGACCCAGGGTAAGCAAAGTGACCCTGATGGGCAGAGGATTTTAGGAATCATAGCAAGGAGTATAATACCTGAGGAAGAAAGTAACCAAGGATTTAAGCCACCCTTTTAGGCATTCGGGCCTTGGGAGATATAAAGCCAGAGCAGGAGTTCTAGAAGGGACACTGTACATTGATTCTGAGAAAGGTACAACCTGCTGCTGAGTGCTTGTGGAATTTACCCTCAGTGTATCTTGCATGACTATTGCCTGCCATATTGTGAATAAGCCCCTTTGTGGAACTGTAATATAAAGACTGTGCTACACCTGCTGTACAAAGTTGGATTGTCCAGTAAAGTTTACGTTTGGTTCACTGCATACTTGTGTACCTTCATCATTCCAACCACCAACCGGCGTGCCACCGTCCAAAGGCACTGGCATCACGAATACCACAGGGACCTTGCCCCAGGCACACAAAATACCTGTAACATCCAGGGCACCTCAACTACCATCAGGCCTGGTCCCTATCCACAGAGCGTGCCCCAGAGGAACTGTGTCTACCTCTCCTTCACTGCCACGCGCCTGCCCATGGTTCTTCAAATATAGTGAGTACCCTCGATTGCCCATAACTGTGACCTCACTTCGTCATACCCTGCAGGTCTGGCATGTTGCATAAATTGGCGTCACGAACAGGATACGAATATTCCTGCGCCATTGCAGATTTAAAAACTGTGTGCTGAAAATTGTCTTAAAGTGACATGCCCCAATTGTTTTATTGAAAATTGCTGGGCTAAAGTGAACTGTAATATTTGCGGTGTGAAGATTGCATTGTATGGACTGTTTTCTGCTTATTTAAGCCACCGCTTGCTGTCAGTGAATAGACAGCTATTTTGCTCAAAGATGGCCGCTTAGCTTGATTGAAATTGTTTGCTGCGTCATCTTCATCCTAAATTGGCGGTAAAAATTGGCGCCTTCTGCTACAAGTGCGGGAAGGCTGTATGCTGGCGCCACCGCCCTGTCTGGACATTTGCATGTCTGCTGTAATGGACTCCGCCTCCCCCATACTGGAGTACCTGGGGGGCGGCCTCCCAGTGCAATGGGAGGATCTGTCTGAACTTGTTGGCGCCACCCTGTCGCTCTCCAGAGAAGGATCGAGCATGTTGAGGAGTGAGGACTTTCCTGCTGATATGTCCGCGCCTGATTTATTAACCATGAATGTGACTGGTGTTGAGCAAGAGGACGCTCCACCGGCCTACTCTCCGGGACCGGAGAGACCCGCCTGCCCGCCACCGAGGACGCAACCGGAGACCTACTATGGCTCCTGGAGAGACTTCTTCCAGCCCTCGTTCAAGTGGTCAGCTCTAATGGCAGAGATCCGGGAGGCCGCAATAAAGAAAACGACTAAAACCAAAATTTACTACGAGGAACTGGCAAAGACCGTTCACGAGTGCCACACTGACACACAACCCCGCCTGGAAAGGAGGATGGGGTTGGTTGTGGCCTTTGACAAGGACCGAGGCTTTGGTTTTATAAAAGACTACCTGACTGGACGAGACTTATATGTCAACAGGAGGTCCGTCAAGCGGAGCTACCTCCCAGAACGTCTACATAACCTCCGCGAGGGAGAGGAGGTTGAATTTACCCCTGCTGAGGGCCTGCGAGGCCCCTACGCCACTGCCGTGTCCCGTCCGAAAAAGAAATCGGAGGACTGGGACCTTGATGAGGACCACCCTGGCTGCGAGCAAGAACCTATGTGCTCTCCAGAACCGGCCCATCATGCTTTCCAAGAAAGGGGCTCCTTCATTGGCCCGAATGTATTTTGGCAGCCGACAGTGGTGGAGAAGAGGGTTAGCCCATGGCCCTCACCTGAGTTGCCTCGCAGGGAGAAAACTGTCCGTGAGCTTCAGGATGCAGAGAGATTCAGAGCTACCCTGGAGAATATCCGCAGAGGGAGGAAAGCGGACGCCTCACCTGAGCCTGCAGCGGCTGCGCAGGACGAATCACCCACCTTCCAAGTGCCGACGGCGACAGCGGAGACCAGCGATCCCGACTCCGAAAGCCTGGACGACCAGATCATGCGGCTGGAGCTGAAACTGCGGGAGCTGCGCCAGACTGCCTCCGCCAGGATCCGAACTCCACCTGACCTACAGGAAAGAAGACGTAAGGACTCGGACGTCTCCGGGTCTAAGGTGAGAGTACCTGTTCCTGCCAGTCGTCCCTCCTTAGTACCGGCACCTGCGGTGGGATCCTCATACGCTGTGCACCGGCGCACAGAGCCAGTCGTTCCAGAACCCACCGGACCGCTTGCAGCAGCGGTACCCAGGCCAGTGCAGCAGCCTACGATTGTAATGCCTGCTCCGGTGAGGTCAGCGACTTTGATAACCCCTAGGCCTATGGGGCCTATACCTATTAGGGGTCCGTTTATGCTACAGTTGCCCCCCAATACGGTGTTGTGGGCACATCCATCTGTAGAACCTCAGTACAGGCCCAATATACAAATGGAGCCAGGGAGCACCACTGAAATGCAAAGTGGATATGACTTGCCCCTGTGAATTGGCCTGCTAGGCCCTTGATGTTTGATTTATTTTGCCAAGGGATCCTAAAGAAGAGTTAACCCTTTCAGGACAGGAGTCCTTCGTTGTTTTGGCCCTCTGTTGCTGCTGCCAGTTACACACGGCTCAGTGGAGGCGGCAAGCCACTGAAATACCACGTGCAGCAAGGCCATCTTGTTTACAGGACCTCCTGCCTGCTTTCTCAGAGTGAAAACCCAGTTGTGCCTGTTTTCATGTTGCACCTTTTAACCCTTTAACCCCCTTTTCAGGTTGATTAAGGGTATTACAGCACTACTTTGATGTGTATGCCATTTAAATAATGTGGACTATTTTATGTGCTGTCATTTTATTATGCAACTGGAATTTAAAGGAATTGGGCCCAGGGATAGACTCAAATGCACATGAGCCTCTGAGATTTTGCTACTATTTTAAAGTATTGTGCCCAGAGATGGACTCCACCTCGTGCGAGCCTCTGTGATTCTTGCTATACTGTCTAAAGGTCCTATATCTTTACTTAGCTGTGGATTAAACAAAAAGGAAAGAACCTGGGTACGGACTCATTTTATATGCTTTGAGCCTCCAAGAACTGTTATTTAATGTTTTTACATTTTCCATGGACTACAACTGTTCTATTATGGACAATTTGCACTTAAGAGTATTATATGGACTATCCTGGTATTTACTGTTACGCTGTGCCAGGTCAGCGCCCCTGTTCCCATTGTGTTATCCTGAGAGAAGAGAACGACGCCCCTTTTCACCATTACTTGCTCCTAATCCAGTGGAACTGCCTGATGAATACATATAATGTATATTTTGCAAATGTAGATGTGTTTTCCTGCTTTGCTTTATCGTCCTCATTACAGGTGCAGTATCCAGCTGTGCAGGGACCCTCCATGTTGCGCCGAGGACGGGCAACGTTATAGCGTGGGGGTATGTAGTGTCCCACTAGGTATGGGTGGGCACTACACAAGGGTCAATTGGTGTGCGCGTTACTCCTACTCACAAGGAACAGAAATGTCATATTTAATTCTGCATTTAATGTATGTTTCAATGTGTTTTTACATGCTATGTACCCCTGTATCATGCAGTAGCAGGCCTAGTTGGGTGTAGTTAGACATCCCAGACACTAGAGGGAGATAGGGAGCCCCTAGTATAAATGTCCAGGCCCAGACAGGGAGAGTTAGTGCAGAGTCAGGAGTCTGAGAAGACAGAGGTTAAGAAGCCTGCTCCTGACATGCAGCTGGATAGCCCTGGCTGCTAGTGATGTCCAGGAGGCTGTTGAGAAGCTCCAGCCTGCCTGAGAACAAGAGAGCCTAAGTTAGCTCTGAAGAGATACCCCAGTTGCAGGAACCAACCTCCTGGGAGAAACCTACAGTTATCCACCTGATAGGAGGAGGCGACCCAGGGTAAGCAAAGTGACCCTGATGGGCAGAGGATTTTAGGAATCATAGCAAGGAGTATAATACCTGAGGAAGAAAGTAACCAAGGATTTAAGCCACCCTTTTAGGCATCCGGGCCTTGGGAGATATAAAGCCAGAGCAGGAGTTCTATAAAGGACAGTGTACAGTGATTCTGAGAAAGGTACAACCTGCTGCTGAGTGCTTGTGGAATTTACCCTCAGTGTATCTTGCATGACTATTGCCTGCCATATTGTGAATAAGCCCCTTTGTGGAACTGTAATATAAAGACTGTGCTACACCTGCTGTACAAAGTTGGATTGTCCAGTAAAGTTTACGTTTGGTTCACTGCATACTTGTGTACCTTCATCATTCCAACCACCAACCGGCGTGCCACCGTCCAAAGGCACTGGCGTCACGAATACCACAGGGACCTTGCCCCAGGCACACAAAATACCTGTAACATCCAGGGCACCTCAACTACCATCAGGCCTGGTCCCTATCCACAGAGCGTGCCCCAGAGGAACTGTGTCTACCTCTCCTTCACTGCCACGCGCCTGCCCAGGGTTCTTCAAATATAGTGAGTACCCTCGATTGCCCATAACTGTGACCTCACTTCGTCATACCCTGCAGGTCTGGCGTGTTGCAGTTTGTTGGGAGCTACATTCATCAATATGAGAAAGGATGCTAATTCTGCCTTAAAATGTCTCCTGTTCAGAATCTCCTTTTGAGGAATGGTGAGAGTTTTGCAGTCCCGTTTGTAGAGGAGCCAGGCATTGATCACGGCAAGGATGATGGTATGCAAGAAGATGTATATGTACCGGCATGCTTTCTTAGGAAACTTATATTTGTCTGCAAATTAGTCCAATAAATCCACACCTCCCATGTATTTATTGTAGACACTCATAGTAAGGTCTGTCAATTTCAATGTAGGTTTTGGTGGCTTTGTCCCAGCGTTAAATTTCTGCACAGGCTTTGGGCATGCAAAGGTTGACACAAGCATGACCACCCTGTTGTCATACCATTTGACAGCACAGATGTTGTGGTGCCCTTCCACTCTGAGATAAAAGCTTCCTCTCCCCTTTTTTTTCAAATTTTTCTCATCTTCAAGGTTACAGTTGGGTAAGCGTACTTGCCTGGCTGTTCCCACATAATGAATTCCACAATCACAAGTGCTCGTGTGCTCTGGCCGAACACATTGGGATGCTCGGGTGCTCTACCGAGCATTCGAGTATAATGGAAGTGAATGGGAGAACCCGAGCAATAAGTCAAGTAGCCCCTGCTCTGAAGAGGGGAGGGTGCCTGGTTCATAGGAAAAGGTCAGAAAATGATGGAAACAGCACCTAAATGGTTCGGAAACAGCATGGGGAGACTGTCAGGATGCATCTTGGACTCCCAGGTCGCTGTTGGGAACGATGTTGTCCGAGTACGCCACTTTCACAGATTGACAATGATACGCACCAAACCGAAGATAAAATCGATTTTAGAGGAAAAATTGTTAGGAAACCTTCTTTCCTGTATATTTACTTGTATATAAAGTGCAAGTGCTGCCAAAATTTACAAGGAATAGGCACTCCGATACAACCTGTATATCACATAAAAGGAGGGTCTCATTCACATTCTGGTACAATTGTTCAGGTAGTGGGACTCCTACACTCATCAAGCCTATGCAAGTGAAAGGGCTGCCAAAAATTACAAGAAACCAGCACTCCAATACACCTTTGTTACACATAAAGGAGGGCATCATACACAGCCTTTAAAATGTATGATTGATGGCCTGCTGGTGACCCTCAAAAACATTTGGAGCAAGGGCCTGCTGATCTCACCATCTAATACATTATGGGCGAGGGTCTGCTGCAGCTTTGGTGACTCTAGATAACCTGGGGCCGATCGCACGTCCCCATGACGGCGACGTTCCATTCGGATATCTGCCCTATCAACTTTTAAAGTTATTTTCAGTGCAAACCCTGGTGACCACACGTAACGGGGGAATTATGGTTTGATTCCGGAGAGGGAGCCTGAGAAACAGCTAAGGCTACCACATGCAAGTAAGGCAGCATGCGTGCAAATTACCTATTAGGTGAGGACCTGCAGGTGAGCTGACCCTGTAAAAGATTTTAGGTGCAGGCCTGCTGGTGAGCTGACCCTGTAAAACATTATATGCGAGGGCCTTCAGGTGAGCTGACCATGAAAAAGATTGTAGGTGAAGGCCTGCTGGTAAACTGACCCTCTAAAAAATTATATGCAAGGGCCTGCTGGTGAGCTGACCCTGTAAAACATTATATTCAAGGGCCTGCTGGTGAGCTGACATTGAAAAAAATTATATGCGAGGGCTGGTGAGCTGACCATGTAAAACATTATATGCAAAGGGAATATATGTGAGGGCTTTATATGCAACGAATAAGCATGTGTTGATATGATGGAAGAGGAGAAGGAGGATGAAAAAAGGAAGATTCAACCATAAACATATACCCTTGTTTGTGATGGAAGGGGTGAATGGGAATACAGTGTATTCAATACATTATAAACAACACATTTAAACCCTCAGCACCCCAATGGCCATTGTCTTTTGGACCTGTCCCTGAGACAGCCACCCAGGCCAGGGACTTGGGAGTGGTCTTGGACTCCAGATTAAAGCTGGCCCCTCAGATAAATCAGGTGGTTAGTACCTGCCACTACCAGCTGAAACTTCTGGGGAGGATTTTAAAATACATTGAATCCCTGCTCAGGAAAGCCTTGGTCGGAGCAGTGATCAGCAGTCGGTTGGACTATTGTAATGCCCTGTACATAGGACTCCCTAAGAAGAACTTGCATAGACTTCAACTTGTGCAGAATGCCGCAGCAAGGCTCCTAACGGGTGTTGCCCGCCGAGAGCATATAACTCCCTCTCTTAATGCCTTGCACTGGCTCCCCGTTCAACAACGGTAATGTTCAAGATTGGATGCTTCATGCATAGGGTATTCCATGGTGTGGGGCCCTTGTACCTGCGATGTAAATTCACCAGGTACGCCCCGTTGAGGACATTGAGGTCTAGTAACTCAGCAAATTTTAACATCCCGCAAGTTAACAAGATCAGACATGGAGGTAGATCCTTTTTGGCTCAAGGGGCCAGATTTTGGAACCACCTACCTCTGGCCCTGAAAATGATTCCCAGTCTTCTCTCATTCAGACGTGCACTGAAAACCTTACTTTTCAAACAGGCATTTGATCTTCCTATATAACACTTATTTGGTTTATATAATTTTGGTTTTTTTCTTAAGTCTTAGTCTATAAATTCTCGGTTGGAAATGTTATTTTATTTTAAAGATACTTTTTCCCCACGTTTATTAAATAGTTTTCTTCACATCCTCTATATCTTATCCGAATTCTTTGAACCTTGAGATCCCCCTACCTTCCTTCTCTTTTTCTTGACTCTCCATTTGATAAGTGCTAGGAAATTGGTCTCTGGAATAGGTGCCTTATTCTCTAGGCCTTTGTGGCCCATGGCAAAGTATCATGCCTTCTTTTTTCCTCCCTGTTGAATCAGCCAGCTAAGAAGGGTAAGACTGCGTGTACACAAGACTATACATCATCAAAGTGCCTTTTTGTTCATCAGATTTACTCTGGTGGAGTAAAGAAGTCATGGTCAATCCAGGCCTTGTTCATTTTTATAAGAGTCAACCTAACAGCATTTTTAGTTAACAGGCAGATACGCTTATCTGTTATAATGCCACCAGCAGCACTAAATACCAGCTCAGACAAAATGCTGTCGGCAGGGCAGGCCAGAACCTCCCTCTGTTGGAACTGCTGTGTGTTCCCCTTGTCTCCCCTCCTTGGTTGGCCAAGGAACTACGGACTTTACCGCCAGCGTTGTCAGATGGAACTTTTTGGAGCGATTTTTTAACAAAGATCTTCTGTTATTGCACCGTTTCGCATGCTCACTTCGCACAACAGCTGTTGATGACTTGCGGAAATGTGCACACACGTGGCGCACCTTCACTAGTAGCTCAGGCAAATTGGGGTAGGTTTTGATAAACCTCAGAACCAAAAGGTTGAACACGTGGGCTAAGCATGGGATGTGTCTGAGCTTGCTGAGCTCCAAAGCCGCCACCAATTTGCGACCATTATCAGACACAACCATGCCTGGTTGTAGGTTAAGTGGCGATAGCCACAGCTCAGTCTGGTTTCTTATCCCCTGCCACAGCTTTGCACGCAGTGTGCTGTTTGTTCCCTAAGCATATCAGGTTCAGCACGGCCTGTTGCCGCTTCCCCACTGCAGTGCTACACTTCTTCCAGCTACTGACTGATGACTCACTGGTGCTGCACGCGGATAATTCGGAAGTGGAAGTGGAGTAGAAGGCAGAGGAGGAGAAGTGGGGGTTGGAGCCACTAACGTAGGTGTTGGCGGAAACCCTGATTAACGTAGGGCCCGCAATCCTTGGCGTCAGTAGCACCTGTGCCATCTCAGGTTACGACTTGCTCCCGGCTTCCACAACATTCACCCAGTGTGCTGTCAGGGAAATGTAGCGTCCCTGGCCGAATGCACTTGTCCATGTGTCTGTGGTTAAGTGGACCTTCCCAGTAACTGCATTGGTCAGGGCACGTGTGATGTTACGGGACACATGTTGTGTAAGGTAGGCATAGCACACCTTGAAAAATAGTGGTGGCTGGGGACTGCCTAATGCGGGACGGCCGCCGACATCAGGTTGCGGAAGGCCTCAGTGTCCACAAGCCTAAATGGCAACATTTCCAAGGCCAGTAATTTGGAAAGCTGTGCATTTTAGTGCTATGGCCTGTGGGTGAGTGGCTGGGTATTTTTGCTTGCGTTCAAAGGCCTGGGGTAAGGACATTTGGACGCTGCACTGGGACACAGAAGTGGATGTGATCTTTGATGGTGCTTATGAAGGTCCGGGGCATCCGGGCCTGCACCTTCGACAGGGGATTAGCCAGCACATAACATAGGGGAAGAGGAGGCAGTGGTGTGACCCGAAGACACAGATTGTAGACCCAGGCATTCGTCCCACTTATTAAGGTGCTTCAATGCCATGTGGCAGATCATGCTGGTGGCGAGGTTGCTAGTGTTCACGCCCCTGCTCATTTTCTTTTGTCGTCCACACTTTCCTCAAAATAGCGCCATACAGCGGAACATCTACCTTTTAGCAAGGGAGATTTCCTCAAAGGGGTTCTCCATGGAACAGTTGCGGGCCTGTTTGGTGTGGCCCGCCTTCTCCCTTTTGGCACCCCACTGCCTCTTCCAGCCTGTTGCGGTGCTGCAGATCCCTCCCCCTCTGTACTGCTGTCCTTGCTCGGCTTTACACCTTCCCAGGTTGGGTCAGTGACCACATCGTCCAACACCTCCTCTACCCCTTCCTCACTCTGATCATCCTCCTGATTTGCTGACCTAACCACAATGTCAGTGATTGGCCACTGTGTCTCATCCTCTTCATCAACCTCTTGAGACAGTAAAGTGGGTGATTCATTGGCAACTCTCATTATCCACCTCAATAAACACTAATTGCTGTTCCCCACCATCATGTTCTTGTGACTGTGGATGCTCAAGAGGTTGGGAATCAGGGCACAAGATCTCATGTCCTTCTTCAAGCGTGCTTGGCGAGAGGACCAAATCAAGTAATGGCTATGAAAAGAGGTCCTTGGAATATCCGAGTGGGGGATCACTTGTTTGGCCAAACTGTACATGATAAGGATTGTGTTGACCAGACTCCTGGCTACTGAGACTGGACTGGACAGGGTTGGTGCTTAACCGAGTGGAAGCATTATCTGCTGCAATCCATCCGACCATCTGCTCGCACTGGGCGGACTTTTCTACCGTTGTCCTGCGCTGCCCTGCAAACTGGGACATGGCGCTAGGTATTGTGGATGATTGTTTTTCTCGTGCTCTGGCAGCAGGCACAGTTTTTCCACGCCCAGGGCCACGGCCTCTGCATGCACCATCAGCATCACGGCAACTTCCCTGTCTCTTACTGCTCGCCTTCTTAAATCTAAATGTTATATATGTTTGAAAGTATGTCACACGTACAGTAGCGTAGTACTTGGAAGTGTATGCGCAAAAAAATGTATAAAGGTATTTGTGATAAGGAAACATTATACAGGACAGGTACCATAGGTAATGTCAGTGTTCGCAGTGTCTACGGAAAAATTACACTAGATGTCACTGATATTTTAGGGATGTGCACACTTTAAACAGGAGATGTGGCGCTGATAATTTAACTGTTCGCCGCGGACACCATCTATGGAAAAAGTACACTGGATGTCACTGCTATTTTAGGGATACTCACACTTTACACAGGAGATGTGGTGTGAATAATTTAACTGTCTGCAGCGGCCTATTACGCAGTATTTAGCGCAAGATGCGCAAAAAATATATATTACTGCTGTCACACACAATAGTCCTTAAAAGGACTTTTGGGTCTCTGAAAAGTTTTTTGTATAAAAATCTTTCTATTACACTCTCTACACTGTCTGTCACCTCCTATGCACAGCTTTCCCTAACACTGAGCAACTTAGCGCAGGTTGCGCTACAAACGTATATTGCTGCTGTCACACACAATAGTCCTTACAAGGAATTTTAGGTCTCTGAAACATTTTTGTACAAAAATAATATTGAATACCACTCCCTACACTGTCTGTCCCTTCCTATGCTAAGCTCTGCCTGACTACGAATTAGCCGAACATGCGTCATTGAGTGCTATATAGCACCCGATGACGCGTTTCGGCCAGCCAATCACTGTAATGCCAGTAGCCTACGTGGCTACTAGAATTACAGCGAGGGCAGTACTTACCTGCACATTTCTTGGGTGCGTAGCAGCCAAGAAATGTGCGGGGAGGAGACTCGAGCATAGCGCTCGAGCACATGCGGTTCTTGGCCAAGTACCGCCTTGTGACGAGCATCGAGATGCTCGAGCAACACTAGTTCTGACCTTTTGAGAGTGTGGAGGCAAGTTTCATAACAACATCACCTGACAGTCCAAGTTCAGATTTTGCTCATATGCCGTTAACACTGCCTTGGTACACATCAAAGTCACAGAGCATACCAGTTATTCCAGCGCTTACCCACAGTTTGAACCCCCATGGGTGGGGCTTGCCTCTCATATATTGCTTGATGGAGCTGAATTTCCGCTTGATAGGAATAATCATCTCATCCACAGAGTTGGGCTCTTCTGGTACCACCTGCGAGCATTTCCCTCTGAATGAATCAAGCCATGGTCTGAGTTTCCAGAGTTATCTTTCTTTTCTCTCTCTGACACTGTCAAGTTGTTTGTAAAATGTAATGATGTCAACAGAGATTGAAATCTGTTGCGTGACATCACATCAGAAACAGGGGTGTACCAGTACCATGTGTCTTCAAGTACATGCCAATCATCTGCTCAATTTCCTTTGTGTTGCTGTTTAAATATATTCCAGTCTTTTGAAAGCTGTACTCATTTGTGTTTTTGGTCAGAGCCTGAACCATGTCTTCTGAGACAAACCTCTGAAAGTACTCCAGTGGTTTCTGGAGGGAAATAGCGGCATCAGTGATGTCTGGACCAGAAAATTCTGTATTGGGACTGACAAAGTCCCTTTTCAGCTTGCGATACCGGTCACGGGATATGGTCTGTTTGTGTGGTAGGCTTTCTTCAGTTGTCTTGATATCAACACTGCGTGCACAGTCAGTGGGCTGTCACTTCACTGGCATCTTCATCTGCCTCTTCATCACTTGCATCAGTGTCATCTGATTCCATCTCAAAGTCACTCTCTCCATTTTGGATGGCAGCAATAACATCCTGCACAGTGTACACTGGACCATTTTTTGCTGGTGGCATTCTGAAATGGAAATAATAGTAAGTATAGTAGACAAGGTAAGTAATTTCAATTTAAATAATCCTAACCCTATTAAACACAATGCACTGAGGTCTATTATGGGCTATTATGCCCACTACTTACCATACTAAAAGGATTTCATGCAACCCCCCAGACGTCTAACACATGATGTGCAAAGACCCCAGGCAATATGTAAGGTGCATATGCTATTTTGACTACCAACCTAACCCAATGCTGTAGAATTACAACATAGACATAACAAGCTCTAAATCAAATTTGATAAAAAATATTCCACAGTAACTTAGTATGTACGTGCTCTAGGCATTCTACTAAACACACAAAAAATATTTCAGGCATTTTACTTACTTGAATGTTGTAATATCCAGTCCAATAAAACAATAGGATGAGCTTCAAGGAGCGTTTGCAGGTAGAATGAGTTCTTGACCAGATGGCCAGGCACATATACATATTTTTATCCAATAGCATTGTAGGGCTAAACAATAGGGTCCATTGACAATGTAAATGTGGTCTTTAAAAAACCCCCAAAAAAAACATTTAGAAGTATCTTTTCAGAAGAGCTAAAGGTAATGTTGTAATTTTACAATAGTGGGTCTTACAGTTAAGAGTCTATCTTTAACCCCTTAGTGACCACCCATACGTGTTTTTACGGCGGTCACTAAGGGGCCTTGGGCTGGAGCGCCGCCTTTTTACGGCGGCACTTCAGCCCAAGTTAGCAATAAAATCAATCGCTGTAGCTCCGTGCCCGCAGCTACCGGAGGTAGCTGAGGGCTTGGGGCAGTGATCAGAGACCGTGACAAGCGGTCTCTGATCACGTGATCACCGTGATACACTTTATCACGGCGATCACAGAAAATGCCGGCAGCAGAGCTGCACGCACTAAACTTTCTCCCTCCTCTCATGTAAGAGAGGAGGGAGAAAGTCTCCGGTGCAGCGATCGGGTCCCCCAGCACTTCTGGCCCTAAGCTGGGTCCCGATCCTCACCCCCCTTACCCTCAAGAAAGATGGCGGCGGCCCGGCGCATGCGCAGACTGAAAGCTGGCCGCCGCCAGAGAGAGAAGTTCAAATTATGCCCCGATCGGATCCCCCAGCACCCAGATCGGGGCAATGTGGCCCCCAGATATGTTTAAATAAAGTTATTAGGGCGTCCCCCCACATCTAATAAAAATAAAAAATAAAATGGCACAGACATGCGCACTGGTTACTGTGTTGAAGATCTGCCTTCAGCACAGTAACCATCAGGGACCAATAATAATGTGCTCGGTAGGAAGAATAGGTCTTTAAATTAATACTTTTGTGTAAAAAAAAAAAAATATAGATTTTTTCTCACCTTCGTACCATTATTTTTCTTAAAAAAACTAGTGGGTCAAAAAACTCATTACACCCATAGATAAATAAGTTAGGGGCCTAGTTTTTAAAATGGGTTCACTTTTGGGGGGTTCTATTATTCTGACACTTATAAGCCTCTGCAAACTTGGCTTGTTGCAGGAAAAAATATGAACTTCAATTAATTAAAAAAATTATGTTAAAATGTTAAGTCTCCTAAATAAATAAAAAAAAGTTAAAAAGTGCAGCCAAAATAAAATAAAGATGTGGAAATATATTTCTGATAAAAATATTGAATAGTATTTATGTATGTATGTGAAATCTTGCAGTTGAAAATAGGAAAATGTGCCAATTTTTACAAATTTTTATAAATTTTCACTTTTTAATAAAGATACGCATATTTTATCGGTAGAATTTTACCACCTAAGTAAAGTACAATATGTGACGATAAAACAATGTCAATTTCAAACCGTTACAAAGTTATTCTAAGCTAAAATGACATGTCAGATTTCCAAAATTTGGCTTTGTCATTAAGGCCCAAACAGGCTTGGTCACTAAGGGATTAAACAGTATCCGAGCCTGAAGTTCTCTTATCAGCAAAACAGGATGGGGTGGGGAGAGAGATGCATGGCAGAAAAATATGAATCAAAGGAGACCACTTAGTGTCATACAAAAATTTTCAGCACATTTGATTCAGTTTGAATCAATTCAAACAATAATCGAACCAGAATCAAATTTTAAGTGACTTATCTCCATCACCAGGCTTAGTGTATGGGTAGGGTAACTGTGCCAGGCTTAAAGGGGTTGTCTCACTTCAGCGAATGACATTTATCATGTAGAGAAAGTTAAATACCAGGCACTTACTAATGTATTGTGATTGTCCATATTGCCTCCTTGTCTGGCTTGAATCTTTTTTCCATCACATTATACACTTCTCGTCTTGGAAGTGTGCATGGGACAGCGTTTTTTCCTATAGTGTGCAAGCACGGCCTTCGCTGCTGGATTGCAGGGTGGTCGTAACCATGCTAATGAGAAGTGTATAATGTGATGGAAAAAATAATCAATATGGACAATCACAATGCATTAGTAAGCGCCTTGTATTAACTTTCTCTACTTGATAAGTGCCATTACTGAAGTGAGACAACCCCTTTAATATCTAGATACAGTAATAGCACTAGGCAGAGTATACACTAGGTATAATTACAGCTCCAGGCTTTGGGTATAGAAAAGGTAATACAGCTAGGCTTAGTGTAAAGATACAGTAATAGCACTCAGGCAAAGGCCTCTTTAACATGAACGTGTGCGCTCCGAGGCCATATTGCGGACCGCATTTGCGTATCCGCAATACACGGCTGCCGTTCCGTAGGCATTTCCATGGGCATCACTTGAATAGATCCCCAAATCTGGAGATGCGGAACGGAAGCACGGAACGGAACCTTATGGAGGCATTACGGAGTGCTTCCATGGGGTTTCGTCCCGTACTTCCATTCCGCAAAAAGATAGAACGTGTCCTATCTTTTTGCGGAACGGCCGGATCGTGGACCCATTAAAGTGAATGGGTCTGTGATCTGCTGCGGCTTCCTAAATCCACCATCATAGGCGTGCGCAGCCTATTGCATTAAGGTGTGCACCTTAAAGCACAAACACACGCCGCGCGCGTGTGTGTATGTAAGCATATATATATATATATATATATATACTGTATATACACAAATATCCACAGATCCTCTCCAACAGTGTGTCAATTTTGATTGTACAAACTTAATACTTAAAAGACAAGCTTTCAAGAATTTTCCTTTCTTCCTCTGTATGCTTGAGTATTCAGAAACAATCTATTCCTAAGGGTGGGTTCACATCTGCGTTATCCCATTCCGTTATAGGTTCCATTTCAAACGGAATATAACGGAATGGCAAGATGGAATGCAAAACGGAAACCTTTAGGAGGCATTCCGTTTTGCTCTGTCCTAATAGAAGTTTATGAGAAAACATAACGGATCCGTCTGGGTCCCCTTATGCAAGACGGAAAACAAAGTCCTGTCGACAGGACTTTGTTTTCCGTCTTGCATAATGGGAACCAGACGGATCCGTTTTGATTCCCATAGACTTCTATTAGGACGGAGAGCAAACGGAAAGCCTCCTGCAGAGTCCGCACTGTATGAGAGAGAGAGATCGCTGTGGCTGTGAAGGGGAAAGTTACAGAGCATACAATGACAGCCCCAGAGCCTTTCTGCTGCCTGGCCAACTGCTTCCACAGTGCCAGCCTAGCCTGCAGGACATCAGAGAGGCCTGGGGTCCACATTACAGCATCAATACATTTACATTTATTTATTATGAAAAAGCATCATACATAACTAAAAAAAAACAATTCTTTACTGTCCCTGGCAAAAGCCAGAATATAATAAAAAACAAAAACAGACATTAAATTACATTTATAATAAAACTATTTATTTACAAAAGAAGCTATTCAGTCGTCTGCTGTGCCGTCCTCTGCTTGCTTGCACTGATTCTTTGCCCTCCTTTCTGTCTCCCCTCAGTGTGCAGGTGCACTGTTATGGGGGCATCTGTGGATGACACACTGTTATGGGGGCATCTGTGGATGACACACTGTTATGGGGGCATCGTGGATGACACACTGTTATGGGGGCATCGTGGATGACACACTGTTATGGGGGCATCGTGGATGACACACTGTTATGGGGGCATCGTGGATGACACACTGTTATGGGGGCATCGTGGATGACACACTGTTATGGGGGCATCGTGGATGACACACTGTTATGGGGGCATCGTGGATGACACACTGTTATGGGGGCATCGTGGATGACACACTGTTATGGGGGCATAGTGGATGACACACTGTTATGGGGGCATCGTGGATGACACACTGTTATGGGGGCATCTGTGGATGACACACTGTTATGGGGGCATCTGTGGATGATGCACTGTTATTAACAGTGTGTCATCCACAGATCCCCCCATAACAGTATCATCCACATATCCCCCTCATAACAGTGTAATTCACAGATCCCCCACAAAAGGTGACCTATTCCACACAGATGCCCCCATAACAGTGTCATCCACAGATATCCCCTTAACAGTCTATTAAGGGGATGTCTGTGGGTGGCACTGTTATGGGGGCATCTGTGGGGAATCTGTGGATGACACTGTTATGGGGGGCCAGGGGAGATCTGTGGATGACACATATATAGCAGCATCTTGTTCAATATATGTGTCATCATCCACAGATTTCCCCCCCCCATAACAGTGTCCCTGACAGTGACCCCCCCAACAGGGGGTGGAGGCTGGCAACTATTGTAAGACCCTGCTGCGTTCCTTATGTAAAGTGTTGTTAAACTTGTGCTACTAGTACTATCTAATCTATTACTAACTTACTTGGACAGGACTCCAGCTGGTATTTAGTTTTTCTTTTTGACACAATCACCATATTCACTGGGCATGGGTACTGGGCGGGCGGGTAGGCAGGCAGGCTCTTCAAATATTCAAACTAGGCCGGTGGCAGCGTAACGTGACGTCACTCACTCCGTCACGCCGCACGCGCCTGCTCCTCCCACTTTATTAATGAAGCAGGCGGAGCAGGCGCGTGACGTCGGAGTGAGTGAAGTTACGCGGCCGGCTGCCGGGAGACGGAGCGCAGGATGAGTGAGCAGATGTATGTCATTGAAGCTGTCCAGGGCTGTCAGCCGGGGCTCAAGTGGCAGGCGGCAGTACAGGAGGCGGAGCACAGGGGTGTGATTAGGGTGTGCCCAGGCACACCAGGCACACCCAGTGCGCACGCCTATGTCCACCATTAAAAGGAAGCTGGAGCGCCAAGTGGCTGCATTACAGCTTTGTTCAATAGAAGCACTCGTCCTCTCTGCTCAGGTAGTAGTTACTGACCTAGTAGAATGGGCACCAACAGCCCAGAGGCAGGTAAGCAGTCATGAAGATGGAACTAGCTGGCCCTACCTAACATAACGTATGCTGACAGTTTCTCCCACATCCATTCTGCAGTGATAACTAGTGATGGACGAACATCTGCCGGGACGGCACCTCTCAAGAAGACTGAAGGGTAAGATTTTACACTCCAGACTTAAAGGGTTTTTTTGGGCAACAGATCAGCTGTTTGAAGAGAAGGCGGCGCTCCATGTGTAGGGTCCCACTACGTAAAGGTGGGCACTACTAAGGGTCATGTTGCCCCCACCTCCTGTGGGAGATTGGTATTTTGTATTGCATTATAATGTATATTGTCGTGTTATCTCCTGTGTACCAGGCCTGTTAGGGGTGTAGTTTCTCCTCCCAAGCTGTAGAGGGAGCTAGGGAACCCCCTAGTACATATAGTTAGGCCCAGACAGGAAAGAGTCAGTCCAGTCTAGTCCAGGAGGCTGAGTAGTGCAGTCTAACTCTAGCCTACCTGAAGTGCTGAGCAAGTGAAGCTCAGAAGTTAGTCCAGGAGAAGAAGTTGCCTCCTGAAGATATCTAGCATTTTGTAAAGTACAGAGCAGAGCCAATTTTATCCAGCCAAGTAGAAAGCTGAAGGGCAGAAGGATATTTACAGCAAGAGGATTTATACCAGAGGAAGGTTTCCCTACCCAAGGATAAAGCCAGCTATAGGGCATACGGGCCTTGGAGAAAGCCAGACAGGATCTGAAGAAAGTACAGCCTGATCTGTGAGTGTTTATTCCCTCTGAGTATCTTGCAAAGACTTTGCCTGCCATTTATGTGAAGCCTGCCTGTCACCAAGACCCTGCATATGGAACTAACTGAAGCCTTATATAGTTGAACTGTTCAGTAAAAAGGAGTTCTGCTTCACTACAACTGTGTGTACCTCAATTATTCCTACAATAAAATCGGTGTGCTGCCGTTACCGGCACTGGCTCCACAAATTATAAGGGATCTCACCACCGGCACACTAAATCTACAACACCCAGGGCACCTCACCTACCACCAGGCCTGATCCCTATACCCAGAGAGTGCCCCAGAGGATCTATGTGCCAGCCTCTATATCACTGCTGTACGCCTGCCCAGGGTATATAAAAAACAGTGAGTACCAATAGCAACCCTCGATCTGTTAACTGTCCCCTGCGACCTCACAATCTCTCACCCTACAGTACTGGCGTATTGCACATGCAAGCACTGCTTCCTCTTCATTACACTGCGTGCCGTCTCCCTTGTAGAGGCGGGGTTGTGTCATTTCAAGTACTTGCCCCATTTAAGTGAATGGAGTGAATACTTGTAATTACACTCCGAGACTTCTGGGATCATGGGCAGCGTAATAAAGAGGAAGCAGCGCTCACCTCCGCCTAATAAACAGCGGTGGGGGTGCCAGGTGTCAGCCCCCTGCTAATTAGATATTGATGACCTATCCCTAGGTCATCTATATATTGCCTGCACAACCACTTTAATCTATTCCAACTGGCGTCAAATGCACCAAAATTATTAAGAGGTGAGCGCATCTTAACCACCCACTTTTTGGAAGAGTGGAAAGTGGGGTAGAAAACACAACATTTTTCACAAGTAGGTATACAGGGGATTATAATCTCCAGAAGTCGTAGACATCAAATATGATTTGACATTTATTTATTAAAAAATTTCACTTTTTTGGCAGATTTTACATTTTAATATTTTTTTTCCAGTTACAAAGCAAGGGTTAACAGCCAAACAAAACTCAATATTTATTGCTCTGATTCTGTAGTTTACAGAAACACCCCATATGTGGTCATTAACCTGCTGTACGGGCACACAGCAGGGCGCAGAAGGAAAGAAATGCCATACGGTTTTTGGAAGGCAGATTTTGCTGGACTGGTTTTTTGACACCATGTCCCATTTGAAGGTCCCTGATGCACCCCTAGAGTAGAAACTCCAAAAAAGTGACCCCATTTTAGAAACTACACCCCTCAAGGTATTTAAAACTGATTTGATAAACTTTGTTAACCCTATAGGTGTTCCACAAGAATTAATGGAATATAGAGATACAATTTCTAAATTTCACTTTTTTGGCAGATTTTTCATTTTAATAATTTTTTTCCAGTTACAAAGCAACGGTTAACAGCCAAACAAAACTCAATATTTATGGCCCTGATTCTGTAGTCTACAGAAACACCCCATATGTGGCCATAAACTACTGTAAGAGCACACGGCAGGGCATAGAAGGAAAGGAATGCCATATGGTTTTTGGAAGCAGATTTTGCTGGACCTGTTTTTTTGACACCATGTCCCATTTGAAGCCCCCCTGATGCACCCCTAGAGTAGAAACTCCAAAAAAAGTGACCCCATTTTAGAAAATACGGGATAGGGTGGCAGTTTTGTTGGTACTAGTTTAGGGTACATATGATTTTTGGTTGCTCTATACTACACTTTTTGTGAGGGAAGGTAACAAGAAATAGCTGTTTCGGCACCGTTTTTATTTTTTGATATTTACAACATTCATCTGACAGGTTAGAGGATGTGGTATTTTTATAGACCAGGTTTTCACGGACGCGGTGATATCTAATATGTATACAATTTTTTTATTTATGTAAGTTTTATGCAATGATTTCATTTTTGAAAAAATAAATAAATCATGTTTTAGTGTCTCCAAAGTCTGAGAGCCATAGTTTTTTCAGTTTTTGGGCGATCATCTTGGGTAGGGTATGATTTTTTTCGGGATGAGATAACGGTTTGATTGGCACTATTTTGGGGGGTATGACTTTTTGATCGCTTGCCATTACACTTTTTGTGATGTAAGGTGACATAAAACGGCTTTTTTCACACTTTTTATTTTATGGTATTCAAATTAGGGTTTAGGTCATGTGATATTGTTATTGAGCAGGTTATTACGGACACGGCGATACCTAATATGTATACTTTTTTTTATTTACTTAAGTTTTACACAATAACAGCTTTTTTAAAACAAAAAAAAATGATGTTTTAGTGTCTCCGTATTCTGAGCCATAGTGTTTTTATTTTCTGGGCGATTGTCTTAGGTACCAGCTCATTTTTTGCGGGATGAGGTGACTGTTAGATTGGTACTATTTTGGTAGGCATACGCCTTTTTGATCGCTTGCTGTTGTACTTTTTGTGAAATAAGGTGACAAACAAAATGGATTATTTAGCACATTTTTTTGTTTTGTTTTGTGATATGTTTATAGAGCCGGTCGATATGGACGCGGTGATACCTAGTCTACTTTTTTTTCCCCTAATTTTTCCCAATTTTTTTTTTTTTACTTTATTTGGGGAAAATGATGTTTCTGTTTATTTTTACTTAAAACTTTAAATTTTTGGGGAGGAAAACTTCATTTTTTCTTACTTTTTTTTTGTCCCACTTTGGGACTTCAACTTTTGGGGGTCTAATCCCCTTTACAAAGCATTCCAATACTTCTGTATTGGAATTCATTAGCTGTATGAGTAATACAGTGTGTATTACTTATACAGCTCCCGGCCTGTGAGATCCAGAGGGCTGTATCTCACAGGCTCGTCACCGGAAGGCAGCGCCGATGCCTAAGGAAGCACTTCCATGCCATCGGGTCCCCCTTAATATGAAGGCGGCGAGCAGTAAGGGACGGGGAAGTGGCCGTGATGCTGATGGTTCAAGCAGAGGCCGTGGCCCTGGGCGCAATAAAACTGATGCCTGCTGCCAGAGCACAAGGAAAACAATCATCCACGGTACCTAGCTTCATGTCCCAGTTTGCAGAACATCACAGGACAAAACTCTTGAAGTCAGAGCAGTGCGACCAGGTGGTCGGTTGGAATGCAACAGATAATGCTTTCAGTCGGTTAAGCACGACCCTGTCTTCCACCAAGTCCAGACTCAGTAGCCAAGAGCCTGGTCAACAGAATCCTCACCCTGATCCTCCTTCCTCCCACCATGGAGAATCTGGCCCACACTCCGAAATACCGAGGAGCTCTTTTCATCACCATTAATTGATTTGGCTCTCTCGCCAAGCACGTTTGAAAAGGACATGAGATCTTGTGCCCTGATTTCCAACCTCTTGAGCATTCACAGTCACAAGAACATGACTGTGTGGAACGGCAAATAGTGTTTAATAAGGTGGATGATGATCAGACACAGTTGCCAATGAGTCAACCGCAATTACTGTCTCAAGAGGTTGATGAAGAGGATGAGACACAGTTGTCAATCACTAAGGTTGTGGTTAGGTCAACAAATCAAGAGGATGATCAGAGTGAGGAAGTGGAAGAGAAGGTGGTGGACGGGAAGGTTGATTATGAGGATGAGACTCAGTTGTCAATAACTGAGGTTTTTGTTAGTGGATGATCCGAGTGATGAAGTGGAAGAGGTTGTGGTGGACAATGAAATCACTGACCCAACCTGGGAAAGTGGAAAGCCGAGCGAGGACAGCAGTACAGAGGGAAAAGGATCTGCAGCACCACAACAGGCTGGAAGAGGCAGTGGGATGGCAAAAGGAAGAAGGCGGGCCACACCAAACAGGCCCGCAACTGTTTCACGGAGCACCCCCTTGCGTAAATCTCCCTTGTCAAGCGGTAGGTGTTCCGCAGGATGGCGCTTTTTTGAGGAAAGTGCGGACGACAAAAGAATAGTAGTTTGCAACCTGTGCCACACCAAAATGAGCCAGGGCATGAACACTAACAACCTCCCCACCACCAGCATGATCTGCCACATGGCATCCAAGCACTGTAATAAGTGGGACGAATGCCTGGGTCCACAATCCGTGTCTGCGGGTCACACCACTGCCTCCTTTTCCCCTATGTTACATGCTGGCCAAACCCCTGTTGAAGCTGCAGTCCCGGATGCCTCCCGCTCTGAACCTGGACCTTTGCAAGCACCATCAGCGACCACATCCACTTCCCTGTTCCAGCTCAGCATCCAAATATCATTACCCCAGGCATTTGAACACAAACGCAATTACCCAGCCACCCACCCAAAGGCCATAGGACTAAATGCACACCTTTCAAATTACTGTCCCTGGAAATGTTGCCATTTTGGCTTGTGGACACTGAGGCCTTCTGCAGCCTGATGTCAGCGGCTGTCCCACGGTACTCTGTCCCCAGCCACCACTATTTTTCAAGGTGTGCCGTACCTGCCTTACACCAACATGTGTCCCGAAATGTCACACGTGCCCTGACCAACGCAGTTACTGGGAAGGTCCACTTGACCACGGACACATGGACAAGTGCATTTGGCCAGGGACGCTACATTTCCCTGATGGCACACTGGGTGAACATTGTGGAGACCAGGAGCGAGTCGTACCCTGGGATGGCACAGGAGCTACCGATGCCAAGGATTGCGGGCCCTAATTCCATCAGGGTTTCCGCCAGCACCTACGTTCAGGGGCGTAGCGTGGGGGGGGCCAAGGGGGCCTTTGCCCCGGGCGCCAAACTGCAGGGGGGCGCTCCGGCTGCTAAAGTTTATATAGTACGTTTTTTCAGGATGCTGCTCTCTCTGCCGGAGTGCCGGGCCCTGTGCAACGGCCAGAGTCTGAGCCACTGAGGCAGAGAGCTGTTTAGTTTGCCCGCCCGGCCCTGATGATTCATTTGTGCGGTAGCGGCAGGCGCACTACTGGGTTAGTTAACTGTTAACAGTAACTAGTAACATCACTAATTAACATACATGGCCGGCAACGCCGTCGGGATAGGCAATCATTAGGCTGGCCTGGCTCCCTCCGGCTCCGCCCTCTTTCCAGGCGGGAGACACGGTGCGGAGCGCAGGAGCCGGAGCCAGAGCCAGCAGAAGATTGCCAGGAGCAGGAGGCGGCACCGCGGCAGAAGACAAAGACTGAGTCCGGTAGACCTATATGTCTCTTACCAGTTATGTAATGCAAAGGTGATTTCATTTAAAGGGCTTCTCTGCTTTGGAAATCATTATTTCTTAGAATGGTCCCCTGAAGATAAATAGATTACAAGTTTGGACTTCCCACAATCAGATGTAATCAGTAAAGAGAACCTAGAAGTGAGTGTTCAAATCCCTTGCAGTGTCATCACAGAAGAAATTAAATATTGCAGGATTGTCACTGAAATCAGTGGACTGTCTGTGTAAGGTACAAACCTGTTGAGTCCTCCAGAGCTAAGAGATGAGGGTCCTGAAAAGAGTACGGTTCTCTCCTAATGGATTTTCTAAATAAAACAAACCTTTTAACTGAGCCCTACTAAGGCAGTATGTGAAAAATATCAGTAAATGGTGAATTGGTGATTTCAATAATATGGAATTACTAAGGAAATCTAATATTAATCTTATTTCTATAGAATATTATAGTAGTCATGTGTCTGATGTTGGCTAAGTACCAATGTCCTGATTTCCCCCTCCCACATATTACTGATATAATTGAGAAAAATATGCCAGATGGGGTGACGAGTCACGTTCTCTCAAGTTGATAAGTGAAAAGTAATAAGGGTTCATAAGGCACTATTTGCTGGCCGTAGTTATTTTTGGGCACTGTGTGCCAATAATTATTGAAGGGGGTATTATCTGTGTGGTACTAGTATTATCAGGGGACTTATCTGTTTCTGCAGTATAATATTAGGGGAGCACAGCGGCACAGTATTGGGGGTGGTAGGATGATTTGTCCAGAAAATGGGAGGATGATGTAAACTAAGATTTTTTTTGTCAAACTGCAGAGACAAGAAATGGCTGAAAAATGGTGGTCTGGTCTGAAGGTCTGAAAGGAGAAGATGAAGAAAGAGAACATCTACATCAAAGAGATGTTACTGGATGTTAGAGGTATGGGGTGCTGTATTTACCCTGTATGCTCTGTAGTGATGGGAGGATGGATGTAGAATTTGGCCCACCCTGCTGCATTCTGCCCCAGGCTTCAGGTCACACTGTGCGTGTTCTGAAATCTGAGGCCTCACACCTATCTACTACATTATCTGTACACAGAGAGTTATCACAGTGTTATCTGTGGTGTTACATAGGACTGCAGGGGATATCTACTACATTATCTGTAAAAAGGGGCATGGCCACAGGTTGGGGGGGGGGCCAATACTTGGCTTGCCCCGGGTGCTGACAACCCACGCTACGCCACTGCCTACATTAGTGGCTCCAACCCCCACTTCTCCTTCTCCTGCTCCTCCTCCTCCACTTCCACTTCCGCTACTGGTGAAGGTGCGCAGTGTGTGTGCACATTTCCGCAAGTCATCGACAACTTCAGCTGGTCTG
Organism: Bufo gargarizans; assembly: GCF_014858855.1. Classification (NCBI taxonomy): domain Eukaryota; kingdom Metazoa; phylum Chordata; class Amphibia; order Anura; family Bufonidae; genus Bufo; species Bufo gargarizans. The sequence goes on from NC_058090.1 coordinate 59,329,168, forward strand.
TCAAAGCTGCAGCAGCGCTTTAACTTAGAAGCTCAACGGCTGTTGTGCAACATGAGCACACGCTGGAACTCAACGTTCCACATGTTGGCCAGGCTATGTGAGCAGCAGAGGGCAGTAGTGGAATACCAGCTGCAACATGGTTGTCGCCTTTCCAGTCAGCTTCTGCTAATCAGAAGCGAGGAGTGGGCATGGATGTCTGACCTCTGTGAGGTTATAAGAAACTTTGAGGAATCAACACAGATGTGAGCGCCGATAATGCTATTATCAGCGTAACCATCCCATTTCTGTGTCTACGCAAACGTTTGCTGCTCACAATTAAGGACAACGCTTTGCATGTAGAAGAAGTGGAAATGAGGGAAGAAGACATTACACAGGGTCATAGCCAGACCACCCTCCGTCCGTCTTCTTAGTGCGAATTGGACAATGAAGAGGAGGAGGAGCAGGAGACTGTTGCCTCCGCTACAGAGGGTAGTACCTGTGGAAGTTTAATTCAATCTGTTCAGTGTGGGTGGGCAGAAGAGGAGGAAGAGGATGAGGAGATGGACAGTCATCCTCCTGATGACGACAACAAAGTCTTGCCTGTTGGTACTCTGGCACACATGGCTGACTTCACGTTAGGCTGCATTTCCTGCGACCCGCGCGTTATACGCATTTTAAACAACACAGATTACTGGGTGTTCACCCTTCTCGACCCCCGCTACTAAGAGAAATTCACATCTATTATTCCTCAGGTGGAGAGACGATCAGAGTCTGCACTTCCTTGGGCAACCGAGGAGGGGAGACAAGGGGAACACACAGCAGTTTCAACAGAGCCAGGGCAACACTCTCCAAGGCCTGGGACAGTTTCATGACACCCCACCAGCACCCTCACCCTGATGCGCGGCCTAGTGTCACAAGGAGGGAAAAGTTTTGGAAGATGTTGAAGGAATACGTAGCAGACCGTGTTAGCGTGCTCAGTGATCCCGCAGTGCCTTACAACTACTGGATGTCTTCATGGGGGGGAGAACAGAACTGGATCGCACATCCACAATGCTATGCTTTGATCTAACTCGCTTATCAGCGCTATGATAAAGTGTACAGCCCCCCATACTACATGCTGTACAAGGGGCATTAGTGTACATTTTGATCAAAAGGCATAAGCCCACTCACCACGACAAGGAAGCCTCTTTTGAATGGGACCTACTCTGACAAAAAGGCGCAGCGCAGTGCGGTGACAAAGCGGTAATGCCCTGGTAGGCGGCGGGACCCAGGAGTCAAAGCAGCAACCCTGCTGTCTGACAATGCCACCCATGGCACTGGGTCCCACCAACCCACCAGAACAGCACCACAAAAACAAAGGCCACCATGCAGTACTGCACCATTTGAACAGCTGTCTAACACAGCATGTCCATTGCTATCAGGAGCTACAGGTCAATGACCACTATATGCAGACCTGGGTGATTAAAACCACCTGTGCCGAATGGGAGGAGTGCTAATACCAGTAAAGAAAGAAAGGCTAATGCCTTTTGATCAAAATGTACACTAATGCCTCTTGTACAGCATGTAGTATAGGGGGCTGTACACTTTATTATAGCGCTGATAAGCGAATTAGATCAAAGCAAAGCATTGTGGATGTGCGATCCAGTTCTGTTCTCCCCCTCATGAATACTAATGTCTATTTTTTTCTTTACTGGTATCAGCACTCCTCCCATTCGGCACAGGTGGTCTTAATCACACAAGTCTGCATATAGTGGTCATTGACCTGTAGCTCCTGATAGCAATGGACATGTTGTGTTAGACAGCTGTTCACATGGTGCAGTACTGCGTGGTGGCCTTTGTTTTTGTGGTGCTGTTCTGGTGGGTTGGTGGGACCCAGTGCCATGGGTGGCATTGTCAGACAGCAGGGTGGCCTTTGTTTTTGTGGGGGGCTGTACACTTTATTATAGCGCTGATAAGCGAATTAGATCAAAGCATAGCATTGTGGATAGGGATGAGCGAACTCGAACTGTATAGTTCGGGTTCGTACCGAATTTTGGGGTGTCCGTGACACGGACCCGAACCCGGACATTTTCGTAAAAGTCCGGGTTCGGGTTCGGTGTTCGTCGCTTTCTTGGCGCTTTTGTGACGCTTTCTTGGCGCTTTTTGAAAGGCTGCAAAGCAGCCAATCAACAAGCGTCATACTACTTGCCCCAAGAGGCCATCACAGCCATGCCTACTATTGGCATGGCTGTGATTGGCCAGAGCACCATGTGACCCAGCCTCTATTTAAGCTGGAGTCACATAGCGCCGCCCGTCACTCTGCTCTGATTAGCGTAGGGAGAGGTTGCGGCTGCGACAGTAGGGCGAGATTAGGCAGATTAACTCCTCCAAAGGACTTGATTAACTGATCGATCTGCAGCTGTGGATCATTGAGCTGCTGATCCTCAATTGCTCACTGTTTTTAGGCTGCACAGACCGTTTGTCAGTCTCATTTTTCTGGGGTGATCGGCGGCCATTTTGTGTCTTGTGGTGCGCCAGCACAAGCTGCGACCAAGTGCATTTAACCCTCAATGGTGTGGTTGTTTTTTGGCTAAAGCCTACATCAGGGTGAAGCTGTCACACCAAGTGCATTTAACCAGCAATAGTCTGTTCATTTTTTGGCCATATACAAAATCAGGGGCAAGCTGCGCCTGTCACCAAGTGCATTTAACCCTCAATGGTGTGGTTGTTTTTTGGCTAAAGCCTACATCAGGGTGAAGCTGTCACACCAAGTGCATTTAACCAGCAATAGTCTGTTCATTTTTTGGCCATATACAAAATCAGGGGCAAGCTGCGCCTGTCACCAAGTGCATTTAACCCTCAATGGTGTGGTTGTTTTTTGGCTAAAGCCTACATCAGGGTGAAGCTGTCACACCAAGTGCATTTAACCAGCAATAGTCTGTTCATTTTTTGGCCATATACAAAATCAGGGGCAAGCTGCGCCTGTCACCAAGTGCATTTAACCCTCAATGGTGTGGTTGTTTTTTGGCTAAAGCCTACATCAGGGTGAAGCTGTCACACCAAGTGCATTTAACCAGCAATAGTCTGTTTATTTTTTGGCCATATCCCAGTCTAATTCTGTCACTAAATCCATACCGGTCACCCAGCGCCTAAATACTAGGCCTCAAATTTATATCCAGCTAAATCTGTCCCTAGTGCTGTAGCTGGGCGAGTTATTTAGTGTCCGTTCAAGCACATTTCTTGTTCTGGGTTGAAATACAATTCCCAATTTAGCAATTTCATAATTTAGTGGTTCCTGCTATATCAGAGCTATTTGAAATCTATCCCAAAAAGGGTATATAATATTGAAGGTGCACATTGGGTCATTCAGAATAACTTCACACACACCCGCTACTGTGTATTTCCAAGTCTAATTCTGTCACTAAACCCATACCTGTCACCCAGCGCCTAAATACTAGGCCTCAAATTTAAATCCCTCTAAATCTCTCGTTACCGCTGTACTGTTGTTGCTGGGCAAGATATTTAGTGTCCGTCAAAGCACATTTTTTGTTCTGGGTTGAAGTACAATTCCCAATTTAGCAATTTCATAATTTAGTGGTTCCTGCTATATCAGAGCTATTTGGAATCTATCCCTAAAAGGGTATATAATATTGAAGGTGCACATTGGGTCATTCAGAATAACTTCACACACACCCGCTACTGTGTATTTCCAAGTCTAATTCTGTCACTAAACCCATACCTGTCACCCAGCGCCTAAATACTAGGCCTCAAATTTAAATCCCTCTAAATCTCTCGTTACCGCTGTACTGTTGTTGCTGGGCAAGATATTTAGTGTCCGTCAAAGCACATTTTTTGTTCTGGGTTGAAGTACAATTCCCAATTTAGCAATTTCATAATTTAGTGGTTTCTGCTATATCAGAGCTATTTGAAATCTATCCCTAAAAGGGTATATAATATTGAAGGTGCACATTGGGTCATTCAGAATAACTTCACACACACCGCTTACTGTGCATTTCCAAGTCTAATTCTGTCACTAAATCCATACCGGTGACCCAGCGCCTAAATACTAGGCCTCAAATTTAAATCCCTCTAAATCTCTCGTTACCCACCGCTGTACTGTTGTTGCTGGGCAAGATATTTAGTGTCCGTCAAAGCACATTTTTTGTTCTGGGTTGAAGTACAATTCCCAATTTAGCAATTTCATAATTTAGTGGTTTCTGCTATATCAGAGCTATTTGAAATCTATCCCTAAAAGGGTATATAATATTGAAGGTGCACATAGGGTCATTCAGAATAACTTCACACACACGCTTCTGTGCATTTCCAAGTCTAATTCTGTCACTAAATCCATACCGGTGACCCAGCGCCTAAATACTAGGCCTCAAATTTAAATCCCTCTAAATCTCTCGTTACCCACCGCTGTACTGTTGTTGCTGGGCAAGATATTTAGTGTCCGTCAAAGCACATTTTTTGTTCTGGGTTGAAGTACAATTCCCAATTTAGCAATTTCATAATTTAGTGGTTTCTGCTATATCAGAGCTATTTGAAATCTATCCCTAAAAGGGTATATAATATTGAAGGTGCACATAGGGTCATTCAGAATAACTTCACACACACGCTTCTGTGCATTTCCAAGTCTAATTCTGTCACTAAATCCATACCGGTGACCCAGCGCCTAAATACTAGGCCTCAAATTTAAATCCCTCTAAATCTCTCGTTACCCACCGCTGTACTGTTGTTGCTGGGCAAGATATTTAGTGTCCGTCAAAGCACATTTTTTGTTCTGGGTTGAAGTACAATTCCCAATTTAGCAATTTCATAATTTAGTGGTTTCTGCTATATCAGAGCTATTTGAAATCTATCCCTAAAAGGGTATATAATATTGAAGGTGCACATAGGGTCATTCAGAATAACTTCACACACACGCTTCTGTGCATTTCCAAGTCTAATTCTGTCACTAAATCCATACCGGTGACCCAGCGCCTAAATACTAGGCCTCAAATTTAAATCCCTCTAAATCTCTCGTTACCCACCGCTGTACTGTTGTTGCTGGGCAAGATATTTAGTGTCCGTCAAAGCACATTTTTTGTTCTGGGTTGAAGTACAATTCCCAATTTAGCAATTTCATAATTTAGTGGTTTCTGCTATATCAGAGCTATTTGAAATCTATCCCTAAAAGGGTATATAATATTGAAGGTGCACATAGGGTCATTCAGAATAACTTCACACACACGCTTCTGTGCATTTCCAAGTCTAATTCTGTCACTAAACCCATACCGGTCACCCAGCGCCTAAATACTAGGCCTCAAATTTAAATCCCTCTAAATCTCTCGTTACCACCGCTGTACTGTTGTTAGCTGGGAAAGTTATTTAGTGTCCGTCAAAGCACATTTTTTGTTCTGGGTTGAAGTACAATTCCCAATTTAGCAATTTCATAATTTAGTGGTTCCTGCTATATCAGAGCTATTTGAAATCTATCCCAAAAAGGGTATATAATATTGAAGGTGCACATTGGGTCATTCAGAATAACTTCACACACACCCGCTACTGTGTATTTCCAAGTCTAATTCTGTCACTAAACCCATACCTGTCACCCAGCGCCTAAATACTAGGCCTCAAATTTAAATCCCTCTAAATCTCTCGTTACCGCTGTACTGTTGTAGCTGGGCAAGATATTTAGTGTCCGTCAAAGCACATTTTTTGTTCTGGGTTGAAGTACAATTCCCAATTTAGCAATTTCATAATTTAGTGGTTCCTGCTATATCAGAGCTATTTGAAATCTATCCCTAAAAGGGTATATAATATTGAAGGTGCACATTGGGTCATTCAGAATAACTTCACACACACCCGCTACTGTGTATTTCCAAGTCTAATTCTGTCACTAAACCCATACCTGTCACCCAGCGCCTAAATACTAGGCCTCAAATTTAAATCCCTCTAAATCTCTCGTTACCGCTGTACTGTTGTTGCTGGGCAAGATATTTAGTGTCCGTCAAAGCACATTTTTTGTTCTGGGTTGAAGTACAATTCCCAATTTAGCAATTTCATAATTTAGTGGTTCCTGCTATATCAGAGCTATTTGGAATCTATCCCTAAAAGGGTATATAATATTGAAGGTGCACATTGGGTCATTCAGAATAACTTCACACACACCCGCTACTGTGTATTTCCAAGTCTAATTCTGTCACTAAACCCATACCTGTCACCCAGCGCCTAAATACTAGGCCTCAAATTTAAATCCCTCTAAATCTCTCGTTACCGCTGTACTGTTGTTGCTGGGCAAGATATTTAGTGTCCGTCAAAGCACATTTTTTGTTCTGGGTTGAAGTACAATTCCCAATTTAGCAATTTCATAATTTAGTGGTTTCCTGCTATATCAGAGCTATTTGGAAATCTATCCCTAAAAGGGTATATAATATTGAAGGTGCACATAGGGTCATTCAGAATAACTTCACACACACCGCTTACTGTGCATTTCCAAGTCTAATTCTGTCACTAAATCCATACCGGTGACCCAGCGCCTAAATACTAGGCCTCAAATTTAAATCCCTCTAAATCTCTCGTTACCCCGCTGTACTGTTGTTGCTGGGCAAGATATTTAGTGTCCGTCAAAGCACATTTTTTGTTCTGGGTTGAAGTACAATTCCCAATTTAGCAATTTCATAATTTAGTGGTTTCTGCTATATCAGAGCTATTTGAAATCTATCCCTAAAAGGGTATATAATATTGAAGGTGCACATAGGGTCATTCAGAATAACTTCACACACACGCTTCTGTGCATTTCCAAGTCTAATTCTGTCACTAAATCCATACCGGTGACCCAGCGCCTAAATACTAGGCCTCAAATTTAAATCCCTCTAAATCTCTCGTTACCCACCGCTGTACTGTTGTTGCTGGGCAAGATATTTAGTGTCCGTCAAAGCACATTTTTTGTTCTGGGTTGAAGTACAATTCCCAATTTAGCAATTTCATAATTTAGTGGTTTCTGCTATATCAGAGCTATTTGAAATCTATCCCTAAAAGGGTATATAATATTGAAGGTGCACATAGGGTCATTCAGAATAACTTCACACACACGCTTCTGTGCATTTCCAAGTCTAATTCTGTCACTAAATCCATACCGGTGACCCAGCGCCTAAATACTAGGCCTCAAATTTAAATCCCTCTAAATCTCTCGTTACCCACCGCTGTACTGTTGTTGCTGGGCAAGATATTTAGTGTCCGTCAAAGCACATTTTTTGTTCTGGGTTGAAGTACAATTCCCAATTTAGCAATTTCATAATTTAGTGGTTTCTGCTATATCAGAGCTATTTGAAATCTATCCCTAAAAGGGTATATAATATTGAAGGTGCACATAGGGTCATTCAGAATAACTTCACACACACGCTTCTGTGCATTTCCAAGTCTAATTCTGTCACTAAATCCATACCGGTGACCCAGCGCCTAAATACTAGGCCTCAAATTTAAATCCCTCTAAATCTCTCGTTACCCACCGCTGTACTGTTGTTGCTGGGCAAGATATTTAGTGTCCGTCAAAGCACATTTTTTGTTCTGGGTTGAAGTACAATTCCCAATTTAGCAATTTCATAATTTAGTGGTTTCTGCTATATCAGAGCTATTTGAAATCTATCCCTAAAAGGGTATATAATATTGAAGGTGCACATAGGGTCATTCAGAATAACTTCACACACACGCTTCTGTGCATTTCCAAGTCTAATTCTGTCACTAAATCCATACCGGTGACCCAGCGCCTAAATACTAGGCCTCAAATTTAAATCCCTCTAAATCTCTCGTTACCCACCGCTGTACTGTTGTTGCTGGGCAAGATATTTAGTGTCCGTCAAAGCAAATTTTTTGTTCTGGGTTGAAGTACAATTCCCAATTTAGCAATTTCATAATTTAGTGGTTTCTGCTATATCAGAGCTATTTGAAATCTATCCCTAAAAGGGTATATAATATTGAAGGTGCACATAGGGTCATTCAGAATAACTTCACACACACGCTTCTGTGCATTTCCAAGTCTAATTCTGTCACTAAATCCATACCGGTGACCCAGCGCCTAAATACTAGGCCTCAAATTTAAATCCCTCTAAATCTCTCGTTACCCACCGCTGTACTGTTGTTGCTGGGCAAGATATTTAGTGTCCGTCAAAGCACATTTTTTGTTCTGGGTTGAAGTACAATTCCCAATTTAGCAATTTCATAATTTAGTGGTTTCTGCTATATCAGAGCTATTTGAAATCTATCCCTAAAAGGGTATATAATATTGAAGGTGCACATAGGGTCATTCAGAATAACTTCACACACACGCTTCTGTGCATTTCCAAGTCTAATTCTGTCACTAAACCCATACCTGTCACCCAGCGCCTAAATACTAGGCCTCAAATTTAAATCCCTCTAAATCTCTCGTTACCGCTGTCCTGTTGTAGCTGGGAAAGTTATTTAGTGTCCGTCAAAGCACATTTTTTGTTCTGGGTTGAAGTACAATTCCCAATTTAGCAATTTCATAATTTAGTGGTTCCTGCTATATCAGAGCTATTTGAAATCTATCCCAAAAAGGGTATATAATATTGAAGGTGCACATTGGGTCATTCAGAATAACTTCACACACACCCGCTACTGTGTATTTCCAAGTCTAATTCTGTCACTAAACCCATACCTGTCACCCAGCGCCTAAATACTAGGCCTCAAATTTAAATCCCTCTAAATCTCTCGTTACCGCTGTCCTGTTGTAGCTGGGAAAGTTATTTAGTGCCCGTCAAAGCACATTTTTTGTTCTGGGTTGAAGTACAATTCCCAATTTAGCAATTTCATAATTTAGTGGTTCCTGCTATATCAGAGCTATTTGAAATCTATCCCAAAAAGGGTATATAATATTCAAGGTGCACATTGGGTCATTCAGAATAACTTCACACACACGCTTCTGTGCATTTCCAAGTCTAATTCTGTCACTAAATCCATACCGGTCACCCAGCGCCTAAATACTAGGCCTCAAATTTATATCCCGCTGAATTTGAATACAATACATTGGGCCAAATAATATATTTGTTGTTGTGGTGAACCATAACAATGAGAAAAACATCTAGTAAGGGACGCGGACGTGGACATGGTCGTGGTGGTGTTAGTGGACCCTCTGGTGCTGGGAGAGGACGTGGCCGTTCTGCCACATCCACACGTCCTAGTGTACCAACTACCTCAGGTCCCAGTAGCCGCCAGAATTTACAGCGATATATGGTGGGGCCCAATGCCGTTCTAAGGATGGTAAGGCCTGAGCAGGTACAGGCATTAGTCAATTGGGTGGCCGACAGTGGATCCAGCACGTTCACATTATCTCCCACCCAGTCTTCTGCAGAAAGCGCACAGATGGCGCCTGAAAACCAACCCCATCAGTCTGTCACATCACCCCCATGCATACCAGGGAAACTGTCTCAGCCTCAAGTTATGCAGCAGTCTCTTATGCTGTTTGAAGACTCCGCTGGCAGGGTTTCCCAAGGGCATCCACCTAGCCCTTCCCCAGCGGTGAAAGACATAGAATGCACTGACGCACAACCACTTATGTTTCCTGATGATGAGGACATGGGAATACCACCTCAGCATGTCTCTGATGATGACGAAACACAGGTGCCAACTGCTGCGTCTTTCTGCAGTGTGCAGACTGAACAGGAGGTCAGGGATCAAGACTGGGTGGAAGACGATGCAGGGGACGATGAGGTCCTAGACCCCACATGGAATGAAGGTCGTGCCACTGACTTTCACAGTTCGGAGGAAGAGGCAGTGGTGAGACCGAGCCAACAGCGTAGCAAAAGAGGGAGCAGTGGGCAAAAGCAGAACACCCGCCGCCAAGAGACTCCGCCTGCTACTGACCGCCGCCATCTGGGACCGAGCACCCCAAAGGCAGCTTCAAGGAGTTCCCTGGCATGGCACTTCTTCAAACAATGTGCTGACGACAAGACCCGAGTGGTTTGCACGCTGTGCCATCAGAGCCTGAAGCGAGGCATTAACGTTCTGAACCTGAGCACAACCTGCATGACCAGGCACCTGCATGCAAAGCATGAACTGCAGTGGAGTAAACACCTTAAAACCAAGGAAGTCACTCAGGCTCCCCCTGCTACCTCTTCTGCTGCTGCCGCCTCGGCCTATTCTGCTGCTGCCGCCTCGGCCTCTTCCTCCGCCTCTGGAGGAACGTTGGCACCTGCCGCCCAGCAAACAGGGGATGTACCACCAACACCACCACCACCACCTCCGTCACCAAGCATCTCAACCATGTCACAAGCCAGCGTTCAGCTCTCCATCTCACAAACATTTGATAGAAAGCGTAAATTCCCACCTAGCCACCCTCGATCCCTGGCCCTGAATGCCAGCATTTCTAAACTACTGGCCTATGAAATGCTGTCATTTAGGCTGGTGGACACAGACAGCTTCAAACAGCTCATGTCGCTTGCTGTCCCACAGTATGTTGTTCCCAGCCGGCACTACTTCTCCAAGAGAGCCGTGCCTTCCCTGCACAACCAAGTATCCGATAAAATCAAGTGTGCACTGCGCAACGCCATCTGTAGCAAGGTCCACCTAACCACAGATACGTGGACCAGTAAGCACGGCCAGGGACGCTATATCTCCCTAACTGCACACTGGGTAAATGTAGTGGCAGCTGGGCCCCAGGCGGAGAGCTGTTTGGCGCACGTCCTGCCGCCGCCAAGGATCGCAGGGCAACATTCTTTGCCTCCTGTTGCCACCTCCTCCTTCTCGGCTTCCTCCTCCTCTTCTTCCACCTGCTCATCCAGTCAGCCACACACCTTCACCACCAACTTCAGCACAGCCCGGGGTAAACGTCAGCAGGCCATTCTGAAACTCATATGTTTGGGGGACAGGCCCCACACCGCACAGGAGTTGTGGCGGGGTATTGAACAACAGACCGACGAGTGGTTGCTGCCGGTGAGCCTCAAGCCCGGCCTGGTGGTGTGTGATAATGGGCGAAATCTCGTTGCAGCTCTGGGACTAGCCAATTTGACGCACATCCCTTGCTTGGCGCATGTGCTGAATTTGGTGGTGCAGAAGTTCATTCACAACTACCCCGACATGTCAGAGCTGCTGCATAAAGTGCGGGCCGTCTGTTCGCGCTTCCGGCGTTCACATCCTGCCGCTGCTCGCCTGTCTGCGCTACAGCGTAACTTCGGCCTTCCCGCTCACCGCCTCATATGCGACGTGCCCACCAGGTGGAACTCCACCTTGCACATGCTGGACAGACTGTGCGAGCAGCAGCAGGCCATAGTGGAGTTTCAGCTGCAGCACGCACGGGTCAGTCGCACTACAGAACAGCACCACTTCACCACCAATGACTGGGCCTCCATGCGAGACCTGTGTGCCCTGTTGCGCTGTTTCGAGTACTCCACCAACATGGCCAGTGGCGATGACACCGTTATCAGCGTTACAATACCACTTCTATGTCTCCTTGAGAAAACACTTAGGGCGATGATGGAACAGGAGGTGGCCCAGGAGGAGGAGGAGGAGGATGAGGAAGAGGGGTCATTTTTAGCACTTTCAGGCCAGTCTCTTCGAAGTGACTCAGAGGGAGGTTTTTTGCAACAGCAGAGGCCAGGTACAAATGTGGCCAGCCAGGGCCCACTACTGGAGGACGAGGAGGACGAGGATGAGGAGGAGGTGGAGGAGGATGAGGATGAAGCATGGTCACAGCGGGGTGGCACCCAACGCAGCTCGGGTCCATCACTGGTGCGTGGCTGGGGGGAAAGGCAGGACGATGACGATACGCCTCCCACAGAGGACAGCTTGTCCTTACCCCTGGGCAGCCTGGCACACATGAGCGACTACATGCTGCAGTGCCTGCGCAACGACAGCAGAGTTGCCCACATTTTAACCTGTGCGGACTACTGGGTTGCCACCCTGCTGGATCCACGCTACAAAGACAATGTGCCCACCTTACTTCCTGCACTGGAGCGTGATAGGAAGATGCGCGAGTACAAGCGCACGTTGGTAGACGCGCTACTGAGAGCATTCCCAAATGTCACAGGGGAACAAGTGGAAGCCCAAGGCCAAGGCAGAGGAGGAGCAAGAGGTCGCCAAGGCAGCTGTGTCACGGCCAGCTCCTCTGAGGGCAGGGTTAGCATGGCAGAGATGTGGAAAACTTTTGTCAACACGCCACAGCTAACTGCACCACCACCTGATACGCAACGTGTTAGCAGGAGGCAACATTTCACTAACATGGTGGAACAGTACGTGTGCACACCCCTCCACGTACTGACTGATGGTTCGGCCCCATTCAACTTCTGGGTCTCTAAATTGTCCACGTGGCCAGAGCTAGCCTTTTATGCCTTGGAGGTGCTGGCCTGCCCGGCAGCCAGCGTTTTGTCTGAACGTGTATTCAGCACGGCAGGGGGCGTCATTACAGACAAACGCAGCCGCCTGTCTACAGCCAATGTGGACAAGCTGACGTTCATAAAAATGAACCAGGCATGGATCCCACAGGACCTGTCCGTCCCTTGTCCAGATTAGACATTAACTACCTCCCCATAACCATATATTATTGGACTCCAGGGCACTTCCTCATTCAATCCTATTTTTATTTTCATTTTACCATTATATTGCGATGCTACCCAAAGTTGAATGAACCTCTCCTCTGCCTGTGTGCTAGGCCTAAATATATGCCAATGGACTGTTGCAGTGGTGGCTGACATGAAGCCTGATTCTCTGCTATGACATGCAGACTAATTCTCTGCTGACATGAAGCCAGATTGTCTGTTACGGGACCTCTCTCCTCTGCCTGGGTGCTGGGCCTAAATTTATGACAATGGACTGTTGCAGTGGTGGCTGACGTGAAGCCTGATTCTCTGCTATGACATGCAGACTGATTCTCTGCTGACATGAAGCCAGATCCTCTGTTACGGGACCTCTCTCCTCTGCCTGGGTGCTGGGCCTAAATTTATGACAATGGACTGTTGCAGTGGTGGCTGACGTGAAGCCTGATTCTCTGCTATGACATGCAGACTGATTCTCTGCTGACATGAAGCCAGATCCTCTGTTACGGGACCTCTCTCCTCTGCCTGGGTGCTGGGCCTGAATATATGCCAATGGACTGTTGCAGTGGTGGGTGACGTGAAGCCTCATTCTCTGCTATGACATGCAGACTAATTCTCTGCTGACATGAAGCCAGATTGTCTGTTACGGGACCTCTCTCCTCTGCCTGTGTGTGTGCTGGGCCTAAATATATGCCAATGGACTGTTGCAGTGGTGGCTGACGTGAAGCCTCATTCTCTGCTATGACATGCAGACTGATTCTCTGCTGACATGAAGCCAGATCCTCTGTTACGGGACCTCTCTCCTCTGCCTGGGTGCTGGGCCTAAATTTATGACAATGGACTGTTGCAGTGGTGGCTGACGTGAAGCCTGATTCTCTGCTATGACATGCAGACTGATTCTCTGCTGTCATGAAGCCAGATTGTCTGTTACGGGACCTTTCTCCTCTACCTGGGTTCTGGGCCTAAATTTATGAAAATTGACTCTTACAGTGGTGGGTGACGTGAAGCCTGATTCTCTGCTATGATATGAAGACTGATTCTCTGCTGACATGAAGCCAGATTGTCTGTTACGGGACCTTTCTCCTCTGCCTGGGTTCTGGGCCTAAATTTATGAAAATTGACTCTTACAGTGGTGGGTGACGTGAAGCCTGATTCTCTGCTATGATATGAAGACTGATTCTCTGCTGACATGAAGCCAGATTGTCTGTTACGGGACCTTTCTCCTCTGCCTGGGTTCTGGGCCTAAATTTATGAAAATTGACTCTTACAGTGGTGGGTGACGTGAAGCCTGATTCTCTGCTATGATATGAAGACTGATTCTCTGCTGACATGAAGCCAGATTGTCTGTTACGGGACCTTTCTCCTCTGCCTGGGTTCTGGGCCTAAATTTATGAAAATTGACTCTTACAGTGGTGGGTGACGTGAAGCCTGATTCTCTGCTATGATATGAAGACTGATTCTCTGCTGACATGAAGCCAGATTGTCTGTTACGGGACCTTTCTCCTCTGCCTGGGTTCTGGGCCTAAATTTATGAAAATTGACTCTTACAGTGGTGGGTGACGTGAAGCCTGATTCTCTGCTATGATATGAAGACTGATTCTCTGCTGACATGAAGCCAGATTCTCTGTTACGGGACCTCTCTCCTCTGCCTGGGTGCTGGGCCTAAATTTATGACAATGGACTGTTGCAGTGGTGGCTGACGTGAAGCCTGATTCTCTGCTATGACATGCAGACTGATTCTCTGCTGACATGAAGCCAGATTCTCTGTTACGGGACCTCTCTCCTCTGCCTGTGTGTGTGCTGGGCCTAAATATATGCCAATGGACTGTTGCAGTGGTGGCTGACGTGAAGCCTCATTCTCTGCTATGACATGCAGACTAATTCTCTGCTGACATGAAGACAGATTCTCTGTTACGGGACCTCTCTCCTCTGCCTGGGTGCCGGGGCCTAAATATCTGAGAATGGACTGTTCCAGTGGTGGGTGACGGGAAGCCAGATTCTCTGCTATGGAACCTCTCTCCAATTGATTTTGGTTAATTTTTATTTATTTAATTTTTATTTTAATTCATTTCCCTATCCACATTTGTTTGCAGGGGATTTACCTACATGTTGCTGCCTTTTGCAGCCCTCTAGTTCTTTCCTGGGCTGTTTTACAGCCTTTTTAGTGCCGAAAAGTTCGGGTCCCCATTGACTTCAATGGGGTTCGGGTTCGGGACGAAGTTCGGATCGGGTTCGGATCCCGAACCCGAACATTTCCGGGATGTTCGGCCGAACTTCTCGAACCCGAACATCCAGGTGTTCGCTCAACTCTAATTGTGGATATGCGATCCAGTTCTGTTCTCCCCCCCATGAACTACTGGATGTCTGTTGCGGGAAGTGTTATATACATATGTATTGGCCCTTTTCTATGGGCCCGTCCAGGTGGGACATGTGTGTATACATGGAGATGTATGTATGCCCCCTTGGCAGCATACATCTCTATGTATAGGGTATATTATGTGGGTGGGCTAATTAGTTATATCTATATATATATATATATATATATATATTTATGGATGTGCCCCAAGCATCCATGAATATATATGCAGGTATGACTCCCACCATAAGATCGGTATAAATATGTGTATGGATGTGCCCCAAGCATCCATACACATATAGTATACAGATAAGATGCCCCCTGTCCGGATGCCCCCCCCTCCTCCTGCATCCCTGCAGGAGATGAGAAGGTCACGAGACGGCTGGACAATTATGTCCAGCCTCTGTTGACCTCAAAAGGCATAGGATCAATAGAGATCTGATGCCTTTTGGTGTTAACTATTCACAGCTGCTGGGGATAGTTAACATAACAGAGAGAGGGAAACAAACGTCCTTCCCTCTGTTATCGACATACCTCCGGCGCGATAATTATCGCACCGCAAGGTATGCAGATGCGCCACAGGCGGAGGATCAAAGGAACCCTCCCCCTGGAAGAGCGCTCTGGGATGCGCCACAAGACGGGCTGCCCCCGGGAGCGAGCATCGCTGAACTTAAATAGTCCGGCAGCGCAGCGTAGGGGGACTGCTGATCGAGCCCCCAGCCGGAGAGGATCATCCCCTGGACATACGAGCCCCCTGGACAACGAGCATAATACCCTAAGTATCGATATTATTAACCCTATTATTATTACCCTTCCTATACCACCAACGATTAACCCTTACTCCCCCTATACGCTGATTAACCCTTACAATACCCCTAATTCCCCTACAATCCTTACCTTCCCCTGCAGCTCACTTACCCTTAGGCCTCTTTCACACGGGCGTCAGTTTTTTTGCTCGGATAAGAGGCGGGTGCGTTGCGGGAAAAGGCGCATTGTCATGCGTTGCACTCGCGTGAGAAAAATCCTGCATGTTTGGTACCCAAACCCGAACTTCTTCACAGAAGTTCGGGCTTGGGATTGATGTTCTGAAGGTTGTATTATTTTCCATTATAACAGGGTTAGGCCTCATGCACACGACAGTTTATTTTCACGGTCCGCATAAACGGGGTCCGTAGGTCCGTGATCCGTGACCGTTTTTTCGTCTGTGGGTCTTCCTTGATTTTTGGAGGATCCACGGACATGAAAAAAAAGTCGTTTTGGTGTCCACCTGGCCGTGCGGAGCCAAACGGATCCGTCCTGAATTACAATTCAAGTCAATGGGGACGGATCCGTTTGACGTTGACACATTATGGTGCCATTTCAAACGGATCCGTCCCCATTGACTTTCAATGTAAAGTCTGGAGTTCTTTTATACCATCGGATTGGAGTTTTCTCCAATCCAATGGTATATTTTAACTTGAAGCGTCCCCATCACCATGGGAATGCCTCTATGTTAGAATATACTGTCGGATATGAGCTACATCGTGAAACTCAGATCCGACAGTATATTCTAACACAGAGGCGTTCCCATGGTGATGGGGACGCTTCAGGTTAGAATATACTACAAACTGTGGACAAGACTGCCCCCTGCTGCCTGGCAGCACCCGATCTCTTACTGGGGGCCGTGATCAGCACAATTAACTCCTCAGGTGCCGCTACATCGTGAAACTCAGATCCGACAGTATATTCTAACACAGAGGCGTTCCCATGGTGATGGGGACGCTTCAGGTTAGAATATACTACAAACTGTGGACAAGACTGCCCCCTGCTGCCTGGCAGCACCCGATCTCTTACAGGGGGCCGTGATCAGCACAATTAACTCCTCAGGTGCCGCACCTGAAGGGGTTAATTGTACTATCATATCCCCCTGTAAGAGATCAGGGCTGCCAGGCAGCAGGGGGCAGACTCCCCCCCCCTCCCCAGTTTGAATATCATTGGTGGCCAGTGCGGCCCCCCCCCCTCCCTCCCTCTATTGTAATAAATCGTTGGTGGCACAGTGTGCGCCCCCCATCGCCCCCCCTCCCTCCCTCTATTGTAATAAATCGTTGGTGGCACAGTGTGCACCCCCCATCGCCCCCCCTCCCTCTATAGCAGTAACAACGTTGGTGGCCAGTGTGCGGCCTCCCATCTCCCCCCCCCCCCTCGATCATTGGTGGCAGCGTAGTTCCAATCGGAGTCCCAGTTTAATCGCTGGGGCTCCGATCGGTAACCATGGCAACCAGGAAGCTACTGCAGCCCTGGTTGCCATGGTTACTTAGCAATAGTACAATAGTAGAAGATTCATACTTACCTGCTTGCTGCTGCGATGTCTGTGACCGGCCGGGAGCTCCTCCTACTGGTAAGTGACAGTTCATTTAGCAATGCGCCGCACAGACCTGTCACTTACCAGTAGGTGGAGCTCCCGGCCGGACTCAAACATCGCAGCAGCAAGCAGGTAACTATGAATCTTTTACTATTGTACTATTGCTAAGTAACCATGGCAACCAGGACTGCAGTAGCATCCTGGTTGCCATGGTTACCGATCGGAGCCCCAGCGATTAAACTGGGACTCCGATCGGAACTCCGCTGCCACCAATGATCGGGGGGGGGGGGGGAGATGGGAGGCCGCACATTGTCCACCAATGTTGTTACTGCTATAGAGGGAGGGGGGCCGATGGGGGGTGCACACTGTGCCACCAACGATTTATTACAATAGAGGGAGGGAGGGGGGGCCGATGGGAGGCGCACACTGTGCCACCAACAATTTATTACAATAGAGGGAGGACGGGGGGGCCGATGGGGGGCGCACACTGTGCCACCAACGATTTATTACAATAGAGGGAGGAAGGGGGGGCCCGATGGGGGGTGCACACTGGCCACCAAGCTATTATTACAATAGAGGGAGGGAGGGGGGGGCGCACTGGCCACCAATGATATTCAAACTGGGGAGGGGGTCTGCCCCCTGCTGCCTGGCAGCCCTGATCTCTTACAGGGGGATATGATAGTACAATTAACCCCTTCAGGTGCCGCACCTGAAGGGGTTAATTGTGCTGATCACGGCCCCCTGTAAGAGATCGGGTGCTGCCAGGCAGCAGGGGGCAGTCTTGTACACAGTTTGTAGTGTATTCTAACTAGAAGCATCCCCATCACTATGGGAACGCCTCTGTGTTAGAATATACTGTCGGATATGAGTTTTCACGAAGTGAAAACTTAGATCTGAAAAAGCTTTAATGCAGACGGATCTTCGGATC
Source organism: Bufo gargarizans (assembly GCF_014858855.1). Lineage (NCBI taxonomy): Eukaryota > Metazoa > Chordata > Amphibia > Anura > Bufonidae > Bufo > Bufo gargarizans. Next base: position 59,347,281 of record NC_058090.1, read on the forward strand.
CGTCTGTATGAAAGCAACCTACGGCCACGGACACGGATGCCAATCTTGTGTGCATCCGTGTTCTTTCACGGACCCATTGACTTGAATGGGTCCGTGAACCGTTGTCCGTCAAAAAAATAGGACAGGTCGCATTTTCCGATTTTTCCACGGACCCATTGAAAGTCAATGGGTCTGCAAAAAAAAAACGGAAAACGGCACAACGGCCACGGATGCACTCAACGGTCGTGTGCATGAGGCCTTATAGGGGGAAATAATAGCATTCTGAATACAGAATGCACAGTAAAACAGCGCTAGAGGGGTTAAAAAAAAATAATAATAATTTAACTCACCTTAGTCCACTTGATCGCGAAGCCCAGCATCTCCATGTGTCTCCTCTGCTGAACAGGACCTGAGGTGAGCATTAAATAGAGGTAAAGGACCTTTGATGACGTCACTCCGGTCATCACATGGTACGTCACATGATCTTTTACCATGGTGATTCACCATGGTAAAAGACCATGTGATGACCGGAGTGATGTCATCAAAGGTCCTTTACCTCTATTTAATGCTCACCCCAGGTCCTGTTCAGCAGAGGAGACACAAGGAGATGCCGGGCTTCGCGATCACGTGGACTAAGGTGAGTTAAATTTTATTTTATTTTTTTAACCCCTCTAGCACTGTTTTACTCTGCATTCTGTATTCAGAATGCTATTATTTTCCCTTATAACCATGTTATAAGGGAAAATAATAATGATCGGGTCTCCATCCCGATCGTCTCCTAGCAACCGTGCGTGAAAATCGCACCGCATCCGTATTTGCTTGCGGATGCTTTGCGATTTTCACGCTTCCCATTCACTTCTATGGGGCCTGCGTTGCGTGAAAATCGGACAATATAGAGCATGCTGCGATTTTCACTCAACGCACAAGTGATGCGTGAAAATCACCGCTCATGTGCACAGCCCCATAGAAATGAATGGGTCCGGATTCAGTGCGGGTGCAATACGTTCACCGCACACATCGCACCCGCACGGAAAACTCGCCCGTGTGAAAGGGGCCTTACCCCCTGGACTCTCGGTAACCCGTACCTTCCCCTGCCCTGTGTCCCCCTATATTCCCCTAGGCCCTCATATCCCCTGCTACCCTGGTATTGCCCCTACCCCTGATACCCCTTCACGGCTGCCCTGCTTACCCCAGCAGCAGCAGTGTTCGTATTAACCCCTTGTTATTCCCCGTAGGGATAGTATATTGACAGGAGTAGGTGGGCTGCTGGTAAAGTGTATGTATGTGTATTATTGTAATTGTAGGTAGATTCTGGGGAGGAATTGGGACTGTGTTAGCGTAGTTAGTACCGTATTAGTGTGTTGTAATAGTGTGTGTACTTATATTACTGTGTGCTGCTATAAATATATATATCTATTCCCTTGCTATAGATATATATAGTTATAAGCAAATATATTATACTGTGACGTATAGTGTGTGAATAAATACCTTTTATTTAAGCACAGTGTGTAGTCTTTTGTAGTAGTAAGGCGCCACAGCAATAGCCGCAGGTAGTACAGTGTAGAGTAAGGCAATCAGTAGTGATTTGTTGTTAATTTAGGCATAAATAGGAGTCATCATTAGACGATTCACGCCTATTTATGAATATTAATTATTGAGATTTGCATAAATATCAATAATCAATATCCCCTTTAACAATGTCCAAGCTGGACATGTGGCATGAACTGGCACTCTACGCCTTGGAGGTGCTGGCCTGCCCTGCCGCCAGCGATTTGTCTGAGCAGGTATTTAATGTTGCTGGTGGCATTATAACAGATAAGCGTATCCACTCAACTGAAAATGCTGACAGGTTGACTCTTATAAAAATAAACAAGGCCTAGATTGCCCCAGACTTCTCGACTCCACCAGAGGAAAGCAGATGAACTTTAAATGTGTTGTTTAATGGACTTAATACATTGTATTCCATGCACCCCTTCCACCACAAAAAAGGGTATATGGTTAAAGGGATTCTGTCACGAGATTTGGGGCCTATAACCTAAACATATGGCCAGGTCCCTACTAATACGCTGAATCCGAAACTGACCTTATTAAATGTGCCTGTGGCTCTATTAGCATATAAAACAGGTTTTTATAACCTGTCATTCACGTACCTAATGTGCCCAAGGGGACGTCGCTTCATGCAGAGTACCCGGCTGCAGCCATCTCCGTCTGGTGCCCAGCACCGCCTTCCCACTAGAAATCGCCGCCCTCCCTTTCAATAGATCCGTCTACCTCATCTCATCGCCACCTCCCTCACCTCAGCGCCGCCTCCGAAATCGTCCGCTCTCCTCAGCCAGATCCCGCGAGTGCGCACTAGGTATAACCTGATGCGCCCGTGCGGACTCCTGGCAGCGGCCTCGTTGAGCGAAGTGCGCATGCGCTGGCCGGCGCACTTCGCTCAAACCTGCCTTGAGCGCCCTATTGCAGCCATCCTCTCACAGCCGCGCGGGATCTGGCTGAGGAGAGCGGACGATTTCGGAGGCGGCGCTGAGGTGAGGGAGTCGGCTCTATTGAAAGGGAGGGCGGCGATTTCTAGTGGGAAGGCGGCGCTGGGCGCTGCAGCCGGGTACCCTGCATGAAGAGACGTCCCCTTGGGCACATTAGGTACGTGAATGACAGGTTATAAAAACCTGTTTTATTAAATAGAGGTAAAGGACCTTTGATGACGTCACTCCGGTCATCACATGGTCTTTTACCATGGTGAATCACCATGGTAAAAGATCATGTGACGTACCATGTGATGACCGGAGTGACGTCATCAAAGGTCCTTTACCTCTATTTAATGCTCACCCCAGGTCCTGTTCAGCAGAGGAGACACAAGGAGATGCCGGGCTTCGCGATCAAGTGGACTAAGGTGAGTTAAATTTTATTTTATTTTTTTAACCCCTCTAGCACTGTTTTACTCTGCATTCTGTATTCAGAATGCTATTATTTCCCCTTATAAGGCCTCATGCACACGACCGTGCGCATTTTTCTCATCCTCCTCCTTCTCTTCCATCATATCAACATGCTTATTCGTCGCACATGCTGTGGTATTATCTCCGTCCTGAAAAGTCAAAAAGACTGAACTGAAGACATCCTGAACGGATTGCTCTCCATTCAGAATGCATTAGGATAAAACTGATCAGTTATTTTCCGGTATTGAGCCCCTAGGACAGAACTCTATTCCGAACTAGTGTGAAAATACCCTTAATAGTCTGCGATGTGCATCTCCACCGCTGACTTGCAGAGTCATCTTTTCAATGCCTTGCACCTCCAAGTGTGAACTGTTACCTTCATGCACATGGAGAATATGGTAGAAAACAGCAGATACATGTTTCAATGTTTTTTTTTTTTTTTTGTTTGTTCTTATTTTCCAAGTGGGTACCATCCGATAGGTGTCTATGGATTCAGATTTTCAGTAGTCCTGCTTTTGCCTCCGTTTTCCAGTACAAGATATGGTAAATTAAATGGTGGCGTTAAAAAAATAACTTGTTTGAACGGCAAGTTTAAAAGGGAAAGATTTTCTCCTGTTCTGTGTTTTTGACCCGCACCTGATTTTGGGTCACAGTTAAAAATCACTGATCAAATCATTAAAGTGTGAATTAGGTCTTAGGGCTCATGCACACCACTGTATGTATTTTGCGATCTGCAAAAAATACGGATGACGTCCATGTGCATTCCGTATTTTGCGGAACGGAACAGCTGGCCCCTAATAGAACAGTCCTACCCTTATCTGTAATGTGGACAATAATAGGACATGTTCTATTTTTTTGCTGAACGGACATACGGAAACAGAATGCACATGGAGTAACTTCCGTTTATTTTCAGGACCCAATGAAATGAGTGGTTCCGCATACAGTCTGCAAAAATAAATAAAAAATGGACGGAAGGGAAAAAAAATACATAAAGAAAATACATTCGGGTGCATGAGGCCTTACAGAGACTCTCCAGGTAAAAATGTTGAGGCTGCAGTAATGGTGGGACTGCAATGGAGCCCAAGCGTTATAGGTTAATACATAAATACATACAACTGCATGACACAGTATATACTGATACACACTGCTGTAAATGACGGGGTAGTTATCAGCACATGTCATACAGCGTCTTACATCAGCGCTGAGGGGGGTAAGTACAGCAACCCTTTTTCTCCAGACATCCTTATAATATGTGAGATATAAACAGACCCTGTCATAAAATGGCTGCTTAGCCCTCATGAGCTGTGGGATGTTGTATGTCTGCTGGGACCTGTAATTTACACACATCCTGTACAGTCTCCCACCAGCAGTATAAGGTAGTTTTACCTGATATTCTCCTCATCCTGGAGGCACAGGTGCCGACTCCTTCTCCTCACTACAGGGAGGGGAGGCTTTAGAGGCAGGACAAAGGTAATTACCCCTGGGTTTCTCGCATCAGTATTCCCAGGGCTGTTTTTCACCACCCTTTCTGACCAGGCACATTGGGGTATTCCTGGTTGTATAAACGTATAACTATAAGATCGATAAGGGTCCTACTGCTGGAACCCCCCACCAATCACAAGAATGGGGGCCCTGTATCCCCTGGAGCCCCCTTGAAATAAACAGAGCATCTGGTTGGGCATGCACTTAGAGGCTCCATTAGGCTGGTTTCACATGGGCGTTGCGGGAAAGATGCGGGTGCGTTGCGGGAACATGAGCGATTTTTCAGCGCAAGTGCAAAACATTTTAATGCGTTTTGCATGCGTGTGAGAAAAATCGGCATGTTTGGTACCCAAACCCGAACTTCTTCACAGAAGTTCAGGTTTGGGATCAGTGTTGTGTAGATTGTATTATTGGCAATACAATCTGGCTACCAAATTATTAGCCAATTCTGATGGGACCATGTCATGCAGGCCTTACAGCTGCTACATAAACAGGATCAGGCTCAGACTGACCCACAGGGGTACAGGTGAATCCCCTGGTGGGCCCCTGAGCAAGGTGGGCCCCTAGTCTCCCACCCCCTGCACAAGTGGCACAAAACATAGTAGACTGACGCTGGGTTCAGACCTGAGCGTTCGGAATGTCGCGCTCTGTATGCGCGATTGTACCGGCGTTTGCAATTGTGCATACAGAGACAAGCGATTGTACCGGCGTTTGCAATCGTGCATACAGAGACAAGCGAACGCCCATTGTCGCGCGTTCCCGGAAGTCTATGTAGGGGAACGCGCGACAAGACGCCCCAAAGAAGCTCATGTACTTCTTGGGGCGTCGGGCGTTTTACAGCGCGATCGTACGCGCTGTAAAACGCCCAGGTGAGAACCATTCCCATAGGGAATCATTGGTTTCTTCTTGTTGAGCGTTTTACAGCGCGTAGGAACGTGCTGTAAAACGCTCAGGTCTGAACCCAGCGTGACTGCACTACATACATAGATTCAATGTACAGCCTATGTTCATATAAAAAAAACTTGATAAGAGATTAAAGAAACTCCCCATTTCATTATTATAGACATGATCAGAGCTGAGATGACTTCTAGGTATAGAGGAAAGCTAGCCAGTTTCCTCCTTCCCCTGGACCTACCTTTTCAGAGTCGCTACAGGAACCCCTATAATCAATCATCTGATAGCATCTTGCTGATGGCAATATTTGAATGTATCCGTACAGTGGGCCCCAAAATAAATGTTACTGGTGGGCCCTAGGCACCCCAGTCCTACACTGGTTGGATGGAGATCTAAGATTCGCTCCCAGGGCATTTAGTGAGCTTTAGGAGAGAGCACTGAGGGGAAGGAGGCTGTGCCTTTTGTTCTTTCTTCTTATGCCTTGAAACCCATGGAAACTAACAGATCTCTGTGTGAATTATGCAAGACCTACAGAAACAAAGAGAGAGAGAGAAAGACAAAGACAAATGAGAGAACTTAGACTCTGCATGGCCAAGCATACGAGTCAGCAAGGTAATCTGCGACTACACGAGTTTATGTGCTCGTTAGTAGAGATGGCCTTGCGATTCGCCTGGCGGTCGTTTTGCAGCGAACTTTGTGTGTTCGCAATTCGCTGAACATATGGCAATGTCCGCTGGCACCATATTCTTTTGCATTGCCCTGAACTTTGACCCATGACACATCCATCAGGTGGGACAGGGCAGCCAATTGAGACATTTCAGCACATGGACCCCCTTCCCCCACCCTATAACAGAACCTGATCTGGCAGCCATTTTACATTCTGTGTTTTGCCAGTGTAGGGAGAAGTTGTTTTGTGGAGCAGGGACAGGCTGTTGGGCACATAAAACGCTAGCTAATAGGGCCACAAAAGTCATTTTAAGGACTGGTATAGGTGTGCTATTGATAGGCATGATATAGAGGGGTGTGATATACTTATAATATACTTTCTAAAATGGGTGTCATATACCTGTTGTCCCAAAAAAAAATGATTGAGGGGTGTGATATACCTGCTTCCACAAAATACTGATTGATGGCTGCAATATACCTGTTGCCCCAAATAAACAGGGTGGTGTGATATAAATGTTGTGGCAAAAATAATTGAGGGGTGTGATATACTTGCTTCCACAAAATACTGATTAAGGGGTTTGATATATCTGCTTCCACAAAATACTGATTGAGGCCTGTGATATAGGCTACTTTCACACTTGCGTTCAGGGTTCCGCTTGTGAGTTCCGTTTGAAGGCTCTCACAAGCGGCCTCGAACGCATCCGTACGGCCCCAATGCATTCTGAGTGGATGCGGATCCACTCAGAATGCCTCAGTCTGGCACCGTTTGGCCTCCGCTCCGCAGGCGGACACCTGAACGCTGCTTGCAGCGTTCAGGTGTCCGCCTGGCCGTGCAGAGCCAAACGGATCCGTCCAGACTTACAATGTAAGTTAATGGGGACGGATCCGTTTGAAGTTGACACAATATGGCTCAATTTCAAACGGATCCGTCCCCCATTGACTTTCAATGTAAAGTCTGGATGGATCCGTCTGAGCAACTTTCACACTTAGAATTTTTTCTACAATATAATGCAGACGGATCCGTTCTGCACGGATCCCATCGTCTGCATTATAGGAGCGGATCCGTCTGTGCAGACACCAGACGGATCCGCTCTGAACGCAAGTGTGAAAGTAGCCATACCTGCTTCCACAAAATACTGATTAAGGGGTTTGATATGCCTGCTTCCACCAAATATTTATTGACGCCTGCGATATGCTTGCTTCCACAAAATACTGATTAAGGGGATTGATATACCTGTTTCCACTAAATATTGTTTGAGGCCTGCGATATGCCTGCTTCCACAAAATACTGGATAAGGGGTTTGATATACCTGCTACCACCAAATATTAGTTGAGGCCTGCGATATACCTGCTTCCACAAAAACTTCTCTTCTCTAGGGACTTCCATATATCAGCTTCCACAAAATAGTGATAGAGGTTTTCCATATACCTGCGTCCACAAAAATACTGCTTGAGGGTGATATACCAGCTCCAACTAACAACTGATTGAGGCCTGCTATATCTCAGCTTCCACAAACACTGCTCTTCTCTAGGGACTTTGGCACAGGGTCATTTTGAAAAGGACAGGCAGAGGAAGAGGCAGGCCATTCTGCAGGGGTGGTAGGAGTCCGGCAGGTGCACCAGGCCGGAGCCTAAGTGAGAATTTGAAGAAGGCGCGTGCGATTGCTTCAAAGGACGCACCAAAGTTGGTTGAGTGGTTCATTCAGCCTTCCGCTTCTGCACCCTCCTCACTCTCTGCTGTGTGCAACCCCAAAGACATTACCACCACCCCATAGCCCCTCCACTCGAGTCAGAGGATTTATTTTCCCATCTATTCCCAGACCTTACCGATGCGCGGCCATTCTTGGCATCGGATAAGGAAGAGGAGGTAGCAACGGCCGCCACCCAGCGGTCTGACGACTGTACCCAGATCAGCCCAAGGAGGGATATCCCCACTGTTGCTGCCTACTCCGAGATCTCAAATGTCAGTGGTGGTGAAGGAGATGATGATGACGTGTCGATGGATGTCACTTGGGTGCCCACAAGAGAGGAAGAGGAGGGGAGTTCAGAGGGAGAGACGGAGCAGCAGATAAGAAGGAGAAGGAGGAGAAGCAGGCAGAGCTCGCAGGGCACAGAAGGCAAAAAGCAGACCGCAAATGTATCTGGAGCGAGCCATCTACCATGCACGGTCACTTCTGGCGCTCCCAGGAAGCCGGCACATGGCTCCACAGTGTGGGCTTGTTAACGTCTCAGCTGCTGACAATAGAGTTGCCATAGGGACGACCGCCTTAAGAAGGCACCTGGCCTCCGATCACCGAGCCCAGTGGAAGCAACACTGTCAGAACCCTCAAAGCCACACTCAGGCGCTCCATGTCCTGCCTCTTCTCCTTCTCATCTCCCCTCCCATTTTTCCTCCACTCCACCTTTCACAGTGCCATCGTTGCGTTCATCTGGCAGAAGGCAGGCAGGCTAAAGTGGCCCAAATGTTTGATCAAAAAATTTGATGACGCCGGATAACCCTCTTGCTAACGGCTGACCGCTGGCTTGTCGGAACTGCTAGTCCGTCAACTACTACCATATAAACTGGTGGACTTGGAGGCCTTTAGAAAATTTGTGGCCATTGGCACACTGCAATGGAAGGTCCCCGTAAGGATATATTTCTCCCAGAAGGGCATTCCAGAGCTATATAGCCACGTTCAGCTGCAATTGAATATATCTCTGGCACACAGTGTCGGTGCCAAGATACATCTGACCACATACATGTGGTCTAGCAAACACGGGCAGGGAAGGTACATAACTTTTACTGCCCACTGGGTGAACCTTCTAACAGCCGTCAAGCATGTAATCCGTGTCTCCCATGTGGATTTGGTGTTACCGCCATGGATTGCATGCAGGCCTGCCTCTTCTTCTCCTCCTCCTACTCCATCCTCCGTCTCCTCCTCGGCTGACTCCTCCTTTTCCACTGCTACTACCTCTTCCGCTGCGCCCCCAGGCTCCCTGAACCTATTCGACGTGCCAGGTGAGACGTTGCCATGCTGTGCTGCGGCTGTTGTGCCTGGAAGCCAAGAGCCACACCGGTCCTGCACTGCTTTCAGCTTTGTAGCCACAGGCCGATCAGTGGCTAACACCGCTCAATTTGACAGTTGGTAAAGTGGTGTGTGACAACGTTGTCAATCTGCTGAGTGCGCTAAAACATGGCAAAATGACACACGTGCCGAGCATGGCACACGTCCTGAACTTAGTCGTGCAGCGACTAAGCTTTTCGTCTTGAACTTCCTCAGGCTCTGAAAATTCATGTGTTTCACAAATCTTTGTTGAAGAGATATGTTGAACTTTTGGAGTCGTCCCCCTTGCCACCCGCTCCTGTCATGGTGGATGGCAGTTTGAAATTCCAGGTCGCCAAGATTATTTACTCTCAAGTTCTCCGTAGTTCTCTTCAATATCTCGTTCACTGGAAGGGTTATGGACCAGAGGAGAGGATGTGGGTACCAGCATCTGACTTGAATGCCAGTCGTTTGGTGAAAGCCTTTCTCAGGTCTCATCCAGATAAGGTTGGTCCTTGGTGCCCGGAGGTCACCCGTAAAATAGGGGGTACTGTCACAGACTTTCCAGCGACAGGTCGCAGGAGATTGGTGAGACTGGCAACACTTGGTTTGATCTGACATGTTTTCCGTTTGGATCAAATGAGGTCTGTGCTGTTTCTGGTGCTTGCCAAACCTTCTTTCCCCAGCTGTGGCTATTATAGTAGTTTCTCCCACTATGCTCTGCGGTTTATAGCTTCAGTTTGAGTTGTAAATATCTAGTGTGTGGATCTCGGTTGAGTTTCTGGTGCAGCCATAGCCACTTGAAGTTAAGAGTTTTCTTTCCCTTTTGTTTGGGTTATTTTGTGTGTTGCATTTCCCTGTCATTTTTATTAAGGCCTAAGGGAGACTCCGGTTCATCCTTCCTTTTAAAGAAACAGTTTGTCTCAGTCCTGACATTAGTACCAGGGTCCTATAGGGTGAGTTAGGACATTAGGTATTCCTGTGTATGCACTAACTTACCTCTGGGGTCTGTTCATACTGATTAGGGTTACTAGGAGGTGTCCATCTCCTTTCCCTAGTTTCCAGGCCTTATCCCCTCACCCCTTTCCCTCCTATGTTCGGTGTGGTGTTTCTCTCCCACACCCGAACATGACAGCAGACCTCACTGGACAACAGGGTATTCATTCAAATCATCATAAATTAAGTCATCCCTAGGTTGGTAGAGAAAATAAAAGAACCTTAGAAGGTTCCTTTGGCATAGAGTCCAGCAGTCCACATACAGACAGATGCAAGCAGTACGTGCTAGTGTCCCGGCTGTCAAACAATTACTTCCAAGGTGGCTTGACTTCGGCTATAAGCAATTGCTCATTAAACCACAGGGATGTATCAGGGTGGTTTGAGATCCAAAATTATACAAGATTTTTCCACCAAAATATTTTGCTGGGCAGAAAAGAATGCCCTTTCTATTTCTGCAGACCACCTTAAAGGGTCTGAGAGTCAGGTAATGGACTTCCTTAGCAGGAAGATACTGGATCTAGGGAAATGGTCCATAAACTTCCAGGCTTTTCGGCTTCATACAGATCATTGTGGATATCCACAAATAGACATGTTTGACTCCTAGAAAATGCTACACAGATTCTTCTCTATAAATCCCAGAGATCATATTTCAGCAGTAGACACTTTCTTCTAGACCTGGACTTGGAAGTTAGCCTGGGAGTTTTCTCCCTTTATTTTTAATTCCAAGGGTTATTCAGAAGATCTGCCAGGACACAGTAACCTCATCACTCCTTATTGGTACAAAAGAAGCTGGTTCACACTTTTAAGGCAATTTACCATGGAGCAACAATGGATTCTCCCTTTTGCAGAGGTCTGCTACATCAAGGACCAGTTCTTCATCCAGATCCCTGAAAACTCAGTATGACAAATCCTGAAAGCACAATTTTAAACAGAGGGGTCTCTCAAATTAAGTGATTGCTACCATCAAAGCCAGTAGGAAAAAGTCACCTTCACCAGTAACTTCAAGGAGTGGAAGAAATTCTTGAGTTTTTTTCAACAGTGATTAGACTTGTGTCTCAGACCAAATGTACTTAAAGTGCAGGTCTCAGCCCTTTTTGATATAGTATATAATTTGGCAGACCATAAATGGATTAAAAGATTCATGAGATCAATCTCCACATTTAGACCCCCTTATATTCCTGTGAGATTTACTGTAAATCTAGTCCTCCAAGTTCTAACGGGTTGCCTTTTTTTTTTGTTTAAACTACTTCAACAGATGTATTAAGCGCTTTTCTTTTAAAATGCTTTTTGATAGGAATCACATCTGCTAGATACCTTGTTAAAGGGCTTCTGTCACCTCACTAAACATGTTTTTTTTTTTTGTTTACTTATAATCCCTATACTGCTAATCTAATTAATCATTTCGGTTCAGTAGATTCTGTTAAAAACGTACTTTTAAAATATGCAAATTACCTTGCTACCAGCAAGTAGGGCGGCTACTTGCTGGTAGCAACCGCATCCTCCTATCCTAAAGACGCCCCCTCCGCATGTTGACTGACGGGATCGTCCTCTGGCTAGCCCTGTCTGCTATCAAGATCTCGCGCCTGCGCCGTAACGGTATTCAGTCGGCGCAGGCGCACTGAGAGGCGGCCGCTCGCTCGGCCGCTCCATCCTCAATGCGCCTGTGCCGACTGAATACCGTTACGCGCAGGCGCGAGATCTTGATAGCAGACAGGGCTAGCCAGAGGACGATCCCGTCAATCAACATGCGGAGGGGGCGTCTTTAGGATAGGAGGATGCGGTTGTTACCAGCAAGTAGCCGCCCTACTTGCTGGTAGTAAGGTAATTTGCATATTTTAAAAGTACGTTTTTAACAGAATCTACTGAACCGAAATGATTAATTAGATTATGTATGCATAAATCGCAGTATAGGGATTATAAGTAAACAAAAAAAAACAGTTTAGTGGGGTGACAGAAGCCCTTTAAGATCCAAGATCTATCTTCTAGAGAACCATATTTAACAGTCACCGTTGATAGAATTGTGTTGTATGATCACAATATCCACTGGAATCAATAAATAATTTTACTATCCTTCTGTGACAATCCAAAAAATGACAAGGAAAGGAAGTTCCAGATGTTAGATCTTAGGAGAACAGTCCTTTAATACTTTTAGATTTTAGGAAAGATTCCAATATTCTTAATCAATCAAAAGCATGTATTGCGAGATGGAATACAAACTTGACTCACTGTGACTTAGTCGGCGCAGGCGCAGTGAGGAAGCCGGCACCAGGAGCGCGGCCTTCACTCACTGCGCCTGCGCTGAATACAGAAGTGAACGGCGCAGGATTTCCTCAACGATGCATGGAACTTGGACATCAATCAAGAGGAGCAGGGCTGGCAGAACGGAGGACCTGGGCGGGATAAAGGGTGAGTGGACAGAGCCTCTAGGTGCTGAATCTTCGCCCACATAGCACCTAGAGCAGTGGTGGCGAACCTATGGCACGGGTGCCAGAGGTGGCACTCAGAGCCCTCCCTGTGGGCACCCACGCCCTGGAAAAAGTCTAATATGCCTTAGACTTTTACTGCCATTCATCAGCGCAGGGCACACTATGAACAGCACAGGCAGCGCACTGAATGTAGGCAGGCTATTATAGCTACATGAAAAAGTACATGGAGGATACACTCGATTGGACTGTAGTATTCAGGGTAAATTGCCGTGTTGGCACCTTGTGATAAATAAGTGGGTTTTGGGTTGCAGTTTGGGCACTCGGTCTCTAAAAGGTTCACCATCACTGACCTAGAGGCTGATTGACATATTGTAAAAGTGTGTATTTTAGCAGAACGGCTGCTGGGACAAATATAAAAAACACACTGTTATGTAGTGCTGACATTGGCACATCGCTAATGTCAGTCAGCTACATAACACAAATTCTGATGGTAGAATCCCTTTAAGTACGAGGGGGGGTTATAGTCACATTTAATATAAACGCTCTCAGAGACGGTACTGTAAATGATCTAAGTGTTTATATCAACTGTGACTATAACCCCTATCATTCTTAAAGATACACCCATGTACTACAGTACATGGGTGCATTCCTATGGATGTGGGGGTTGTAGTCATTTAATATAACACTTATCATAAACACTTTAACAATGACAGTACAGTCTGTGGACAGAGTTTATATTAAATGTGACTATAACCCCTCTCATCCTTGATTCATTCTTAAGGATGAGGGGGTTTATAGTCACATAACATAACTGTTCATCATCCGCAGATCTTCACATTACAGTGTGTCATCTGCAGATCCCCAAAAGTGTGTCATCCCCAGATCCCCACTGGTGAAAAACCCACCAAACCACACCATTTGTAGTGATGGACGAACATCGGCCGGGACGATTCACGAACGTGCGTTCGCAATCAAATGTCCGCGAACCACACGTTAGTGGCGTGCCCCATTCACTTTATTGGCAGGCGAAGCTGGAAAACCTTTAGGTGTCATATTTGCAGCCAGCAAACACTTAAGGTCCATTCACACGTCCATAGTGTATTGCGGATCCGCAATACACCCTGCCGTCACCCCGAGAGAACTGCCTATTCTTGTCCGCAATTGTGGACAAGAATAGGACATGTTCTATTTTTTTCCGGAGCCGCGGATCGGAAGTTCGGGGACGCGCTCCGGAAATGCGGATGCGGACAGAACACAGGTTGCTGTCCGCATCTATTCCTGCCCCTTAAAATGAATGGGTCCGCACCTGTTCCGGACAATTGCGGACACATTCTGTAGACGTGTGAATGGACCCTTACTAGAAGTACACAAATAGTCCCACAACATGGACAGTGATATACCAGAGGGGGATCATTGCAAAAATTCCCACAAAAAATATGTATTTTAATCAGGGGCCATTTTTTTGCATCTTAAAGGGAAACTCTCAAAAATGTGCCCTGCTGGAGCCTAGAAAAATGTGCAGCACTCCACGTGTTTGTATCCTGCAGAGTCTATAAAAAAAATGCATACGTTAACATAATTTTTTTTCTACCATGGAACTGTATGCCAGGTCTGAGTCTGAGGCATCAGTCTGACGCATACATTTTTGATATGCATGAAATGGATGGCAAAAATAAGATGTGACCCCAGCCCTAGTGTCAGAATAAGCACCAGTACACAGCGGAGCAGCGTGGCGGAGAGGGGAGGCCGCCATGTACTGACAGAGCGCTACCTGGTCCTGGTGGTCAGGGATGAGGACTGTGTTTCCCAAGGATCATTTTCTATTGGGAAATAAAGGGCACAGTATAATACACTTAAATATTTATAATATAAAGATACTGTATTAGCCTTACCTCCGAATAATAATACAATTATGTGGTCTTTTATTATATAGAAATACATTTATGTTAGGCGCATTTCTGACACAGATTGTGGCGCAAAGGTCCTTAGCACCGCAATCTGCATATTTTTCCTGCTCATGCCAGATCTAAAAAAGGATGGCGTGGGCAGGGAAAGGAATATAGTTATGGCCATCCAGTTATTGGATACCACCGCCATACATTGACCGGATAACACCTCTGTAAAGTGACCGGATAACACCGCCATACCGTGACAAATAAAAGGGTATAAGAGGGCACAGTACAGATAATTACTAGGAGCACTGCACAGGGTGTGGTAAGAGGGCACAATTCAGGGTATAAGGGGGCACAGTACGGGTTGAGGGGCACAGTACGGAGTGGGGGACACAGTAACATGACCCTGTGACATTAGAACGTCCTTATTGTGAATGCGGTTCATACTGCCACCATAATGAGAAAGAGGGATGAGACAAAGGTGTGATTATGTGGCTAGAGATAAAAAATTTAACTGTCGGCCAGTACAGGCCCCAAAAATTAGGTAATAGGCATTCACCTGACGGCAAAGAACTTTGGATTCTGCGGCTGGAGGTACATTTGGCGGTCACAGGATAAAAATTTTACTGTCGGCCAGTACAGGCCCTAGAAATTAGGCAATAGGCCTTCACCTGACAGCAAAGAACTTTGGATTCTGTGGCTGGAGGTACATTAGGTGGTAACAGGATAAATATGTAACTGTCGGCTAGTACAGGCCCCAAAAATTCGGCAGTCAACTGTCAGAAAAGACCTTTTATGCTGCTGTATATACATAAGGAAAGGACCATTTTTTGCTCTGGGTAGTGGCGGATATGTGTGGGCTGGCCTGAGGAAAATCAATTACACGTGGTCATCACAGGTGTTGAATTCCTCCGAGATCCATGCCTCATTCATTTTTAAAAATGTGAGGTAGTCCACACAGCTAGGCGAGTGCGCTTATAGGTCACGATCCCCCTTGCTGCGTTGAACGTACTTTCGGACAGGACACTCTACGAGGGGCAAGCCAAGAGTTCCATGGCAAATTGTGCCAGCTCTGGCCACAGGTCAAGCCTAGCAGTCAAGGGATTCCTCGCTTCTCAGAACGTCCACATCGGCCGTTAACCCGATGCAGTTGGACACCTGTCGGTCTAGGCGTTCCTTGAGGCTGGATCCGGAGGGTTGGCTGCAAGAATGATCTCACAATCGAAGTGACCTACACACCTTCAAACTGCCCTCTTTTTACAGACGCGGTAGGATTGGTACCCGCACCTGTATCACTGTGAGTAGAAATTCCTCTGCCAGTGCCCGCAACAGCAGAATGCAGCATCTCTCACAGCAAGGCCTGGAAATGCTGCATTCTGACAGCCCTCTGTGATGCTGGTAACATGTCCGCCATTTTGTGTTTGTACCGGGGGTCTAAGTACGTTGCCACCCAGTTCAGTTCCTTGACCTTTATGCTTTTTATACGGGGGTCCCTCTTTAAATACTGGAGCAGGAAGGCCCCCATTTGCACTAAATTGGAAGCGGTGGAGCACCCTGGCTCCTGCTCATCGCTCAGGAGAATGTCATTCTCGGTCTCCTTCCCCCAGGCACGGACAACACCAGTGATCCCCGAAAAGTTTAAAGCCTGCTCTTCTTGCTCCTCCTCCCCCCAGCCACTATCCTCCTCTGACTCCTCTTTAGACTCCTGCTGACTTGCCTCAGATGGAGTAGCCCCCCCTCCCTGGGAAGTCATTCAGCATTGCGACTTCCTTATCTTCCTGTTCCTGCTCAATGGCTTAATCAATGACACAACGCAATGCACGCTCCAGAAAGAAGGCATAAGGTACGATGTCACTGAAGTCAGGCCGGACGAGGAGCGCAGCGGTGGGGGAGGCCGAACATAAAGCGGCTTGGCGGTGAAGGGACAGGTGAGCTAAGGGTTAAGTGTGGGTGGGGGCGGGCTTGGAAGAGAGGCGCGAGTTGCTAGGGTAGCGGGGGGTGCGGCCAGCCCGGTGACGAAAGGAGGAGGCGGGTGCAGCATACGGGTAGGCTACCCGACACTGCTAGATTTGAGTGTGTAGTTCCCTTTAAGCCAGTCAGGCCGGTTACCGGCAATCCTTATCACAGCCAGCAGAGGGAGCCCCCAGTTCAGTATAAATAGGCTAGGGCCTAGCTCAGGAAGGGAGAAGTTTCCAGACTCAGTGCAGAGAGGATTCCCTCCTGAGTCCATGCATAGAAGTCAGAAGGGCATAGCTAATCAGCCTGAAGACACAGAATACCACAGAGGCCAATCTGCTAAAGCAAGAGGTACTCAAGATAACAGAGGAGGTACTAGATAAGGACAGCTTCAAGGGTACGCCAGATAAAGGGCATTAGACCTTGGAGAGAAAGTCACATGTAGCAGGACCAGTCAGGAATAGTGAGCAAGCCGCCTGTACTGCATCTCCTGTAATCAACACTCTGTATAATGCCTTGCTAAGACCGGCCATTCTGTACTTTCAAGAACCAGCTGTATTCACTGATATTCAGTAAATGTTCCAGTTTTTGTTGGCTATCCTATGCTTGCTTCATTCTTCTACAATACCATACACGGCGTGTCACCGTTTAATTGACACTGGCGTCACGAACTGTTAAATACCTGCCTGTTCCAGTATTTGCCCCAATTGAAGACGACAGTGGATCCCAGGTTAGTGAGTCGATCTGCACTACAAAGCCCAGCATACACTACTGACCCCCTGGGACACTGCACGGGGAGCAGGAGCATTGCGGCCAGGGGAGAGAAACGGCAGGCTGTGTGATGGCGGCGCCGGTGATGTCGGTTGAGGAGATGTTGGAGTGGCTGCGGCGTGAGGCAGAGGTGCGGGGGCCTGGCTGGCTGCAGGAGCAGGTCGGTGCGTGTATAGTTTCGCCTGCTCCTGTGGTTACCCCCACTGTTCGGGCTACCCGGCCGCGGCGGAGTATTCCACCGGCGCGCCTAAGCCCTGAATGCACCCCCCGGGCCCGGCGCCGAGTGGGGAGAGCCCCTCTGCGGACCCTCGGCGGCGGAGAACGTCCGCTCAGCCTTCTGCGAGTCGCTCTCGCCGCGGGTGGAATCCTAATACACGGCGGGGCCCTGAGCGGAGTGGGACGCCCCTTCTCCTGCTCCCTGCGGCAGTTCAGCTGGATTCAGGACCAGGATCAGTGGATCGGCCCAGCCCTTCCTACAGCGGGCGGTCCACTCAGCTTCTTGGCGATATCCGGGTTCCTCGGGCTGCACTGAGTGGAGGGGAATATCAGCGCAGGTCCAGAGAAGAGCAAGACAGTGAGGAAGAAGGTCCCCTTGCCGTGGGGGGTGCCGCGGTCTCGTCCCGGTGTCCGTCCAGCGTGGTGCAGAGGGTCGTGCAGGTGGTCCAGGAAGAAGAGCCGTCGACGTCCAGGAGCTGTGCCGGTGAAGTCCGGATCTACGGCAGCGGGAGTCACAGCGCCCGTGGTGCCTGGTGAGATTGCTTGGGGCTCCATGTTAGCGCAGGGTTTCCCGGTTGGGGGGGTGGCCATGGGTGACTTTGGTAAGGGGTTGGGGCAGTTGTTGGGAGGATTGGCGGGATGGTTGTCTGGTGTGGGGGCTGGCGGGGGGTCTCCTTTGCCGGGTTGGGGAGTGGTGCCGGGGCCGGTTGCGGGGCCGCAAGGGGGGGTGGCTGGGTCGGTGTCGGTTGAGACTCAGGCGGGAGGAGAGAAGGAGGTGCAGAAGTTGGATGATAGGGCGCGTGGGGAGGTGTATGTGTGCTTTGAGGGCCCTTTGGGGGCTCATTTGAAGCAGGAGGTGAGGGAGAAGATATGGAAGGGAGAGTATGTGGAGATATTCTCGCTGCTTCCATTGGAACGGTTTAACCTGGATAGGGGGAAGAAGGATGAGGGTAAAAAGGAGGATGAGGATAAGCGACGGCATCCATTGATTCCGCGGACGTTTGCTAATTGGCTGCAGGCGTTTGCCATATTAGCAAGTGTCATTGGGGAGCGGTCTCCGGATTGTTGTTCGGCGCTGTTTTGCTACCAGGATGCCATTGGTGAAGCTTACAGGGTTTATGGTGGCGTGGGCTGGCTCCGTTATGACGAGCAGTTCCGGCAGCGTAAGGCGGTGAGGCCTGATATCTGGTGGGATCACAAGGATATTGGGTTGTGGTTGAGGGTGAGGGTGACGGCGCCGCCGGGGGGAATCCGGGGGGTCATCCCCGGGTGCCTTGGCAGCGGCGTCGGCAAAAGGGTTGTGTTTCCTTTTTAATGAAGGGAACTGCAGATTTGGTGCTAAGTGCAAATTTAAGCACGAGTGCACGGGGTGTGGGGGACCCCATGGAGCTAACCGTTGCTTCAAGGGGGGAAGGAATAAGGGGGGTGATGGGGCTGGAAAAGGGTCGGACGCCGGTTCGGATGGAAGAGATGCAGGAGTTTCTAGATAAGTATCCTGATCGGGTGGCGGCTGGGTTGTTGGGGGATGGGTTTAGGTTTGGTTTTCATATTTCATCGGTTGTCACGGCGGGGCCTGTTGTTCTTAAGAATCTTAGGTCCGCGCTGGTTCATGCGGGGGTAGTGGCGGAGAAGTTGAGGAAGGAGGTGGAGTTGGGACGGATGGCGGGTCCGTTCAAGGAACCGCCGATCCCAGGCTTGAAGGTGTCTCCCCTAGGGGTGGTGCCTAAGAAGGAGCCGGGCAAATTTCGGATCATTCATCACTTGTCTTACCCAAAAGGTGCGTCGGTCAATGATGGTATAGATCCTGAACTTTTTTCGGTGGTCTATACTTCCTTTGATGCGGCTGTTAGATGGGTGAGGCGGTGGGGACAGGGGACGTTGATGGCTAAGGTTGATGTGAAAGCGGCTTTTCGGTTGCTTCCGGTTCACGTGGAGAGCATGGGTTTCTTGGGTTGTTTTTGGGATGGGGAATATTTTGTGGATAGGTGTTTGCCGATGGGGTGCTTTCTCTCGTGTGCGTATTTTGAGACCTTTAGCTCATTTTTGGAGTGGGTGGTGGTGGAAGTTTCGGGTTGTTCATCTATTATTCATTATTTAGACGATTTTTTGTGTTTGGGGCCGGCAAATTCACGGGTTTGTTCTTTGTTGCTGCACACGGTGCAGTCGGTTTTTGCGCGTTTTGGGGTACCGTTAGCGCAGGAAAAGACGTTGGGTCCGGAGACGGAGTTGTGCTTTTTGGGGATTGTCATAGATACGGAGAGGATGGAGTGTAGGCTTCCGGAGGATAAGTTGCTGAATTTGCGCCAGGATATTGATAGGGCCAAAGGGAGGGAGAAGATTAGGTTGAGGGATTTGCAGTCGTTGCTGGGTAAGCTGAATTTCGCATGTCAGATTATGCCGATGGGTAGAATTTTCTGTAGAAGGTTGGCCACGGCTACGGCGGGTGTGTCAGCGCCTTATCATTTTATTAGGTTGCGTAAGGAGTTAAAAGGGGATTTGAGGGTGTGGGCGGAATTTTGGGGTCAGTACAATGGCAAGTCTTTAGTGATGGGGGAGTTGTGCGATAGTGTGGATTTTGAGTTATATACGGACGCGTCGGGGGGGGGGTGGGTTTTGGGGCTTATTGCCAGGGACAATGGTGTGCGGGCGGGTGGCCGGATTCGTGGGTGAGTCGGGGTTGGGTGAGGAACATGGCTTTGTTAGAACTTTTTCCCATTGTGATGGCGGTTGTGTTGTGGGGTGGGAAATTTGAGAACAGTAAGGTGCGGTTCTATTGTGACAATTTAGGGGTGGTTCAGGCTATCAACAGTTTGTCTGCGTCTTCCCCGACGGTGGTCAGGCTCTTGCAGTTTCTGGTATTGCGATGTTTGTCGCTTAATGTGTGGTTGGTGGCAGAGCATGTTGCTGGAGTGTCTAATTCTGTGGCGGATTCTCTTTCTCGTTTACAGTGGGAGCGGTTCCGGCTTCTTGCGCCAGAAGCGGAGGTGGAGGGTATGGAGTGTCCGCCGTGGCTTTGGGGGATCCTGGAGGAGAAGTGATGGGATTGTTAAGGGATTCGCTGAGTCCGGGTACTTGGAGGGAGTACGGTAAGGCGTGGGTGACCTGAGAAAGTTAGAATGGGACTTGGGGGGCTGGTGTGGGGGAGCGGGATGTTAGGTTGTTGATGTTGCTGGGTCAGTTGAAGAGTGAGGGGTGGTCGGTGTCGAAGGTGAATCATTTTATTGCGGGTGTGGCGTTTGGGTTGAAGTGGGGTGGGCTCCTGGATTTGTAAAAGAGTTTTTGGGTGCGGCAGGTTTTGAAGGGATGGCGTAGGGGAGCGGGTTGGGTGATGGATTGTAGGAGGCCAGTGTCTTTTGAGCTGTTGCTACAGTTGGGTGATAAGTTGAGTGTCATTTGTAGCTCGGCTTGGGAGTTGGGGTTGTTTAGGGCGGCGTTTGCTCTAGCGTTTTTCGGTGCCTTCCGCTTGGGGGAGTTGGTGTGTGGCAGTGTTAACAGAGCGGGGGGGCTTAGGAGTGAGGATGTCGAGTTGGCAGGGGATAGGGTGTTTGTCCGGATTCGCAGGTCAAAAACGGATCAGGAGGGTAGGGGGCAGCGGTTTACTTTGTTTTCGGTGCCGGGGTGTAGTATGTGCCCGGTGCGGTGTGCAGGGTTTTATGGTTCGGGTCTTCAGAGGGATGCGGTTCCGTTTCTTAGGCATGAGGACGGTTCCTTTTTGTCTAGATTTCAATTTTTGGCAGTCTTTAAAAAATGTTTAAAGGGTTTGGGTGTGCCGGTTAAGGACTATTCGGGTCATTCGTTCAGAATTGGGGCGGCGACTGAGGCAGCCAGGGCAGGTGCCAGTGAGGAGGTGATTAAGAGGATAGCGCATTGGGAGTCAGTGCGTTTCAAATCATATGTGCGGCCTGCTTTGTTGTAGTTGTGCTGCGGGGGGTAGGTGTGGTGTTAATTATGTTCCTTTGTTGTTCACAGGTCTGAGGGCGGTGGCTTTGGTGTGGATCTTAGGTCACTTCTATGTGTTTTGGGGGGCGATCAGAGCAGACGTGAGACCGAGCGGTCGCCAGCTGGGATTTAGTTCTGAGTTGGCTACGGTCAGGTGGTTGGGTGTGAGAGGTATGTTGTGGGGCGGAGTGTTGCGGGAGGTTCATCATTTTGTGCGGCTGGATCGTCCTCTTGATGTGTTGGTTCTACATGTGGGGGGCAATGACTTGGGGAGGCGTCCTTTTAGGGAGTTGATTCGTGATGTTAAGTTTGACCTGCTGAGGATTTGGGCGTTGTTCCCGGGGGTGATCACAGTTTGGTTGGACATTGTTCCGCGGAAGGCTTTGAGGGGTGCGAGGTCAGTGGAGAGCCTTAATAAGGCGCGGGTTAAGGTAAATAGGGCAGTGGGACGGTTTATGGCGAGGAATGGGGGTGTGGTGGTGCGGCATGAGGTATTGGAGAAGGGCGTTGGTGCATTTTGGAGAGCGGATGGAGTGCATTTGAATGCGGTGGGGACGGATTTGTGGGCTCTGGGGCTCCAGAGTGGTGTGGAAATAGCCTTACGTATGTGGAGGGACGCGCAGGTTTGAGGTAGTCAAGCTGCGCGTTCTTGGAGGCGGGGGAGGTCCTTGAAGTGGAAGAATATGGTGGTACCTGAGGATGGGAGGGCCCCGCGGGAGGGGCTGGACTCTCATTGTCTATTTCTAGGGGTTAGGTGGGGGCAAGGTGAAGGGTATTGTGGGGGACTGAACGAATAGCCAATGCCCTCTTCAAGTCAGGCCGGACGAGGAGCGCAGCGGTGGGGGAGGCCGAACATGAAGCGGCTTGGCGGTGAAGGGACAGGTGAGCTAAGGGTTAAGTGTGGGTGGGGGCGGGCTTGGAAGAGAGGCGCGAGTTGCTAGGGTAGCGGGGGGTGCGGCCAGCCCGGTGACGAAAGGAGGAGGCGGGGAGCAGGAGCATTGCGGCCAGGGGAGAGAAACGCCCACCCTCCCGTCCCTAGTGTAGGTGGTATTCAGGGAAGAGTTGGGGTTCTGCTTTATGTGTCGCGGCAGTCGTGGAGGCGGAGGAGGTCCTTGAAGTGGAAGAATATGGTGGTACCTGAGGATGGGAGGGCCCCGCGGGAGGGGCTGGACTCTCATTGAGGAGCTGGGAGTAACTAATTACGCGTCCATCAGTTGCTGCCTCCGAGCTGGGTTCAACGGCTGGGGGCAAGATGGAGATGCAGGTGTTCCAGTGTTTATGAGGTTATTGGGGCTTCTAGGACCTCCCTCGTCATTGGTTAATTTAAGTTATTATATTATGTATTTATTCAATAAACGGCTGCTGTGGCCGATTAAAATCCAAGCAGTGGTGTTGTGTGTTTATTTCTAGGGGTTAGGTGGGGGCAAGGTGAAGGGTATTGTGGGGGACTGAACGAATAGCCAATGCCCTCTTCATGGTATGAACTCTGCCTTATAGGTCGATGTTAGTGTCAAGAAGAAGTGCACTCCTTTTACACCCTTGTCAGCTGATTCCACATAGATGTCTACAGAACCTGTTCTATTACACGCTTATACAAGTAGAGCCCCCTGATAGAGTGGAGATGATTTCAGCAGTAAGTTTGTGTTGACGTTACTGATTATTTTGCCCTTCCTCTGATCCATCAGAACAATAACCTACAAAAAACGGATCCTGTCTTTGGAGCATACGCCTTCACCCGGTCAGCATTTGCTCAGTATTGCTAATGCCAATAAAAACAGGAGTGGATCTAAAACAGAGATGACACGTGAATGGAATATTTCCATGTCTTCTGTGTTTTGTACCCACTCCTGCTTTTGTCTACCAAATCATAAGCCAATTTTGATGGGACCATACAGGCCATACAGCTACTACACAGACAGCAAGGATCTGTTGTGCGTCTACTTTTTCCTTCCTTCTAAAAGATCAGAAGAAAGGTCAAATAAATGATGATATCAGACAGGTTGAAAGCCAAAATAGTGGCCCAGTCATGAAGTGGGGATGGTGAGAACAGCATGAGAAGTTCACAAAGTGTCCCTATGACAGAGTGGTGAGGTGGAAGCAGCATGAGGAGACCACACAATGGCTCAATGACAAAGCCTGGAGGTAGCGGCAGCATCAGGAGGCCACAGAGTAGCACAATGACAGTGTGGAGGTGGCAGCAGTATGAGGAGGCCACTGAGTGGCACAATAACAGAGTATGTAGTTGACAGCATTATGTGGAGGCCAGCGAGTGGCCAGGTTACATAGTGTGGAGATGGCAGCATCAGGAGGCCAGAGTGGCAAGGTGACATAGTGTGCACATGGCAGCAACATTATACAACAGAGTGGCACTGTGACATAGTGTGGACATGGCAGCATCAGGAGGCCAGAGTGGCAAGGTGACATAGTGTGCACATGGCAGCAGCAGCAGCATTATACAACAGAGTGGCACTGTGACATAGTGTGGACATGGCAGCCTCAGTAGGCCACAGAGTGGCAAGGTGACATAGTGTGGAGGTGGGTGGCAATACTGGTACTCGCCGAAGATGGTGGGTAAGAGAAGGAGCACTTGGCATCAGATGTTTGGCATCAGGCGGGTAACAGCATCAGAACAGTAACAGGTAGCCAGAAGAAAACTGTCTCTTTTGTCAAAATGTTGGTGTGGCACCATGGATGCCTTGGTGTGTTAAAATCCTGGCTGATCCACACCTGATTCATCTTGATGCAGTGTCCCACTATGTGCTATATGTGGGCACTTTAAACTCTTGCTAACGCAGCAAAACCGCAAACAAATGCTGCAATACCTAAATGCACTATATAGAAAGTATATTATTGGTATACAACACCCCTGCCTCAATCAGTTTTTGTGGGGGGGGGGGGGGGGGGAACTGGTAAATCACACCAGTGGAAATTATTTGTTCCAATAGCGTTTGGCACTCTGTGTGGCTGCAGTATCACAGCAGAACAGCACATAACTGCTGCACAATACAAATGCACTATAATATACTTTCTATGTTAGAAAGTATAAGTATGTAAGAATATAGAGAATGATAGAACAGGCGGCACTCACCAGCTTTGATAGATGGTTCCTTTATTCGTACAAAAGTTAAAAGATGAACACTTGGGGCTGGAGCGTATGGTGCGGTAAGACACAGCTGGGGTCAGCGGCGACGGCCGTTTTGCGCTAACTTGCGCTTCGTCAGGCCAGTGACTTAGTAGCGCTCGCAGGCACATCTTGTACTCGTCACTGCGTCTGGTTGTCACAGCAACCAGGATGCTTAGACTTCCCTGCAGCCGCCCATACGATCAAGCCCAGCTGAATACAATAACATCTCTACAATGGGGTTTCGCACCCTGTTACACAATTCATTTCTTGCAAAAGAAATTACATGGTCTACTTGATTACCTGCCAATGTGGAGCCTTCTATATAGGTAAAACTATCAGTCCTTTATTTGAGAGGTTTAGAGCAGGGCCGGTGCAAGTGTTTTTTGCCGCCCTAGGCAAGATAGAAATTGCCGCCCCCCCTTATCAGATGATCTGCCCATATCATGACATCACCTATGTTCCACCCCTTTCTCAGCATTTAAATTAAAAGAGAGTTATATGTTGCAATAAAGCCCCCTATTAATAATTGTGGAGAATAACTACCATAACTTAAGTAACAAGCCTGTGTATTAAATTGTTCACTTACTCGTAAATTTGGCAACTTCATGGTTTCTTACCCAAATTAAGTTCTTTAGTGCAAACAAGATTACTGATTTGTAAAAAATGATCTACATCAGTTATGCTTTCATTTAAGATACTTTGACCCTAAATTTAAAATTCACTTTTAACCCTGTAGTTTTTGGTTCAAAACACTGACAAATTGCACAAAAGGCCATAATGTAAAATAAAGTGAAATTTTAAACTGTTTAATACATAGACATTCTGAAAGTGCAATACAACATAGAGTTAAAAGAAAAATACATGCCACACATTTTTACTATAGTGGCATACTTGCATAATTTGAGTGCAACAATAGAAATGGTATGATCATTCAAATAACTCCAAACACATAGCAAAATAATTATATAAATGCAGCATACAATATAAGTGCTAAACAGCTTCAACAATTTAGTAACAGCTTAAATAACTTAAATAGCAGTTATTCTATCTAAAAAAAAAAAAACTTTTCTTGCTTTGGCATTCGCAAAGTCCTTCAGTAATGTCTTTTCCTAAATAATAATGATGATGAATTTCTGAATTATGTATCTTTTTCAAGTGGTTTTGCATCACACTATCAAATGTTGCCATCATTTCTACAAGTTTCAGTAATTTCCATTATTTTCAGCGTGTCACTGCTACCCCTGAAGGCCAAGCACTGCTTCCCAAGGTATTGAACAATGGCTACAAGTTGCCAATAATCTTTGGTATGAATGGTCAATAGCACTTCCTGACCCAAGTCTTGTTAACAGTTCTGTCCAGTCTCCCATAGCAGAGAGGTGAGATGGAGAAACTTCATGTGTAGCCAGACACTGGGACACATTTTTCCAATCGTTGTAGCCTCCCGTTGTCAGGCTCATTTGCGTAGTTGTAAAGAGTTTACAACAAAAGCAAAATATTTTGTCCAGTCTAGGAGAATAACTAAGCCCCTTAATCACATGCACTTCACCATTTCCAAGGCGCCGTCTATAGTGGGTTGATGTAAACCGTCTCTTGGACGCACCCTTAGGAAATGTAAAGTGCTCTTTTGGCTTTGCCGGACCTTTCATAATGATGTTTTTTTTTTAAGTGAGTTAGTAAGCGTATCAGGCCAGTCAGCTGGATCCAAGAAGTGTACCAGTGTGCTTTTTCCATTTTCATCTTCTGATGATGATGCTGATTTCTGTGAACTATCTTCCTCAGTGTGTGTATCACTTTCAATACCCAAACAATGTCCGCCCAAAGTTGAAGTAGAAGGTTGTGGTTCGACATCTACAGCTTCGCGATTCTCTTTAGTTTTGCACTCCAACTCGCTTACAGCTTTTTGTACTGGATCAGGTTTAAAGAACTTATTTCATGATCCAGCCATCTTAGAAGTGTCTTCTTCTTGGAGCCGTCTTTTCTTTCGGAAAGTAGCATCAGACAATTTCTTTCGTGCTGGTGGAGCAGACATCTTGCTCAATTATCAAAATAACTATTGTAGAATAAATGTACATCAATTTTTTTTTATATTCAATTAATATTCTCTTTGATCATCAAACCACAATAATACTTGAAAATAATTTTGAAACCTACTGTACATATGTGCGCACACGTGTGTGTGTATGTTTGAAAGAGGCAAATATGTGTGTGTAAGACTATGGCTTGCATGTATGAGAGAAGTTGATGTAAACACGAATAAGTAAAAATGGAGAGAGCAAGCGAGAGCTAGCACCCCCCCATGCACAGACTCACAATGATACACCGTCACAACATAATTACACACAGTCACATTCAGCTACAGTCATACATGGTTAATCCCAATTACACACACAGTCACATTACAAAGTCACATACAAAGTAATTCAATCTTCTATCTGGATCCATGCAACAATATGTAATGGTGAGTTACTCCGTGTACCCCCTCCTTCTCGTCACGCAGGGTGAACTATTCCTATCGCCCCCTGTTGACACGCTACTGAAGTGACATTGTTTCAGCCTCAAAATACAGATTAGGCAACAGTGCACAAAATAAATCCAGTTTTTCATTTTATGAAGCTTCTTAAAATCACCTATACAGGTCCTTCTAAAAAAATTAGCATATTGTGATAAAGGTCATTCTTTTCTGTAATGTACTGATAAACATTAGACTTTCATATATTTTAGATTCATTACACACCAACTGAACTAGTTCAAGCCTTTTATTGTTTTAATATTGATGATTTTGGCATACAGCTCATGAAAACCCCAAATTCCTATCTAAAAAAATTAGCATATAATGAAAAGGTTCTCTAAACAAGCTATTAACCTAATCATCTGAATCAACTAATTAACTCTAAACACCTGCAAAAGATTCCTGAGGCTTTTAAAAACTCCCAGCCTGGTTCATTACTCAAAACCGCAATCATGGGTAAGACTGCCGACCTGACTGCTGTCCAGAAGGCCATCATTGACACCCTCAAGCAAGAGGGTGAGACACAGAAAGAAATTTCTGAACGAATAGGCTGTTCCCAGAGTGCTGTATCAAGGCACCTCAGTGGGAAGTCTGTGGGAAGGAAAAAGTGTGGCAGAAAACGCTGCACAACGAGAAGAGGTGACCGGACCCTGAGGAAGATTGTGGAGAAGGACCGATTCCAGACCTTGGGGGACCTTGGGGGATTCCAGACACCAGTGGAAATTATTTGTTCCAATAGCGTTTGGCACTCTGTGTGGCTGCAGTATCACAGCAGAACAGCACATAACTGCTGCACAATACAAATGCACTATAATATACTTTCTATGTTAGAAAGTATAAGTATGTAAGAATATAGAGAATGATAGAACAGGCGGCACTCACCAGCTTTGATAGATGGTTCCTTTATTCGTACAAAAGTTAAAAGATGAACACTTGGGGCTGGAGCGTATGGTGCGGTAAGACACAGCTGGGGTCAGCGGCGACGGCCGTTTTGCGCTAACTTGCGCTTCGTCAGGCCAGTGACTTAGTAGCGCTCGCAGGCACATCTTGTACTCGTCACTGCGTCTGGTTGTCACAGCAACCAGGATGCTTAGACTTCCCTGCAGCCGCCCATACGATCAAGCCCAGCTGAATACAATAACATCTCTACAATGGGGTTTCGCACCCTGTTACACAATTCATTTCTTGCAAAAGAAATTACATGGTCTACTTGATTACCTGCCAATGTGGAGCCTTCTATATAGGTAAAACTATCAGTCCTTTATTTGAGAGGTTTAGAGCAGGGCCGGTGCAAGTGTTTTTTGCCGCCCTAGGCAAGATAGAAATTGCCGCCCCCCCTTATCAGATGATCTGCCCATATCATGACATCACCTATGTTCCACCCCTTTCTCAGCATTTAAATTAAAAGAGAGTTATATGTTGCAATAAAGCCCCCTATTAATAATTGTGGAGAATAACTACCATAACTTAAGTAACAAGCCTGTGTATTAAATTGTTCACTTACTCGTAAATTTGGCAACTTCATGGTTTCTTACCCAAATTAAGTTCTTTAGTGCAAACAAGATTACTGATTTGTAAAAAATGATCTACATCAGTTATGCTTTCATTTAAGATACTTTGACCCTAAATTTAAAATTCACTTTTAACCCTGTAGTTTTTGGTTCAAAACACTGACAAATTGCACAAAAGGCCATAATGTAAAATAAAGTGAAATTTTAAACTGTTTAATACATAGACATTCTGAAAGTGCAATACAACATAGAGTTAAAAGAAAAATACATGCCACACATTTTTACTATAGTGGCATACTTGCATAATTTGAGTGCAACAATAGAAATGGTATGATCATTCAAATAACTCCAAACACATAGCAAAATAATTATATAAATGCAGCATACAATATAAGTGCTAAACAGCTTCAACAATTTAGTAACAGCTTAAATAACTTAAATAGCAGTTATTCTATCTAAAAAAAAAAAAACTTTTCTTGCTTTGGCATTCGCAAAGTCCTTCAGTAATGTCTTTTCCTAAATAATAATGATGATGAATTTCTGAATTATGTATCTTTTTCAAGTGGTTTTGCATCACACTATCAAATGTTGCCATCATTTCTACAAGTTTCAGTAATTTCCATTATTTTCAGCGTGTCACTGCTACCCCTGAAGGCCAAGCACTGCTTCCCAAGGTATTGAACAATGGCTACAAGTTGCCAATAATCTTTGGTATGAATGGTCAATAGCACTTCCTGACCCAAGTCTTGTTAACAGTTCTGTCCAGTCTCCCATAGCAGAGAGGTGAGATGGAGAAACTTCATGTGTAGCCAGACACTGGGACACATTTTTCCAATCGTTGTAGCCTCCCGTTGTCAGGCTCATTTGCGTAGTTGTAAAGAGTTTACAACAAAAGCAAAATATTTTGTCCAGTCTAGGAGAATAACTAAGCCCCTTAATCACATGCACTTCACCATTTCCAAGGCGCCGTCTATAGTGGGTTGATGTAAACCGTCTCTTGGACGCACCCTTAGGAAATGTAAAGTGCTCTTTTGGCTTTGCCGGACCTTTCATAATGATGTTTTTTTTTTAAGTGAGTTAGTAAGCGTATCAGGCCAGTCAGCTGGATCCAAGAAGTGTACCAGTGTGCTTTTTCCATTTTCATCTTCTGATGATGATGCTGATTTCTGTGAACTATCTTCCTCAGTGTGTGTATCACTTTCAATACCCAAACAATGTCCGCCCAAAGTTGAAGTAGAAGGTTGTGGTTCGACATCTACAGCTTCGCGATTCTCTTTAGTTTTGCACTCCAACTCGCTTACAGCTTTTTGTACTGGATCAGGTTTAAAGAACTTATTTCATGATCCAGCCATCTTAGAAGTGTCTTCTTCTTGGAGCCGTCTTTTCTTTCGGAAAGTAGCATCAGACAATTTCTTTCGTGCTGGTGGAGCAGACATCTTGCTCAATTATCAAAATAACTATTGTAGAATAAATGTACATCAATTTTTTTTTATATTCAATTAATATTCTCTTTGATCATCAAACCACAATAATACTTGAAAATAATTTTGAAACCTACTGTACATATGTGCGCACACGTGTGTGTGTATGTTTGAAAGAGGCAAATATGTGTGTGTAAGACTATGGCTTGCATGTATGAGAGAAGTTGATGTAAACACGAATAAGTAAAAATGGAGAGAGCAAGCGAGAGCTAGCACCCCCCCATGCACAGACTCACAATGATACACCGTCACAACATAATTACACACAGTCACATTCAGCTACAGTCATACATGGTTAATCCCAATTACACACACAGTCACATTACAAAGTCACATACAAAGTAATTCAATCTTCTATCTGGATCCATGCAACAATATGTAATGGTGAGTTACTCCGTGTACCCCCTCCTTCTCGTCACGCAGGGTGAACTATTCCTATCGCCCCCTGTTGACACGCTACTGAAGTGACATTGTTTCAGCCTCAAAATACAGATTAGGCAACAGTGCACAAAATAAATCCAGTTTTTCATTTTATGAAGCTTCTTAAAATCACCTATACAGGTCCTTCTAAAAAAATTAGCATATTGTGATAAAGGTCATTCTTTTCTGTAATGTACTGATAAACATTAGACTTTCATATATTTTAGATTCATTACACACCAACTGAACTAGTTCAAGCCTTTTATTGTTTTAATATTGATGATTTTGGCATACAGCTCATGAAAACCCCAAATTCCTATCTAAAAAAATTAGCATATAATGAAAAGGTTCTCTAAACAAGCTATTAACCTAATCATCTGAATCAACTAATTAACTCTAAACACCTGCAAAAGATTCCTGAGGCTTTTAAAAACTCCCAGCCTGGTTCATTACTCAAAACCGCAATCATGGGTAAGACTGCCGACCTGACTGCTGTCCAGAAGGCCATCATTGACACCCTCAAGCAAGAGGGTGAGACACAGAAAGAAATTTCTGAACGAATAGGCTGTTCCCAGAGTGCTGTATCAAGGCACCTCAGTGGGAAGTCTGTGGGAAGGAAAAAGTGTGGCAGAAAACGCTGCACAACGAGAAGAGGTGACCGGACCCTGAGGAAGATTGTGGAGAAGGACCGATTCCAGACCTTGGGGGACCTGCGGAAGCAGTGGACTGAGTCTGGAGTAGAAACATCCAGAGCCACCGTGTACAGGCGTGTGCAGGAAATGGGCTACAGGTGCCGCATTTCCCATGTAAAGCCACTTTTGAACCAGAAACAGCGGCAGAAGCGCCTGACCTGGGCTACAGAGAAGCAGCACTGGACTGTTGCTCAGTGGTCCAAAGTACTTTTTTCGGATGAAAGCAAATTTTGCATGTCATTCGGAAATCAAGGTGCCAGAGTCTGGAGGAAGACTTGGGAGAGGGAAATGCCAAAATGCCTGAAGTCCAGTGTCAAGTACCCACAGTCAGTGATGGTCTGGGGTGCCATGTCAGCTGCTGGTGTTGGTCCACTGTGTTTTATCAAGGGCAGGGTCAATGCAGCTAGCTATCAGGAGATTTTGGAGCACTTCATGCTTCCATCTGCTGAAAAGCTTTATGGAGATGAAGATTTCATTTTTCAGCACGACCTGGCACCTGCTCACAGTGCCAAAACCACTGGTAAATGGTTTACTGACCATGGTATTACTGTGCTCAAATGGCCTGCCAACTCTCCTGACCTGAACCCCATAGAGAATCTGTGGGATATTGGGAAGAGAAAGTTGAGAGACGCAAGACCCAACACTCTGGATGAGCTTAAGGCCGCTATCGAAGCATCCTGGGCCTCCATAACACCTCAGCAGTGCCACAGGCTGATTGCCTCCATGCCACGCCGCATTGAAGCAGTCATTTCTGCAAAAGGATTCCCGACCAAGTATTGAGTGCATAACTGAACATCATTATTTAAAGGTTGACTTTTTTTGTATTAAAAACACTTTTCTTTTATTGGTCGGATGAAATATGCAAATTTTTTTAGATAGGAAATTTTGGGTTTTCATGAGCTGTATGCCAAAATCATCAATATTAAAACAATAAAAGGCTTGAACTACTTCAGTTGGTGTGTAATGAATCTAAAATATATGAAAGTCTAATGTTTATCAGTACATTACAGAAAATAATGAACTTTATCACAATATGCAAATTTTTTTAGAAGGACCTGTACTAGCCAAAAAACAATTAGTTACACCATTTGGCGATTTTGTGTTAAGTCCAACATTATGTCACATTACCCCAATATCCGTGGGTCCTACACTAATTTTAACATGGGAAATTAACATGCTTGCTGTAATACTTACTGCCTAAACTGCTTCCAGGACCCACTGATATTTGCGTTATATGATTAGTCAGCATCTGATAATAGAGATGCAGTGACTGAGTCAATGCATCTCTATGGGGAGTGTTCAGCATGTCCATGCAGAATGTGGTGACGCTGAATTTGTTGTTTTGATCTTTGCAGGGCCTCATCCAGAAGCCGGTGGGACAGTCACTAAACACCGACTTTCACATAAAAGCCAGTATTAAGCTGTAGTGGTTCAGTGGCTATTTTTACCTTAAAGGGAAAATATAGGCAATCTGGCAATTGGCTGAAATTAGGTGTTCTGTGACGTTCACTTTGATTCCCCAAAAAGCACACTTTTATAAGTGAATCTGTTAAACCATAGTTCAAACTGCTTGTTTCATTAAAGAGAAGTTTTTTTATGAACCATTACCACTACAAAGCATACTGGTCTGACCCCCCCCCCCCCCCCGATTAGGCACACCAAGCCATCCTTTAATAAATATTTTTATCCATACAATCCAAATGTTTTGAGTGCCATCCCTCTATATTCTACTCAAGTCATGGAAGGAGCAACCTGGGATGGGGGGTGGGAGGGAGAGCGGACCTGCAGTGCCAGGTTTGTTTTCCTCGCACTGGAGATTCCCTTTAACCCTGACGCTGAATACATAGCAGTTTCAAAGAACTGCTATGTTTACCTTAGGGTTAATCAAGCTTCTTGTAGCTGTCTCCCTGACAGCCGCTAGAGGTGCTTCCACGATTCTCACTGTGAAAATTACAGTGGGAAGACACGGAACATAGTTTTGAATGTTTGCGCATGCACATTCGCAGCTGAGAGGAGGATCGGGGAGAAGAGTTCCCAGTGCTGGTGTAACGTTACATTACCCTACTTTGTGAGATTTCCCTACCTCGTAACTTCCGGTCGCACCGGAAATGACGTGAGGAGGCTTGCTGGAGTTGTGCCGATCTGCACATGCGCAAAACGACGGTTTAGGGAAATCTCACAGCGCAGTTCAGCTGGACACCGGGACACTGCGCATGCGCCGGAGAGACTCACCAGCCTTAGTGTAGGGAAAGATTACGGCCCAATGCGCAAGTGCGGCTAAATACAGAACATCCATCAAATCCCCGCGCTTGCACAGTGTGGGGGTAGGGAGATCTGATGGTTTTTTCTGTTAAATAAATATATATTTAATACATAAATTAAATATATATTTATTTTACAGAAAAAATGGCCATCAGATCTCCCTACCCCCACACTGCGCAGAGATCGGATGGATGTTCTGTAGTTAGCCGTGCTTGTGCACTGGGCCGTGATCTTTCCCTACCCTAAGGCTGGTGAGGCTCTATGGCGCATGTGCAGTGTCCCGGTGTCCAGCTGAACTCCACTGTAATTTCCGGTGCGACCAGAAGTTACGAGGTAGGGAAATCTCACGAAGTAGGGTAATGTAACGTTACACCGGAGCTGGAGAAATGTAAGTGGCTGAAGAGGTTTTAACCCCTTCAGCCCAGTGGGAGGGGGACATGAGGGTGCCCCACTCCTAACAACTATATAGTGCCAGGAAAATGAGTTTGATTTCCTGGCACTATAGTGCTCCTTTAACAACAGTACTGCACAGTGTCTTTTCTCTGCAGGAACAGGCTATAGACACCAGTACCACTACATTAAACTGTAGTGGTTCTGGGACCATAGTGTCCTTTTAATGTGAGGTAAATTAGTTTCCAATGTAGTATTAATAACTAAACAATTACCGTATTTTTCATTTATAAGACGCGCCTGATGATAAGACGCACCTAGGTTTTTGAGGAGGAAAATAAGAAAAAATATTTTGAACCAAAAGGTGTGCTTTTGGTAGGTTTTGAACTAATGGTGGTCTGTGGATGCCGCACTGTTATGAGGGATCTGTGGATGCTGCACTGTTATGAGGGATCTGTGGATGACGCACTGTTATGGGGGAAGTATGCAGAGCTCAGCCTCCGCTCCACCCTCAGCGGCCTGAAGGTAAGCTTAATCACTCAGAGCAGAGAGACAGCGGTGTCAGTCTCTCTGGTCTGCTGCGCCAATGCGCCCCCACCCCCACGGCTTCACTGAGGCTCAGCCTCTGGACTGTCTGGACATACATCATCATCTCCAGCCGCAGGCTGAGTGCTGTGCTGCCTGAGGCCGGGATTCTTACTAGAGCGTTCAGCCGCTCAGGCGGCACAGCAAAATTGTGCCCTAGGCAGCTGCCTAGGTCGCCCTACAGGTGGTGCCGGCTCTGGTTTAGAGAGCATCTAAATTCCCTTAAAACAGGCAAGGGTTTACCAGGCTTATTGAGCATGTTCGCAATGAACATGGAGGCAATTTGCAGTGTCTTTCCTTTGCAGGGATAGAGCAGGTGCCACCCAGGTCCCGAGGTGGGGAGAGACACTGTACACTCCTGCAGAGAGAATCCACATGGATCATAAAAGCTGATGCCGTAGGTCCTTTGGGACTCAATGATAGAAATGATCTCAGTGTGTTTATCTAACCTTCAGCTCTGCCACTGTAGAGATGTTATTGTATTCAGCTGGGCTCGATCGTATGGGCGGCTGCAGGGAAGTCTAAGCGTCCTGGTTGCTGTGACAACAAGACGCAGTGACGAGTATAAGATGCGCCTGCGAGCGCTACTAAGTCACTAGCCTGATGAAGCACAAGTTAGCGCCAAACGGCCATCGCCGCTGACCCCAGGTGTGTCTTACTGCACCATACGCTCCAGCCCGAAGTGTTCATCTTTTAACTTTTGTACGAATAAAGGAACCATCTATCAAAGCTGGTGAGTGCCGCCTGTTCTATCCTTCTCTATATTCTCACATACGTGCTGTCAAGGCTGTGCACCACTGAAATGTGTTAGGCTGGGTTCACACCTGAGCGTTTCACGCGCGTTTTTGTCGCGCATTTTTATGCGCGTTTTTTGTAATAGTAAACGCGCGTTTGATGCGCGTTTGTGTGATTGACTGCAGTGTCCTATGGCCACAAACGCGCGTCAAAACGCCCCAAAGTCGCTCATGTACTTTTTTGAGCGTCGGGCGTTTTACAGCGCGATCGTACGCGCTGTAAAACGCCCAGGTGTGAACCATTCCCATAGGGAATCATTGGTTTCTCCTTGTTGAGCGTTTTACAGCGCGTAGGAACGCGCTGTAAAATGCTCAGGTGTGAACCCAGCCTTAAAGAGACAGGTAGTTGAGGACCGGGTAATTATTACATATGTGACGTCTGGCAGTGCCGCCTATCTCTTCTCTCTCCATACCTTGCATATATTATAAGTATATTACACCACTCAGTATTTCACACCTATCTATAGTACACCTATACTAGTCCTTAAAAGGACTTTTGTGGCCCTATTAGCTAGCATTTTGTGTCCCTAACAGTCTGTCCCTGCTCCACCCAGCAACCTCTCCCTACATTGGCAAAAGACTGAATGTAAAATGGCTGCCAGATAAGGTTTATTTATAAGGTAGGGGGTATGTCCATGTGCTGAAATGTCTCAATTGTCTGTCCTGTACCACCTAATGGATGTGTCATGGGTCAAAGTTCTTCACAATGTAAAAGAATATGGCGGGCGCAAATATCGCCATATGTTCGCCCGTTCGGCGAACAGCGAACAAGCAAAGTTCACCACGAAACGACCGCCGGGCGAACCGTAAGGCCATCTCTATTGACAGCACAGGCTGCAGATGGCAACACTATTGTCAGCAGCTGACACGTTAAAAAAAAAACACACTGCGGAGCCATATGCTGGCGTCCTGGGAGCGCAAGATGTGACCATGCAGATACATTTGCGGTCTGCTTTTTGCCTCCTGTGCACTGCGAGTACTGCCTTCTTCTCCTCCATCTCCTCCATATCTGCTGCTCCGTCTCTCCCTCTTAACTCCCCTCCTCTTAATCTCTTGTGGGCACCCATGTGACATCCATCGACACGTCATCATCGTCACCTTCACCACCACTGACATTTGAGATCTCGGAGTAGGCAGCAACAGTGGGGACCACCCTCCTAGGGCTGATCTGGGTACTGTCATCAGACCGCTGGATGGCGGCCATTGCTACCTCCTCTTCCTCATCCGATGCCAAGAATGGCTGCACATCGGTAAAGTCTTGGAATTGATGAGAAAATAATTCCTCTGACTCAAGTGGAGGTGCTATAGTGGTGGTGTCTTTGGGGATGCACACAGCAGAGAGTGAGGAGGGTGCAGATACAGAGGATGAGGAGGGTGCAAAAGCGTAAGGCTTAGTGAGCCACTAAACCAACTCTGGTGCGTCCTTTGACATAATCGCATGCACCTT
This sequence comes from Bufo gargarizans, assembly GCF_014858855.1. NCBI lineage: Eukaryota > Metazoa > Chordata > Amphibia > Anura > Bufonidae > Bufo > Bufo gargarizans. The sequence continues at coordinate 59,383,672 of NC_058090.1, forward strand.
CTCCAACTTCCCACTTAGTCCCTGGCCTGATGCACCTGCATGACCCCTACTACCCCTGCGGAACAGCCTGCCTCTTCCTCTGCCTGTCATTTTCAAAATGACCCTGTGCCAAAGTCCCTAGGGAAGAGCAGTATTTGTGGAAGCTGACATATAGCAGGCCTCTATCAGTTGTTAGTTGAAGCAGGTTGTGACGAAACCAACCTCGCCACGGTGTTTTGGAGGGGGCTGGTTGCCAGCCTCCTGCCTCAGGATTATGGCCCATACTAACTTTAAAGAACACAGGCCGGCCGCACAGCTTAAATCTGTCTTTGGAATTGTATTTTGTTATGTGAGGGCACCCAGATGGCTAGTTTAATTGTATTTGTGTGGTCTGAGTGCCATTCACCTAATGATATGCACTCAGACTTGAGCTATCTGGGAATATGTTAAATGTCTGTGGTTGCTGGGAGGGTGTGACATTGTGTGTTTAACTGGTGATTTCTGTCCTGTTGTCCCCGCATGTGTATTGGCGATCTCCCCTTTGTCCTGAGAGATAATTGGATTATCCAACGGTTGTCTCTGGGGCAGAGAGGAGGAAACCATGATGCATTGTGGGGATGTGCTGTATCTGTTCGGTGTGTCGCAGTCTCCATTCTGGTCCCCTGGGGGCGTGTCCACCAGATATGGACCTGCATAAATACGGGCGAGTAGCCCTCAATAAAGTGTTCCTGTTTTATCCTTCATCATGCTGAGACTGGTGTTTGGATAACTGATCAAACTGGGGGATTGCTATACGCTGAAGATTTGCTATACTCCCCTGGCATAACTACTAGCTCTTGTAAGAGCTGTTCCTGCTCTCTCGCTGTAGGAGCGGTTCACCCACTGGAGCCTGGAGCCTTGTAGTAGGTCCAGCGTGGGTGGAGGACGGTGAGGCCCCAACCAAGCTACGGCGGTTCGTGGGGTCTGCAGGGCGTACGGTGTCAAGTGGAGTGCTTGGAGTCCTCGGAAAGCCCTAGGAGCATCTATCGACGGAGGTACCCGGTCGGGGTGCCAGGCGTTTCGTTACACAGGTATATCAAAACCCGCAATCTGTATTTTGTGGACACAGGTATATGGAAAACCTTTATCACTATTTTGTGGAAGCTGATATATGGAAGGCCTCAATCAGTTGTTACTTGAAGCTAGTACAAACCGGATTCCAAAAAAGTTGGGACACTATACAAATCGTGAATAAAAACTGAATGCAATGATGTGGAGGTGCCAGCTTCTAATATTTTATTCAGAATAGAACATAAATCACGGAACAAAAGCTTAAACTGAGAAAATGTACCATTTTAAGGGAAAAATATGTTGAATCAGAATTTCATGGTGTCAACAAATCCCCAAAAAGTTGGGACAAGGCCATTTTCACCACTGTGTGGCATCTCCCCTTCTTCTTACAACACTCAACAGACGTCTGGGGACCGAGGAGACCAGTTTCTCAAGTTTAGAAATAGGAATGCTCTCCCATTCTTGTCTAATACAGGCCTCTAACTGTTCAATCGTCTTGGGCCTTCTTTGTTGCACCTTCCTCTTTATGATGCGCCAAATGTTCTCTATAGGTGAAAGATCTGGACTGCAGACTGGCCATTTCAGTACCCGGATCCTTCTCCTACGCAGCCATGATGTTGTGATTGATGCAGAATGTGGTATGGCATTATCTTGTTGAAAAATGCAGGGTCTTCCCTGAAAGAGATGACATCTGGATGGGAGCATATGTTGTTCTAGGACCTGAATATATTTTTCTGCATTGATGGTGCCTTTCCAGACATGCAAGCTGCCCATGCCACACGCACTCATGCAACCCCATACCATCAGAGATGCAGGCTTCTGAACTGAGCGTTGATAACAACTTGGGTTGTCCTTGTCCTCTTTGGTCCGGATGACATGGCGTCCCAGATTTCCAAAAAGAACTTCAAATTGTGACTCGTCGGACCACAGAACAGTCTTCCATTTTGCCACACTCCATTTTAAATGATCCCTGGCCCAGTGAAAACGCCTGAGCTTGTGGATCTTGCTTAGAAATGGCTTCTTTGCACTGTAGACTTTCAGCTGGCAACGGCGGATGGCACAGTGGATTGTGTTCACTGACAATGGTTTCTGGAAGTATTCCTGAGCCCATTCTGTGATTTCCTTTACAGTAGCATTCCTGTTTGTGGTGCAGTGTTGTTTAAGGGCCCGGAGATCACGGGCATCCAGTATGGTTTTACGGCCTTGACCCTTACGCACAGAGATTGTTCCAGATTCTCAGAATCTTCGGATGATGTTATGCACAGTTGATGATGATAGATGCAAAGTCTTTGCAATTTTTCGCTGGGTAACACCTTTCTGATATCGCTCCACTATCTTTCTGCGCAACATTGTGGGAATTGGTGATCCTCTACCCATCTTGGCTTCTGAGAGACACTGCCACTCTGAGAAGCTCTTTTTATACCTAATCATGTTGCCAATTGACCTAATTAGTGTTAATTGGTCTTCCAGCTCTTCGTTATGCTCAAATTTACTTTTTCCAGCCTCTTATTGCTACTTGTCCCAACTTTTTGGGAATTTGTTGACACTGTGAAAATTTGAATCAACGTATTTTTCCTTTAACCACTTAAGGACCACAGGTTTATACCCCCCTAGTGACCAGGCCCTTTTTTACAAATCGGCACTCCACAACTTTAGCGGTTTATTGCTCGGTCATGCAACTTACCACCCAAATGAATTTTACCTCCTTTTCTTCTCACTAATAGAGCTTTCATTTGGTGGTATTTCATTGCCGCTGACATTTTTACTTTTTTTGTTATTAATCAAAATTTAACGATTTTTTTGCAAAAAAATGACATTTTTCACTTTCAGCTGTAAAATTTTGCAAAAAAAACGACATCCATATATACATTTTTCGCCAAATTTATTGTTCTACATGTCTTTGATAAAAAAAAATGTTTGGGCAAAAAAAAAATGGTTTGGGTAAAAGTTATAGCATTTGCAAACTATGGTACAAAAATGTGAATTTCCGCTTTTTGAAACAGCTCTGACTTTCTGAGCACCTGTCATGATTCCTGAGGTTCTACAATGCCCAAACAGTAGAAAACCCCCACAAATGACCCCATTTCGGAAAGTAGACACCCTAAGGTATTCGCTGATGGGCATAGTGAGTTCATAGAACTTTTTATTTTTTGTCACAAGTTAGCGGAAAATGATGATGATTTTTTTTTTTCTTACAAAGTCTCATATTCCACTAACTTGCGACAAAAAATAAAAAATTCTAAAAACTTGCCATGCCCCTCACGGAATACCTTGGGGTGTCTTCTTTCCAAAATGGGGTCACTTGTGGTGTAGTTATACTGCCCTGGCAATTTAGGGGCCCAAATGTGTGAGAAGAACTTTGCAATCAAAATGTGTAAAAAATGACCGGTGAAATCCAAAAGGTGCACTTTGGAATATGTGCCCCTTTGCCCACCTTGGCAGCAAAAAAGTGTGACACATCTGGTATTGCCGTACTCAGGAGAAGTTGGGGAATGTGTTTTGGGGTGTCATTTTACATATACCCATGCTGGGTGAGAAAAATATCTTGGTCAAATGCCAACTTTGTATAAAAAAATGGGAAAAGTTGTCTTTTGCCAAGATATTTCTCTCACCCAGCATGGGTATATGTAAAATGGCACCCCAAAACACATTCCCCAACTTCTCCTGAGTACGGCGATACCAGATGTGTCACACTTTTTTGCTGCCAAGGTGGGCAAAGGGGCACATATTCCAAAGTGCACCTTTCAGATTTTGCAGGCCATTTTTTACACATTTTGATTGCAAGGTACTTCTCACACATTTGGGCCCCTAAATTGCCAGGGCAGTATAACTACCCCACAAGTGACCCCATTTTGGAAAGAAGACACCCCAAGGTATTCCGTGAGGGGCATGGCGAGTTCCTAGAATTTTTTATTTTTTGTCACAAGTTAGCGGAAAATGATGATTTTTTTTTTTTTTTATCTTTTTTCCTTACAAAGTCTCATATTCCACTAACTTGCGACAAAAAATAAAAAATTCTAGGAACTCGCCATGCCCCTCACGGAATACCTTGGGGTGTCTTCTTTCCAAAATGGGGTCACTTGTGGCGTAGTTATACTGCCCTGGCAATTTAGGGGCCCAAATGTGTAAGAAGTACCTTGCAATCAAAATGTGTAAAAAATGGCCGGTAAAATCCGAAAGGTGCACTTTGGAATATGCGCCCCTTTGCCCACCTTGGCATCAAAAAAGTGTGACACATCTGGTATCGTCGTACTCAGGAGAAGTTGGGCAATGTGTTTTGGGGTGTCATTTTACATATACCCATGCTGGGTGAGAGAAATATCTTGGCAAAAGACAACTTTTCCCATTTTTTTATACAAAGTTGGCATTTGACCAAGATATTTCTCTCACCCAGCATGGGTATATGTAAAATGACACCCCAAAACACATTGCCCAACTTCTCCTGAGTACGGCGATACCACATGTGTGACACTTTTTTGCAGCCTAGATGCGCAAAGGGGCCCAAACTTCTTCTCACACTTTCGGGCCCCTAAAAAGCCAGGGCAGTATAAATACCCCACATGTGACCCCACTTTGGAAAGAAGACACCCCAAGGTATTCAATGAGGGGCATGGCGAGTTCCTAGAATTTTTTATTTTTTTTGCATAAGTTAGCGGATATTGATTTTTTTTTGTTTTTTTCTCACAAAGTCTCACTTTCCGCTAACTTAGGACAAAAATTTCAATCTTTCATGGACTCAATATGCCCCTCACGGAATACCTTGGGGTGTCTTCTTTCCGAAATGGGGTCACATGTGGGGTATTTATACTGCCCTGGCTTTTTAGGGGCCCTAAAGCGTGAGAAGAAGTCTGGAATATAAATGTCTAAAAATGTTTACGCATTTGGATTCCGTGAGGGGTATGGTGCGTCCATGTGAGATTTTATTTTTTGACACAAGTTAGTGGAATATGAGACTTAGTAAGAAAAAACAAAAACAAAAACAAACAAAAAATTTCCGCTAACTTGTGCCAAAAAAAATGTCTGAATGGAGCCTTACCAAGGGGGGGGGGGGGGGGTGATCAATGACAGGGGGGTGATCAATGACAGGGGGGTGATCACCCATATAGACTCCCTGATCACCCCCCTGTCACTGATCACCCCCCCTGTAAGGCTCCATTCAGACATCCGCATGATTTTTTACGGATCCATGGATACATGTATCGGATCCACAAAACGCATGCGGACGTCTGAATGGAGCCTTACAGGGGGGTTATCAATGACAGGGGGTGATCAGGGTAATCAGGGTGATCACCCCCTGTCACTGATCACCCCCCCTGTAAGGCTCCATTCAGACATCCGCATGATTTTTTACGGATCCATGGATACATGTATCGGATCCACAGAACGCATGCGGACGTCTGAATGGAGCCTTACAGGGGGGTTATCAATGACAGGGGGTGATCAGGGTAATCAGGGTGATCACCCCCCTGTCACTGATCACCCCCCCTGTAAGGCTCCATTCAGACATCCGCATGATTTTTTACGGATCCATGGATACATGTATCGGATCCACAGAACGCATGCGGACGTCTGAATGGAGCCTTACAGGGGGGTTATCAATGACAGGGGGTGATCAGGGTAATCAGGGTGATCACCCCCCTGTCACTGATCACCCCCCCTGTAAGGCTCCATTCAGACATCCGCATGATTTTTTACGGATCCATGGATACATGTATCGGATCCACAAAACGCATGCGGACGTCTGAATGGAGCCTTACAGGGGGGTTATCAATGACAGGGGGTGATCAGGGTAATCACCCCCCGTCACTGATCACCCCCCCTGTAAGGCTTCATTGAGACATCCGCATGATTTTTTACGGATCCATGGATACATGGATCGGATCCACAAAACGCATGCGGACGTCTGAATGGAGCCTTACAGGGGGGTTATCAATGACAGGGGGTGATCAGGGTAATCACCCCCCTGTCACTGATCACCCCCCCTGTAAGGCTCCATTCAGACATCCGCATGATTTTTTACGGATCCATGGATACATGGATCGGATCCACAAAACGCATGCGGACGTCTGAATGGAGCCTTACAGGGGGGTTATCAATGACAGGGGTGATCAGGGTGATCACCCCCCTGTCACTGATCACCCCCCCTGTAAGGCTCCATTCAGACATCCGCATGATTTTTTTAGGATCCATGGATACATGGATCGGATCCACAGAACGCATGCGGACGTCTGAATGGATCCTTACAGGGGGGTTATCAATGACAGGGGGTGATCAGGGTAATCAGGGTGATCACCCCCCTGTCACTGATCACCCCCCCTGTAAGGCTCCATTCAGACATCCGCATGATTTTTTACGGATCCATGGATACATGTATCGGATCCACAGAACGCATGCGGACGTCTGAATGGAGCCTTACAGGGGGGTTATCAATGACAGGGGGTGATCAGGGTAATCAGGGTGATCACCCCCCTGTCACTGATCACCCCCCCTGTAAGGCTCCATTCAGACATCCGCATGATTTTTTACGGATCCATGGATACATGTATCGGATCCACAAAACGCATGCGGACGTCTGAATGGAGCCTTACAGGGGGGTTATCAATGACAGGGGGTGATCAGGGTAATCACCCCCCGTCACTGATCACCCCCCCTGTAAGGCTTCATTGAGACATCCGCATGATTTTTTACGGATCCATGGATACATGGATCGGATCCACAAAACGCATGCGGACGTCTGAATGGAGCCTTACAGGGGGGTTATCAATGACAGGGGGTGATCAGGGTAATCACCCCCCTGTCACTGATCACCCCCCCTGTAAGGCTCCATTCAGACATCCGCATGATTTTTTACGGATCCATGGATACATGGATCGGATCCACAAAACGCATGCGGACGTCTGAATGGAGCCTTACAGGGGGGTTATCAATGACAGGGGTGATCAGGGTGATCACCCCCCTGTCACTGATCACCCCCCCTGTAAGGCTCCATTCAGACATCCGCATGATTTTTTTAGGATCCATGGATACATGGATCGGATCCACAGAACGCATGCGGACGTCTGAATGGATCCTTACAGGGGGGTTATCAATGACAGGGGGTGATCAGGGTAATCAGGGTGATCACCCCCCTGTCACTGATCACCCCCCTGTAAGGCTCCAATCAGACATGCGCATGATTTTTACGGATCCATGGATACATGGATCGGATCCACAAAACGCATGCGGACGTCTGAATGGAGCCTTACAGGGGAGTGATCAATGACAGGGGGTGATCAGGGAGTGTATATGGGTGATCACCCGCCTGTCATTGATCACCCCCCTGTAAGGCTCCATTCAGACGTCCGTATGCTTTTTGCGGATCCGATCCATGTATCCGTGGATCCGTAAAAATCATACGGACGTCTGAACGGAGCCTGACAGGGGGGTGATCAATGACAGGGCGGTGATCAATGACAGGGGGGTGATCAGGGAGTTTATATGGGGTGATCATGGGTTTATAAGGGGTTAATAAGTGACGGGGGGGGTGTAGTGTGGTGTTTGGTGCGACTGTACTGACCTACCTGAGTCCTCTGGTGGTCGATCCTAACAAAAGGGACCACCAGAGGACCAGGTAGGAGGTATATTAGACGCTGTTATGAAAACAGCGTCTAATATACCTGTTAGGGGTTAAAAAATTCGGATCTCCAGCCTGCCAGCGAGCGATCGCCGCTGGCAGGCTGGAGATCCACTCGCTTACCTTCCGTTCCTGTGAGCGCGCGCGCCTGTGTGCGCGCGTTCACAGGAAATCTCGCGTCTCGCGAGATGACGCCTATTGGCGTTAGTGTGACCTGGGAGCGCCGCAGAAATGACGCCTTTCGGCGTTAGTGTGACGGGAGGAGGTTAAAATGATACATTTACTCGGATTAAACATTTGATCTGTCATCTACGTTCTATTACAAATAAAATATTGACATTTGCCATCTCCACGTCATTGCATTCAGTTTTTATTCACAATTTGTTTAGTGTCCCAACTTTTTGGGAATCCGGTTTGTATATCACCCTCAAGCAGCAATTTTGTGGACGCAGGTATATGGAAAACCTCTCACTATTTTGTGGAAGCTGATATATGGAAGGCCTCAATCAGTTGTTAGTTGAAGCTGGTATATCACCCTCAAGCAGTAATTTTGTGGACACAGGTATATGGAAAACCTCAATCACTATTTTGTGGAAGCTGATAGATCACAGCCCTCAATCAGTATTTTCTGGAAGCATACAAATGCACTATAATATACTTTCTATGTTAGAAAGTATACTATGTAACGGGATTAGCTCACGGGACCGCCGTCTCCTGGGATAGACGGGCGCTATAGGCACATAAAACACAGTCCAGTCCAAGCAAGTATGGTGCAACTGGCCTCAGCCAGTTTTATTGACTTTTGCAGAAAAATAAATATTAAACAAAACCGTTCAAAACAAATGAAATACCTGGCCGTCTGGCCACTACGTCTAAACAGGCAGTAGTTCTAACTATATGAACAACAAAACACACTGTTGTTTTTCACTTACACAGCAGGGTTCTTCCCAGGAGCAGAGAGAGCAGCTAGTGAGCTGTTTGCCCTTTTATAGCACACTCAGGTTCCAGGGTGATTAGCCACAGTTACTCTGAATACCTGGAGTGGCTAATTGGAGCAGGGACCTACCCAACTCTCCCTGCTCCAAGCAGCCAGGCCCTTTTAACCAGGTTTTTTAACAAAACCCTTGCAAATAGAAAACCTAGTTTTCCTTGCTGTCAATTCCCTGGCTGCTTTTTAGAACGTATAGGACAGGAACCTAGGTAAAATGTAGACTCCTTCTACCACTTTCCCCCTGGTCCTGTCACAATTATTAGTATATTACACCCCTCTGTGTATCACACCTAATCGATAGCACAAAGTTACCAGTCCTTAAAAGGACTTTTGTGGCCCTATTAGCTAGCCTTTGGTGTCCCTAGGTTCCTAACAGCCTGCCCCTGCTCCAAAATGCAACCTCTTTCTACACTGGCAAAACACATCATGTAAAATGGCTGCCAGATCGGGTTCTGTTGTAGGTTTGGGGGTGTGTCCATGTACTGAAACGTCTCAATTGGCTGTCCTGTCCCACCTGATGGATGTGTCATGGGCAAAAGTTTGGCGCAATGCAAAAGAATATGGCGCACGCGGACATCGCCATATGTTTACATGTTCAGGTGGAATCGCGAACGTGAAAAGTTCACTGTTAACTGACTGCCAGGCGAACTGCAAGGCCATCACTAACCATTTGGTTCAAAATAATTTTTTTCTCACTTTTCTCCTCTAAATCTAGGTGCGTCTTATCATCAGGTGTGTCTTATAAAGCAAAAAATATGGTGTCTTTTTTCTCTCCCTAATATTCTTTTCCATAACTGGGTATGAAGTTGATACTCAATTTTCACTATATTATTTTAATTTCAGTGTAGTAATTCGGTAAACATTGGTAGGAGGTTGTGGGAGGGGAAAATTTAACCTGTCTTTGTTCCTGCTCCTTCAGAGGTCTAGGGTCATTCTCCTTCTGGTGGTGTCATGGTGGAATCAGAGAAAAAGAATGACCAGTAAGACTAACTCTATTTTTTTTTTTTTTTTTACAGTTAGTTCTGTTGGTGTTCTTTACTTTGTAATGTTTAAACTATGGATTCATACTGATATTTTTCCAGTCTTAAATTGATTCCTATGTGAAAGCTGTCAAAAACTCATTCCCAGGCAAGCTAAAAAAAATGCTACAATGCCAAAAACAAAAACTGTGCATGCAGACTTAAACCCCTTAATGATTGTCCTGTTTTGGGCTTTGGCAATAATTTTTTTTCCCTTTTTTTTGTCATCGTACCATTTTAAGAACTGTAATTTTTGAAAATCTTTCCTGCAAAGTAACTCAATCAACAGCATGTGTGCACTCTTCCAATGACGAAGAAGCTGAACGTGCTCCTGGCCAAGTTGCTGGTACTACGGTCCCTCCCTTTCCATGTGGTGGACTTTGCATCTTTCAGAGAACTGATGGCTTGTGCCAAGACAAGGTGGAGATTACTTCTCCAAAAAGGCTGTACCAGCCCTGCACACATATGTTGAACAGAGGGTGTTCCAGTCCTGGAGCCTGTTGGTGTATTCTAAAGTTGAAGGCAGCACCGACATGTGGAGCTGTGACTATGGTCGAGGACAATTTATGTCTTTTATGGCCCACTGGGTAAATGTTGTTTCTGTCCAGCCACACCAGCAACTTAGCCAGGTGATGGCACTGCTGACTCTGCATTCTCAAGCTTTGAGTCCTGTGGCAATGTCCCCCTCTGCCTCCTTATCCTCAATCTTGTTCTCAGCCTCCACTGTAGGCACAATTTGGAGTGCTCCTTCAGCATACCACCTATGCGAAGCACGGCGGTGTCATGCTGTTCTGCACTCAGTTTGCATTGAAAAACTGTGTCACACAGGGCACTGCTCCACATCCTTCAAGAGGAATTCCAATCCTGGCTCTCAACTCGCCAACTGAAAATTGGAACCATGGTCACCGACAATGGGAAGAACATTGTGACAGCACTGCATCAAGGAGTGCTGACCCATGCGGCCTGCATGTCATGCCTGCAAGACATCCTGAAAATGGCCAGGAAACTGTTCATGCACTTCATCCACTCTTAAACTGCAAAACACTCCCTCCTTGAGCTGCTTAGGCAGAATAGCCCCAACATCCTGATATGCGACGATTCCACCTGTTGAAACTCCACCCTTCACATGTTAAACCGACTATATGAGCTGAGGACGGCCATAAGTGATTTCTTGATGATGCAGGTGAACAGAAGCATTCCCCTGTGTAACTTTGATGTTAGCCAGTGACACCTGCCATTTGCAGGTAATTTTTTTGTCAGTCACCAGGACTATGGGATGAACAACGTCATTCCACTCCTTTACATCCTGGAGCAGATGCTGATAAGTCTGGCTGGCCAGGGGACAGGAGATGTGGTGCCTACATCTCATGGCCACCTGAGCCCTGTGGGGGATAAACTGGATGAGGATGAGGATGAAGACATACAGGCACAAGCAATGTATACAGAAATGGGTGGTTTATCTGCACAAGTGACAGGAGAGTCGCAGGAGGAGTATGAGGAGCTGGAGAGCAATGAGGAAGGCTAGGTAGATGACCATGACATACCATGTCAGTATGGAGTGGAGATGAAGACAGGGAGTCCCTCCGAGTCCCAGATTCATGCTGAGTTGCTTGCGTAGTGACCGCTGTATTATCACCATTCGCCAGAGGGATGACTATTGGCTCTCCACCATGTTAGACCATCGCTACGGCTCCAAAATGGGGGCCTTTTTTCCACCCACTGAGAGGGAAGGTAAACCCAACTATTGTCAAGACATGTAGTCCTATGTAGTCTAGAAGTGTGGCATCAGAGCGAGTGTTTAGTGTGGCGGGGGGCATAGCTACCCTAAGGAAAACTTGCCTTTCCACCAAAAATGTTGAGATGTGAACATGAATCGGACATGGATCAGCCAGGGTTTGCACGTGTCATTGCCTGATGCAGCAGGCTAGATCATTCTGGGTGCCATACCAGAACTTTGTGAAAAAAGACCTATGTCTTCTGGCCACCTGCTTCAGCCACTATTCTGATGCTGCCACCTGCCTGATGCCTCTGCTGCCATCTTCTCCTGCTGCCACCCACCATCTTGTGCTGTTGCTGCCACTGCTGTTGCCCCCACCTCCCTACTCTGTGACTGGGCCATTGTGTTGACTCCTCATGTGGTTTCCACCCTCACCACTCTGTGACGGGGCCAATAGTGTCCATGTTTGGCCTTGTTGACATCACCATTTTTTTTACCATTCTTGTGGTCTGTCTAAAGGACGGAAAAATGAAAAACACAATGGATCTTCTCTTTGGAGCATCTGTAAGGCCTCTATCATATGGTCAATATTTTGCTTCAGGATTTGCTCATGATTTGGAAGCCAAAAGCAGGAGTGGGTACAAAACACAGAATACATACAAATATTCCAATCAAGTGTCATCTCTGTTTTGGATCCACTCCTGTTTCTTTTGGCATTAGCAATACTGATGGATTACTGACCAAATGTTGACCGTTTGAAGGCAGTCAATCAAAAGACAGGATCTGTGTTTTTGGGGTTGTTCTTGTGAGGGATCAGAAAAAGGGGAAAATAAATAGTGACATCAACACAAATTTACAGCTGACACAGTCTCCACTCTGTCATGGGGTCATTACTTGTATCAGCAGTACAATCTTGGGCCACTGCATGGTTCTTTATACCTGACACTAACATTGACCTTTAAAAAAAAATATAAAAAAAAAACAAAAAAACATTGACCTTAGTTCACACTTGAGTTATTTGGTCAGTTTTGGACCCGTAACTGACCAAACAAGTGAAGTGATTCTAAGAGCGACGCTTGTCAACTGCCTGTCATACTGACTCACTGTAGCTGTTTCACTGGTATAGCTGATTATCTATGCATGTTTCTGCAATGCACAGGCTCTCTGCATGCAGAAGATAGCTGATTTTCAACGTGCTTTGTCACTACACTAATACATTTGTATTGGGGGAAAAAATTGGGGAAAATTCAGCAAAGCATCCGAATCTACTTCTTTATAACTTTGGTAATCTCTATTAATAACCATTGTAGGAAGGCGCAAGGGTCCGTCATTGACGGAAGGTACGTGTCGCCGAGGTTCCTGGCCTCGGTGAGATAGAAACCAGTAATTTTGTGTGTCAGTGGCAGCTAGTGCTCGCTGACACTGTTTTACTTAGTGTGGCTGTAAAGCCAATCCGGGCCGGTTCTTATTGGGAGCTGCCAAAGCGCAGGTTGGGTGGCTGTTCCCCACGTTCAGGCCAGGTTTTGGGCTGGGTTTAAAAACCTAGCCAGCAGCTCAGCTGAGTGTGGTATGATCCTCCAAGTGATAGTGGAGCTGTGGAAGCTCAGTGTTTTTGGGAGCTGAGGAGATCTGCCATGCTGCAAGGCTGAGAGCCGCATGAGAGCCGCCTGCTGGGAGTCAGGCGCCCTAAAGCCTGCTGTGGTCTGCCAGGTGATTTATGTTGTTCTGGGGACTCTTGCTGTGTGAATTAACACCAGGACTCTGTAAAGCATTGTTTTTTTCTTTTCTGCCTTTATTGTGTAAATAAACACTGGACTTTTGTTTTTCAACCGTGGTCTTGCCTCTGTATTGCGTCCGCTTACCCTGCCTACCAGAGCAAATCCCTACACCATATATAAATATATTAGGGATCAGTTCAGAGATCTCTCCCATCATTTATTTATCCCTAGGTATGTGACTGTGACAAGGGGACATCCTCTGCGTCTGGAGGAAAGAAGGTTTGTATACAAACATAGAAGAGGACTCTTTACGGTAAGAGCAGTGAGACTATGGAACTCTCTGCCTGAGGAGGTGGTGATGGTGAGTACAATAAAGGAGTTCAGGAGGGGCCTGGATGTATTTCTGGAGCGTAATAATATTACAGGCTATAGCTTCTAGATTTCTGGAGAGGTTGTTGATCCAGGGAGTTATTCAGATTTTTAGGTAGAGAAGGAATCCAGTGAGTTGTAAATAAAAATCAATGCTTTGTTATAATAAATTGCATAAAAAAAAAAAATCCCTCGCTGTCATATGACGTGTTTCGACTGACAGGCGCTCTTAATCATATCATCTTAATTACATGCATGCAGTACTTTTTTTTTTTTTTCAGTCTAAAAAAATGTATCTTGGACAAAAATGGCTCAAACAGATGTGTATAACTGATGCACAGGATCTTTTTTTCTTTTTTTTTTTTTTTTTTTATGGGATCAATTGTTTTCTTTATTTTTCTGTTCTTCTGACCCATCAGAAGAATGGACAAATACCGGTGGTGTGAACTCTCCCATACTGTGCTGCCATGTTTCTTACTTGGCTTTCCACCTGCTCCCATCAGAGATTGATGGCGCATCCTCTGGATGTGCTGTAAATGTGTTAAATGGAAATACACCTTTAAAGGAAAACTCTGTGAAAACACATGCACTGTGAGAAACCAGTTATACATCCCATGCTCAATCCTGGCTTTATAACCATGTCATTACAGCCCTGGGCTGTAGATTGTGCACACTCTTTCTGTACAACCTTAGCAATAACTTGTAAATAACAATGGTGACACTGTGTGTGTGCTTTTTAGGGTCTGTTCACATGTTGCACCATATTACATTTTTATTTCTCATTTTGTTTATTCGAAACAAAAGCTGTAATACGACAATGACATACCAATAGAGCCAAAGGTTCCTGTTACTTTTGGGCCAGTTTCACTTGAGTGTGTGTGGTCTGGGAAATACGATGGCCACACTGGTCAGCGCTCGGCTAAGCCAAACTCACTGTATCATAGTGATTTATGAAGCTGTGATTTCTAGTCTAACTGCTGTAATATAAAATTAAGTACAAACAGTTGGTTTCTTTGGCTTTCTTCCCCTCACTTTTGGTCATTTTGGCTTCATTTTGTCCAAAACGCCACAAAAAAATAACACCTTTAAAGAATGCATGAGATTGACTGCATATTTTACAAGATCAAGGGCTCATGCACACGATCGTGTGGCCGGGCCCGTGCTGTGGACCGCAAATTGCGGCCTGCAATGCACGGGCACTGACCGTGGGGCAACCGCATGCGGATCTCAGACCCATTAACTTGAATGGGATCCGCATCTGGCAGTCTACACCGCAAAAAAGTCGAGTATGCACTACTTTTTTGCAGTGCGGAGGCACGGACAGAAATCCCACGAAAGCACTTCATAGTGCTTCCATGGACTTTCCATCCGTGCCTCCGTTCCACACCGCTCCGCATCTCTCGGATTGGGGAATCATTCAAGTAAATGGGTCTGCATCCGTGATGCAGGGTACACACAGCCGGTGCCTATGTATTGCGGACCCGCTGTATACAGGCTGCAATATAGCCATAGCCAGGCAACGGCCATGTGCATGAGCACTGTGTGTGTAGCCCAGTGCTGGACATAGAACATGCCTAGTGGAATTCACAATTATCCTGCCTCTGTATTATTTTTGCACTCTGATAGAAAAATTGGAGAACCTGAATTTAAGCCAGAAGACTGCGGGAAGAAGATGCAAAATGGAAATGATGCCCTCAGCAAAACTGAACCCAGGGCTGCAGCCCAGCTTATTGTAATTATCCTTGGAGACAGTTGTCTGTAATACTGCACACATTTTAAATATAGATCTTTCAACATCTTATTACAACAATTAGGTTATTTATCATTATTATTCTAGTATCATTGCCACTATAACGTGTATATATATATATATATATATATATATATATATATATTATTATTATTTTTATTATTATGAATCCTCTTAGCATAGGCCATTACTAATAGTTCTAAAAAAAAACTTTAAGTCATGTATACATTGGGGTGAACCTACAAATTGCTAACCCTCTGTAAAATAATACAATCTAGACAGGAGCACCCAGGAACAAGACTCCATCATTACATATGGAAATGTTCAGCTCATGCTGTAAATATGTGTTTCTGTGCTTTGTAATTTTGACAGTATGCATAGAAAGCCCTTTTTGGTTTCTGGCAAAAAATATTGAGATTCCCATCATGGTCTGAACTCACCCTTTTGATATCATATAACCAGTCTTCTTCTTCAATGCAAATGTAGATTTTTCCTAATCTGCAGGTTAATCACCATTGTGTCCCTACTTGATAACATAATTCTGTGAATAGACCTAAATCTACACGTGACGGTCAATCATGCCACTGACTTTAACAGATGGAACCGAAGTAAGCACAGACGTGCCGTTCACACACACATCTCAGTCTCTGACCTTGTGGACAAGTTCTCTGGATAACCTCTCAGCATAAGCTGGTATTACATGTGTTTTTCTAGTTTCCTGATGCAGGTTTAAACTATTACACTTTAACCCCTTAAGAACATTGCCAATTTTTGTCTTTGTGTTTTAATTTTTTAAAAGCCACAACTTTTTAAATTTGTCATTCATATAGCCACATGAGGTCTTTTTTTTTTTGTGGGACAAGTTGTTTTTTAATGGCACAATTGAATTTACCATATCTTGTATTGGAAAATGGGCAAAAATTATTTGTAGGTAACAAATCTATTTATCCTGTAATGGTGGCTAAAACCTACTTGGCTCAATTCGGTAGTAGAGAGTCCGTCGTGGCCATCTTGATTGAAGTGTGATGTCATCACGTCACTGCACGAGATTTTGCGCTGTTTCATCAATCAAGATGGCCAGGACAGCTTGTCCATGAGAAAATGGATAAGGTCAGTATGTATTTAATTTTTTTAAGCCCTGATTAACTCCTGAAAGGCCTCATTTTAATTTCAGATTTATATGTGTAGGGGTATAGTGGCTAGAATATTACAAAGAAAGTGCACCATAGGGTAGTATGTTCCAGTAAAAAAAAAAATGGAGGCTCACCTTAAAGAGTTTTGCTATCAATAGGCACAACTCTACTTTAGGTTTATCGAACTCGTGTGACCACTTGTCGGTTTATGCTGCCGTTGTATCCAAAAATTCTAGAGGAGATGCCTAGTCTTCCCCAAAGGCAATGTAGTAGAGATATATCAGGATTACGATGTGGTGCAAAATCACCGGCCAGGACATTCACATGAAGAATAATAAGCTTCTGCTTCTCTATTGAGTTTTTGATTTTTGTCAATAAAACAATGCGTTTCGGGGGTACATCAGATTAAAAAGGCATATACTTTATTTTGTGACAAAAACTGTGATCAGACCAAAGCCATTGTTTGGGCTCATATGGAGTTATTTTCTGGCCAAACTGTGGCAAAAAACTCATTCATTGAGAGCGGATCACATGATCACTAGTGTTGATCCTAAATATTTGAATTTCAAATTTTTATCGCGAATATAGGTACTTCGAATATTTGCTAAAATATTTTGAATATAGTGATATATATTTGTAATTTCGAATATTAGATTTTTTTTTAATCAGTACACATGATCCCTCTCTGCTTCTAGTTTGTGGGCCAATGAGAAGGCTGCAGTATATTTGACTTTAGGAGTAGTGTTGTTTGCGAATTTTCGTAATGCAAATTTTTCAACTTATATTAGACAAAGAAGATGATAGCACTATGTTTAGCTAAATTGCTCTATATTCTTTTTTTTTTTCAAAATATTCGCTATATTGCCATAACTGTTTTTTCGAATATTCGTAATATTCTAAAACAAGAATATATAGCAATATAGCAAATATTCGAAAAAAAGCTAATATAGAGCAATTTAGCTAATATAGTGCTATAATCTTCTTTGTCTAATAGTTGTCATTTTTTTCTCATCTGAAGTCCAGATTGGAAAAAAATTACAACTATAAAAAAAAGATTATAGCACTATATTAGCAAAATTGCTCTACATTTGTTTTTTTTTCGAATATTCGCTATATTGCTATATATTCTTGTTTTAGAATATTACGAATATTTTAAAAAAAAGATTATATATTGCAATTTAGCTATTATAGTGCTATAATCATTTTTTTTATAGTTGTAATTTTTTCCAATCTGAACTTCAGATGAGAAAAAAATTACAACTATTAGACAAAGAAGATTTTAGCACTATATTAGCTAATTTGCTCTATATTCGTTTTTTCGAATATTCGCTATATTGCTATATATTCTTGTTTTAGAATATTACGAATAGTTGAAAAAACTAAGTTATAGCAATATAGCGAATATTCGAAAAAAAATACGAATATAGAGCAATTTAGCTAATATAGTGCTATAATCTTCTTTGTCTAATAGTTGTTGAAAAATTCTCAATAAATACTCGCATTGCTAA
Source organism: Bufo gargarizans (assembly GCF_014858855.1). Lineage (NCBI taxonomy): Eukaryota > Metazoa > Chordata > Amphibia > Anura > Bufonidae > Bufo > Bufo gargarizans. The sequence continues at coordinate 59,401,519 of NC_058090.1, forward strand.
AATTCGCATTACGAAAATTCGCATATTACACGATCATTACCTTGCTGATTTTTTCGAGTCAAAAAATCGTAGAATATAACGAATTTTCGAATTTGCAAATATTCTATGAATATTCTATAAAATATTTGCGAAATATTGCGAATTCGAATATGACCCCTGCTGCTCATCACTAATGATCACAGGAGCTGCGGTCACATGGTGTGTTGCCATGGTACTCAAACAAGCAAAGCACTGAGTAGAACCAGCCTGTGTCGGGTTACGCACCACGTGATCGCAACAGCATGGTGTTGGGACGCTAGTTAGCGCACTGAGTATATATATTGTGGGGATTCGCTCTGGTAGGCAGGGTAAGCGGACGCAGTACAGAGGAAAAAACAAGGTTGTAAAGCAAAGTTCAGTGTTTTATTCACACAATAGGAAAAACAAGCCAAAAGTAACGGTGTTCAATTTTGGTGCCTGTTCACACCACACAAAGTCCACAGTGCAAAAAACCTTCACCTGGTCAGTCCAAGGTGAACGCATTGCACCCGCACTGAATCTGGACCTATTCATTTCTATGGGGCTGTGCACATGAGCGGTGATTTTCACGCATCACTTGTGCGTTGCGTGAAAATCGCAGCATGCTCCTCTTTGTGCATTTTTCACGTAACGCAGGCCCCATAGAAATGAATAGGGTTGCTTGAAAATCGCAAGCATCCGCAAGCAAGTGCGGATGCGGTGCGATTTTCACGCACGGTTGCTAGGAGACGATCATGATAGGGACCCGATCATTATTATTATTTTCCTTATAGCATGGTTATAAGGGAAAATAATAGCATTCTGAATACAGACTGCATAGTACAATAGGGCTGGAGGGGTTAAAAAAAAATAAAAACATTTTTAACTCACCTTAATCCACTTGTTCGCGCAGCCGGCATCTCTTCTGTCTTCTTTTGTGAGGAATAGGACCTTTGATGACGTCACTACGTTCATCACATGGTCCGTCAAATGATCCATCACCATGGTGATGGATCATGTGACGGGCCATGTGATGAGCATAGTGACGTAGTGACCTGTCAATGGTGCAGCGACTGTAACAAAATTGGGTACAAACCTCATATAGTACCCCACCATACCCAGGAACGACTTTACTTGCCGAGTAGTGACAGGTAGGGGCCAATTCCTAATTGCCTCAATTTTGTTCACCTGAGGCTTGATCATTCCACGCCCAATTACATACCCCAGGTACTTGGTCTCTTCTAACCCTATTGCACACTTTTTTGGGTTAGCGGTTAAGCCAGCTTTCCTAAGGGAGTCCACTACAGCCTGTACTTAAGGTAGGTGACTTTCCCAGTCGGTGCTATGAACAACGATATCTTCCAGGTACGCAGAAGCGTATCGACAATGTGGACGGAGTACAATATCCATTAGCCTTTGAAAGTGGCAGTTTTTTCTTTGGTAGCCTCCGTCAAGGGTACCTGCCAGTACCCTTTGGTGAGGTCCAACACAGAAAAATACTGGGCTTGGCCCAACTTTTCAATAAGCTCATCCACTCGGGGCATGGGATATGCGTTAAACTTGGACACCTCATTAATTTTGCGGAAGTCATTACAGAACCGCAATGTCCTGTCTAGCTTGGGTATTTATACTATCGGACTGGCCCACTCACGTTTTGACTCCTCAATGACACCCAGCTGGAGCATTAGCTGCACTACCTCCGTGATGGCTTGTCGCCAAGCTTCGGGTACCCGGTATGGTTTTAACCGGACTTTTGCCTGAGGCTTAGTGATAATGTCATGCCGGATTATGGACGTGCGTCCAGGGAGGTCCAAGAACACATCCATGTTCCGACTAATGAACTCCCTGGCTTCCTGAGCCTGTTTAGAGGAGAGGCTCTCAGCAATTTTCACTGCGGCAGCCACTTCCCCTGCTTCAGACCGAGGAGCCGAAACTGCTTCCCCTAGGAACCCTGGTCGTGGGCTTTCTTCTATACAGGTTTCCCTTTCCTTCAATTTTTTCAAGTACCTCGTAGGGCCCCTGCCACCTAGCTAGGAACTTACTGTCTACAGTCGGTACCAGAACCAACAGCTGATCACCCGGGTTAAAGTTTCGGACCCGAGCCTGCCGATTATAGACCCTACTCTGGGCTCGCTGCGCTGCCTCCATATGATCCCTTACCAGAGGTAACACTGTTTCCATCCATCCCTGCATCTGGGTGACGTACTCAACAACACTTTTGTGTGGTGTGGGTTGTTGTTCCCACGCCTCTTTGGCGATGTCCAATGATGTGGTCTGGCAGGTTCAGCCGGGTTAAATTCCCACTGATGCAAAAAAAAATAACTTGCTGGGGTCTAGACGCCAGGAACGGAGCGACAACCTCAGCCCACTGGTCTCGGGGTAACTTTTCCCTCACAGCCACCTTTTCGAATACTGCTAGATAGGTCTTGACGTCATCCGAGGGGGTCATCTTAGGGATCGCCGCACGGACATCTTTCGAGGCATTGTGGATGTTGTGGGATGCTCCTGCTGCTTGCAACACCATCACATGTTGCAAAAGTAGCTGGTTAGTTTCCTGCTGCTGCTTGATAGCCTCCCGCCACTGCAAGTTAGCCTCCACGAGGGCCTTCACGACTGCCTCCATTTTGTCCGGGTCGCAACCTTGCTGGCTTGATATAGGACATGCACTTGTGTCGGGGAAAACAAAAACTTGTCGGCCTTCAAGCCTGCCTCACTGCGTCTGCCCTCATCCGACACCAAATGTGGGGATTCGCTCTGGTAGGCAGGGTAAGCATACACAGTACAGAGGCAAAAACAAGATTGTAAAGCAAAGTTCAGTGTTTTATTCACAAAATAGGCAAAACAAGCCAAAAGTAACGGTGTTCAGTTTTGGTGCCTGTTCACACCACACAAAGTCCACAGTGCAAAAAACCTTAACCTGGTCAGTAGTTGTCCACCCGCAGTTAGAGGCCTGTTTCCCCAGCATGCGGCTCTCAAGACACAGACTCCACAGCTTCTCTGTCATGGAGGATAATCCACACTAGCTGAACGTGCTGACTGGGTTTTTATATCCCAGCCAAAACCCGGCCTAGAACCGTGGGGAACAGCCATCCACCTTGCTCTTTGGCTGCTCCCAATAAGAACCGGCCCAGATCGGCTTTACAGCCATACTAATAGCTGAAGTGTCAGACTGACACTTCATGGAAAAGCTCGGTTCTTACCTCACCGAGGCCAGGAACCTCGGTGACACGTATCTTCCGTGAATGACAGCCCCTTGTTCCTTCTTACAATATATCAATATCGATAGGGCAAAGGAAGAGGCTGGGGAGGAGTAAAGTGAAAAGAGGGCAGAGCAGCCTGGGCACCTACACACTGAACGCTGCCCCTGGGCACTTGCAAGTGCTCATTTGCATATGAATTAAACTTCCTTTTTCCTGCTGGTGCAAGTCTAAAGAAAAGAACAAAGGTACCATTACAATCCTGTATAGGTGTGCTACAGAGCCATGTAAGCACTGTATATGGCCATATGGAGGTGGCAGACTCCCTTTAAAGGCTTTATTTAGGCCAAATGGATTACATGTATTAAGTTTATATATCCAGTACATTTCACGTCTTTTTATGCTCTGTGGGTTCTGAATCGGTATTTGTTCTATGGGGGTAATTTTGAAACCAGAAAAAGATCCCTCATGGAAAATGGCCACATGTCTAGATACACTATGTTTCTGAAATCGTTTTTTTTTTACATTAGACCTGTGTTTATTTAGTCTATTTCTCAGGGTTTGTATTGTGCGTCCCACATATTGTAGCCCGCAAGGGCACTCTAGGATATAAATTACATGCGTAGAATAACAATCTAGGGTGCCCTGTATTTGTAAATTTCTTGTTCTTGATAAGTGTTTCCTGGCAGATGGTATTGCAGCATAGGAATCTAGTTTGGCCGCTTTTATTCCAGCTTTCTGTGTGGTGATGGTATATTCGCCTGTGGTGGTGGAACTCTTCAACTTACTGGGGGCTAGGATGTTCTTCAGAGTTTGGGCCCAATTATATGTCAGACGAGGAGCTCTTGAAATGATCTGGTTCAGAACTGGATCTTTTCTTAGGAGATACCAATTTTTGGTTAGGATGGATTTGGTCCGATTGTGGTTTTGGTTGTAGTTGGTAATAAAATTCATATGATAGGTGTTATTTTCTTCCTTTGGCTTAGATTTTGATAGTAAGCATTCCGCTTGTGTCAGTTCTGATTCTCGTTTTTTTGCCTTGGTCACAATCTGCTTGGGATATCCCTTCTCCTTGAATATTGCTGAAAGGATTTCGCTCTGGTGTTCAAAATCTTCTTCCAGGGTACAATTTTATCTTATTCTTTGAAATTGAATGGAATGTTGCTCTTCCGTTTTTTATAGTGGGTACTTTTGAAGTCAAGGTAGCTATTGCTATCGACTTTTTTGAAGAAAGTCTGAGTCATCATTTCTTTGTCCTGTATAAATATCTCAAGGTCTAGGTATTCAGTTCTAGTGTTGTGGTGATTCCATGTAAAAGACACCCCCCATTGATTGTTATTCAAATGTGCAATGAATTGTTCCATATTAGTATTTTCCCCTTTCCAAATGAAGATGAGGTCATCTATGCATTGTTTAAAGAAAATTATGTTGTCAGACCAGTAGTTGGTTTTGTAGATGTGGGTATCCTCGAAAGCACCCATAAACAGGTTGGCAAAACTCAGCGTGAAATGCGTACCCATCGCGGTACCCCATATCTGTTTGTATACCTGATCCTGGAAGTGGAACGCATTGTGCATTAGAATAAAATTGATGCCCTCAATGATAAACTTTTTTTGTTGTATAGGCATGAACTGGTCTTGAATTAAACCATTTCACTCCTAATTCATGTGAAATATTAGAGTAGAGAGATGATACATCCAGAGTGAGCCAGTTGTACGAATCGTCCCATTCTATATCTTTTAGTTCTCTTATCAAGAATGTGGAATCCTTGATATATGATTTCAGGTTCACTACATGTTTCAGTAAAAATAAATCTTTGTAGTGCAATAGGTTACAGGTCAAAGAACATACTCCTGATATTATGGGCCTTCCCGGCAGATTTTCCAGATCCTTATGGATCTTCGGGAGATGGTAAAAGGTGGCCAGAGTAGAATCTACAACCATTATTATATATTCCATCTCTTTTTTTTGTCCAGAAAAAAGATCCGCTGATTTCATCAGTAGCTGGAACTCCTCTAGGTCTTGTTTGGAGGGGTCGTCTTTGAGAGGAATATAATAATATGTATCCGATAGGTTTCCTAATGCCGTTTTTACATAATCTTCTTTGTTTTGTATAACTATATCACCCCCTTGTCTGCGTTTTGGATCACTATGTCCTTATTATCTTGGAGATGTTTTAGAGCTGACTTTTCATAAGGTTTTAGATTATGTTTTGTAGTAGGTTCAATGTTTATTTTACAGAATTCATCTGATACGATGGCGTAAAATGTATCAATGACATTCCCTTTATGATGTATAGGGTAAAAGTTTGAAGGTGGTTTAAGGCCTGAAGGGAGGCCCATTTTTGGGTGTTGATCCTTGTCCTTCGGTTGTGCTTTATGTGTATTTTTCTCGGACTGTTCTACAATCTTGAAGTGTCTTTTTATAGTCAACTTTTTTATGAATTTATTCAGATCCAAGAAAAGATCAAACTCGCTGATTTTAGATGTTGGACAGAACAATAGGCCTTTTTTGAGAAGAGAAATTTAGTTCCTAGTGAGTTGGTGGAAAGATAGGTTAAAGATACCTAAACTATGAGATTTAAGAGAATCCATCCTGTTTGTCTATATTGTTTTCTTTTTGTTTCGACCGCCTCTACAGCCTCTTCTGTATTTTTTCTTTTTACTGGTTATCGTCCTAGTGGTTGAAAGTAGTTTGTGATAGTCATGGTACTGGGGCCTTCCATGTTTGGCTATATTGCAGTAGGGTTTATCAATGGGGGAAGGGCTAAAAAAGAAAGAGAGGTAGATGTACCTGCAATTGAGTTCTGTATTATTTATGCCCATATTCGAGTCTTCCATGTTTGGGCTCTTTTTTTGTCTTTGTATGTTACTGGAATCCCGTTGGGGCTCCTGATTCTCCTTGTCAAGGGGGCTGGGGAGGTGGGTTGGAGAGTTGTGTACAGTAATGAGTGAATCTGCTTCTACAATTGATGTTTCAGATGGAACCGGGGAGGTAATTGTAGATTCTGTTGGTGAAATTGGATGTATGGAGAATTGTGTAGCTGGTAAATTTAGAGGGGCGCAGTTGGCCATGATATCTTCACTAAACAAGGCAGAGTGGGGATTGGCAGAAGCGCTTAGCGTTGTATTGTCCCTGAGTGTATTCCTGGTGGGAGAGAAAAGTGGACTGATTTTGTCTATGTTTTTGATGATAATTTTTGTATCTTGTTCTTCTGCATTTTACTATTGAGACGCGTATACAGTGCCCTTATTTTTCAATCAATCTCAGCATTAGACCTCTTGCACAAGCAATTAAATAGAGGTACCAATCCTTACAAAAATCAGAGTCCTCTTTAAATTAAGTCTCAAACCGCAGTCTGAGACCGTGGGGAACAATTTTTTTCTGGATATAAATGTCCAGGAATGTTGCATCCAAGTGGTGCTGAATTTCATCCAGCATTAGTTTCTCTAAATTGTTAAACATATTTAAAAGTGTTTTTTCATCAATACTTGCTGTTTCAATATGCTCAGGGTCCAGGTTGTATTCAGATCTGATCTTGGTACATTGGCTGATCAGTCGTTCTCGTTGTTGTAGTCTGGATGCTTTATCACCCCTAAGTACTGCTGTTCATTTTAATTTCAGATGCCGTGGTCAGCGATGAACCTTTCAGATGCCGCGTTCAATCACGGGAGGCGGCGTGATTGCCATTCCCCCACATACAATTGAATTTTCAGAATAAAATGTATTTGTGAAATTCGGCAAAGCAGCTGGATCGATTTTATTTTTATTTTTTTATAACTTCACTCATCTCTATCTGACATAACATAACTCATACCATATAATATATTTTTTTTATATTTCTGTCTACAGAGCTGAATGAGAGCTTGTATTTTGCTGGGTGAACTGTAGATTTTATTGGCACTAATTCGGTCCAAACAACTTTTTGATCACTGTTTTATAAAAAAAAAATTGTTGGACATGGTGAATAAAAACAGCAAATTATGATTTTTTTTTTTGCATAACAACATTCACAACACAGAAAAAATATTTTAATAGTTCAGACATTTTCAGATGTAGCGATACTTGTTATGTTTATTTTTTGTTATATTTATATGTAAAAATAAGAAAGGGGAATTTTACATTTTAATTTCAAAATTATTTGATTATATTTTTTTGTCCCCTTAGGGGAAATTAAGATATGATCTTCTGATAGCTTGTATCACAGACTGCAATAGAATAGTATTGTAGACTATGGGATTTGCACAGGCTGCCTGTCAGGCCATGACTGGGGCACAGCTTTTCCGGCAGCTCACAATGACAGCAATGGGAACCTTCATAAGGCCCCAGGCTATCATGGCAACCAGTCGGAGACCCTTAATTGGCTGCAATGGTTCCGATTCGAAGACAAGAAGAGCCCCCTCCCTCTGTCTAACCCCACAGATGCTGCAGTCATTATTTTTATTTATTTTTTTATTCTTTTTTTTATTTAGAATCAAACTATATATTCCATACAGATTAATATCCAGATCATTATTACTTTTATTCCTTTTTAACCCAATGCCTTATTACCCTCCCTCCCACTGTGGTGCGTCTCTCTAAAAAAGGGAGTCAAGGCAAAGAAATTTTTAATTTCCAAGCACCCCATATCCTGATCCATTTTTCCTCTATATTTCTTTGTTTATAAAGAACCTTTTTGTATATTTTAATCTTGTTAACCAAGTTAAGCCATTTAATCACATTTGAAATATTCTGTGAAAACCAGACCTGTGTTATCAAAAGTCTTGCCAAAAACATTACTTTTATCAAAAGAATCTTTTTATATTTATGACAGTTTACATTTGAGAGATCACCCAATATTCAGCATTCCACCATAAAAGGAATCACTACTTTCAATTTTTGGGTAATAAAGTCATCAATCGCAGCCCAATATTCTTTTAGTTCTGTACAAAGCCAGAACATGTGCATAAAGTCAGGTCCTGGTAAATCACAGCATGGACAATTAAATGTATTCCTTAAACCACATTTATTAAGCCATACTGGCGTAACATAAACTCAATGTAAAATATTGAATTGAACTAAAACGTAATTAAAGTTGTGGGACACTAGTCTTAAGTTGGACAATATATTCTCCCAATCATCTTCTTGTATAATTGAACATTCAGTTCCCCAAGCCCTTTGTCAAGGAGAGAATGTGTTATTAAAAAGTGCTTTAACTAATAATTTATAAAGGTGAGCAATCTTAACCTTGTGATCTACATTCCCCATTAATTAATTTAAAGGTGTAGAAGTGTCTACATCTAACAAAGACTTTACTTTAACACTGTGCAATACCGAATATAACTGAAAATACCTAAACCACGAAAAGTTTATTATATTCTCTTTTTGTGCTAACGCCAAAAATGAAAGCATTTCCCAATTCCTCACTACCTGTGCAACATAAAAGATATAATTTTTTTGCCAATACTGATCCCCTACCAATTCATCTAGAACCTGTAAATAATAATTGTGCCAAAGGGGCGTACAACCTAAAGATCCCTTTATTCCCAACCAATCTCTAATAGTACACCAGGACTTACTAAACAATTTCCCAACCTCTCTGTAATCCTGTTGTATATTAGACAATTGCCCATATTCCAATAGGGTAAACATGCTGTCATAGGAAGAACTTTTCACCAGGGTCCTACATAGTGGATAGAGATGAGCGAATCGAATCCCACGAAGTGGAATTCAATCCGAATTTCAGGATAAATTTGATTTGCCTAGAAGTCAAATTTCCTCGTGCTCCGTGTCAATCGATTTAACCTGAAATAGTATAAAAAAATTAAAAAATTTAAACTTACCTCCTCCATTTGCTCACATTGGCGGCGCGAGATTACATCATCACGCCGGCTGGTAAGTTTGATTAAAAATGTTTTTTTTAATGTTAATTTTACACTCAGATGCAGCAATCATGTATGAACGCAGCATCTGAGGGGTACAATTATGGGGGTGGCGCTTTCGCAGCTCCCTGTCATTGCACCCGGCGCTACTTACAAAAAAATGCGCTTAAAATATGGAAGGTTCAACCCTCCCTTTTCTATCGGCTTATAAAGATGTTCCACTTTAAGTCTTACATGCTTTCTTCCCCAAATTAGATCATTAATAATTCTCTCAGTTAATTTAAAACATGTATCCTCAATCCATATTGGGGAATTCCTCAGAATGTATAGGAACTGGGGTAGAATCACCATCTTAATTAGGAATATTCTATCGGCTCTAGATGGAGGGAGTCGCAATGGAATCAGATTAAGGTGCAAATAATTTTTAATCTTAGAAGATATCATCATACAAAAATATTCAAAGGAATCAGAAATCTTCAAGATATTAAGGGGCCCCTCATTGGACAGTTGAAGTCTGTCTACCGGCATAAGAGGTTTTTGACCAATTAATATCAAGACCTGAAACTCCACCAAAGGAGTTTACTATATGAATAATTATTGGGAGTGTAATATTGGTATTATGTATAAAAAAAATTGACGTCATCTACATATAAAGAAATGCGATCCTCCCTTCCCAGTATCCCAAACCCTTCAATCCCAGAGTCTTGCCTTACCCTAGCTGCAAGAGGCTCGATATATATATATATATATATATATATATATATATTCATACAGTCCTGATCAAAATTTTAAGACCACTTAAAAAATGGCAAAAAAATCATATTTTACATTGTTGGATCTTAACAAGGTTCCAAGTTGAGCTTCAACATGCAACAAGAAGAAATGAGAATGAGACAAAACATTTTTTGAGCATTCAATTAATTGAAAATAACGATTAAACTGAAACAGGCTGTTTTTCAGCTGATCCTAATTTTAGGACCACATGCCTTTAAAAGGCCAAATCTGTTGTTGTGCCTTTTCATAGGTAAAGGCATTGATATCCAATTTATTTTAGTCAAGATGAATGTTCATTACCTTTAAGAGCCATGCTCACTATAGTTACAATTTTGTATGTCTTGAGAAGGCCAAAGTAAGGTCATACAAAGGTTTCTGCTCTTTAGTGTTATTCTTCTCATGAGTGTACCAGTCTGAGAAGAGGCCTCCTTGTCTACTGATATATTTATGACGGGAGGTAAAGATAAGCTCTATGCAGCTGGTGATAATTACCTATACAATTAGGCATTTATCAATGAAGCAAATATATAGTATTCATGTATTCATTTAATGAACCTTAGTCCTTAGCATAAGACAATCAGTAGGACATATAATATATATTATACTGTTATATGTTATGAAGACGACATGTATCCAGTATATTATATATATTTCTCATTAGGAGAATCTTTGTCTCTAAAAGAGTGTCTGTGAAGATGTGTGTTTTGTAACAATTATTCACCTCTTTGGTGTAACAGGAGATACTGATATCTCTGAGAAAACAAAGCCAGTGAAGTTATTTACGATGCACCAATAAACAGTGTGAGAAACAGTCAGAAGAGACGCCTAGAGGTCTGTCTCTAATTGCTACAAGTGTCAGAGTTAATCCCTATAGCCTTGAATTAAAGCTTTTAAGGTCAATTGTATATTATACCTTTATTCAGACTTACAGAAGTTAACCCTTTATACTATGATGCAAATAGCTTACACAGCAGTGCCACCTGGGTATGAGTAGGTGACATTACAACAGTAGCAAAAGTGCATTCTGGGTAAGGTTATGATGTCATTTCTTATCAATGATCACACCCATCCGACAATGATTGGAAAGCTCCAAATTAGGAAGGTGTGTCTAACTGATAAGTTTGTGATCATAAACCATACACAGGACAGAGAACAGAGAAACACACAAGAAAGAGAGGAAAGAGAAGTAAAGCTGTCTAGAGGGGTCTATCAAGATGGAAGCCATGGTGAGATGTGCTATGATGGACCACCCAGCTTTCCTAGGAGCAGAAGTGAGATTTCTACTAGGACTTGGTAAGAGATACAGAAAATGATATTTCATTTTATTAAGACTAATTTGATAGTGTGGGTGAAATTATACCATCTAGATTGGCGAATAAATTAATTAATTAATTGATCATCTCCATATTGAGATGTAGTTTTAGGATATTGTGAGACTTCATTCTACCTGCAGAAGATTTAAGACTCATAATCTAGCAAAGCAGTAAATAATTGCTTAGATATATATATATATATATATTGATAGAACATTCTTCGCCAAGCTAAGTGATGGTTTCCCACAGGAAAGACTTATTTCAAGTCCTTTCCATTTAAGATATGGTCTAGCAAAGATCATATATCCCTGTCATTTGTCTTAATAGTCTTACCAAAGTCATATGTGTGAAAATAGTCCAGGATGGGGCGGAAGGATACAGTTATCTCTTCTAAGCTATATCCTTGAATGGATTTGCCCATGCCTGAAGTCATGTGATGTGTAGTTGGTTAGAGGGGGGAAGAATGTATTTAGCATTCCATATTGATGTCTAGGAATAGACATGCCCATCCTGATATCATGAGGTTTTCTCTGAACAAAAGTAATATATATACGTATAACTTACGTTCCTACTTTGATATCCTAACCTAATAATAGCTTGGTTATAATGTGACAAGTTATTTCCACTCACATGTATTGTTAAGCTTGTAATGCTATATATATTCATTTGCATGTATCATTGTGTTTATTTACTTATATATGTTTATAATCTTGTAACCAATAAATCTGCATATTTTTATAAACCTGTGTATTATTGTATAATGCAGAACTACATGTTTTATCATTAACGTCATCTCACGTCAAAAAGAACTTATTTATCTGAGGAAATAGTCGGCCTCAGATGTGAATTGTATCAATTAGGTTGTCTACGATTCACCAGGTCATGATTTTAAGAATTTATGACAAATTTTATACATTTAATTTTTTTTATAATTAATAATTTTTATGAACATAATTAATAATTCTTAATTGAATTATTACCACCCGACACTGTGCAAAGATGTTGATTCATTGTCATTTTCTGTCAGGTGTCACACGTTGTGATGGCAAAGGCAAAAAAACTCTCCCTTTTTGAATGTGGTAGGGTTGTTGAATTGAATAAGCAGGGTCTCTCACAGCACGCCATCGCTACTGAGGTGGGACGCAGTAAGACAGTCATTTGGAATTTCTTAAATGATGCTGAGGGTTATGGAACAAAAAAGTCAAGCAAAAGACCCCAAAAAAAGTCATCAGCACTGAGCCAGAGGATCCAATTGGCTGTCTGTCAAGATACTGGATGATCCTCGAACCAAATTAAAGCCCTTACTGGTGCTGACTGCAGACCCATAACCATCAGATGGCATCTGAGACTGAAGGACTTCAAAAACAAAAAACTTCTTCAAAGACCTCGTCTCCTTGAACGCCACAGAAGTGCTCGTTTGGACTTTGCAAGAGATCAGCAAACATGGGACATTCAAAAGGTGGAAGAAAGTTTTATTCTCTGATGAGAAAAAATTTAACCTTTATGGTCCTGATGGTTTCCAACGTTACTGGCATGGCAAGGAGATCCCACCTGAGATGTTTTCTACGCTCCACAGTGGAGGGGGCGCCATAATGGTCTGGGTGCTTTTTCCTTCAGTGGAACAATGGAGCTTTAGGAAGTGCAGGGGCGTCAAACGGCCGCTGGCTATGTCCAGATGTTTCAGAGAGCATTCCTCATGACTAAGGGGCCCTCGTCTGTGTGGTAACGACTGGGTTTTTCAACAGGACAACGCTACAGTACACAATTCCCGCAGGACAAGGGACTTCTTCCAGGAGAATAACATCACTCTTTTGACCCATCCAGCGTGTTCCCCTGATCTAAATCCAATTGAGAACCTTTGGGAATGGATGGCAAGGGAAGTTTACAAAAATGGACAACAGTTCCAGACAGTAGATGGCCTCATGTAAACGCTTGCATCAAGCATGCCGAAACGAATTTTTGAAGTGATAAACAATAACGGCAGAGCTACTCATTACTGAGTTCATGTTTGGAAGTTGGATTTCTGTTTTGGGGGGGGGGGGGTGTTAGTTTTTTGGGGGAGGTTTGGTCCTAAACTTTTGATCAGCTGAAAAACAGCCTGTTTCAGTTTATTCGTTGTTTTCATCAAAGGGACACTGACAGGCCCATTAAGCATATTTAGGTATATATATCACACTACAGGTCTCATAAAGTGTATTAAAATCATCTAAGTATCCCCCCTGTCCACCTTATGAATACAGAAAACTGAAGTTTTAAAACCTGCTTGAAGCTCTCCACTTGCGCCCAGCCAGCCGCCCCCAACTGCCGTTTTGAAGCGCCGCCCAGCTCATCAACATTCACTTTGCTGGGCAGCTATTACTGTCCCCGACGTCACAAGATCCGGCGCATGCCCAATACAATCCCTTGAGCAGATTGAAGACGCTTCAAGCAGGTTTTAAAACTTCAGTTTTCTGTATTTATAGGGTGGACAGGGGGGATACTTAAATGATTTTAATACACTTTATAAGACCTGTACTGTGATATATATACCTAAATATGCTTATTGGGCCTGTCAGTGTCCCTTTAAATTAAATGCTCAAATTTTTTTTGTCTCACTCCCATTTCTTCTTGTTGCATGTTGAAGCTCTACTTGGAACCTTGTTAAGATCCAACCATGCTAAATATGATTTTTTGCCATTTTTCAAGTGGTCTTAAACTTTTGATCAGGACTGTGTGTATGTGTATATATATATATATATATATATATATATATATGACTCACTACAGAGCAGGAGAAGCACTGCGAAGAAGCCTGACAGAGAGTCCGCGATCACGTGACCACATACGTCACGCTTCAAGCGCGCGAACCACGCCTCTCGGCGTCCTAGGCAACACGAGACGCTGCTTACTCCTGAGGACCGGACCGGACTTCAACAGCCAATTCCCGGCAACCAGCATTAGAGGACCGAAAGAACACAAGCGTCGAGAAGGGTAAGTGATCTCTGTAGCCAGAGACAGTGCGGGACGCCGCACCCAGGCACAGAGCACCCCCATTTTCTCCACAGAAGAATATATGTATTATAACCACTAAGAACATTTGCCATACATACAATATTCCAATCTGCAAAGACGCACTATCCTCTATCTAACAGCAAACTACTATCCACTAAATATCCCACCAACGGAACTACAACTATAGAAGGGGGACTCCCTTTTTTAATACTCTCTTAATACTCTATATAATGTTACATTCTGAACTTGATTTTATTTGATTTTACTGCTCAGTGGCAGCTTTATAAAGAACTGGAAGACCAATATATTTTTTTCCAATATTTTTTTCCAATATTTTACTTTATATGAAGGACTATTTTCTATGAAGGGCTTTTTACTCCCCATACTTATGTGAAGGATACTTTACTCACATCCCTTTTTTCCCCCCAAATAATTTTTCACAATATTTTTTCTAAAAGGATCCATCACCCCTCACAAATTGGTGATCACTTTATTATATCTATTTATCTTTTACGCATAACTACACACAAGCTTTTTATCTACATATTACATGAATACCAGAACCTAAATAAAATACACCCTGTTCCCAAACTAAGAGTGTGCCTGCTTATCCTTTATTGTTTGAAATATATATATATATATATATATATATATATATATATATATTTAATAGTAATGGGGAAAGTGGGCATCCTTGGCGGATACTTCTATTCAATACAATACTATTTGTCAAACTCCCATTAATATTCAAACTAGCATTAGGGGACTTATACAAAAGCTTAACCATGTTTATGAACCTGACTTCAAATCACATTTTTTCCAAAACCTTCCAGAGGAACCTCCACTCCACCCTATCAAAGGCATTGGAGGCTTCAAGAGACAGGATAGAGCGAGAGACCCCTATTTTACTGTCGTGGCCAAAAGTTTTGAGAATGACACAAATATTCGTTTTCACAAAGTTTGCTGCTAAACTGCTTTTAGATCTTTGTTTCAGTTGTTTCTGTGATGTAGTAAAATATAATTACATGCACTTCATACGTTTCAAAGGCTTTTATCGACAATTACATGACATTTATGCAAAGAGTCAGTATTTGCAGTGTTGGCCCTTCTTTTTCAGGACCTCTGCAATTCAACTAGGCATGCTCTCAATCAACTTCTGGGCCAGTTCCTGACTGATAGCAACCCATTCTTTCATAATCACTTCTTGGAGTTTGTCAGAATTAGTGGGTTTTTGTTTTTCCACCGGCCTCTTGAGGATTGACCACAAGTTCTCAATGGGATTAAGATCTGGGGAGTTTCCAGGCCATGGATCCAAAATTTCAACGTTTTGGTTCCCGAGCCACTTAGTTATCACTTTTGCCTTATGGCACGGTGCTCCATCGTGCTAGAAAATGCATTGTTCTTCACCAAACTGTTGTTGGATTGTTGGAAGAAGTTACTGTTGGAGGGTGTTTGGGTACCATTCTTTATTCATGGCTGTGTTTTTGGGCAAAATTGTGAGTGAGCCCACTCCCTTGAATGAGAAGCAACCCCACAAATGAATGGTCTCAGGATGCTTTACTTTTGGCATGACACAGGACTGATGGTAGCGCTCACCTTTTCTTCTCCGGACAAGCCTTTTTCCTGATGCCCCAAATAATCGGAAAGAGGCTTCATCGGAGAATATGACTTTGCCCCAGTCCTCAGAAGTCCATTCACCATATTTTCTGCAGAAGATCAATCTGTCCCTGATGTTTTTTTTGGAGAGAAGTGGCTTCTTTGCTGCCCTTCTTGACACCAGGCCATCTTCCAAAAGTCTTCACCTCACTGTGCGTGCAGATGCGCTCACACCTGCCTGCTGCCATTCCTGAGCAAGCTCTGCACTGGTGGCACTCAGATCCCGCAGCTGAATCCTCTTTAGGAGACGATCCTGGCGCTTGCTGGACTTTCTAGGACGCCCTGAAGCCTTCTTAACAAGAATTGAACCTCTTTCCTTGAAGTTCTTGATGATCCTATAAATTGTTGATTGAGGTGCAATCTTAGTAGCCACAATATCCTTGCCTGTGAAGCCATTTTTATGCAACGCAATGATGGCTGCACGCGTTTCTTTGCAGGTCACCATGGTTAACAATGGAAGAACAATGATTTCAAGCATCACCCTCCTTTTAA
Organism: Bufo gargarizans; assembly: GCF_014858855.1. Lineage (NCBI taxonomy): Eukaryota > Metazoa > Chordata > Amphibia > Anura > Bufonidae > Bufo > Bufo gargarizans. Next base: position 59,417,800 of record NC_058090.1, read on the forward strand.
CAGGTCAAGTCTGCCATTTTAACCCTATCAGCCTGACATAATGATCTCCAGCCTTGTGCTCGTCAACATTCTCACCTGAGTTAACAAGACGATTACTGAAATAATCTCAGCAGATCCTTTAATGACAGCAATGAAATACAGTGGAAAGTTTTTTTGGGGATTAAGTTAATTTTCATGGCAAAGAAGGACTATGCAATTCATCTGATCACTCTTCATAACATTCTGGAGTATATGCAAATTGCAATTATAAAAACTTAAGCAGCAACTTTTCAAATTTCCAATATTTATGTAATTCTCTAAAACTTTTGGCCACGACTGTATATTCGCAAACAAGTGATGCAGATTATAATGCGTACCCTTATTAGGAATAAAACCATTCTGGTCAGAATGTATTGTTGATGTAATAACCTTAGCAAGTCTTGTAGCGAGAACCCTTAAAAGAAGCTTTACATCAGTATTCAATAAAGAAATCGGCCTATATGCCTCCATATCTAAGGGATCCTTGCCTTTTTTTCAATATTAATATTACGGCTTCTGTCATTGATTCCGGAATGGTACCACTATCCAATGATTTCGTGAATACCTTTAATAAACAAGGGAGTATAACCTCCCTATATTTACGTCAGAATTCATATGGGAATCCTTCTGGAGGTCTTTCTCGAGCAAGCCTTTATTGCAGCCTCTAACTCCTCAGGGAGAATTCTTGATCGAGAAATTCTCTTTGAGTGTCCGTTAGGACTAGTAATGAGATGGAATCCAAATATGCATCCATCATTTCATCTGGAATATTCTTATCTGGTTTATATAAATCTGCAAATGCTTTATAAAGATTCCTTTTATAGAATCTTGATCTTCTATAATTAATCCTTCAGGTGAACGAATACTTGCTATCTCATTTTTTTTTGGTCCTGATTCAAGATTATCCTAGCCAACAATTTCCCTGGGCGGCCCAATTCAGCAAAGTATTTTTGGCCCCTAAATAAAGGCCTCTGCTGTGCCTTTATCCAGAAGAAAATTGGAATACACAAGGCTTGCGTTCTCCATAATTTCCCTATTTTCTTCAGTTTTATTCCTGGAAAATTATTTTGTAGCGCCTACCGCTAGTTCTTAAGTACAATTAAGTACATGGAAAGAAAGGGTGGAGGAATATAAATAAAGGCTAGAATACATAGTTTTCCAGCGAGATTTCCATAAAGAAAAACAAATCTACCTTGCTTACCAATAGAGGATGCCCGGCAGACAAAATCAATCCGCTTATGAACTAACACTGTCACTCCTCTAGAATATCTTAAAAAAAGGGGAGTGATAAGTCTGCTTGGCCCATCTCCTACTGCCTGACTGTCTCCTCAGTGAGGTGAGTCTCCACTAATCAAACAATCGCTGGTACGTGTCTCTGTACCAAATCAAGAACCACCCAAATGTTCCAGGTTAGGATTTTTGTTGACATCAAATCAATCAATAGATTCCCAGAAAAAGAAACTATTCAACTTCCCCACCTCCCATCCTCTCCTCCAAAGAGACGCACCACACTCCTATAACAAAGAGAGAGGTGAGTGCGCTATAGCGCACAAGACGAGACCTGGCAGTGAGGGCGGATGCGGCGCTATGCTGGTGGGTGCCTGCTCCCTCTGCGACGTAGGCCAGAGCTGGGACCCATGGTGCTGCAGTGTTCAGACGATGGTCTGCCATACTGCGGTGAGGTCACGGACCCAATTCTGACAGCTGGACTTGCAGTGTCCCACATATGTGTGTATGGTCCACTCCAAATTGTTATATATAGTATGATGTCATTTTTCACTATTCCTTTGTCTATGCTGCTAAATCCATATTACAGGCTGGTAACATGCATTACATACTTCCACCATTAGAGGTCACTATTACACCATTTATATATTGCAGCAACAGGAAGTTAGAGGGAGATTAGGAGTTGGGAGGAAGGAGAGGAGACAGGCTTGTCTCTGTTTTCCCAGGCCTAGCCCTGGGAAACAATTTACCTCAACCTTTGAGTCCAAGACTAGGACTATCTGATCCTACACTGTAGATTAACCTTCTGGGGTATAAAGTGATTCATCACTTTGAGGAGTGCAACCTTTTAAAATAATGAAGCAGAGAGTTTGCCTGCCATGAGGGAGATCGCCCTTGGGTTGCTGGATTACTGAACTATAGATTATTGGCTGTAAGGGGGGAATATTAATTACGAATATTATGCGAATATCGATAATTAATATTCATAAATAGGAGGAGCCGTCTAGTGAAGACTCCGCCTATTTATACCTTTATATAACAATAACAACAATATTTCTGCTATACTTTACACTAATCACTATACTAGCTGCATGCGCCTTACTTACTACCGCTAACAAGTACACACTACACAAAGGGTACAAATATTACGGTATTTATTACAATACACTACGCACGCAATACTGACAACACAACACTAAATATACAGTACTCAACTACACTACACGTTCCCAAATTCCACCCACAAACTAACTATACAATACACACATACAGGTATAACAACCCACCCCACCTGACTACTTCTATCCCTATGGTGTACGACGAGGATCTACGGTGGTCGTGCTGGGGTTAAGCAGACCACAAACACAAAAGGTTGTCAATGGGGAGCTGTACAGCAATGCAGGGGTGATTCTGCAAGTGTACAGTGAGGGGGGGGGGGGTGTGTGTGCAGGGGTTAATAATGCACAGATAATAACCAGGGGAATGGGGGTATGGCAGGGGTTAATCAGGGGCACAGAATCAGGGGAACCAGATAATAACCAGGGGAATGGGGGTATGGCAGGGGTTAATCAGGGGCACAGAATAGCCAGGGGAATGGGGGTATGGCAGGGGTTAATCAGGGGCACAGATAGTGGGGGATAGTGGGGGGGTTAATTTTGTTGGTGGGATAGTGGGGGGTTTAATGGGGTTTCGTTGGTGGGATAGTGGGGGGGTTAATAGGGTTTCGTTGGTGGGATAGTGGGGGGTTAATGGGGTTTCGTTGGTGGGATAGTGGGAGGTTAATGATACTTAAGATCCTGCTCGTTGTCCAGGGGGGCTCGTCAGTCCAGGGGATGATCCTTCAGGGAGGGTGGGCGGCCGGCTCTCTTCTGCCCTAGTGTCGGGCCAGCCGGACTTATATGTCCAGCCGCCCGCACTCCGTGCCGCCCACACAGCGGCGCGCGAGCGCGCACCACTGTGAGGGACACGTGGGCCGGCGCGGTGAGATGACGTCACCGCGCCTGCCCGCGCATCCCTGCACGCGCGCCGCAGGGCCGCGTGTACTTGCTGACAGGCGGGAGATCCTTTGATCTCCCGTCTGCAGCTCTCGGCATTCCGGACATCGCAATGGTAATTGCGATGCCGGAATGCGCATAATAGAGGGAGCGGAGGTGTCTCCTCTTTCTCTATTATGCTATCCAGCCGGGCTGCAGATAATTAGAACAAAAGGATTCAAATTCATTAGAATTTGAATCCTTTTGAGGTCACCAGAATGATCGGACCTTATCCGGTCATCCTGGCGCCTTTACTCAGAATACATCAATGTGAATGCTTGGGCCACATTCACATTGATGCATCTGGGTCCATGTAGGGGGGGGTTTATGTGATATGGGGCTGTGTGTGGCATATTCAGGGGGCACATTAATTCAGGGGGCATGAATTTCTTGAAGGGGCACTTATATATATATATATATATATATATATATATGTTGATTGAAGGGGCACATATATATATATGTATATTGATTAAAGGGGCACATCACATATTAAAGGGGCACATATGTATATTAAAGGGGCACATATATATATACATGTATATATGTATATGTATTCGCGGGCCACACTATATGAATTCCCACAGGGGCATGGATGAGCCCCTGGGGAATATCGGAGGCGGATGGGCGCAGGTGCTGGGCACATCTGCGCACATCGCCCTCTGCACCGCCAATACATACACATACATACACCCATACAATACGCGCCACCCTTCCTCAACAATCCCCCTGTTGTCGGAAATACGACAATGTCTTGGGGGGAAGGGTGGAGGCATCTTTGCCCCCCTCAACCCCATCCTTGGTGATGGTCCAGGAAAACCGGAGTGCACCCTGTCTCTTAGGTACCTAGACATCATCTAACCCAATGACTTCCTCCGACCTGCCCTTCACCGTAACCGACTCCCCCATCCACAGGATACACCGTCGTCTTCTTTTCCCAGGAACTCTCTTCTGCCTTGATTTTTACGGTGTCAGCCCCTCCTACTGTCATCTCTTTCTGGATTTCCGGAGTGGCTTGAACCTCGCAGTCTTTGACTGGTCTTTCTTCTCACTTCTTCCGGTGTTGGTCACTCCTGAAGTTTAGAATGACCACACCCTCGTCATCTCTTTGCATTGCTGCCGATCTTCAGGTGTCGTCCACGCCCAAAGAATCTGCAGTGGGTCCACCCTTGCAGTCTCAGTCTCCATTCTGCGCAAACTCTCCTTAAGCATGTCTTGTTCCATCTTGATTGAAGGATGGGTGCAGTTCTCCCATGGACAGCTGAATCGGTCTTTACAAGGCAGGTCAGATATATATATTTCTTTGCTTCAATAGAGGTGATGTCACGGTACCTAAATTCTAACAACGGGAATACCTCCGTTACACTACACATCCAAGTTTTTCCTCATGATCCTTACCGTTCAGGGGTCAAAGTGGCAAATGGCAACCAGAGGGGGCCTGTCCCTATCGTGCCCTATTCTATCCCCATTCACACCACCTATTTACACATTAACCCCCAACCCCCCCCCCCCCCCAAACCCAAGAGTTCAGTCCAATTGTCCTGTCCTTTGGATGATTAGGCCTCAGGACTTCTTGTGGAGTCAAGTCCTGAGCCTTCGGCGGTTGACTTCGTGAAGTGCCGTCTGGTTCTGGTTTAGTTGGTCCGTTAGTCTCTTGACTCTCCGATACATCCACCATAGTCCAAGGTACATGAGTCCAACCAGAACCAGAAGCACTATCACCGGGTGTATCAATAAATTGAAAAATGACGTTGCCTTAGGACTATATCCGAAAAGACTCTCCCACCATGAAACCTTTGAGTCCTTGTCCAATGCTGTGGCAACCGCGATAATCTTTGTTCGGTCATGGGTGAGTTGAATGGTGGCTTGCTTCTCCGTCTCCCGAAGACATTGTATGATCTCTTCCTCTTGGCTAAAATCCATCAGGAGATGTCTAAGTTCTTTGCCGAAACCAAGAGGAATCTTCTGAAGTCTTACAGGAACATCAGGGCGGATGTCAAGTCTTTTCTCTGGGGTAATCGGGGTTCTTCCCTCGGTGTTCCAACACTGGTGTCTGAGCATCTGCTCCCGACTACCCTGACATAGGATGGCATTCTCCCTTATCCGACATCCCTCTGTATCAAACAAAGAGGGATGGCCCTCCTCATAGGTTAGAACGCCCGAGGGGAGCTGGGGATGAAGCACCGTCTGGTTGTTAATCATCGTTCCTAGATTGATGACACTGTATCCTTGTCTGATGCGACCGGATACAGGTGCCAGGGACGAAGCAGTGCAGGTTAAATTTTGACATCCATGCCACTGAACCACCCACCAGTTGGTGTGATTAATGGCAAAAGGAGAAATCAGTGGACTTATTCGCTGACGGAGGTTGAATGGGAAGTGGCCGTTATGAAGTGCCGTGACAATATGTTTAAGGTTGTCCGAGAGTTCACTTTGGACCTGCGTACACGCCAGAGCAAGCTGAGCCCGATCCTGCTCCTCCAAAAGACCCACAACTACCCTCCTAAACTTCTCACGTATAGCAGAAGATAGAGAGGTAGTGGCATCAATGTGCGAGTGTTGTAAACCCTCTAAGACGTGGTCTACATCAATCTGGGTCTTGAATCCCTCCCCGGCGTGTTGCGCAACCTCCCCAAGCTTACTTCTCAGGACTTCCATATCCATAGTGCTCAGGGCACCCACTCCCAAAGCACCTCCGCCAAGTCCCATAGCCACCAGGTCTCTCCTCCCCCTGTTCTTCCTGAGTCGAGAGTCGTCTTTCCTGACCTCTTGCCCCGCCTCTATCCAACCTCTTACCATGTCAATTTGGTTCCTAACGAACTCCTCACACCTGTGATCCCAGTGATCTACTCTGAAGTCATCCACGGAAATTCTCCAGGTAAACAGGATGAATTTTGCATCCGTGATGATCTTCCAGGGGGATGACAGTTGAGGAGCTACAGGGTCTGCCAATTGATGGATAGGGGTGGTGCAAGAGTCCGAATGTGGTCTTACTGGTTGGAGACCTTCTGTTTCGTAGGGGACCCTTACTACCCTAACACAGACCTGTCCCCGTCCTTTGAATGGATACCATTGTTCGTCTTCTCCAGCCTGTAACACTAGTTTCCCTACGGGTTTGGTTTGAGACGGATAGACCCATTGAGTAAAGGTCCAGCACCCTTCGTCGGCTGCCTCGCAAAAAGGCCACTTGAATGAACCATCTATATTGATGTCAAAGTTAATGTCCCTGCCTCTGGGGTCTGTCCAATCGGAAGACACATACCTACCCCAGTATTCCTCAGTCATAGGGGTACCATCCATCCATACATCCACTGTAGGGGTGTCCACCCCATTACACACTAAATCCCACCTCCAGGGATTAGTGTCCAACATAACCATCTGGGTATCCTGTTCCCAGTGGGCATAGGTGACGAAATAGTATCCCGTCACCTCAGGAACGCAGTTGTCTCTCATGATCGTAATCATGAAAGACCGTATGGATGGAGACCCCTTTAACTGCGTATACCTTGGGTCCTTGGCATCGGTCCGTACCTTTAAAACTGTGGCTCGATACAAACCCTCCAGTTTTACCGGACCACTCTGATCATTCCAGATGGCCTGATCAGAGTCACTGCAATTTAACTTTAACATCATTATGCTGGTTCGCAAGTAATCTGTGGATACATGTCCCTGTACATAACTGGATTCCCTGGTGATAATCATCTGGGAATCCCTCAACATACAATAAGCCTTCAGGGTGCCTTTTACCGGAATGGGCCTATCGAAATATGTCCTAACCCTCAACCCGTTTCTGCTATCCTTCCCTAGGAAGGTAGCTTTCAGGATATACCAACCGCTGTACTCTGCCCCAGTGACATCTTCAGGACTCAGCAAACCCTCCTTTGTACACAACACTGAGGTAGTGTTGGCTCTCACTTGCTGGTAAGGGTGCAGGTGTGGATTCCTAGACACCCATCTTAAGGATTTGATAGGTACAGGGTCCAAGTCCTGAAAATGCCTGTATTCCTTGAGACAGAGAGCGTGCAAGTCATGTTGTATGGCAGACACATTCTCCACCGGGGTATAATGCTGAATTACACCGTTGGCAAAACCCTCTCTCTGGAAACCATACAGATACCATTGACCTGGTGTAAAGGTAACGTTCTCGTATGGTTCCAGGATTTTGCCACCCAAACATTCCACCATTAAAAGGCTGGGTCCATCAAGTGATATGCTGGTCATACCAATATTAGTCCCCAGATCCTCCCCTGAAGAGGCTGAGCCCGCCATCAACATGCTTACCACCAGTGTCACAAGCTGGATACGTATCCCATTCAGAGGATGCCTAGCTCTTCCCTGGCAGTGTGGTCCCATGGAGTGTCTCCCTCTTGTGTTCTGCAATGAGATGGAATGTGTTTAAGTGTATTGGATTCACCTTCTACCCACCAAGCCCTCCCCCCCCCCCCTCACCCAACTCGGAAAGGTATTCGTTATTGAGTTGGGGAGGCTCGGGTGGCTTTGGCCTGGTCGATGTGAATCCAAAAAACTTCCTGGCGTCTACGGGATTTCTTCTTGCTCGTGATAGGCCTTTGTACCTTCAGCATGGTGTCCCCCATCACTTCAAGGACCTTGTACGGTCCTTCCCAGTTTGCGTCCCATGGGCCGGCCCGACGAAAGACTTTCACCATTACCATTTCTCCTACAGAGGGCATAGGTGTTTCCCCCTGTAGATACGGTTTGTGTAACCGTATAGCTGCATGAGGCAGTAACTCCTTCAGGTTCTGCTGAACCTGTTGAAGAAACAAGTCCCTGGCGATGGCGTTCTTCGTGGGCTCCGACACTTGGGGTTCGTTTGGTAGACATAGGGGCATCTTACGTCCGGTCATGAGTTCAAATGGGGAGATACCAGTACTAGAGGCCTCTGTGGCTCGGATACCCATTAGCACAGCTGGAAGGGAGGTTACCCAAGAGGAACCTTTCTCCAGCAATGCCTTGGAAAGCCGGGTTTTGATGGTCCGGTTCATCCGCTCCACGATGCCCGCTGACTGAGGGTGATAAGGGACATGAAACCTTTGCTTTATGTCTAGGAGACCACAAAGCGCTTTCATGACCTTACCCGTGAAATGGGTCCCTCTGTCGGATTCTATCAATCTGGGGATCCCCCATCGTGACAGAACTTGTTCCCAGAGAACACGGGCAGTGGTGGAGGCCGAATCATTGACCGTAGGGATGGCTTCTACCCACTTCGAGAAGACATCCACTACCACCAGGGCGTAACGACAGTTACGACTCCCAGTTGGCAAAGGTCCGATGAAATCAATTTAGATAGCGGACCATGGACCATCAGCAGGAGGAACCCGCTGTAACACTGGCTTCAAGGCAGATGCCCTTGGGTTAACCTGAGCACACACCAGGCACTGTTGCGTAACCTCCTCTACTGTGTTGGACATTCCGGGCCAGTACAATTTGTCTCTCAGGAGAGGCAAGAGCTTATTCCGGCCAAGATGTCCAAACATTTGGTGGTTCAACCGTGTCAGCTCTGCTTGCAGTTGCTGTGGAACCACCGGGAGAGGAAGCGACTGTGTACCGGTGTCGTAACACAGGATCCCCTGTTGTAAGGACCAGGGATGCTGTGGTACTTGGATGTGTGTCATTAGAAGAGGATCCTTAGCTTGTTCCTCCTCGAATGACACCGGGCTGTCACTCAGATGGGTATGTGCTGCAATCCGGTATGCGGGCAGTGGCTCAGTGCCTGGTTCCCTAAAGGTCCCAGATACTGCTGCTAGTTTTGCCAGTTCGTCTGCCTGGTTGTTACCTATTGTCAAAGGTTCATCCCCTTTTTGATGCGCCAGGATTTTTATGATGGCTGCTTCCGCCACGTGTGCCATACCCCACTCCCACAGCTCCTTCAGGACTGACACATGAGCCAGAGGTTTGTTTTGGCTGTCCACAAATCCTCTTCTCTTCCAAACGTCCAGGTGCAATGTGAGGGAGCGAACTACATATGAGCTGTCGCTATATATAGTTCGTTTCCCTGGAGGGTGAAGAAGCAGAGCCTCTTTAACAGCCTCCAGCTCTGCCCGCTGTGCTGACATGTGACCAGGTAACCGGACAAGACTTTGGGTACCAGTGGTCTCATCCAGCACAGCAAAACCTGTGACATATTCCCCATCCAGATAGAACCGAGAGCCATCAACAAAGATGACTCTGTCATCTGGATGCTTGTCAGTCCTGAACATCTGTGGAGAGTCGTCCATTACCGGTTGGCCACAGTCATGTTTAGTTCCAGTCAGGTTAAGCAACTGGGACAGAACATACTTGGCCTTGTGGTCCACCTGCAGATTCCGGCCGCTGAGATCCATGATCCATCTCCCGAATCTCTGTTGGGAGACTCCAGGGAGAGTATCACGGAGCAAAAGGGTGGTCTTAACAGCATAGTGTATGGCTGCCAATTGCTTGGTGCATTCATCGAACCCTCGTTCGACGGGCGAGAGCAGCCTGGAGAAATATCCCAGCGGTCTGGTCTCGTAGCCTACTTTCTGTACAAGGACCGCTGCGATAGACTCGATCCCTGCATGCGCCTGTATGGCCAGTTCCCCATCTGAATGTGGAGTGGCCAACACAGGCGCCGAGGAGAGGTCCCTTTTCAGGGTTGAAAAGGCCTCTTCCTGCGCATCGAACCATCCTTTGATTGAGGGTTCCTCTCCTCGAAGGAGTTCGTAGAGAGGTCTCGCTTTGGCCGCAAAATCCTCTATGAACTCCCTCATGAAGTTGGCAACCCCCAGGAATTTTCTCAAATCCTGAAGGGTACCAGGCCTGGGTAATTTTACCATGGCTTCCACACGGGCCGTCATGATACCTTTGGTTCCACAGGAAATTTGGACCCCAAGGAAAGTTACCTCTGCTTTAGCCAGATTTGCCTTATGGGGACTCAGTTTGAGTCCTGACTTTGCCAGGAGTCCTAGCAGCTCTTTCAACAGAACCAAGTGTTCCTCCATGGTTTCTGTATGCAAAAGCAAGTCGTCCACGTATTGTAAAAGGCATTCCGGTCGTGAGAATACACTCAGCACAGCCGCCAATGACTGATGGAAATACGTGGGGCTGCTATGGAACCCCTGGGGCAGTACCGCAAACATGTACTGTTTGTCCCCCACCGTGAAAGCAAATTTGTACCGACACGACTCCGTGAGTTCGATGGAGAAGAACCCGTTGGCAACATCGATGGTCGAGAATACGCGGCTTTTGCCACTTATTCTGGCCATGATGTCGGGAGTTTGGGCCACCACTGGGGCTGACATTGGGGTGTAATTGTTAAGGACACGGAGGTCTATGGTCAGCCTCCATGCATTCGTGTCCTTTTTCTTAACTGGCCAGAGGGCATTGTTGCACTTTGAGTTGCCCTCAATGACCACACCCCTAGTCTTCAATTCAAGGATTGTGTCCATAATTGAATGGGTGGCCTCTGGTGGAAATAGATATTGGCGTTGAGGTGGAGGATCAGGACCCTGTATGTCTACCAAAACGCCAATCAGTCTGCCACAGTCATTCTTACTTTGGGCCCACAGATCAGGGTGCTTGTACACAATAGGCTCAAGGTCTGGATTGTGTGAGACCTCAGGCCACTTGTGTTCCAGCACATCAGTAGAGTTATCTACTGCTGGCAAAGGTGGTCCCAGATACTGGCGTTGAATGACAAACACCTTGGCTCGTCTGGGACCTCTCCACACAATGCAATTTGCCAGATCCAGGATCCACCCATTTTGTGTCATTACATCGGTTCCGATAATGTTATCAGAACCGGGGTAATACCACATGGGTATCCTGAGGGTAGTGCACCTGGTAATCTGAATGATTACCTCATCAATTCTGTGGGCCTTCACCCCCCCTTGTTGGTGATCAAATCCGATCACCACACACTGAGGGCTGTTGGGGAGTAGATCATGTTTGATATTGGTAATGGAAATTTCCGCCCCAGTATCAAGCATGATTTCCGTTTCTTTATCTTTTATCATGGCTTTTATATGCGGTCTCCCTGAAGGATCCAGTATGATTGGACATACTGGTGCCAACTCTTTAGGGACCCCTAATCCTCATTTGATATCCACCAGACTCCCAGTAGCTATTTGTGTGGTACATACTGCCACTCTTGCGCTCTGTTCCTGATCCTTAGGTGTGGAATCTCTTGATTCCACGCCCCCTGGGACATTCATGACCGCCAAGCATTTTGGTGCTTGCCCTGATGAATGTCCCAGATTCATATCAACCTGTCCCCCCACAGGCCTGGCAAAATTGGGTTTCATCCTGAAACCGTTAGTATTGCCATTTTTATCCGAATTTGTCCGGTTAATGTTTAACCACTGTGGACAATTTCTTTTTATGTGCCCCTCTTGTAAGCACAGGAAACAACAAAAGTTTCCTGCCCTTTCCAACGGTGGGGCCGTGGGGCAAACGGTGGATGTATACCTCGTGTGTTGTACCCGTTCGTCTTGTGACCTACCATATACAGGCACACGCTCCCTCACTTTCACAGACTTCTTACTGAGCAGTATGTCTTGTCTACACTGCTCAATAATCATGGCTGCGTCCGTGAGGGATGGCTCCCTAGCTGCACTCAGCCGGATTGCAGTATCAAGATATGGGAATTTTTCCACAAACATGCGCACCATGCCTTGTGGAATCCCAATACCCTGATCTTTGGTAACCCTCCTGTACATTGCTTCAAACCGACTACACAATGACAAAGGTTCATCATGTATAGTAGGCTTGAACTTTGACAGGACCTCTGGAGTGACATCCCAGTGACCCGTGGCCAGTCTCGTGAGTATGGAGAGACGTTCTTCCTTTTTTGTTGGTGGCATAGTGGGGGGTTAATGGGGTTTCGTTGGTGGGATAGTGGGGGGGTTAATAGGCTTTCGTTGGTGGGATAGTGGGGGGTTAATGGGGTTTCGTTGGTGGGATAGTGGGGGGTTAATGATACTTAAGATCCTGCTCGTTGTCCAGGGGGGCTCGTCAGTCCAGGGGATGATCCTTCAGGGAGGGTGGGCGGCCGGCTCTCTTCTGCCCTAGTGTCGGGCCAGCCGGACTTATATGTCCAGCCGCCCGCACTCCGTGCCGCCCACACAGCGGCGACACGTGGGCCGGCGCGGTGAGATGACGTCACCGCGCCTGCTCGCGCATCCTTGCACGCGCGCCGCAGGGCCACGTGTACTTGCTGACAGGCGGGAGATCCTTTGATCTCCCGTCTGCAGCTCTCGGCATTCCGGACATCGCAATGGTAATTGCGATGCCGGAATGCGCATAATAGAGGGAGCGGAGGTGTCTCCTCTTTCTCTATTATGCTTTAATTATCTCCAGCCGGGCTGCAGATAATTAGAACAAAAGGATTCAAATTCATTAGAATTTGAATCCTTTTGAGGTCACCAGAATGACCGGACCTTATCCGGTCATCCTGGCGCCTTTACTCAGAATACATCAATGTGAATGCTTGGGCCACATTCACATTGATGCATCTGGGTCCATGTAGGGGGGGTTTATGTGATATGGGGCTGTGTGTGGCATATTCAGGGGGCACATTAATTCAGGGGGCATGAATATCTTGAAGGGGCACTTATATATATATATATATATATATATATATTGAAGGGGCACATATATATATATACATGTATATATGTATATGTATTCGCGGGCCACACTATATGAATTCCCACAGGGGCATGGATGAGCCCCTGGGGAATATCGGAGGCGGATGGGCGCAGGTGCTGGGCACATCTGCGCACATCGCCCTCTGCACCGCCAATACATACACATACATACACCCATACAATACGCGCCACCCTTCCTCAACATTGGCAAAGGAAGATAACTGACGTTTATCAGGTTTTAGTCACCTTTTCATTAGGTGGAGAGTTTCTAAGCTACAGGCTGCCCACCATAACCAAGGACAGAAAGGCCATCTGTCAGAATACTTACAGAAGATCTAAACTACTATTGAAAGGCTGAGTAACAAAAGCAAGATCAGGAACCAAGTACAAGTAAGAATATCGCCTCTACAAAAGTGAGCTGGAGCTAACCTATACACTTCACCTCAAGGAGCCTGCTAATTTGGATTTGCAGCTTTATAATTTTTTTTGCCATCTGTATGCAAGACAAAGTGAAGATATTGGATGCTTTACTATATCTGACAAGTAAAGTTCCTGTTTGATTTAAGTACTGCCTCATTCCTTATTCTTCTGCTCCATCTCTTAATTGCACGTTACGGGTCTGGCATCATGAGCTACAACACAGAGGCATAGCCACCAAAGCACCCTAAACACCACCATCAAGGGCACCTCAACTTCCATATGGCTGGTGTTCCCTGCAACCGAGAGTGCCCCGGAGGATTTAGTGCTGTCTTCCCATCCACTGCACGCCGGCCCAGGGGACAACTTAACTGTGAGTAAATGAACTACTACCCCCACCGGCTCACCACCACCACTACACTCACTACCCCCTTTGTACTGGCACGTTGCAGACTAAGGACTGATTGTCACAACCAGACAGCTGAGAAGCTCTGACAGAAGCCTTTCAGAACCTCCTCCTTGAGTTTCTTTGTTGTGATGTTCAGTTCCTCATCTCGTTAGCCTCTCTCAGCTGTCATGTGGTTGGACTGATTGCATCCCTTTAAATTCCGCCCCATAATGCATTACTGGGCTGCTTATACTACTTCCTGGAGTGTGTGTGCATGCTGATCTTGTTTTCCAGTCTGCTACAAAGTTAAGTGCTGAACATTTATCTGTTATTTTCTGGTTTGCTGGATCCCAGGTGACCCTGACTCCCTCCGTGTCTGGTGTAGGGAGCCGGTGGTCGTGTCCCCTCACTATTGTAGGATGTTCAGGGGTTATATAGTCGAGGTACATGGATATGCAACCATCCACCTCTGGGATCGTTGCATAGGCTGAGCAGCCAGGGAAAGTCTCAGGTCTTGTGCAGGGGTCTCCCTTATGGTTCCTTAGCTTTGGATCCAGTGAGTCATATATGCATGTTGCTTTGTCTTGTTTCCTGTACACCGTCCGTGACATTATAAGCCGCCAAAACCGTCTCAAGCATGGATCCGGTTTCACTTTTGGCTGAACGCTTCCAGGGTCTTTCATTGGAGGTAGCTGATCTCCGTAAGACTTTTTCTCAGCTTCAAGTGACCGGTTCAGCTTGCGTTCATGGAGTTTGTTCTGAGCCTAAGATCTCGCTCCCGGATACGCTCTCCGGGGGTAGTGAGAATTTTGTGCGTTTTAGAGAGGCTTGCAAACTCCATTTTCGCCTTCTTCCCCATTCCTCTGGTGATGAGGAACGGAGGGTGGGGTCATTATATCGCTGCTCAGGGGTAACGCTCAGTCTTGGGCCTTTTCGCTGCCGGAGGGGGCACGGCCTCTCCGTTCAGTGGATGAATTCTTTTTAGCCCTGGGTCAGATATATGATGATCTGGATCGAATTGCTCTGGCTGAGTCTAGACTACGTCTATTATGCCAGGGTAAACAATCCGCAGAAATATACTGCTCAGAATTTTGGAGATGGGCAGCTGATACTGGTTGGAATGATGCTGCACTCCGAAGTCAATTTTGTCATGGTCTTTCAGAGGGATTGAAAGATGCATTTGCCTTTCATGAGAGGCCTATTTCTTTGGACTCTATGTCTCAGGCCGTTCGTATTGACAGGCGTCTTAGAGAGAGAGAGGAGAGATGTCCCCTTCCTGTCATACTCAGTCCCAGGACAGTGCAGCGGTCTCATTCTGTGCGCAGGGGTCTCGGTCGCTGTCAGCCCCTGCTGAGCAGGAGCCCATGCAGCTGGGGTTGATTGCTTCTGACAATAGAAGATTCAGCTCGCATGGGAGGGTTTGTTTTTGTTGTGGAGGTATAAATCATTTGGCAAATGTTTGTCCTTCTAGGAGATTCAGGCAGTTTTCTGGGAGTAATAAAGAAACAGGAAAAAATCTTTTAAAAATGTTCCGTCTGTTACTATTGGCAGGGTTGTGGCGGAGATTGAAGGTTTTCCGTTTGCTTGTAGTTCCCGTTTTGTCCTGCCGGCTAGGGTGGCGCTAGAGAGCAAGAACATTTTTTGTGAGATTTTTGAGGATAGTGGAGCAGCTGTCAGTCATTGATAATCAATTTGCAATAACTCATGGTTTCCAGGTGCGCACTTTGGGAAAGGATATTCCTGTTTTTGCTATTGATTCCGCTCCACTTTCTCAGAAATCATTAAAGGGCATAGTTCACAATATCCGTTTAATTGTGAGTGATGCTCATGTTGAGGATGTGTCATGTTTCGTCCTTAGCGGTTTGCCTACTCCTCTAGTGTTGGGGCTACCCTGGCTCACTAAACAAAACCCCACCATTGATTGGCAAGCGAGGCAAATAAATGGTTGGAGTGACTTTTGCAGAGAGAATTGCCTCACGACATCTGTTTCTGAGGTTGCTACTAAGACTGTACCATCTTTTCTCTCTGAATTTTCGGATGTCTTCTCTGAGAGTGGAGTTCAGGATTTGCCCCCGCACAGGGAGTACGATTGCCCTATTAATCTCATCCCAGGCGCCAAACTGCCTAAATCTCGTTTATACAATCTTTCCCAACCTGAGAGGATCGCTATGCATGCTTATATCTCTGAGAGTCTGAGAAAAGGACACATACGACCCTCAAAGTCACCTGTTGCCGCTGTTTTTTTCTTTGTTAAGAAAAAAGATGGTTCTTTAAGACCTTGTCTGGATTTCAGGGAGCTGAACAGTATCACTATTCGTGACCCTTATCCGCTTCCTCTGATCCCGGACCTGTTTAACCAGGTTGTTGGGGCTAAAGTCTTTTCCAAATTAGATCTAAGAGGGGCATACAACCTGGTCAGGGTCAGAGAAGGAGACGAATGGAAGACGGCCTTCAATACCCCTGAGGGTCATTTTGAGAATTTGGTTATGCCTTTTGGTTTGATGAATGCCCCAGCCGGTTTTCAGCATTTCGTGAACAGCATTTTTTATCATTTGATGGGAAAATTTGTATTCGTGTATTTGGATGACATTTTGATTTTTTCTCCTGATTTCAAAACTCATAAGGAACATTTACGTCAGGTCTTGCTCATCCTGCGGGAGAATAAATTATATGCAAAACTGGAAAAATGTGTGTTTGCGGTTCCAGAAATTCAATTTCTGGGGTTTCTTCTCTCCGCTTCTGGTTTTCGCATGGACCCCGAGAAGGTCCGCGCTGTGCTTGAGTGGGAGCTTCCTGAGAATCAGAAGGCGCTGATGCGTTTTTTGGGCTTTGCCAATTATTACAGGAAGTTTATTTGGAATTATTCCTCTATTGTTAAACCACTCACTGATATGACCAGAAAGGGGGTAGATTTTTCTTCTTGGTCAGTAGAGGCGCGTAAGGCTTTTTCTAATATCAAGGAGAGTTTTGCTTCCGCTCCCATCTTGGTGCAACCTGATATTTCTTTACCCTTCATAGTTGAGGTTGATGCTTCTGAGGTGGGTGTGGGGGCGGTCTTGTCTCAGGGTTCCTCTCCTGCCAAATGGCGACCGTGTGCCTTTTTCTCGAAAAAACTCTCCTCCGCAGAGAGAAATTACGATGTGGGAGATAGGGAATTGTTGGCCATCAAGTTGGCTTTTGAGGAATGGCGCCATTGGCTAGAGGGATCCAGACACACTATTACCGTATTTACTGACCATAAAAATCTGGCCTACTTGGAGTCAGCCAAGCGTCTGAACCCGAAACAGGCCAGATAGTCTTTGTTCTTTTCTAGGTTTAATTTTGTTGTCACGTTCCGCCCTGGAGTTAAGAATGTGAAGGCAGATGCCCTGTCACGTTGTTTTCCGGGAGGCGGGAATTTTGAAGACCCGGGTCCCATTTTGGCTGAAGGTGTGGTGGTCTCTGCTCTTCTTTCTGAATTGGAGGCAGAGGTGCAGGCAGCCCAGTCAGAGGCTCCTGATCTTTGTCCTCCTGGGAGGTTGTTTGTGCCTATCACTTTAAGACACAAGATTTTTAAGGAACACCACGATACGGTCCTTGCTGGGCACCCGGGGGCAAGAGCCACACTGGATCTCATCGCTCGGAGATTCTGGTGGCCTGCGCTTCGTAAGTCGGTTGAGGGTTTTGTGGCAGCCTGCGAGACTTGCGCTCGTGCCAAAGTCCCTCATTCACGGCCATCAGGTCCTCTCCTTCCCTTACCCATTCCTTCCCGTCCTTGGACACATCTGTCCATGGACTTCATAACGGACCTGCCTCGTTCCTCAGGGAAGACTGTGATTCTGGTGGTGGTGGACCGTTTTAGCAAAATGGTGCATTTCATCCCTTTTCCTGGTTTGCCCAATGCTAAGACGCTGGCGCAGGCATTTATTGATCACATTGTCAAATTGCACGGTATTCCTTCAGACATAGTCTCTGATAGGGGCACGCAGTTTGTTTCCAGATTCTGGAAGGCTTTCTGTTCTCGCTTGGGGGTTTGGTTGTCATTCTCTTCTGCTTTGCACCCGCAGTCGAATGGCCAGACAGAGCGCGTCAATCAGAATCTGGAGACATATCTGCGCTGTTTTGTGGCGGAGAATCAAGAGGATTGGTGTTCTTTTTTTGTCCCTTGCTGAGTTTGCTTTAAATAACCGTCGTCAGGAGTCCTCTGATAAGTCACCATTTTTTGGTGCATATGGGTTTCATCCGCAGTTTGGGACTTTCTCGGGAGAGGGGTCTTCTGATTTACCTGATGAGGACAAATTCTCCTCGTCTTTGTCATCTATTTGGCAAAAGATTCAGGATAATCTAAAGAGCATGAGTGAGAGATATAAGCGTGTGGCAGATAAGAGACGTGTGCTTGGTCCGGACCTGAATGTTGGTGATCTGGTGTGGTTGTCTACCAAGAATATCAAATTGAAGGTTCCCTCCTGGAAGTTGGGTCCTAGGTTTATTGGGCCTTACAAAATCCTGTCTGTCATCAATCCTGTTGCCTACCGTCTTGATCTTCCTCAGACTTGGAAGATCCATAATGTTTTTCATAAGTCCTTATTGAAACCTTATGTTCAACCCATTGTACCCTCGCCTTTGCCTTCTCCTCCGATTATGGTTGATGGGAATATTGAATTTCAGGTCTCTAGGATTGTGGATTCTCGGCTTGTCCGCGGTTCTCTCCAGTACCTTGTTCATTGGGAGGGTTATGGTCCTGAGGAGAGGATGTGGATCCCAGTGACGGACATTAAGGCCTCTCGTCTCATCAGGGCTTTCCATAGGTCCCATCCTGAGAAGGTGGGCTCTGAGTGTCCGGAGTCCACTCGTAGAGGGAGGGGTACTGTCACAACCAGACAGCTGAGAAGCTCTGACAGAAGCCTTTCAGAACCTCCTCTTTGAGTTTCTGTGTTGTGATTTTCAGTTCCTCATCTCGTTAGCCTCTCTCAGCTGTCATGTGGTTGGACTGATTGCATCCCTTTAAATTTCGCCCCATAATGCATTACTGGGCGGCTTATACTACTTCCTGGAGTGTGTGTGCATGCTGATCTTGTTTTCCAGTCTGCTACAAAGTTAAGTGCTGAACATTTATCTGTTATTTTCTGTTTGCTGGATCCCAGGTGACCCTGACTCCCTCCGTGTCTGGTGTAGGGAGCCGGTGGTCGTGTCCCCTCACTATTGTAGGGTGTTCAGGGGTTATATAGTCGAGGTACGTGGATATGCAACCATCCACCTCTGGGATCGTTGCATAGGCTGAGCAGCCAGGGAAAGTCTCAGGTCTTGTGCAGGGGTCTCCCTTATGGTTCCTTAGCTTTGGATCCAGTGAGTCATATATGCATGTTGCTTTGTCTTGTTTCCTGTACACCGTCCGTGACACTGATCTTGTGACAGCAATGTACCCCTTATCTACAGGATAGAGGATAGGATTCTGATCAGCTGGGGGCCCCAGGAGACAGATCACTAGAAAGGGGGCCCTTGTTCCCCCACTTGAATAGAGTGGCAAACACACATGCGTGTACAGTGTATTCAAATTTTTCCCCATCATTCTGTACTCAATACCCCCTAAGGGGAAAGTCAAACAGACTGTTCAAAAATTTAAATCTTTGCTAATTTATTGAAAAATGAAAAACTAAATCGTGCATTGACATATGTATTCAGACCCTTCACTCAGCACTTAGTTGAAGCACCTTTGGCAGTGCTTTTACAGCCTCGGTTCTTCTTGGGTATGATGCCACAAGGTTTGCACACCTGGATTTAGTAGTGTCTGCCATTTTTCTCTGCAGATACTCTCAAGCTCTGTCAGGTTGGATGCGGACTGTTGGTGCATAGCCATTTTCAGGTCTCTCCAGAGATGTTTGATTGGATTTAAGTCAGGGCTCTGCCACCTAAGGACATTCAGAGTTACCTTAAGTCACTCCTGTGTTGTCTTGGCTATGTGCTTAGGGTCATTGTCTTGTTGGAAGGCGAACCTTCAACCCAGTCTGAAAAATCCAGAGCATATTGGATCAGGTTTTCATTAACAATATCTCTGCTCTATTCAGCTTTCTCTCAACTCTGACTAATTTCCTAGTTCCAGACACTGAAAAACACCCCCATGGTATTATGCTGCCACCACCATGCTTCACGGTAGGGATGGTAATTGGCAATGCCTGGTTTCTCCCAAACATGACAAAAAAAAGATTAATCTTGTTTTCATCATACCAGAGAATCTTCTTTTTTTCTCACAGTCAGAGTCCTTTATGTGACTTTTTGCAAACTTCATGCGCGTTTTACTGAAGAGAGGCTTTATTCTGGCCACTTTGCCATAATGCCCAGATTGGTGGAATGCTGCAGTGATGGTTGACCTTCTGGAAGTTTCTGTTATCAGCACACAGGATCTTAGGAGCTCAGCCAGAGTCGCCATTGGGTTTTAGTTCACCTCTCTTACCAAGGCCCATCTCCCCCGATTACTTAGTTTGGTGGGGCAGCTAGTTTTAGGAAGAGGCCTGGTTGTTCCAAACTTCTTCAATTTAAGAAGGCCATTGTTCTCTTGGGAATTTTCAGTGCAGCAGAATTGTTTTGTACCATTCTCTGGATCTGTGCCTCCATACAATCCTGTCTCTGACCTCTACAGGTAGTTCATTGCTACTAATGGCTTGGTTTTTGTTCTGATATGGACCGTCACCTATGAGACCTTATATAGACAGGAGTGTAACTTTTCATGTCCAATTAACTGAATTTATCACAAGTGGACTCCAATCAAGGTGTAGAAACATCTCAAAGATGATTAAGAGAAATTGGAAGCCCCCAGAGCTAAATTTCAAGTGTCCTAGCAAAAGGTCTAAATACTTACAGTTAGGTCCATAAATATTGGGACATCGACACAATTCTAACATTTTTGGCTTTATACACCACCACAATGCATTTGGAATGAAACGAACAAGATGTGCTTTAACTGCAGACTGTCAGCTTTAATTTGTGGGTATTTACATCCAAATCAAGTGAACGGTGTAGAAATTACAATAGTTTGCATATGTGCCTCCCACTTGTTAAGGAACCAAAAGTAATGGGACAGAATAATAATCATAAATCAAACTTTCACTTTTTAATACTTGGTTGCAAATCCTTTGCAGTCAATTACAGGCTGAAGTCTGGAACGCATAGACATCACCAGATGCTGGGTTTCATCCTTGGTAATGCTCTGCCAGGCCTCTACAGCAACTATCTTCAGTTCCTGCTTGTTCTTGGGGCATTTTCCCTTCAGTTTTGTCTTCAGCAAGTGAAATGCATGCTCAATCGGATTCAGGTGAGGTGATTGACTTGGCCATTGCATAAAATTCCACTTCTTTCCCTTACAAACTCTTTGGTTGCTTTTGCAGTATGCAAAATCTGCAGTATGTCCATCTGCACCGTGAAGCGCCGTCCAATGATTTCTGAAGCATTTGGCTGAATATGAGCAGATAATATTGCCTCATCCTGCTGCTTTTGTCAGCAGTCACATCATTATTAAATACAAGAGAACCAGTTCCATTGGCAGTCATACATGCCCACGCCATGACACTACCACCACCATGCTTCACTGATGAGGTGGTATGCTTAGGATCATGAGCAGTTCCTTTCCTTCTCCATACTCTTCTCTTCCCATCACTCTGGTACAAGTTGATCTTGGTCTCATCTGTCCATAGGATGTTGTTCGAGAACTGTGAAAGCTTTTTTAGATGTCGTTTGGCAAACTCTAATCTGGCCTTCCTGTATTTGAGGCTCACTAATGGTTTACATCTTGTGGTGAACCCTCTGTATTCACTCTAGTGAAGTCTTATCTTGATTGTTGACTTTGACACACATACACCTACATCCTGGAGAGTGTTCTTGATCTGGCCAACTGTTGTAAAGGGTATTTTCTTCACCAGGGAAAGAATTCTTCGGTCATCCACCACAGTTGTTTTCCGTTGTCTTAGGAGTCTTTTGGTGTTCCTGAGCTCACCGGTGCGTTCCTCCTTTTTAAGAATGTTCCAAACTGTTGTTTTGGCCACACCTAACGTTTTTGCTATCTCTCTGATGGGTTTGTTTTGTTTTTTCAGCCTAATGGTGGCTTGCTTTACTGATAGTGACAGCTCTTTGGATCTCATCTTGAGAGTTAACCGCAACAAATTACAAATGTAAATAGCACATTTGAAATGAACTCTGGACCTTTTATCTGCTCATTGTAATTGGGATAATGAGGGAATACACACCTGGCCATGGAACAGCTGAGAAGCCAATTGTCCCATTACTTTTGGTCCCTTAACAAGTGGGAGGCACATATGCAAACTGTTGTAATTCCTGCACCGTTCACCTGATTTGGATGTAAATCCCCTCAAATTAAAGTTGACATTCTGCAGTTAAAGCACATCTTGTTCGTTTAATTTCAAATCCATTGTGGTGGTGTATAGAGCCAAAAATGTTAGAATTGTGTCGATGTCCCAAAATTTATGGACCTGACTGTATATCCTTATGAAAATGTTTTTTTAATAACTGTAATTATATTTTTAATAACTTTTGATACATTCCTAAAATTCTGCTTTCTCTTTCTAATTAAGGGGGATTGAGCGCAGATTGATGTGGAGAAACTTGAATTTTGAACACAGCATGCAGCTTCATTTAACTGTATAGGGCTGCCAGAAATAGTCAAGTACAAGCATCTCTAGCAGTCCCATAGAGTTGAATAGAGTGAAGGACACGCATGCATGTGTGCTGCTTCATTCAAATGGGGGGATAGGAGATAAGTTACTGTCATGGGACAACCCCTTTATGATTTCTCACTTCTTCTTGCCTTTGGTTAACCTCTTGTTATACCGTATGTCAGTCAGGTCCTTATTCCTTTCACAATAGAGAAACAAAATACCCCTTTTATGCTATCTGAACTCCTTTACTAAAAAGAAAAGGAAGAAAAGTTAGCATATTCACATGTCTCTGTCTATTTGTTGTCAATGTTTTAATCCTAAAGATTAGTGTTGATCACGAATATTCTAATCGCGAATTTTTATCGTGAATATCGGCACTTCGAGAATTCACGAAAATCTAGAATATAGTGCTACATATTCGTAATCGCGAATATTCAAGTTTTTTTTTTCATCAGTACTACTGCTTCTTGCTTGTGGGCTAATGAGAAGGCTTTGATATCTTTGTCAGAGCTTAGCAACATCCTTAGCAACCAATAGGAAAGTTGCCTACCCCTTTACTATATAAGAACCTCCACAGCAGCCATTTTCTGCTGTTTTTGCAGTTCTGAGAGAAAGAGAGAGCAGTGTCATTTCTGTGCTTTGCTGTGTCATTATATTAGATAGTTAGCTTATATATATATATATTGTAAGGGATCGTTTACTTTTAGGGGGTCGCCATCACAGATTACTTCACCAGACAAGGGTAGAATGTCCAAACTCATGTTTTATGCCGGACGTTTCAGCAAAACAGGTTATGAAGTCGCAGCTTCAACTTATCGCGTGTGACATCCACACAAAATAACAAACCCTTGCCCGGCTAGGCTCTAACTAAACACATAAGTGTATTCCTGACTCACCTAGAAAGCCCTGTTCACACATGGAACACAAATGCGGCTTTCCTCAGCCATTCAGTCCAGCAACCTCCAGGCTGTGACACTTCAATACCTTTTGGGGGATTGTGGCCCAGTAGTCCTCCCGACTCTGGCCTCGTGATCCTTGTTTCACAGGCGTCACCACGTCCCCCAAAGTTCAGGCTATCACCTAGCCTCATGGCCCCTCAGCCCACCCGGCTGAGACCACTCACACAGAGCCTCACCAGGACTCTGCTTCACCAAACACTCCAGAGTGAGACACACCCAAGATCCAGTAGCAGGATTAAATAGGATCCCTGGACATGAGCATGCCCTAAGTCTCGGACTGGAACCTGGGGAAACAACACCTCAATGTTCACATTGCCACAATATATATATAATACAGATAGTTAGTTGGAGATAGTCAGTGTAGGTTAGATAGTGATGTAGCTGATAGGTTTTAGTGCAGGGTGTTAGTGTAATAGGAATTACTGTTTCTCTGCTGTCCATACATACATGCTACAGACATGGTGCTGTGAAGTCACAACAATACTTAGTGCACCAATCAGCAATATCTACTCTGACCTAATAAAATGTGAAGTTGCACGTATTGCGTGAAAAAAAAATGGGCATCATTGGGGCGTCGGGCGTTTTACAGCGCGATCGTACGCGCTGTAAAACGCTCAGGTGAGAACCATTCCCATAGGGAATAATTGGTTCTTGCCTGTTGAGTGTTTTACAGCGCGTAGGAACGCGCTGTAAAACGCTCAGGTCTGAACCCAGCCTCAGGGTAAAAAGGGATTTCCCGGGCATTTCCTAAAAATGGTCCTTGTAGTACGGAGTAAACACCAATGTTCTGTCATGGGTTTTGGGGACCCATAAACTTCTATGGGTGTGTTTGATCTGAAAAATAGACCAAGCTAGTGCAGTGGGAAAAAATAAGATGTGTTAGGTAAGGCCTCATACACACGGCCATTATTTTGGTCCACATCCAAGCCGCAGTTGTCCTGGTCAGGAGCCGAAGGCAGCAACTAGAGCAGCCTGGAGATGAACGCCCTGCCCTGTGGCATGATCCTGGAGGCGAAATTGAGCCGCCCCAACAAAGATTGAAGCTCAACCCTGGAAAGGAAGCCCGAGGATGTGGCGTGAGAAATCACTGCCCGGCAGCTGGCAAGCTTCTCTTCCGGGAGGCTAGCCTCCATCTGGATGGAATCCAGGATGATGCCCAGGAACGTGACCCTGGTGGCGGGACCCTCAGTCTTGGCGTGGGCCACCTGAACCTGAAGACTAGAGAAAATTTGGAGCAGAGTATCCAGATTGTCTGATCCGCCGCGTGGACCCTCGATCATCAGAAAATCATCAAGGTAATGGATGATGGTAGGCAAACCATCATGATAAAGGAGGATCCAATGCAAAGCTTTGGCAAATTGGTCAAACAACCATGGACTACTCTTGGATCCAAACGTGAGCCTGTTCGCAAAGTAGTAGCGACCAGCCCACTTGAGTCCATAATGCCCCCATAGTTGCAATTGGACAAAAAGGAGCTTTAAGGCATCGGCGATATCCGCCTTTGCCAACCAAGAACCCCTGCCAGAGAGCACGATGGACTTAATTGCCTCATCAATAGAGGAATATTGCATTGAGAACTCCTCTGATGGAATGAGAGAATTGAGACTGGGTGTGGCAGAAGCATGAGGAGCGGAAAGATCGTAAATCAACCGCTTTTTATTGGACGATTTTTTTAGAGACCAGACCAATCGGGTTGATACGCGAGGAATGGAAGGGAATAACATCAAGTGGCCAATGAGGAACCCCTTAGCGACCTCCGACAGGAGCAACTCCTCAACCGCCACCTGGTCTCCAGTGGCAGACCACAAATTGCCGCCCTCCCAAGAGGTCTGAGGAAGGGCAATGAGGCCTGTGTGGAAGCCTTCCGTAAACCTGGACAACAGGAACTGGACGAACCCCCTGTCGGGATGGTCCTGCAGAAGGACACTGAGTAGCTCGACATTAATGTCTGCTAGTCAGGACTGCTTGACCGACCTCTTGGGGAAGGCAGAACGAGGATGAGCCCTGAAACACGAGGAGCAGATGTGGAGAGCCCTGCAGCTGTTGAAGGCGCATCCGCCCGCATTGAAATTTTTACAGACATGGCTCCTACCCAGATACACTATAGGGAGACCAAGCTTGTCAACCCCGGGGGTGCCCGGTTGGGAGCCCGAGGGTCCGGGCAGGGACCTAGACTGGATGGGGTTGACAGTGTTGGGACACCAGTCGGAGGAGTGGAATATGGACTGGCATATGGTACACAAAGGAGCCCTGAGGCCCGCAAAGTGGTGGCAGAATAGCTCCATATCGATGTTGGCCCAATTGGTGACGAACTGGAACTGGACCAGCGCAGCTGCAGCCTTTGCCGAGAAGGAGCGGTGATAGTCGTAGAACGACGAGCCGCCATACTTATGACCAAGGTCGGTGACGAGGTACAGGTAGGTATCTAACTCTTCCCTTCTAGCGGGCTGGGCTGAACAAAGGATGTCCCTGAAAGGGCTAAAAGCCAGCACAAACTCGGGGATTGAGAGCTTCCTATTGAGTCGCGCGTCCTTGGCCTTGAGCACGAGTGAAACATCGCCACAGTAGATCACCCTGTTCTCGGGCACATTGAGAATGGACACCAGGTTCACGTCCTTCCCTGCCAGAATGTCTTTTATGATACAGTCGGGAATGAAATGCAACGGCGCCACCTGGGGGCTGAGCCCAGGCGTACCTGATGAAAAGACCTGCAAAGCCATGGGAACCGCCAAAGGGTTTAATGCCTGGGGGGGGCGTGGGGACCCGAGATTCCAGCACCGTCACCCTGGACTGTACGTCCGCTACCGAGCTGAGCAGGGAGTCGATGGTAGACTGTAGCTGGGACACTGACTGCTGGATGGATGTAAACCCCGACTGGACACCCGACGGACTTGGGCTGGTCATCAGTAGCTTATACAATTCCACCTTACGAGCGGAGGCTGGGTGTGGAATCCTTCTCCTGTTGAGTTCTGCTACCAGCTTCGGGATCGTCCAACTTATCAAGGACATTGGCCCGGACTGGCCTGACTCTGGAACTGACATGGCGTCATCCATGTCCAAGTCCCGTGACATGCTTGGACCTGTAGAGTAAAAGACACCCCTTGATGACAAAGTCTGTATAGGAGGTAGAACGATCGGAGCTGTGAGGAGAGAGGCCTGGGGAAACCTGGAAACATACCTGAAATTGCTGGAAAAAGCCTGAAAAAGACGTATAACAAACCCAAACCTGGGCAACGTGTCGGATAAAGTTGCCGGCTATGACCTGGAAGAAAAAAGGGGGAACATGCAGACTGACCGGGGACCAGACAGTACTGGTCGATGAACGAAAACCCGCGCGTGCCGGGAATGAGTGAGCGTAGGCAGCTAGGGCGTGCGGACTGGTAGAGAATGGGCGGACTGGCCAGGAATGGAAGAAACTACCCCGCAGGTGACAGGAGTGACTGAACCAGGACCGAACTGCAGGAAGTTGTGAAGCGACCCCTGCACCCTGGGGGACCAAAGCCGCGACTGGGGGGCCCTGAAGAGAGATTTGAGCAAAGACCCGTGGAGCCTTGGTGACCCGAGGTGAGGGTGGACGGACCATCTGAAGAAGGGAGATGAATGAACGCGGCCAGCAAGAGCGAATGGGGTGTGCCTAGCTGAGGGGTGAGAAATACGAACCAGACCGAACCCGGAAGTGCGGAATCGAGGTGAGAATGGCAGGAGTGACGACGGACGGAGCCTGAGCGAACCAGGGGAATAGACACGATGTGGATTCAGAAATACTTACCCACGTGGCCAGGTGGCGGACAGCAGAGAAGAGTGGACGAGGCCTCGGCGAACCCGGAAGATGATAGCCAGAACCTGGACGAACCTATGTGACGGCGAACCTGGGAGAACCAAGACATGTGAGATACGCATAGACAGACCAGACTTGGATGTATCAGGCTGACAGGGTGAACAGAGGCTGGGCGAACCAGGGCGAGACTAATAGTGCGAGACGGGGCCTGGCAAACCAGCCAAACTGGAGCAGACCGAACCAAGGTGCGCTAGAAGGAGGTGTCATCGCACGGGACTGAGACTGAGGAACTTGATCACAGGAGGACAAGAAGAGGATGAGGCGGAAGGATGAAACAAACAGAGAGGACAAGCCTGGCGATCCAGGCGGACAGAGGTAGAACGAGCCTGGACGATCTAGGCGGACAGAGGTAGAATGAGCCTGGGCGATCCAGGCGGACAGAGGTAGAACGCGCATGGGTGATCCAGGCGGACAGAGGTAGAACGCGCCTGGGCGATCCAGGTGGACAAAGGTAGAACGAGCCTGGGCGATCCAGGTGGACAGAGATAGAACGAGCCTGGGCGATCCAGGCGGACAGAGGTAGAACGAGCCTGGGCGATCCAGGCGGACAAAGGTAGACAGACAGGATGACCCCCAAACCTCTAGAGGAATCGGCGGACAGACTGCCACATGATGAAACCCACAGCAAGTAAAGCATGAAAAGGCCAGGCCTGACCTGTTGACAGATACAATGATGTGAACCAAGAAGACAGGGAGAGGGGGAAAAGTATATATGACGAACAATACGGCCACGGCATGATCCCCAGGCCGACCGGCCGTAATCTGAAAAAACTGCCTAGCTGTGCACTGGAACAAGGGGGTAACCTTGCACCAGCTGACAGATTGACAAACAGGAACAGGCGGAACATGGGACCGTGCCGGAGCCGTAAAGGCCGTGAGTGCACCGCACGGGAACCGCAGGCAGCCGAAACAAGGGGCGAACTAATATCCCAAGTGTGTTAAATTAATCACCCAGAAACACCATATGCTTGGCCGTGAACGAAACACCCGCATGATGTACAAATAAAGAGCGTGCGCTGTGACGGAAGGTATGGCTAGCAGGAGATGATGGAATGTACAAAAATTGGCAACAGGCTGCTGGGAGAGAACAGGGCGACCCTAATTTTTCCAAGATGACTATTTGAAGACATGTGGTGATGGAGACAACTGTTATGCAGGGGTTAATACAATCTTGTGTGGTTTCAGATTGGAGAAAAATAAAATAAAAAAGTGATGCTGACAACCAAAGTGATTATTGCATGATTCCTAGCCATAGGCCTCACGGGACCTTCACATACAGGAGGTGAATAAACAAAACACAAACCGAACATAGGACTGCCTATGCAGTGTAATATAGTGATCCTCGGCGTGCGTCCCACGCTGGAACACACGGCGAATCGCAACCGGAAGTGCCGCTGCTAGGAGAGGTGATGCGGGCGCCGGCTAGAGGCAACTAGGTGGAGCGGGGGAACGAGGGAAGGAGACTCACCCGACCTGTCGGAGACGCGGGAGGCGACATAGGGGTGGTGAGCAGACCACTGAGGACTCCAGGTGAGAGGCGAGGCGGCTCCTGACCCGGCGACTGTAATCCGGAAGCGCCCTGATGAGACGGGGGCCGGCGCTTAAGAAAGGGCAGACGCCCTTCCCACAAATGCAGGCGTCGTGACTCGTGACATGTCAGCCTTCTAACATAGATTCATTACCTACAGAGTGATCTATCTCAAGCGTTTATTACTTTTAATGTTGATGATTATAGTTTACAGCTAACGAAAACCCAAAAGTCAGTATCTCAGAAAATTAGGATATTATATAAGACCAATTCAAAATTATTTTTAATGCAGAATTGTTGACCTATTGAAAAGTTTGTACAGTAATAGTATATGCACTCAATACTTGGTTGGGGATCCTTTTGCATGAATTACTGCATCAACACGTCATGGCATGGAGGCGTTCAGCCTGTGGCACTGCTGAAGTGTTAAGGAGACCAAGGTTGCTTTGATAGTGGCCTTCAGCTCGTGTGCATTGTTGTGTCTTGAGTCGATCATCGTCCTCTTGATAATACCCCATATATTATGGGGTTTAGATCAAGAGAGTTTGCTGGCCAATCAAGGACAGTGATACTGTGGTTATTAAACCAGGTATTGGTACTTTTGGCAGTGTGGGCAGACGCCTAGTCCTGCTGGAAAATTAAAGTGCATCCCCATAAAGCTTATCAGCAGAGGGAAGCGTTAAGTTCTCAAAAATGTCTGATAGACAGCTATGCTGACATTGGACTTGACCCTGAAAGAAGTGATAAAGAGTTGTCAGGTCTGGTGACGTGGGAAGATTCCTGGAGGATGGAGCTGGATGGACATCATTCCCTGTGCCTACTAGTACAGACTGTATATTGACATTGGACTTCATAGAAGACCAATACCAGCAGATGACATGGCTCTCCAAACCATCACTGACTGTAAAAACTTCACACTGGCCCTCAAGCAACTTGGACTGCCCGCCTCTCCATTTTTTTTTCCAGACTCTGGGACCTGGATTTCCAGATGAAATGCAAAATTTACTTTAACTGAAAACAGGACTTTGGACCACTAAGCAACAGTCCAGTCCTTTTTCTCGTTAGCGACTTCTGACGTCTCTATGTCATGAGTGGCTTGACACAAGGAATGTAACAGTTGTAGCCCATGTCCTGGATACATCTGTGTCTGGTGGCTCTTGAAGCACTAACTCCATTCGCAATCTACTACTTGTAAATCTCCCCTAAATCTTGCAATGGCTTTTTCTTGACAATCCTTTCAGAGCTGCAATTATCTCTGTTGCTTGTGCACCTTTTTCTACCACACCTTTTCCTTCCACTCAACTTTCTATTAATATGCTTGGATACAGCCAACTTATTTAGCAATGACTTTTTGTGGTATCCCCATAATTGTGAAGCCTACATAACCAGACTGAAGAAATTTTTAAAGGCTTAGAAAATCTATGCAGGTTTTTTGTGATGATTAGCTGATTAGAGAGTGACACTAGAGATGAGCGAACCAGTCAAGATTAATTTCAGGTCTGGTTCGCCAAATTTTAAAAAAGTTCAGTTCTGACCCACAAAAAAGTTCAGTTCTGACCCGAACCTAAGTTGCTCCAATTGCCCTGAAAGTTGGTATATAACCCACTTTAGTCTCCTAGGACTCATGATTTTTAGGAAACTTATTGTGCAAATATATTAACAGGCACTCACTCATCAAGAAATGTATCAGGGATCAGTATATATTAAAAAAAAATGTATTTATTGTATCTACATGTAATTAGATATATCAAAAAGTCAAAACAAATTAGCAAATAAAAAATATATAAAAAAAATGAAAACATAAAAAATTCCACGCAAGTGGCATTGTGTCTGTGTGGCCCAGTACTACTGCATTTTGTATATAATGTTCTTTGTTATAAAGTAAAATGTTACCACATTATTTCTCCAGAATAGATCTTTCCTGAGTGGTATCGCTCTCTGTAAACGGACCTCCTGATTCTCTGTTCTATAACCATAGAGTGCCCTTGTTCGGCGTCCCACTTGATCGGACTGTTTGATGAGTTACTGAAGCTGCGCGCTTAACTCAGTTTGTCTCAGATCTTTCAGAGAAATTCAGGGGTCACTCTTATAATTACCAGAATCTCAAAGCAGCTCAGTCAGGGGTATTTCAAGATTGCTAAAGTATCAAGCGCGTTTCGGAGCGACAAGCTCCTTCCTCAGTGGTTCCACTGTTAGGAACCACTGAGGAAGGAGCTTGTCGCTCCGAAACATTATATGCAAAATGCAGTAGTAATAATAGAACTGACCATCAATTAAATCGCTATTTGCATTGAACAAGCCAGATATTATTATTATTTTACGCACTTATATAGCGCAGTGATATACAGACATTAGCATCCAACTGTCGCCAGTGGTGCTCACAATCTAAGGTCCCTATCAGTATGTCTTTGGAGTGTGGGAGGAAACTGGAGTACCCGGAGAAAACCCATGCAAACACGGGGAGAACATACAAACTCCATGCAGATGTTGTCCTTGGTTGGATTCGAACATAGGACGGATTCGAACCTAGGACTCCAGCGCTGCAAGGCACCAGTGCTAACCACTGAGCCACCGTGCTGCCCTATATTATATGATATGATATGAATTACGAACATGTGGAATAATTAAGAGAAGATCATGAGTGTGACAGACTGAACCGTCACTGGGGCTGCTGGAGTGGACTGAGGGCTAGCCTCCTTCCTATGGATTATGGACCCAGAACTACGGAGACCCCCCCCCCCCCGGCTCATTATGCTACAAAGGGAAAAATGGGTAGTTTCTGCCTGTGAGTGATTACGTTATCTCATTGTGTTGGTTATTTGTATCACAGGTGGGTGTTGTCTGCCTGTGAGTGATTATGTTATCCCATTGTGTTGATTAATTGTATTATATGTGTGTGTGCAGTGTCCTGAAACACACTGCTTAATATTGTGATTGTGTTTCATGTAAATTGTGCTTGTAAATGTGTTCTCATAAAGTTGCATAAGGAGGAGGACGTTCTAAAAAGCCTCCCAGGGCTAACTCCACCCCACACTCAGTACCCAGTGCAAGAAGAAGAAGAAGGTCAGTGTGTGACGCCTGAGGACAAGCTGAACCTCAGCTGCCATCTTGCAGAGTTATAAAAACTCCATAGTTAGTTCCATGCACCAGCCCATAGAAGGGAATAGATTACAGAAGAACCAGGCAACTCTAGAGGGAATGAGAATTTTGACAAAGGAAGGTAACTGTCATTTATCAGACTCTAGTCTCCTTTGCATCAGGTGGAGAGATTCTAAGCTACAAGCTGCCTGCCATTACCAGAAACAGAAATGCCATCTGTCAGAATAAAGTAATCCTAGAGAGGATACAGAAGTATATGATTATACAGTACAGCAGACATAGTACATCCCTCCAACCTGGAGAAATAAGAGAAATACTGATTGTCATAGGAAAAATACTCCTTATGCAACTTCTGGGAACTAATCTGAATAACTGTAAAAGCTGCCTTGATGTAAATACCTTTTGCATACATTGATGACCTGTGGATCAGCTTCAGTAAAGTACTGGGAGTTTGTTACAAGCTTTAGTCTCCTTATTCTATATCATTATTACTACTACCAGCCAACATTTGCACCTTGCGGTGCTGGTGTCACGAACTACAACACAGGGGCCCAGCCACCAAAGCACCCTAAACACCACCATCACCATCAAGGGCGCCTCAACCAACATCTGTCTGGTGTTTCCTGCAATAGAGAGTGCCCCAGAGAATTTCCTGCTGTCTTCCTCATTACTGCACGCCGACCCAGGGAGCTGCAAAACCGTGAGTACGACTACTACCCCCATAAGCCCACCGTGCCCTTACATACTGCTCCTGCGGTCCGGTTCGCTGCATGTGTTTTCTGCCTGTAACTACACGTGATTAGTTTATGTAAAAACTATCTCAGTCTTCCACAAGGTCCCCATGGGGAGTATCCCTTGCTGGAAGACATGCATAAAAGGCTGGCATGTAGCCCCATTAAAGTGTCCTGTTCTACCCTTCATGAAGTCTGGGAATGTTTATGGGAATTGGAGAACTACACTCTGGGGATTGCTATAATCATTATACTCTCCAGAGTATAATCCCTAGCTCTTGTAAGAGCTGTTCCTGTTCCTGCATTGCCCTTTGAAAGAAGAGAGGGTCACCCACTGGAACCTGGAAACCTTGTCGTAGGTCCAGGGTGAGTAGAAGACGACAAGATCTCAACCAAGCTACGGCGATTCATGTGGTCGGAAGTGCTTACGGTGTAGAGCGGAGTGCTTGGAGCCCTCGGGAAGCACTCTGAGCATCCATCAATGGAGGTACCCAGTCGGGGTGCCAGGAAATCCGTTACATCGAGGATTGATTTATAAATGAAATAATTATGCGATTGATTTTTCTCTATACTCATGTACACTGATTTATCCATCTAATCAAGCACATTTGATCTAGGAATAATATTGGAGCAGCTATATCACCATTGGGATTCATTACTTTCTATATAATAACGGCTACCAATTAAGTAAAATGGAATTATGAATACAGACTTTTTCTAAGTGATTGATTTTCTATGAAAAAGGGTCATTAATATGAAAAAGGTCATTTATTTGTTATATTGATAGAAGATTTGAATATGTACCAATAGAGGATCCTCTGCATGGCATTCATTGCAATACACACAACTGGTACCGTGAATCACTGTCTGTCTCAGGATAGCCACAATACCACTTTAATATAACGTATAATTTTTTCAATTTGTATGTTTTAATGTTTTTATGTAATTTTTATTTGCTAATTTGTTTTGACTTTTTGATATGTCTAATTACATGTAGATACAAAAATGTATTTATTTTTTAATATATACTGATCCCTGATACATTTCTTGATGAATGAGTGCATGAGTGCCTGTTAATATATTTGTACAACAACTCAGCTATTTACAGACTGAGGGGCAGTCTGTCAGCAGAGCACCTAAATCTATAAGCCGAGACGGGAGAGCCACTATATATAATTACACATTTTTAGGAAACTTGTTATCTCTTTTTGTATGCTTTTTTTATGATTTTTTTTTCAACTTTCCCCTCCCCAAGCTCTGAAATGCAATGGCAGTAATAGTAAATGATTAAAAATTGTCTTTGGTGAACGTTATGACTGGCAAGTTTCATAATTGGCATGATGCAGGCCGCAGCATGCAGCAGCCGTACACAACATGATGATAGACAGACAGACAGATTGGTAATATGGGGCACCTGCAACAAGGAGAGGTCTATTGATTCTCATTCAGCCTGCCTGGACTGTGAGAACATTTCTATATTAATTCAGTAACCATGTACATATGCCGCCTCATTAAATTTAACCCTCTCCCAAAAAAGTAAAAATAAAACTTCAACCTGTTAACAACCCTACAAAAAAAACTGTTAATTTTGATCAGATCTGTTCTTTAATCGCAACGACCCTGGGCTGTAATTATCCCACCACACTCTCATACTGTTTATTAGGCAACAAGCCTTCATGGTTAACGTTCCACAGATTTAAATTGTCACAATTTATTTTATTGGCAGCGAGAATTCATGTAACCTTCAAGTGGCGTTCATCATCACTCAGCTTTCAGGCTGTCCTAGATAGGGTTAATAAATTACTCTTATGTGAACAATTGACGGCAATAAGAACTGACTCACTAGTCAATTTTGAGAAGGTATGGGAGCCTTGGTTGTCTTCAGCAAATTCTGTGGACCTAAGATACACCTTCACATTGTAATTTGATAAGTGTACGCTATACAGGGCTATTTACTCTTTGTTACTGGAATGATCTCAGTTGTATTTGTATTTTTAATAACTATTGGCATTGTCCATATTTCCATTATCAATGCAGAATGTAATAATGCATTGAAGTATTTCTATTACTATGATCTCAAATAAATTATCTTTGAAACTAAAAAATTTGAAAAATTTTTAAGTTTCAACCGTGTGGAAAGTGAGTGCAAGGAAAGTGATCCTTATGCATTAGTGGCAGTGGCATGATACAGGCCGCAGCATTGCCTGAACTATGAGAAAACGTTAGTATTGAGGCAGTAATCACATACATTTATGCTGTGCCTTAAAGAAATTTAAGTCCCCCCCAAAAATCTTGTTTTAACTTCAACTGTGTGGAAAGTAAGCACATAAAAAATATGTGACAATTGAGGCTTGATGCTCAATTTTTCGTAAATACACACAGGTAGATTGCTACTATACCTTGTGTCTTGTAGTAATCACATATATATGCTGGTTTAATTACATTTAACAATCCCCCCAAAAATGTCAATTCCAGCCAATTTCAACTTAACTAACACACGTAGTTTGCTGCCACACCGTGGGTATTGTTGCAGTTATCATATATATTTGCTGCTTAATTAAATTGAAAGACCACACCCCAAAAAAATGAAATTGAAACTGTGTGGAAACTGGACCCCCCCCCCCCCCCAAAAAAAAAAAGAAAGAAATTAAATAAACTGCAACCGTGTGAAAACTGAAAATACATAAACAGACTGAAGCTTGACACTCAATTTCAACTCAATACACACAGGTAGAATGCTGCCACACTGTGGGTATAGCTCTACCCCCACTTCCAATCAGGGTTATGTGAGAAGTTATCCTTCTACTCCCACAGTAGTTCTTTTTCGGGTGATATGTGCACTAAAATGACCCTACACACCGTTTTAGTAGATTTGTCCAAAACTAATTAGCAAAGTTCGGACACCATGAATCTACAAAATTAAACTTTTTCACAATATTCAAATTTTTGGAGATACTGACTTTTAGTTTTCATTAGCTGTAAACTATAATCATAAACTTTAAAAGAAATAAATGCTTCCAATATGCTTTAAATGCTTTATATAATAAATAAGTTTCACTTTTTGAAATTAATTTCAGAATTAAATTAACTTTTTGATGATATTCTAATTTATTGAAATGCACCTGTATCATCATTGCATTCAAACATATAAACAGTGACGGTCAGTTTGCAGTGTTTGTCAGCGAACACAAGCGGGGTGCCATCTTTAGTAAGGTAGACTTACCCGTCCGGCAATGCACAGGTAAGCCCTTACCTGTGCCTATGCCGCGAACCTGTCTGAAGGCCCCCGGCGGCTGTTCTCGGAACTGCCTGCTCCCGGTGACTGCATTTGATTTTAGACTGGCTCCCAGCACAGGCACAGATCTTACCTGTGCATTGCCGGAAGGATGAGTCTACCTTACCAAAGATGGCAGCCCGCATGTGTTCACTGGCAAACACTGCGAACTGACCATCACTGCATATAAAGTTTAGTTCGATTCTTGGTGTGTTACTTTTTTTTGCCAGTGAGTGTATAAATATCCATGGATAAATCAACAATAAAAAGCCAGTACATTCTAATACATCACACAACATCCGTAATAGAAACAATGTTTAGTGGAAGAGACATTTCACTTCCTCTCCAATGCAAATAATAAAAGACAAGCACCAGATGGGAACTGACAGAAGAATCTGAACTAGGTTAGCAAATAGTAATGCATTGGAAATAAGCAAATTTCTTGAAATTCATTTTGTGACTGATTTGTTGAATTTTTTATAATGTTTCATTATCTGTTTTGTAAAAATGTTTTGCTCTCCCCCCTCCATTTTAAGCTCTTTAGCACAATGACAGCAGTAGCAAATAATGTCAGAGTGGTACTGGCATAATATAGCTATGGGTAAATGTGTGGTTGACAATATTAACCACTACCCGACCGCCTAACGCAGGATTGCATCCTGCGGGCGGCCGGGTTATTCCTTTTGGATGCGCCGGCGCGTCATCTCGCGAGAGGAGAGATTTCCTGTGAACGCGCGCACGCAGGAGCGCGCGTTCACAGGATCGGACGGTAAACCAGTGGATCTACAGCCTGGTAGCGGCGATCATTCGCTGGCAGGCTGTAGATGCGATTTTTTTTAACCCTTGAAAGGTATATCAGACCCTGTTTTGTTAACAGCATCTGATATACCTGCTACCTGGTCTTCTGGTGGTCCCTTTTGCTTGGATCGACCACCAGAGGACACAGGCAGCTCTGTAATACGCAGCACCAAGCACCACACTACACTACGCTACACCCCCCCTGTCACTTATTAATCCCTTATTAACCCCTGATCACCCCCCTGCCATTGATCACCCCCCTGTAAGGCTCCATTCAGACGTCCGTATGTGTTTTCGCAAAACACGGACACCGCGGATCTGCAAAACACGGACACCGGCAATATGCTTTCCGCATTTTGCGGATCCGCACATTGCCAAAACTATATAGAAAATGCCTTTTCTTGTCCGAAATTGCGGACAAGAATAGGACATGTTCTATAGGCTCTACAAAAAACGCAGTGTTTGCCCAATCAGGCCTGATCTTGTGCGCACACTTGCGTTCAGTCCGCCCCACCGCAGTGACGTAAAATCGCTGCGGCGCTATAAAGATCACTTTTGAGGGGCATGGCGAATTCATAGAAGATTTCTTTTTTTGGCACAAGTTAGCAGAATTTTTTTTTTTTCTCTTACAAAGTCTCATATTCAACTAACTTGTGACAAAAAATAAAATCTCACATGAACTGACCATACCCCTCACGGAATCCAAATGCGTAAAAATTTTTAGACATTTATATTCCAGACTTCTTCTCACGCTTTAGGGCCGCTAAAATGCCAGGGCAGTATAAATACCCCATAAGTGACCCCATTTTGGAAAGAAGACACCGTAAGGTATTCTGTGAGGGGCATGGCGAGTTCCTAGAATATTTTTTTTTGGCACAAGTTAGCGGAAATTATTCTTATTTTTTTTCCTCTTGCAAAATCATTGCTAACCTGTGTCCCCAAAAAAAATATTCTAGGAACTCGCCATGCCCCTCACGGAATACCTTGGGGTTCCTTCTTTTCAAAATAAAGGGTCACATGTGGGGTATTTATACTGCCCTGCCATTTTAGGGGCCCTAAAGCGTGAGAATCCAAATGCCTTAAAGATGCTCATTGGAATTTGGGCCCCTTTGCGCATCTAGGCTGCAAAAAAGTGTCACACATGTGGTATCGCCGTACTCAGGAGAAGTAGGGCAATGTGTTTTGGTGTGTATTTTTACATATACCCATGCTGGGTGAGATAAATGGGAAAAGTTGTCTTTTATAGAGATATTTATCTCACCCAGCATGGGTATATGTAAAAATACACCCCAAAACACATTGCCCTACTTCTTCTGAGTACGGCGATACCACATGTGTGACACTTTATTTGCAGCCTAGGTGGGCAAAGGGGCCCAAATTCTAAAGAGCACCTTTAGGATTTCACAGGGCATTTTTTACGCATTTGGATTCCAAACTACTTCTCACGCTTTAGGTCCCCTAAAATGCCAGGGCAGTACAAATTCCCCACTAGTGACCCCATTTTGGAAAGAAGACACCCCAAGGTATTCTGTGAGGGGTATGGTGAGTTCATGTAAAATTTAATTTTTTGTCACAAGTTAGTGGAATATGAGACTTTGTAAGAAAAAAAATATAATCATTTTCCGCTAACTTGTGACAAAAAATAAAAACTTCCATGAACTCACTATGCCCATCAGCAAATACCTTAGGGTGTCTACTTTCCAAAATGGGGTCATTTGTGGGGTGTTTCTACTGTCTGGGCATTGTAGAACCTCAGGAAACATGACAGGTGCTCAGAAAGTCAAAGTGTGTAAATAGATTTTTTTTGCACCATAGTTTGTACATAGTTTGTAAACGCTATAACTTTTACCCAAACCAATAAATATACACTTATTGCATTTTTTTTTTATCAAAGACATGTAGAACAATACATTTAGAGAAAAATTTATATAGAAATGTAGTTTTAATTGAAAAATTTTACAACAGAAAGTGAAAAATGTCATTTTTTTCTAAAATTTCGGTAAATTTTTATTAATATAAAAAAAAGTAAAAATGTCAGCAGCAATGAAATACCACCAAATGAAAGCTCTATTAGTGAGAAGAAAAGGAGGTAAAATTATTTGCAATAAACCATGAAAGTAGTGTTGTGCAGAATTGTAAAAAGTGGTCTGGTCATTAAGGGGGTTTAAGCTAGGGGAGCTGAGCTGGTTAACAAACAGCGTCTTTAAAAACACACTGCACCGTTTCATGTATTATGCCATTTCATAATAAAAAGCTTCCAAAAATTGTCCTTTATTGGGGGTAGATGGTGTTTAAACTTCACAGATCCATGTCGCATTTATTTAGACAAAAGTGATGTTTTCTATACTGGCAGAGGGCAACTTTGTCCGTTTGTCCGTTTTCTACACCAAAAACTCTTTGTGACATGACAATTGAGGGTGGGAAGACAGTACAGAGAGGGCACACTGGGCCAGTTCCGGCAACTGTTCCAATCTGCCTATCCATGAGGTCAGCCTGGTGAGGCACATGGAAAAAATCTCTATCATGTTGATACTAAACTGGCTGCTGCTGCAGCTTTTGCTGCTTGTGGTGGAGTAGACAATGGGGGGTGGGTGACTTTGTAGGGGGCGGAAATGGGCCTCCTGGACAGACATGCAGATGGCAGGTGGAGCAAGCTGCATACACAGTGTATCCTTGCAATAAAATAATTTGGTTTCCCTTATGGAATCAGGAAAACATTCCCCCTTTTGCTTTGATAACAAGGGTCTAAAAGCGTAACTATCATGTAATAATCAGATTCCTTAGTGTGACTGATGCATCTTTCATTACATAAGCAAGCAAGCATAGAGTTGCCATTCTTGACAGCGTGCCGAAGGACCTACTTCTTTCAGGGTTTGCTCCTCAATGAGAAGTTTGGTCATCATTGCCAGTGTTGTCGTCATCAGCCTCATCCTCACCCTCACTCTCCACGAGACTTTATCAGTGTGGGTGTCCAACAGCTACATGGAGGCTAGCTAGATGTGGAAGCTGTTCTTCTTTCGCTGTCCCTTGTTGCATTAGTGTGAACATCTGCTGT
Source organism: Bufo gargarizans (assembly GCF_014858855.1). Classification (NCBI taxonomy): domain Eukaryota; kingdom Metazoa; phylum Chordata; class Amphibia; order Anura; family Bufonidae; genus Bufo; species Bufo gargarizans. The sequence continues at coordinate 59,457,433 of NC_058090.1, forward strand.
TAGATAAATATCAGGGGATGACATTGTTGATGCAGCAGTTCTCCCTACTGGCAAATCTTGCGGCCTCTATGAAGGGCCTGAGTACACGACAGGCGTCTCTGATGAGCTGCCACTGCCTGCCCTCAAAATTACACATGCTCCCTGGGTGGCCTGGTGCATGACTAAATCACACACCACTTTAAACTACTCGTACAGACACTCCAACATATGCAAGGTGGAATTCTAGTGAGTTTGAACATTGCAGACCATTCTGTCGCTGCAAGTCCTTGCCATATAAAAATGGCCAGCACCCACTGTAGGCCACTGTCCTTTGTCAAAGGGCATTGCACCACTAAATTTATCATGTGTGCCTTGCAGGGAGCATGTGTTATTTACCCCAAATGCAGCGCAGCTACAATGTTCCTGCCATTGTAGTTGACCACCTTGCCCAGTTGGAGTTGGCAGGGAGACAGCCAGTGGGATGTTTGCTGCTTGATGCACTTTAGCAACTGATCAGCTGTGTGGCCATGATTGGAGGGAGGGGGACTGAGAGCAAGGCTCTGCCCTGTTTCTGTTGGGGACTGGAGGATGTCCATGGAGGAAAACTAGAGAAGGTGGATATGCGGCTGGTGTGCAAACTAAACAGTCACAAATGTGAAGGTGCAAATAGGAGCTAGCCTTGTTGCTGCAGTGTTGCCTCGCCAAGAAAAACATTGATTCAGTGGGTCGTGAAAGACAGGTACTGTCCCTGCCTTAGCATCAACTAACAGTTGTTCAGGTTGGCGTGCAGAGAGAGTCGCAGTGAGAAGCCCACATTCTCTGTCATGTGACAGTACAAGGCATGGATTTTTTATTTTTTTTTAAATAATGGTGGATAAGTGTTTTCTAGCAAGGCTGAGCACTTCAGCTCCGGAAAAGCAGTAGAATCCACTAGGTAGTATGGCAGCAACCACACCACCAGCAACTTGACCAAGTGGGAATTAGGCTTATGCACAAGAGCATTGCTTGGTGATTAGAGTTCTTTCCTGTCTGCACATTTTGTTATCTATGTCTGATGATGGAGTGGAGTAGCAGGAGGAGTATTCTGAGTGGGAGAAGCAGTAACTGATAGTGATGACAAGGACACTGTACTGGATGTAGTTTGGCAGCTGCAAAAGAGCCCTGGAATAGGAGTACACTCTTGTTGTGCTAGCTGGCAGAAACTTATATTTTTCTACAGTAACTGGTGACGCCGCATTATATGCTGCAATAAACCCATGGTGCCTACATTTGTATTTGAGTGCCCATGGCTTATTTTGATACTGCAAATCACAGTAATGCTTTTGTCTTCCAACACTATGAAGAAATACTGCCAGACAGTAGATACTTACACAGACAGAGGATACTTGAACAGCGCTAGTGGCAGTGGTCACAGTATCAGTGGCATCACCATTTCCCAAGCTGACTATAATAGAAGCAGTGGCAGTTTTTCGGGAGGTTCTAAACATACATTTCCTTATTGCCACTAACCTCCTAATCTGATGTTTCCTCCTCCTTATCACCTCAGGCTCCCAGGTCCTGCCCAACACACAATTACAATCATTGTCCCCCTCCATGACACTTTAATCAAACTGTTATATGTCATTGTGGACTTCTTTGCCCCCTGCCAATTCCCTACCCTGTATTTGTCCCAAGTGGCACTGGTGCTACCAGTGTCTCTACCCCATCACTGTGGCTACAAGTGCCACTACTACCACCACCACCAATAAACCTATGCATGGGGTCCCCCACCTCTGCCTGAACCTTCTCCTAATGGCAGTTCAAATGCTGTTTTCACACAGGTTGTCAACAGGAGGACTATCTTAAGTATCTTCCATAACACATGGGGTTTTGCTGTTTTTTCTTAGGAAAAAAAAAGACACCCCACTAGAGGGGGCAGTGAAGGCAGAGTATGCAACTGAAAGGTTTCTCTGGGGTTTAAAGGTGGAGCAGGAGAAATGCTGTGCTCCCTGGCTCCAAGAAATGGTGTCAGACTCAGACATAATTTTGCTGTGACGAAGAGGAGTTGTCCTCAATAATAATGTATCGTAAAAACACCAGGACTAGAGACTGCTACTCCATGTGTGACCTTATGGAGAAGGGCAGTCCAGGCATTGTTGGACGCAGAGAGTCAGGTGATCCTGATACCTGCCAGCCGGGTGGCTGGGAACTACGTGCGGGACATTTATGCAGAAAGTGACGTAACTCCTGCAAAACCTGAAACTGTCTGTTTAAATGAGAGCGTGATGGAGATACACATTGAACTCGGTAGTGTAAGTGAGATGACCATTGGAAACAATGGTGCAGACAAGGTGCCAAGTGATTGTGCAGAATTTGTTGAAATGTATAATGGTAATGTGGGTTTATGTACAAGGTCTGATGAGGATGCCAACTCTCTTCCTTTGCAGGCTGCGGTTGGGGAAGCTCCCCCTCTTGGTAAAAATGTATACGGTATAAAAATGCTGATTGATGTTGAGAGCTCACAGCTAAGGGAATCCACTGTGAAAAATGTGCAAGGATACAATGTGGCAGTCCTAGAGGGTGTACCACACGTACCAGAGGTGGATATGCAGTCTCCACAGGATTCTATGGTTGCTGAGGAGGTGTCCAATGTGGAGATGGGCTCGTCAGTGCCCCTAGATGTCAGCGTTAACAATGACACGAGCGGCATAGGGGACGTGTGCGCTGTGACCATTAGCAACTCAGAGAGGGAAGCTACCAGGTCGAAGTCTTGTGAAGTTGAGGTGGTTACTAGTAGCGACCAGAAGACAGTTGTATCTGACATGATGAGAGTTAAGTGGTGAGACTTCAGTCTAATGTCTGAGATGCATACTCAGGCCATGGTAAATGACCTGACATGTCGGTACAGCTGCAAGCAGGAAGATGATTCCTTCCTCTCTATACAGTCGTAGATCTGATAAAGAAAAGACTAGCTGTCTTCACAGAGTCACTGAAAAAGGCTGCAGAGGGTCAAGGGAGGATACCACGAAAGAAATGAGGGAGAAGAAGGGATCTGGAGATGGTGGCGCTGCAGTGCTGACCGATGCAGAGAAGACGGAAGATTTTTCTGCTGAACCCTCAAATGGGGCTGATGTGCATGCAGAGCCCAAGAGACTCACGGCAGTGGGTAGCCAGGACCTGGTCCTGAAAGACATCTGCTCCGCCTGCAAAGCAGTCCAAGTAGCCACAGCCTGCTGGGGAAGGAATACGAGGAGTTAGACGACCAGTATGCGGATCCTGTCTACTACTGTGGGTTGGTTCTCCTGAATTCTTCCCGTAAGAAGAACAGCGTCCTAAGTGAGCCTCTGGAGAAAATGCCAGAAGACGACGAGTCTTCTGAAGATCCCGATATCCCCAGGACCTCCAACCTTGATGAGAAAGAGGAGGAGGAGTTAAGAAGGCAAGGATATGATGCGATGTCCGTGGATAATGAGAAGGCTAATAAAGTGAATGGAGGTTCCAAAGAAACAGAGGTCGAAGAAGCTAAGGCCGAGGTCTTGAAGTGGGAGAAATCCTCGGATGTTCCAGAGACCAAGGATAAGGCTGAAGAGGGGTCTACCGAAGTGGGGAGAGCCACTGAAGAAGCAAAAGATCCTGAAACTGAGGCCAAATCTGAAGAAACCACTGCTGAAAAAGAAGCGAGCAGGGGCAAGCGTGCTCTGCTGAAGGAGCGCAGCAAAGCCAAGGAGAAAGGGTCTGAACACGACCATGAATGGGAACAAATATGCAAACAGTCCAGTCAAGAGCTGCAGCAGTACAAGAAAAGGCCTTAGCATGACAGCAAGAATCAAAGAGTGCGAGAGCATGTTATTGTCACTCAGAAAACAGTAGAAAAAAAGAGTCTGGCCATTAGTTGGGCACAGAAGGCCTTTAGACAGTTTCTACTAGGTAGGAAGGCAGTGTTTATGACAAACCAAGCTCTTCTGGCCTGGGTCTGGCAGAATAAAGGGAAGCCTCTGATGCTGGCCACATTTTCCAGGGGGAATGTTGAGCTGGAAGATGGCAGGTTAATGCAGATACCTTATCACAAGTATCCGTTTGCTACATGTGTTCACCCCCACAGGGGGAGATATGTGGCAATGTGAATAGTGATGGGTGCAGTAAAGTCCAGGGGAAGCATGAAAAATCTGTGTTGTTTGCACAAGGAGCGTGTCACCAAGGTGCCCGGCCTTGGCGGAGTAAAGGTCCTATATATATGAGGCCACTAAGTTAGTTGGTGGACCCCAAGATAGTTAGCTTAGTTGGCTCCAGCTAGTCTGGGGCGGGCTTTTACTGGGAACAGGCAATGTGCTGGGTGGGTGCCTGTTCCCTATTCTCCAGTCCAGGATTTTGGAATATGCCCATGTCCAGGGATGCTATGTAATGCTGTTGCTGGACTTGTGTGTGGCTCCCAGTCTGGGAAAAGGAGCAGGCTGTTTTGAGGCCTGTGAGAGCCGGGACCCTCTAACCTGTATGTGGGGTAAGCACTGGTGATCTGTTTTGGAGAGCTGGGTGGTAGACCCAGATCCCAATAGAGAGGGAAAGACTGTTTAGTCAGTGGCCAGACGGCTGAGGATGTATGTTTTAGTTGCTGTTTTATGCTGATGTGCTTGAAAATAAAGAATTGTTTGGACTTCAATCTGGTGTCCGTAGCGAGGTCTGTGAGAATAACCCCCGGATAAGAGACGATCCCTTACAATATATACAGTTAAACTGTTTCTATATTGCTATACAGATGGCAAATATACAGATGTACTATGAACAAGTATACAGATGTGCTATATATATACAAATTTACAGATGTATTGTAAACAGATCTGCAGAATGCTATAAATATGGCTCCAGAAGTGGAAGAGTAGCGCTATGAACAGAATAGTGAACAGTGTAAGTGTACGTACTATAAGTGTAAGTACTGTGGGGATTCGCTTTGGTAGGCAGGGTAAGCGGACGCAGTACAGAGGCAAAAACAAGGTTTAAATCAGAGTTCAGTGTTTATTCACACATAGCAAGAAAACAAGCCGAAAGAAAGTGTTCAGTTTTGGTGCCTGTTCACACCACACAAAGTTCACAGTGCAAAAAGACGTCACCTGGTAGGCAGATGATTTTCACCCAGAGTCTGCAGCAGTCTTTAGTGGCCTGTTTCCCCAGCCTATGGCTCACACAAACAGATGACTCAGTGTCTCCAAACCACAGACTCCTCAGCTCCTCTGTCATGGAGGATAATCCACCACCTGAACATGCTGGCTGGGTTATTTATATTCCAGCCAAAACCCGGCCTGGAACCGTGGGGAACAGCCACCCACCCTGCTCTTTGGCTGCTCCCAATAAGAACCGGCCCGGATTGCCTTTACAGCCATTCTAACAGTTGAAGTGTCAGATTGCACTACAGACCTGACACTTCAGGAAAAAAACTGGTTCTTACCTCACCGAGGCCAGGAACCTCGGTGACACGTATCTTCCGTCAAAGACGGCTCCTTGTTCCTTCTTACATACCTCCCCCCTTTGTTCAACCCTGAGGGGGTGAACACTTGCCAGACAGTGTACGCGGGATAGGGCATCCGCGTTTCCCTGTAACCTGCCTGCCCTGTGTTCCACGGAAAACTTAAAATTTTGCAAAGATAAGAACCACCTGGTGACCCGAGCATTCCTCTCTTTGGCCTGGCTCATCCATTTCAAAGGGGAGTGGTCGGTCACCAGACGGAACCTTCTCCCCAAAAGGTAGTAGCGGAGAGACTCGAGTTCCCACTTGATGGCCAGGCACTCTCTCTCCACTATACTGTACCTAGTCTCGGCTGGGGTGAGCTTCCGGCTGAGGAAGACAACGGGATGCTCCTCCCCGTCAATATCTTGAGATAGTACAGCACCGAGACCTACCTCAGAGGCATCGGTCTGCACTATAAACTCCCTTTTGAAGTCGGGCATCACCAAAACCGGGGACCCACACAGGGCCGACTTCAAAGCGGAGAAAGCCTTTTCCGCCTGCTCATTCCAGTGGACCGTCACTGACTTGCGTCCCTTCAAAAGGCCTGTCAATGGTGCGGCGACTGTAGCAAAATTGGGGACAAACCTCATATAGTACCCCGCCATACCCAGGAACGATTTTACTTGCCGAGTAGAGACAGGTCGGGGCCAATTCCTAATTGCCTCAATTTTGTTCACCTGAGGTTTGATCACTCCGCGCCCAATGACATACCCCAGGTACTTGGTCTCTTCTAACCCTATCGAGCACTTTTTTGGGTTAGCGGTTAAGCCAGCCTTCCTAAGGAAGTCCACTACAGCCTGGACTTTAGGTAAGTGACTTTCCCAATCGTTGCTATGGACAACGATATCGTCCAGGTACGCTGAAGCGTATCAATGATGTGGACGGAGTACAATATCCATTAACCTTTGAAACGTGGCGGGAGCGCCATGTAGACCAAAGGGTAATACCTTGTACTGATACAGTCCCTCTGGCGTGACGAAAGCCGTTTTTTCTTTGGCAGCCTCCGTCAAGGGTACCTGCCAGTACCCTTTGGTGAGGTCCAACACAGAAAAATACCGGGCTTGGCCCAACTTTTCAATAAGCTCATCCACTCGGGGCATGGGATACGCGTCAAACTTGGACACCTCATTAAGTTTGCGGAAGTCATTACAAAACCGCAATGTCCCGTCTGGCTTGGGTATTAATACTATCGGACTGGCCCACTCACTTTTTGACTCCTCGATGACACCCAGCTGGAGCATTAGCTGCACCTCCGTGATGGCTTGTCGCCTAGCCTCGGGTACCCGGTAAGGTTTTAACCGGACTTTCGCCTGAGGCTCAGTGACAATGTCATGCCGGATTACGGACGTGCGTCCAGGGAGGTCTGAGAACACATCCGTATTCCGACTAATGAACTCCCTGGCTTCCTGAGCCTGTTTAGAGGAGAGGCTGTCAGCAATTTTCACTGTGACAGCCGCTTCCCCTGCTTCAGACTGAGGGGCCAAAACCGCTTCCCCTAGGAACCCTGGTCGTGGGCTGTCTTCCGTACAGGTTTCCCTTTCCTTCCACGGCTTGAGCAGATTCACATGGTACACCTGCTCCGGCTTTCGCCTCCCTGGCTGGTGTACTTTGTAATCTACTGGTCCAATTTTTTCTAGTACCTCGTAGGGCCCCTGCCACCTAGCTAGGAACTTACTATCTACCGTTGGTACCAGAACCAACACCCGATCACCCGGGTTAAAGTTTCGGACCCGAGCCTGCCGATTATAGACCCTACTCTGGGCTCGCTGTGCTGCCTCCATATGCTCCCTAACCAGAGGTAACACTGTTTCCATCCGTCCCTGCATCTGGGTGACATACTCAACTACACTTTTGTGCGGTGTGGTTTGTTGTTCCCACGCCTCTTTGGCGACGTCTAATAAACCACGAGGGTGTCTGCCGTATAGTAGTTCGAAGGGCGAGAACCCAGTAGAGGCCTGGGGCACTTCTCGCACTGCGAACATGAGATAGGGCAGAAGAAGGTCCCAGTCCCTCCCATCCTTAGACACCACTCTTTTCAGCATATTTTTTAACGTCTGGTTAAACCTCTCTACCAGGCCATCCGTTTGCGGATGATACACGGATGTCCGTAACTGTTTTATTTGGAGCAACTTACAGAGTTCCCTCATGACCTTGGACATAAATGGGGTCCCTTGGTCAGTTAGAACCTCCTTAGGCAGACCCACTCTAGAAAACATTTCCATTAACTCCTTAGCTATGAGTTTGGCTGACGTATGACGCAGTGGCACCGCCTCCGGGTACCGCGTGGCGTAGTCGAGGATGACCAGGATGTGCTGGTGCCCTCTAGCTGACTTCGGTACTGGGCCTACAAGATCCATAGCGATCCGCTCGAAGGGAACCTCAATAATCGGGAGAGGGACCAGAGGACTACGGAAATGTGGCTGGGGGCTGGTTATCTGGCAGGTTGGGCAAGACTTGCAAAACTCTTCTACCTCTCTGAACACACTGGGCCAGTAAAACTGCTGTAAAATCCGGTCCTGCGTTTTCTGCTGGCCCAGGTGTCCCCCAAGAACATGTTGGTGGGCTAATTTTAACATGAGCTTGCGATATGCCTGGGGCACCACCAGCTGTTCAATATGTTCACCCCGTAGTTTATTTACCCGGTACAGCATCTCCTGTTGAACCACAAAACGGGGGAACATAGATTCGGCCCCCGGTTGTTGCGGCTCACCCTCAACTACTACCACATTTTCCCAGGCTCGAGATAGAGTCGGATCCTGGTGTTGTGCTGTACCGAAATTATCCCTAGAGACATTGAGGTCTGCCAGCTCAGGACCCGGCGGCAAATCCTCTACGTCTCCCACCATCACACTTAACGGGGTTGTCTCCCCCTCTTCCACCGAAGTGGCGGTCACCCCTACTGCTGGTCCTTCTGACTCCGGTTTCCAAGGTTCTGGCCTCCCCCCTGAGTCAGGCCACTCTGCTAGGGGTACATCTGTCTCCCGGGTAACTTTCGTATCCGGCCAGAGTGCCGGGAACCCCGGGAAGTCTCTCCCAATGATCAATTCATATGGTAGCTTTGTGGCGACGGCCACCTCATGCATCCACCTGCCGGCCACCATTGACAGAGAGACCAGGGCGGTGGGATACCCCTTAAGTCCCCATGTATGCAAACAACACCGACTCTTCGGCAAGTATACTCAGCCGGCCGCACCAGGGCAGCTCTTACCAGGGACACCAGGCTATCGCCCAGCTTTGTGGTCCCTCAGCCTTGCCCAGCTGAGACCACACAGACAGAGCCTCCAGGCCTCTGTCCACAGGTACCACACTCCCCACTCCACCTGGCACAGGTGGCTATTGTCCATAGTCTCTGAAGTTCCTGTGGCACACAACATCCTGGCATATAATGAGTGGCGGAAGCCATAGTTGGTGTCCATGGGTTCCCCCCGATGGGGACAGTCAGCCCTTATGTGTCCAGGCTCCTGACAACGCCAGCAGACCACCGGGTTGGGGTCGGCAGGGGGTACATCCCCGGCGGGTTTAGCTGGCACCGGCCGCCGGGTCTGGGGTGGAGTTTTCCGGGGTTTGACTGGCCCCTTCCCAAAAGAACCCCCCTGTAGATTTCTGGTGGCCTCATAGCGCTCCACCAGGTTGACCATCTCCAGGGCATTATTCGGAGACACCTGGCCGATCCAGTGCTGGAGAGGGTACGGCAAAGCCCTCCAAAACACATCCGCCAACAGCCGATCCAACATAGCAGTGGGAGTCAACATGTCCGGCTGCAGCCATTTTTGCAAACGGTGCAGCAGATCATAATATTGTGGTCTAGCGGGTTCAGCCGGGTTAAATTCCCACTGATGCACCCTCTGGGCCCGGACCAATACATTCACCCCGAGTCTCACCAGGATCTCACCTTTTACTGTCGGGTAGTCGGCCGCCTGATCATCGGGGAGATCAAACAATACTTGCTGGGGACCGGACGCCAGGAACGGAGCAACGACCTCAGCCCACTGGTCTCGGGGTAACTTTTCCCTCACGGCCACTTTTTCGAAGACCGCCAGATAGGTCTCGACGTCATCCGAGGGGGTCATCTTCGGAATCTCCGCCGGACAGCTTTCCGGGCATCGTGGACATTCTGGGACGCTCCTGACGCCTGCAACGCCATCACATGTTGCAATAGCAGCTGGTTTGTTTCTTGTTGCTGCTTGTTAGCCTCCCGCTGCTGCAAGTTAGCCTCCACGAGGGCCTTCACGACCGCCTCCATTTTGTCAGGGGATACGGGTCGTAACCTTGCCGGCTTAATGTAGGACATGCACTTGTGCCCGGATAAACAAAAACTTTTCGGCCTTCAGGCCTGCCTCACTGCGTTTGCCCGCATCTGACACCAAATGTGGGGATTCGCTTTGGTAGGCAGGGTAAGCGGACGCAGTACAGAGGCAAAAACAAGGTTTAAATCAAAGTTCAGTGTTTATTCACACATAGCAAGAAAACAAGCCGAAAGAAAGTGTTCAGTTTTGGTGCCTGTTCACACCACACAAAGTTCACAGTGCAAAAAGACGTCACCTGGTCAGCAGATGATTTTCACCCAGAGTCTGCAGCAGTCTTTAGTGGCCTGTTTCCCCAGCCTATGGCTCACACAAACAGATGACTCCAAAACCACAGACTCCTCAGCTCCTCTGTCATGGAGGATAATCCACCACCTGAACATGCTGGCTGGGTTTTTTATATTCCAGCCAAAACCCGGCCTGGAACCGTGGGGAACAGCCACCCACCCTGCTCTTTGGCTGCTCCCAATAAGAACCGGCCCGGATTGGCTTTACAGCCATTCTAACAGTTGAAGTGTCAGATTGCACTACAGACCTGACACTTAAGGAAAAAAAATGGTTCTTACCTCACCGAGGCCAGGAACCTCGGTGACACGTATCTTCCGTCAAAGACGGCTCCTTGTTCTTACAGTACGTACTGTAAAAGAGACTTACTCTATGACAGTGTCACAACTATAGCAGTAACCAATGTGAACATACCATGAACATACCATGTGATTTGGTGCACAGTACTGTACCTCTGTACCAGTGTCTCCCAACTCTGTATTAGTGTTTCTCAACCAAGCTTCAAAGATGCTTTGCAGTAAACATACTGTATCTGTGCCATGTTACAGCACCTGAAAATATTTTTTTTATGCTTTACCAGTCCTTATTATGGGTTACCTAGGAATGAAAACATGTTTTAAGTTGTTCTCCTTAATTATAATGATTAGAATTCACAATTTATTTGTTCTGTCCTCAATCTGATGAATATACCTAATGAAGGGGGCTCTAGCACCCCGAAACATGTTGTCATTTACCTGTTACATCAATTATACCTGCAATAAAGAAGATCTATTAATTCCAAGTTCCATTGGCATCGGATTCCTTGCACCTAAAATAGGATTTATTGTTTTTCCATTTTGTTTCCTTGAGGGGATATGCATGCAGCCAGCCAGAACCGCAGGGGCAGCACGTGAGGTGCACGGTGGGCCGATGAGGGGCCAAACAATAACAGTTCATCAGTTTACTCACGGCTAGCAGAAAGCCTCCCTGGGCTGGCAGCACAGTGTTGAGGAAGACAGCACAAAATCCTCTGGGGCACACTCTGTGGTAGGGAAGTACCAGCCTAGATGGAAGTCGAGGTGCCCTTGATGGCAATGGTGTTTAAGGTGCCTGTGGTAGCTGGGTCCCTTGGTGTTATTTGTTGTGACGCCAGTACCGTTAATGGTGGTACAACCAATTGTAGTGAAGTTGAATAATGAAGTGGACAGTGGTAGGATACAACTCACAACTTTTACTGATGTTGGTTCCAGTTGCGGCATATACATCCAGACAGAATACAGTCTTTTGCGATTTAGAGGAATTCTGTTAATAGGTTTGGCTGGGTTTAGACTTAGCTTGTGGTTCTGTATAAGTATTTCTGGTAGGTGACTTTGCTTCAGGTCCCTAGTAAACCAGAGTAATTTGGTGAGGTTGCCTGTAATGCTTATTTGGTATGCTTAGTCCTTTTGTTTCTGTATCTTCCAAGCCCTTGAACAGGTAGCTAGTCTGTATTCTTCAATGTATGGTGAGGCTGCCTGTAGCTAGATTTTCCTCCACCATGTGCAAAGGTGCCCATTAAGCCTTTAGTAGTGGCTGTTATCACTGATGTCTCTCTTTAGCTTGGTTATCTTCTTCCAGGGACGAAAACGCTGGATCTAGGACCTAAGAAGGTCACAGGAGGAAAACGCTCTCCTGCGCCTCATACCTTGGCTCTACCTCATTTCTGTATCTGGCTTCACCCACTATTCCGTGGTGTGTAGCCTCAGTTTTACAACTGGCTCTTTACTAACCTCCTAATGACTCTAGAACCATTCCACTAGGCCTGCCCTAAGTATTTATATGACTTAAGTACTATCTCCATCTAGTGGTGGAATGTATAAATTACACCAGACCAGCCTATGAACAGGCATACAACAGGTGTTGCAATACAAAATGACATGCAGTAGGATAATGCCGTTTCAAAGTAATTTTGCTGTTCCCACGTGTCCTGAGTGGGACGCTGCAATTGGGCACTCTCTTCATCAAGGATTTATTCCTATGGCAGCAAATCTGGCCTCTGGATAACGAATCCTCTACATGCCTACAATAGGGTTGTGCCTATTAATAGCACACCCTATAAGGTAAGCCTTCACAATCTGTCTGATTCTCACTGAATAGAGAACATACTACCCTACAGTCGTGGCCAAAAGTTTTGAGAATTACATAAATATTGGAAATTGGAAAAGTTGCTGCTTAAGTTTTTATAATAGAAATTTGCATATACTCCAGAATGTTATGAAGAGTGATCAGATGAATTGCATAGTCCTTCTTTGCCATGAAAATTAACTTAATCCCCCAAAAAACTTTACACTGCATTTCATTGCTGTCATTAAAGGACCTGCTGAGATCATTTCAGTAATCGTCTTGTTAACTCAGGTGAGAATGTTGACGAGCACAAGGCTGGAGATCATTATGTCAGGCTGATTGGGTTAAAATGGCAGACTTGACATGTTAAAAGGAGGGTGATGCTAGAAATCATTGTTCTTCTATTGTTAACCATGGTGACCTGCAAAGAAACGCGTGCAGCCATCATTGTGTTGCATAAAAATGGCTTCACAGGCAAGGATATTGTGGCTACTAAGATTGCACCTCTATCAACAATTTATAGGATCATCAAGAACTTCAAGGAAAGAGGTTCAATTCTTGTTAAGAAGGCTTTAGGGCGTCCAAGAAAGTCCAGCAAGCGCCAGGACCGTCTCCTAAAGAGGATTCAGCTGCGGTATCAGAGTGCCACCAGTGCAGAGCTTGCTCAGGAATGGCAGCAGGCAGGTGTGAGCGCATCTGCATGCACAGTGAGGCGAAGACTTTTGGAAGATGGCCTGGTGTCAAGAACGGCAGCAAAGAAGCCACTTCTCTCAGATTGATCTTCTGCAGAAAATATGGTGAATGGATGTCACCATCAGACATCTGAGAAGCTCTGACAGACGTTCTTCAGAACCTCCTCCTTGAGGTTCCTTTTGTTTTGCTTTCATTTTCTCATCTCGTTAGCCTCTCTCAGCTGTCATGTAGTTGCACTGATTGCATCCCTTTAAATCCCTTCCCATACTGCATCACTTTGCGGTTTATACAACTTCCTGAAGTGTGTGCATGCTGGATGCTACTACTGAGTCTTCTACAGATAAGTTTTGTTCATTAATTAGTTTTTTCCTGTTTGCTGGATCCCAGGTGACCCTGACTCCCTCCGTATCAAGTGTAGGGAGCCGGTGGTCGTGTCCCCTCACTATTATAGGGTGTTCAGGTGTTATACAGTCGAGGTACGAGGATATGCGATCATCTACAATTGAGATTTTTGCATAGGCTGAGCAGTTAGGGAGAGAGCCAGGTCTGTTGCAGGGCTCTCCCTTTTGTTCCTTAGTTTTGGATCCAGTCAGTCGGATCTTTATTTTGTGTCTTCTAGTTTGCTGTACACCTTCCGTGACAATGGACTGCTGAGGACTGGGGCAAAGTCATATTCTCTGATGAAGCCTCTTTCCGATTGTTTGGGGCTTAAGGAAAAAGGCTTGTCCTGAGAAGAAAAGGTGAGCGCTACCATCTGTTCTTTGTCATGCCAACAGTAAAGCATCCTGAGACCATTCATGTGTGGGGTTGCTTCTCATCCAAGGTAGTGGGCTCACTCACAATTTTGCCCAAAAACACAGCTATTAATAAAGAATGGTACCAAAACACCCTCCAACAGCAACTTCTTCCAACAATCCAACAACAGTTTAGTGAAGAACAATGCATTTTTCAGCACGATGGAGCACTATACCATAAGGCAAAAGTGATAACTAAATGGCTCGGGGACCAAAACGTTGACATTTTGGGTCCACAGCCTGGAAACCCCCCAGATCTTAATCCCATTGAGAACTTGTGGTCAATCCTCAAGAGGCGGGTGGACAAACAAAAACCCACTAATTCTGGCAAACTCCAAGAAGTGATTATACAAAAATGGGTTGCTATCAGTCAGGAATTGGCCCAGAAGTTGATTGAGAGCATGCCCAGTCGAATTGCAGAGGTCCTGAAAAAGAAGGGCCAACACTGCAAATACTGACTCTTTGCATAACTGTCATGTAATTGTCGATAAAAGCCTTTGAAACGTATGAAGTGTGTGTAATTATATTTCACTACATCACAGAAACAACTGAAACAAAGATCTAAAAGCAGTTTAGCAGCAAACTTTGTGAAAACTAATATTTGTGTCATTCTCAAAACTTTTGGCCACAACTGTAATTTGTGCTCTCTCTTGTGTCCAGTTCCCCTGGACATGCCCACTGTTTTTTTATCTGATTAATGACAGATTCCAGTCTAGTACTAGAACCACTTCATAAACATAGGTTTTTGGTTTTAAAAGACCTATATAATATTGTAATGAAATGTCACAAAAATTCAGATGAGTGCAGATCAGATAGCTCTCTCATGCAATGTTTTTTGTATTTAATTTCAAATTGGGATTATGAATTGTGAAGCCACCTGTCATAGGGGGTCCCCTTATCTTAAGGCTAGGGCTACATGGTGACATGTGCTTACTGCAATTGTGACACGATAGTTGCAAAAAAATCCATCCAAGTTGAATTTTTGTGCGACTGTCATGTCACAATTGCAGTGCGACACCATTGACTGTCATTACAAAAAGTGTAGTTTATCCCTTTTTGTCACGTGACTTAATGTCACTGTGTACCCCTAGCCTAAGTACTCGTAAAGATCCCTTCCACTCATCCACTGAACTGACTTTTACACTATATTGAAACGTTATAAAAATGACTACTTGAAGTTGGATTCATCAAAGTAAAGCTTGAGGCTTTAGACTGCCTTGTGCACTATATAAAGTTTAGCCCTACATCAATCCTGTGAAGGAATTAGGATATGATAGAACTGTGAGCAGTCAGGAAACCTGCTAGGCTATTTCTTGTCATTCCAATCAGCTGATGATGGGGATATCTGCTATGAAGGATGAAACAGAAGGTAGGGTCAATGAAAGATCACCTAACATGACCTCCATAGAACAAGTCTGTTAAAATTTCAAAATTACACAGATGACTCTGCACCAAGGGGTACCAGATTCATTAGCAGGGTAAATTCGTTTACAGCTGTTTGCATATTTGGACACTTTGCTGTCTTGCAAGGACTGCTATTGAGATTCTAAACTAATTGGATTTGTTATAAATGTCACAAAAATTCTTCTGCTAAACAAATCTGCAGTTTTGGCAATAAATTTTGGACTAACAGAGCAAAAATTGCAGCTGAGTCATTTTACTGTGAAAATTGGCAGCGGAAATGACAAGAAACATGAAGATGGAGGATCACATGGCATTTTGAGGGGTGAGGGTAGGGGATGGCTTGCCTTGACTGGCTCAGACAGCCTGATCAGCCAATCAGGGGCAGGATTCAGGCAGGTCCTCTTGCTGAGAACATCATAGAATGCCATTCTGTTTTCAACCCTTTGGCTGAAAGCATATGTCTTGGCTATGTCTGACAAAAAGCTATTACAGACACAAGCCAGTAATCTAGCTGAACTAGGGACACTATAGGGAGATATAAGTCAGTATATTCTAGGATTTTATGAGGGAAAGCATACCATAGAGTGAGAGACTGGCAACTCTGAGTTGTGTTGTTTCATAGTTCATACAGCTTGCTGGCAAGTTCTAACCTGCAATGACTAATTTTTCTGTATATGGACAACCAGACAGTAGAGTTGAGTGGACACCTGGATGTTCAGGTTCACCGGGTTCGGACGAACTTCGCAAAAAAGTTTGAGTTCGGGACCCGATCTTGACACCGAACCCCATTGAAGTCAATGGGGACCCGAACTTTGGAGCACTAAAATGGCTCTAAAAAAGTCATGGAAAGGGCTAGAGGGCTGCAAAAGGCCCAGACTCCTGGACGTCGACAAATTCTTTCTCCTCGTCCTGGGCCTGGTCCTGGTGGAGCATTGTTGCCTCTTCTTGCTCCACCAAGGCACTCTCCCCAGCCTCAAGCAGGCGATCTAGTGTCCTGTCCAGCAGAAACACTATGGGGAGCTGACATGCTCCTCGCTGATCATCTTGGTCGCCTAATAAAATGGGGCCAACACATGGTAGACCTGCTGTATCTGCCCCCACTCCGCATTAGTGATGTAGGGGAGTGGGTGTGATGGCTCTTGAGTGCCTAGATCTAGCAAGTATTCCTTAACCGCCCATCGCTACTCCCACAACCTCTCCAGCATGTGGAGGGTGGAGTTTCACAGCGTCACACTGTCCACAATCAGCCTGTGAGTGGGCAGGCTATTGTAACACTGCAGTTTGGACAGGGATGCGGCGGCGGTTGGGGAGCGTCGGAAGTGGCTGGCAATCCTCCGTACCCTTTGCACAATGTCACTCAACCTTGGGTATGTGCGGAGGAACTTCTGTACCACAAGGTTGAGGACATGTGCCATGCAGGGCACTGGGTAAGACTGCCAGTATGGAGGGGCGGCGAGTAGGTTTCTGCCGTTGTCACAGACAACCATACCTGCCTCTAGCCTGCGGGGTGTCAGCCACTTCTGGACCTGAGCCTGTAGTGCGGCCAAAACATTAGGTCCAGTGTGTCTCCATTGCCCTAAGCTCACAAGCTGGAGCACGGCCTGGCAGCGGACGTGCCCCACACTTGCGTAGCTACGGGGACATTTGCTGGAGGGGCTCAGCAGTCGTGGAGACAGTGGCATGTGGCAGAGCAGCATTTTTTCCCTGGGCACCCTATCGCGGCACCACAAAGTCAGATGTCGCTGATCCCTCCCTGGCACCTCGGAGGGACACCCAATTGGCTGTAAAACTGATCGTCCCTGCCCATGTCTGCTGGTCCAAGCATCCATTGTCAGATCTACCCTGTCGCTGACAGCGTATTTCAGCGACAGGGATACATTCTGCACAATGTGCTGGTGTAGGACAGGGATGCCGGTCCTGGCAAAGAAATGGTGGCTGGGGAAACGCCATCTGGGTTGGGCCTGCTCCAACATCTGCCTGAATGGATTGCTGTCCACAAGATTTAAGGGCAGCAGATGTTGGGCAATAACCCTTGCCAGGAGCCCATTGAGTGAACACACGCGTTGGTCCCCGGGGTGTAGGGCACGGTGCGTTCAAATGCATCGGCAACCGATGGCTGGCACCGGATGGCATAGGAGGAGGTGATAGAGGAGGGTGCTGTGGAGGCAGAGGTTTGGCTGCTGGTACCAGTACCTCTAGGAGAGGGAGGGGGGAGTGGGAATGAATTGGTGGAAGGGGTTGGGGTGGCTGCAGTACAGTGGCAGGAGTTGATGTCCCTTGCACACTGCTGGTGGTGCTGCTATGACCACCCTGCATCTGTTCCCACTCCCGCCAGTGGTTGACTTGCATGTGCTGGGTAAGAGCAGTGGTACCCAGCCGAGCCACAAACTTCCCTCTCTCAGCTGACAGATGCCAATTGTGACTGTGTCTGCTGCCAGGGTGAAGTAAGCCCAAACAGGCGACTTCCACACCAACCTCCTGCCAGATGGGTTGGTGCTGACTTGCGTTTGTTCGGGCTCAGAGCGCACAGGTGGAGCTGGCTGCTGCTGCCTACTCCTGCTGCCATTACCAGTGGAGCCCCTGACACTGAGCTCCCTGGTGACCTGGCGCACCATTTGCCTCGGGTGCCTACCTTTATCGGTGCTACTGTCACCTGACAAAAGAGGGGGCACCCATTCTGGGTCACCATCCTCTTCATCCCCTATAATGTCAGACCCAGGGCCAACCAGTGGTGGACTGAGGGGAACAGCAGACGTGGAGCCCCTGACCGGGCTCCGCTGTCCCCTCTCTGATGCCTGGGTCTGACTAGGTGCAGGGGGTGCTGACACCACCCGCACCAGTTGGAAGGGATGTCACTGGGGTACTGACAGGCATTACCCCCTCCTCCTCCATCCCTTCCAAAAAGGTCCTGCCCATCAGGAGGACTAAATTGCAAATCAGCGCCCTGCTTTGCCTCCCCAAGACTGTCCCTCTCCATGTCGCTGTCGTCAAACAGGAGCAGGGTAGATTCTTGGGGGCTGGGAGTTGGTCCTGCAGGAGGCAGAGTGCTGCAGGTGCTGCTGCTGCTGAGAACCGGGGCAGAGGATTCCGTGGCACTGGAATGTTCCACGAGAGCCACCACTGCCTCAGCGTCTTGGGAACTAATGGGGAGGCTGCCACACCCGAAGAACTCACGGATCAGGCGGACGCCCCTGACACCTGCGCCTGCTAGTCCATGGCTAGAAGAGCGGCCCTGTGCTGGCAACGGTCCAGCACCGGAACCCCCCTCCCAAAAAAATAAAAAAAAATAAAAAGTGAATTTGACCAAACTTTATTGGCGTGGGGACGATGGGGAAAGATTAAATAAAATATAAAAAAAAAAAAAAAAAACTCAGACACTAACTAAATACTAGAACACAGATACTAAGACTTTTTTTGTTTTTTTCACTAACAGAAGACGAAAACACTACACAAAACGCTGAAAAACTAAGACTTTAAGACAGTTTAGTTTTTTTACGCAAAATACGCAGACACCTACTAAATACTAAAACAATGAGACTAATAGACTTTTTTTTACTAAAAAAAAAAACAAAAAAAATAATCACAGTTAATACACGAACTGGACGGACACTAAAACACTAACACAAAGAGACTTTTTTTTTTACAGACGGATAAAACAGACAGCTATACCCTACACTATCCAATATCCCTATAAAGTATACCCTGCCCTGAAAAATATCAGCTAAAGTTTTCCCTAACTAATATATATGCAGCATCCCACTCCTGTACGTGGGCACTGCAAATCTTGTTATATTATATGTTGTATCATATTGTATTGCACTTTTGTATAAAGATCATGTTAACAGGCTGTTAGGTGCACTACACATATTCCACTACTAGATGGGGATAGCACCACAGTATATATACCACAGTTCAGGCCTAGTTAGGTAGTTTAGAGTGTGGGAGTTGAAGTTGGAGGAGATGGAGTGAGGGGCAAGGAGAGGACCCCCGCCTCTCAGCTCTCTCTTGGGCTCCATGACCCAGAGGAGCCAATTTGTTTGTCTCAGTGTCAACCTTTATTCTACCGTCTACTCTTCCGGAGTGCCAAGTGGATTTTACAATTTTCTATGTGGAAAGACAAAGGAAGGACAATAGCCATTATTCTAGGCTTTAGGGGCCTTTGTATTAAGGTGAAGGATTTATTAGCTTCGGGCAGCCTCACCGTTACTTCAAGGACAGACAGGCCATCTGTTGCATCACTTGTGTGTAGAAGATAAGGACATGAAACAACCTTTACTGAGATTAGAACAAGACAAACAGCTAACTACCAGTGAGTACACGATCTCCTACTATAGCCTGAGATATAGCAACATATACAGCCTGTTACCTGGGTTTACCACATCCAACCTCCAGATTCATAAGAGACGGTTTATATCTGGATATCTGGATGTAAATGGCTGTCAAGACCCTGTTTACAGCAAAGTTCTTAGTTGCATTTGAACTGTCTCCTTCTTCCATCTCCATACTACAACCACTCTCATCATTTTGCACCACCAAGGTGCTGGCGTCACAACATTACCTAATTCAGGGGCCCAGCAGCACAAGCACCTAGAAAATCCAATCACCATCAAGGGCACCTCGATCACCACCTGGCCGGTGTCCCCTGTAGAAGAGTGTGCCCCGGAGAATTTGGTGCTGTTCTCCCCTTCACTGCAGCCCAACCCAGGGAGCATCAAAACTGTGAGTAAAGAACTAACTGTTATGATTCCTTGGTACACTATTCCTCTAGCGTAAATCCCTAACCTACAATGTCAAGCACTATCTGTATTATATATCACAGCTACCTAACTCTATGACCTACACTAAACCCTGCACCCTATCTGCTACACTATACCCAAACACTAACTATATGTATTATATATTTCAGCTAACTTAAATATCTCTATAAGCTACACCCTGCACTAGACCCGATCATCTATTCAACGACACTATTCCCTACTACCTAACACTAACTAGCAAGATTATTTAGATTTGAATTCAGATTATTTTAGACAAAGCAAGAACACAATCACAGTACAACTCCTCTCTCTCTCTCACATCAAACTCCACAAAATGGCTGCAGAGGAGTCTCTTCATTAGTTGTCATGGATGAGTTTGCAGATAGCTGGAACCTATAAATAAACGAGCGACTGGCTTGATCCCAAACTAAGGAGCTTATACAGTCCTGATCAAAAGATTAAGACCACTGGAAAAATGGCAAAAAATCATATTTGGCATGGCTGGATCTTAACAAGGTTCCAAGTAGAGCTTCAACATGCAACAAGAAGAAATGGGAGTGAGACAAAACATTTTTTGAGCATTCAATTTAATAAAAACAATGAATAAACTGAAACAGACAGTTTTTCAGATGATCAAAAGTTTAGGACCACACCTCCAAAAAAACTAAACCCCCCGAAAACAGAAATCCAACTTCCAAACATGAACTCAGTAATGAGTATCTCCGCCGTTATTGTTTATCACTTAAAAAATTAGTTTCGGCATGCTTAATACAAGTGTTTCCATGGGGTGAGTGGGAACATTTCTCCAAGTGGTGAAGACGGCCGCACGAAGGCCATCTACTGTCTGGAACTGTTGTCCATTTTTGTAAACTTCCCTTGTCATCTATCCCCAAAGGTTCTCAATTGGATTTAGATCAGGGGAACACGCAGGATGGGCCAAAAGAGTGATGTTATTCTCCTGGAAGAAGTCCCTTGTCCTGTGGGCATTGTGTACTGTAGCGTTCTCCTGTTGAAAAACCCAGTCGTTACCACACAGACGAGGGCCCTCAGTCATGAGGAATGCTCTCTGCAACATCTGGACATAGCCAGCGGCCGTTTGACGCCACTGCGCTTCCTGAAGCTCCATTGTTCCACTGAAGGAAAAAGCACCCCAGACCATTATGGCGCCCCCTCCACTGTGGCGCGTAGAAAACATCTCAGGTGGGATCAGTTTGTCATGCCAGTAACGTTGGAAACCATCAGGACCATCAAGGTTAAATTTTTTCTCATCAGAGAATAAAACTTTCTTCCACCTTTGAATGTCCCATGTTTGGTGCTCTCTTGCAAAGTCCAAATGAGCAGTTCTGTGGAGTTCAAGGAGACGAGGTCTTTGAAGACGTTATTTGTTTTGGAAGCCCTTCAGTCTCAGATGCCGTCTGATGGTTATGGGGCTGCAGTCAGCACCAGTAAGGGCCTTAATTTGGGTCGAGGATCGTCCAGTGTCTTGACGGACAGTCAATTGGATCCTCCGGCTCAGTGCTGATGACATTTTTTGGGGTCTTCCACTTGACTTCCATAACCCTCAGGATCATTTAAGAATTAAAAAAATTCCAAATGACTGTCTTACTGCGTCCCACCTCGGCAGCGATGGCATGCTGTGAGAGACCCTGCTTATGTAGTTCAACAACCCGACCACGTTTAAAAAGGGAGAGTTTTTTTGCCTTTGCCATCAAAACGTGTGACTACCTGACAGAAAATGACAATAAATCCACATCTTTGCACAGATTTGGCCTTTTAAAGGCATGTGGTCCTAAACTTTTGATCAGCTGAAAAACAGCCTGTTTCAGTTAATTCGCTGTTTTCATTAAATTGAATGCTCAAAAAATGTTTTGTCTCACTTTCATTTCTTCTTGTTGCATGTTGAAGCTCTACTTGGAACCTTGTTAAGATCCAGCCATGCTAAATATGATTTTTTTTGCCATTTTTCAAGTGGTCTTAAACTTTTGATCAGGACTGTAGGTGAGCCCTATAAAACCCTAAGAGCTCTCCCTGACTGCTATGCACATACAAGGGTCTCGATGGTAGACGATTGCATGCCCACGTACCTAAGCCTGTGTGACACCTGAAAACCCTATGATAGTGAGGGGACACGACCACGGGCTCCCTGCATTTAATACGGAGGAAGTCAGGGTCACATAGAATCAAGCCAGCAAGCAAACACAATAAAGTAAAAGGACTTATCTGAGCAAACAGCAGACGCAGCCTCCAGCAGTGAACACTTCATCCAGGAAGTAGTATAAACCACAAAGTGAGGCAGTATGGGAGGGAATATAAAGGAAGACGATTATGTCTAAATAAGTGACACCTGGCAGAAGGAAAGGAGATGAGAAAGTGAAACCAAAATAAAGAACATCATACAAGAGGTATAGAAGAACATCTGCCAGAGCTTCTTGCAGAACTGGCGGTGACATTAGTATAGTGAAGGGGTAGGCTAGTTTCCGATTGGTTGCTAGGGATGTTGCTAATCTGGGACAAAGCCTTCTCTTTGGCTATTTAAGCTAGGAGAAGGGAGGGATAATGAATTCTATATTATGAATATAGTGCTATATTCTACATATTCGCGAATTCTATCAAGCCAACCCAATAGGAAAGTTACATTTACTAATGGGTTCAGATGAAATAAAAAGAGATGATTATTCGTTTTTACGAATAAATATCACACTACAGTGAGTGCAGAATTATTAGGCAAATGAGTATTTTGACCACATCATCCTCTTTATGCATGTTGTCTTACTCCAAGCTGTATAGGCTCGAAAGCCTACTACCAATTAAGAATATTAGGTGATGTGCATCTCTGTAATGAGAAGGGGTGTGGTCTAATGACATCAACACCCTATATCAGGTGTGCATAATTATTAGGCAACTTCCTTTCCTTTGGCAAAATGGGTCAAAAGAAGGACTTGACAGGCTCAGAAAAGTCAAAAATAGTGAGATATCTTGCAGAGGGATGCAGCACCCTTAAAATTGCAAAGCTTCTGAAGCGTGATCATCGAACAATCAAGCGTTTCATTCAAAATAGTCAACAGGGTCGCAAGAAGCGTGTGGAAAAACCAAGGCGCAAAATAACTGCCCATGAACTGAGAAAAGTCAAGCGTGCAGCTGCCAAGATGCCGCTTACCACCAGTTTGGCCATATTTCAGAGCTGCAACATCACTGGAGTGCCCAAAAGCACAAGGTGTGCAATACTCAGAGACATGGCCAAGGTAAGAAAGGCTGAAAGACGACCACCACTGAACAAGACACACAAGCTGAAACGTCAAGACTGGGCCAAGAAATATCTCAAGACTGATTTTTCTAAGGTTTTATGGACTGATGAAATGAGAGTGAGTCTTGATGGGCCAGATGGATGGGCCCGTGGCTGGATTGGTAAAGGGCAGAGAGCTCCAGTCCGACTCAGACGCCAGCAAGGTGGAGGTGGAGTACTGGTTTGGGCTGGTATCATCAAAGATGAGCTTGTGGGGCCTTTTCGGGTTGAGGATGGAGTCAAGCTCAACTCCCAGTCCTACTGCCAGTTTCTGGAAGACACCTTCTTCAAGCAGTGGTACAGGAAGAAGTCTGCATCCTTCAAGAAAAACATGATTTTCATGCAGGACAATGCTCCATCACACGCGTTCAAGTACTCCACAGCGTGGCTGGCAAGAAAGGGTATAAAAGAAGAAAATCTAATGACATGGCCTCCTTGTTCACCTGATCTGAACCCCATTGAGAACCTGTGGTCCATCATCAAATGTGAGATTTACAAGGAGGGAAAACAGTACACCTCTCTGAACAGTGTCTGGGAGGCTGTGGTTGCTGCTGCACGCAATGTTGATGGTGAACAGATCAAAACACTGACAGAATCCATGGATGGCAGGCTTTTGAGTGTCCTTGCAAAGAAAGGTGGCTATATTGGTCACTGATTTGTTTTTGTTTTGTTTTTGAATGTCAGAAATGTATATTTGTGAATGTTGAGATGTTATATTGGTTTCACTGGTAAAAATAAATAATTGAAATGGGTATATATTTGTTTTTTGTTAAGTTGCCTAATAATTATGCACAGTAATAGTCACCTGCACACACAGATATCCCCCTAAAATAGCTAAAACTAAAAACAAACTAAGAACTACTTCCAAAAATATTCAGCTTTGATATTAATTAGTTTTTTGGGTTCATTGAGAACATGGTTGTTGTTCAATAATAGTGTTGAGCGGCATGTCCCATATTCGAATTCGCGAAATTTCGCGAATATTCGAAAGAATATTCGTAAAATATTCGCGAATATTCGAATTCGTTATTATTTCGCATATGCGATAATTTGAATTTTCGCATCGCATAATACATATTATGCGATACATTTTAACTCTAAGGCTAGGTCTACACGACGACATTTGTCGCGCGACATTTTGTTGCACTAATGTCGCGCGACAATTTTTATAATGGCAGTCTATGGTGTCGCACTGCAACATGCGACATGCTGCGACTGCGACGCGACAGTCGCAGAAAAATCCATCGCGAATGGATTTTCAGCGACTGTCGCGTCGCAGTCGCAGCATGTCGCATGTTGCAGTGCGACACCATAGACTGCCATTATAACAATTGTCGCGCGACATTAGTGCAACAAAATGTCGTGCGACAAATGTCGTGCCCTATCTGTCGCGCAACTTTTTGTCGCGCAACAAATGTCGTCGTGTAGACCTAGCCTAACCCGACAAGCATCACTTCACTGTGTTGTCAAAATATACCATCGGATCTAAGTTTTCCGTACGTTAGTGAAAACTCAGTTCCGATGGTATATTTTAACTAACTAGGGTTAATAGCATTTTTCAAAAATTCGCCTATTAGCTGGCTGTTAGATAATTCGCCTATTCGCTATATTCGTTTATTCGCTACATAACCACCTAAAATATGAAGTGTGATGAGATTGTTCGCGCGCACGTGCGCGCGCATTATAGGCGTGGTTTATCGCGAGTACGTCAGGGTCAATCAATAGCATTTTTCAAATATTCGCCCAACCGCTGCCTGTTAGATAATTTGCCTATTCGATATATTCGCTTATTCTCTCTATTCGTTTATTCGCTACATACACCACCTAAGTCAGTGTGTTGAGATTGTGCGCGCGCACGTGCGCGCGAACCTGCGCGCGCATCATAGGCGTGGTTTATCGCGAGTACGTCAACTCCATTTTAAAAGTGAATCTTCAACTCCGAGTCCTCACAAGAGAAAATGGTGGGCACAAGATTCCTTGACGAAGAGGATGAACTGCTGCTAACCGTAAGTACAACACTTCATGTCATAACATTTTGAATGCATGTTCGCACCATATCTGTATAGTATAGTAATTATTAAGCAATAGTATGTTTACATATTCGCGCATGCGCAGTTATGCGCATATATACGCGCACTAAATATAACTTTATTTTTAATCATGTCTGATTAGATAATCATCATTATTGTAATAAGTATTGTTTTGACATCACAGCACTTTGTAAGAAGTATGTATGTATGTATGTATGGACAGCAAAGAAATATCATGCACATTGCATATACATTTTCCTGCCACACACTGCATACCACACACAAACACATAGTGCCAGATTTATGATCATCCCTTTTTACGGTAGCAGTTTATCCGTCAGTAAGCAGCTTTACAAAGTTTGCACGTCCTTACGAAAAAGTCGCATGTTCTATTAAAAACTCTCATAAGGCCTCTTTCACACTTGCGTTGTCTGGATCCGGCGTGTACTCCACTTGCCGCAATTACACGCCGGATCCGGAAAAACGCAAGTGTACTGAAAGCATTTGAAGACGGATCCGTCTTCAAAATGCTTTCAGTGTTACTATGGCAGCCCGGACGCTATTAAAGTCCTGGTTGCCATAGTAGTAGCGGGGAGCGGGGGAGCGGTATACTTACAGTCCGTACGGCTCCCCGGGCGCTCCAGAATGACGTCAGAGCGCCCCATGCGATCACGTCATCCATGCGCCTGGGTCGCCCTGACGTCACTCTGGAGCGCCCCGGGAGCCGCACGGACGGTAAGTATACTGCTCCCCCACTCCCCGCTACACTTTACCATGGCTGCCAGGACTTTAGCGTCCCGGCAGCTATGGTAACCATTGAGAAAAAGCTAAACGTCGGATCCGGCAATGCGCCAAAACGACGTTTAGCTTAAGGCCGGATCCGGATCAATGCCTTTCAATGGGCATTAATTCCGGATCCGGCCTTGCGGCAAGTCTTCAGGACTTTTGGCCGGAGCAAAAAGCGCAGCATGCTGCAGTATTTTCTCCGGGCAAAAAACGTTCCGTTCCGGAACTGAAGACCTCCTGATGCATCCTGAAGGACGGACTGTCCATTCAGAATGCATTAGGAAAATCCTGATCAGTATTCTTCCGGCATAGAGCCCCGACGACGGAACTCTATGCCGGAAGACAATAACGCAGATGTGAAAGAGCCCTAAGATAAGCATGGTCCTCACTGGAGTGAACTAGCGCATTTTATTTTTTTTTGCAACTTTTTAAATTGTTCCAATAGTAAATGTGTCTAGAGATTCATCTACATAAGAAAACACGTCCACTTTCATAAAACTGGCGAGCATAGTGCAGAGCAGGAGAAACTCGCAAATTTGTGCGCAGTTTTAGCGTTTGCTCATTTTCTTGCGACTTTTTCACTCCATTATTCTGACTTGAGCTAATGATAAATCTGGCCTCATGTCTTATTGGTCTGGAGAAAAATTACAAATTTCTTCCTGCCATTATTTGCTGGTTCATTTAGCGTTACCCAGGGTGCACCCCATATCGTACCGTCGCTTCACTAGACAGGTACATATCAGCTCAGCTGGCCAATATCACATTGCTCATACCCCACCCACATTTAATCGCAATACAATCCGATCTTATAACGTGAACATTAAATATAATATTTCCACCTTCTAACAAATACTTTTTGCTGTGTTTTGGATGATATCTATTAATAATCCTTGTATTTCCTAAATTTTGTAATACATGTTTGCATCTTTATCCTGCAGCGCATGTTGAAGAAGGGTTATGACCGGACCCGGAAGCAGGCCGAGAAGAGGGCGATTGTCGTGGGGGTCGTCAGGGCCTTACAAAAAAAATTTGGGCGGACCCACGACGAAATGCAAATAGTAAAAAAATGGTCTGACCTGAAAAGGAGGCACCCGGACTGGGTCAAAGAGCACAGTCAGAGAGTCTGCCCTGGTACTTTTTTTTTTTTTTTTATCACCCGTTACAAATTATTACTTATTTTTACCTGTTGTGAAACATAGCAAATCATCCCTTTACCTCATATATCTCTATCTCGCTGTGTGTGTGTGTGTGTATATATATAATAAATATATATTTATCCACACAGTGCGGTAGTGATGTATGATGTAACCGGCTGATTTTGTACTTTGCGCACACACACACACACACACATAATAATAAATATACATGGAGTGCAGAATTATTAGGCAAGTTGTATTTTTGAGGATTAATTTTATTATTGAACAACAACCATGTTCTCAATGAACCCCAAAAACTCATTAATATCAAAGCTGAATATTTTTGGAAGTAGTTTTTAGTTTGCTTTTAGTTTTAGCTATTTTAGGGGGATATCTGTGTGTGCAGGTGACTATTACTGTGCATAATTATTAGGCAACTTAACAAAAAACAAATATATACCCATTTCAATTATTTATTTTTACCAGTGAAACCAATATAACATCTCAACATTCACAAATATACATTTCTGACATTCAAAAACAAAACAAAAACAAATCAGTGACCAATATAGCCACCTTTCTTTGCAAGGACACTCAGAAGCCGCCATCCATGGATTCTGTCAGTGTTTTGATCTGTTCACCACCAACATTGCGTGCAGCAGCAACCACAGCCTCCCAGACACTGTTCAGAGAGGTGGACTGTTTTCCCTCCTTGTAAATCTCACATTTGATGATGGACCACAGGTTCTCAATGGGGTTCAGATCAGGTGAACAAGGAGGCCATGTCATTAGATTTTCTTCTTTTATACCCTTTCTTGCCAGCCACGCTGTGGAGTACTTGGACGCGTGTGATGGAGCATTGTCCTGCATGAAAATCATGTTTTTCTTGAAGGATGCAGACTTCTTCCTGTACCACTGCTTGAAGAAGGTGTATTCCAGAAACTGGCAGTAGGACTGGGAGTTGAGCTTGACTCCATCCTCAACCCGAAAAGGCCCCACAAGCTCATCTTTGATGATACCAGCCCAAACCAGTACTCCACCTCCACCTTGCTGGCGTCTGAGTCGGACTGGAGCTCTCTGCCCTTTACCAATCCATCCATCTGGCCCATCAAGACTCACTCTCATTTCATCAGTCCATAAAACCTTAGAAAAATCAGTCTTGAGATATTTCTTGGCCCAGTCTTGACGTTTCAGCTTGTGTGTCTTGTTCAGTGGTGGTCGTCTTTCAGCCTTTCTTACCTTGGCCATGTCTCTGAGTATTGCACACCTTGTGCTTTTGGGCACTCCAGTGATGTTGCAGCTCTGAAATATGGCCAAACTGGTGGCAAGTGGCATCTTGGCAGCTGCACGCTTGACTTTTCTCAGTTCATGGGCAGTTATTTTGCGCCTTGGTTTTTCCGCACGCTTCTTGCGACCCTGTTGACTATTTTGAATGAAACGCTTGATTGTTCGATGATCACGCTTCAGAAGCTTTGCAATTTTAAGAGTGCTGCATCCCTCTGCAAGATATCTCACTATTTTTGACTTTTCTGAGCCTGTCAAGTCCTTCTTTTGACCCATTTTGCCAAAGGAAAGGAAGTTGCCTAATAATTATGCACACCTGATATAGGGTGTTGATGTCATTAGACCACACCCCTTCTCATTACAGAGATGCACATCACCTAATATGCTTAATTGGTAGTAGGCTTTCGAGCCTATACAGCTTGGAGTAAGACAACATGCATAAAGAGGATGATGTGGTCAAAATACTCATTTGCCTAATAATTCTGCACGTAGTGTATGTGTGTGTGTGTGTGTGTATATCTAGATAAACAGCAATCATCAATCTGTATTAGGGCTGTTTCACACGAGCAGATGCCGTGCGTGACATCCGCTACGTGAATGACAGCCAAGACCCGATTCACAAGTGCTCAATTTCATAATTTATTTTTCTGAACTGACTTGAGGACCCATTCATCTCTAAGGGGGCCGCACGATGTGCGTCCCGTCTCCAGAAAAGCGGACCCGCACTTCTGGGTCCACATTTCAGTTCTTTTTGCACTAAATATAACTTCGTCTTTTATGATGTCTGATTAGATATTCATCATTGTTGTAATAAGTACCCTAGACAGGTACATATCAGCTCAGCTGGCCAATATCCGATTGATCAGACCCCACATACAATCGCAATACAATCCGATCTTATAACATGAACATTAAATATAATATTTACACCTTCTAACAAATACTTTTTGCTGTATTTCTGATGATATTTATTAATAATCCTTGTATTATTGTCCTCAATTGAGGCCAAGAATAGTCATATTATATTATTGACATTGACGTGCGGTCTTAAATGCGTCATGCACATTGCCGGTGTCCTTTTTTTTTTTTTTTTTTTTTTGTGTGGGTGGATATGAAAAAGACATTCCGGACGTTTAAATTGAGCCTAAATCCAAATGTTGTGTGATTTTTCAGGGCTTCCAGCGCCAACGGTCCGCCGCCGTCTAACCACGGCGGATTTGGATGTAGTGGAGGTCTCCACAGAGGAGGATGAGCAGGCGGGCCCCTCCCACAGTCCTCGAGGTGCCACCAACCCACCTGATGTGGGGATTGTTGTGGAGGTGTCTGACGAGCCCGGACCCTCTCAAGGGCCAAAAACGTCTGGCCCAGCTCCTGCTGAGGAGGATACCACCACCCCAGCTCCTGAGGAAGAGGATCAGGCGCTGGTTACCACCCCGCACCAGGAGGGTAAATATGTGCACACATCATTGTAATTATGTATACATCACATATTTAGAAACATTAACCCTCAGTACCCCATGCCCATTTCTACTTTAACGCTAATTAAACATTTTTCTTAAATGTTAAACGGTATCTATGTTTGTGCTAATAACTTTAAAACGAGTTTACTGTTCACGGGCATAGTTCTATCTTATCGTTACACATTGTACTTCATGACAGTGGTAAAACATAGTCAAAATTTTAATGGCATCTTTGTTAACGAAGTAACTAATCTAAAAAAATATTAGAAATAAAATGATATAATCAAAATAAAAATTTCAAATGATACTACAATATAGATTAATAGAGATTAAATAAATGTATAAGTTTACAATCGCCATATGCCTATATCATGTTTATATAATTTATTAACAGAAATATAATTAACAATAACAGTTTGGTTATGCAGTCACTTTTTGAGGCCTACATAGTGTCAGCGACAAATAAATAACCCCATTTCAGAAACCACACACCCTCTATTTAATCCAAATTTATCCTATAAAGTCTGTTAACGATTTAATTGTCCAACGGTAATCTATTAAAATGTTAAAAAAATTAAAATAATTTGAACAAATTATAAATTACGAACTATTTTATTTGAAAACATTGTAGTGTTTAAATCATAAAAAAATCTTAAACGTATTACAAACAATATGTATATTTACAAACAGTTGTGCACAAAACCCTTAACTTTGGTCGCACAGCAGGCTTCAGACTGCAAGGAGCACAATATGGCTTTAGGCTAAAGGATTTAAATTAATGGTAATTGGAAGCTATGTCGCATGTTAAGAGAAGACGCCCTTATGTGACCCTAGAGTTGAAAACAAAAAAAAGTTATTTAATTAGGCAAACTACACCCCTCAATGAATATGCTAAGCAATAAGATCAATCCGCAATTTTACATAATGAGCCAACGATTGTCTTCTAGAAAAAACCGTTCAAATTGACAAAAAAAATAAATAATGAATTTACACATTTTTTTTATTAAATAAGTGGTTACAGGACTAAATGCACCCCAGTGCAGTTCCACTTTTAGCATATAATTCACCTGAACACCACCACATATGTGAATTTATTTAATTGGCTGTAGAGTTGTAACAGCCAATATCAGCGCTTGCAGGGGAACAAAACACTGGTGTCCCCTGCTTCACCTCTAAGGCAACAGGTGCTGTCGTACAGTCTTTTTTAGCATTTGTCACCTCCACATGACACCTACTTACCCCCCCCCCCCCCCCCTTCAGCTACGTAGCAGCAATGCTTATGTCTTTGAAATACGTCCAATAGGAGAGATCTAGACAGCAGGTGTTTGACAAATACCTGAAAAGGCCTTATTTTATATAATTGGCTAGCTGCTCTGGACTAGTAGATCGGCTATTAGACCACGGTTAATGAGCAATTTTGTCCCCAGGGCAAATATTTTATATTTGGCACAAAAATAGTACGGAGCAATTTTGAAAGTCATGAAACACTGCACCCTACAATTATATAGCAGGTGATGAAGATCATAAAATTAACAATAATAATGGGACAACAAAAACCACAGTAATATCAAACAGACATGCACAATAACTCTTTAATCTACATAAACTAACATTATATAACACAACAAATTTTCTTTAAAACTACTAAAATGTCACTAAATCTAATATAGAACTACATTTATTATGGTATACTTTAAAAATGACACTCAAATTCTCTGCACTTAACTACATACCACACAAAATTCAATAAATGACTTATTGTTAATTGATATATTTATCTCTTGTGTTTTCATAACAGTAATCAAGAAAATTTCTGCTAAAATTGCTCTAATGCAAAAGAGGCATGGGAAAATCAGGCAATTAAGAGCCCTCATTCAAAAATCCCAAAGAATGCTGCAGGAATTTGAATGCCAATATGGGGAGGACCTAAAGGAGCTCGCAAGCCTGCAGGAAGAACTGCAAAAGTTCCCTTAATTTTATTCTAATTTTTTTGTTATTAAAAAAGTTTTCTTAAGTTATATTGATTCCATACTTTTTTTTTTCTATAAGGTTATGTTTTTGTATAATTTTAACTGCAGACTTATCAGTAAAGGAGCCTTTAGTCCACGTTGAAAGTCAGCAGGGTTCGGACAGACAACAGCAGTAAGTACATCTTAATAGTGTAGTATAAGGCCTACACATAAATACGTTTTTTCATGACAGCAGCAGCAGGTAGTGTTGTATTATGAGGCATATACATAACAAATCAACTTGATCAAGACAGCAGCAGGTAGAGCTATAGTATTCTGAGGGCTACAAGTCACCTTTAAATGTACAGCAGCAGGAGCAGCAGGTATTTATAGTGTTTTATTATTAGGTATATACATAACAAATCAACTTGATCAGGACAGCAGCAGCAGTTATAGCTAATGTTATATTCTGAGGCATACAAGTCAGCTTCATCTGGACAGCAGCCGTTGGTAAAGTTAACATTGTAGGTTGATTTGTAAATTGAAAAATAAACTTTATCAGGACAGCTGATGGTGTTGTATAAGAACTTCACATAGCTACAAAGGACAAACAACTAGCTTGACATAACTCTGTATGATCATGACAGACAGCATCTGCAGCTGGTAGATATTAACGGTCGAGTATAATCTCATCCTAACTCAGCAGGACATGCTGCAGCGGGTAATGTGTATTCTCAAAAGGCTGAATGCTAACTCGCCATGATCAGAACAGACCGCAGCAGAATCCACAGTAGCTAGATATTAACAGTGGATTATACGGCCTACACATAACTCTCAATAATCAGGACAATAAGAAGTCAATGCTAACGGTGGAGTATAATGACTACAGAGAATTCTGAAGTATCAGGCCAAGATCAGCATGCAGTAGGTAAGTTAAAGTAGTATTCTAATTACTACACAAAGTTTGGCATAACTAAGCAGTACTAGAGAGTGTCAAGTTATTATATTTCAGCAGACAAAAATTTTTAACAGATGGGGATGTGGAAGACCGATTATAAAAGTATAAAAAAACAGATTGAACCCCCAAGTACAGCATGTGTATTCATCGCTTACATATACAATGTTGTCCTAATAAAATAAACTATCTAGATCAAAAAATTATAACAGTTCATTATTATTATATTTTATTGAAAAGGCCAATATAACATTGTACAAGGATAAACCAGGTGGTTGACGAAGTAAAAAAGCCATTGTCTATTCAAGATCTTCTCAAGGTTTTGTCTGAAACCTTAGATAACATTTATTGCTAGTATATTAGATAAGAGAAAGAAGTGAGTGATTCGATTTTTGTATGGAATACTAGTGCCATCTAGTGTTAGGGTAAAATACTAGAGGGAGGTTATATTGATTATAAAGTGAGGTCACTAGTTAATGATAAAACTTGGCCAAGCCCTTTCTAAGATAGGATAAAAAGATGGTATGGGCTGACAGAAGGGATCGATCTCTAGAGCTCTCTAGCTCTCTCTCTCTGAACATCATCAAAAGACCAGATCCAGCCCTGACCACCTTTTCAGTCATTGGAGGCAGCCATCTTAGAACCATTGAAACTGATTTTTGGTAGCTGACATTTTGGTATAGTATAACCTTACCTATATTTTATAGGATAATTAATTTAATATAATATCTATCTATCTCTCTCTCTATATATATATATATATATATTCAATTAACCATACTTTGTGTATAGTATCTGTTTTGGAATAAGATGGGGGTGTACCTGCAGCATCATCCTGAAAAATAATCCAATACAGGGATATTGAAAATATACTAGTGAAAGCACGGTATTATCTCCAAGGAACTGAATTCAGTTCTAGACCAGTATGGTTGATAATATATATATATCTTTATATAGATAAAAGATAAACCAGATTTGGGTTTAAACAAACATTTGTCGACTGAGAGAAATCAAGTACTAAATTGATTTTAAATATAATTGAGGGGTATTATTATAAGAAGGCATAGACTGTCGGAATATTTATGCTGTCTCCGATTGACAGAGTCAGTTTAAAGATCTTCAGGAACCAGAAGCCATAATTGTTGCTCCTACCAGAGAGCTGATCAATCAGATTTACCTAGATGCTTGGAAATTTGCATACGGAACTGTCGTTCGTCCAGTTGTAATCTATGGAGGAACACAAACGTCTAATTCACTGCGCCAGATATTTCAAGGCTGCAACATCCTTTGTGCGACACCTGGGAGGTTACTGGACGTTATTAACAAGGAGAAGATTGGGTTGAGCCAAGTGAAATACCTTGTTCTGTATGAAGCTGATTGTATGCTGGACATGGGTTTTATGGAAGATGTAAGAAAATTGTTGTCAAGTCAAGGAATGCTCTGAAGACACCCCAGTAGCAGGACAGAACCTCCTGGGAGAAACCCACAGTCCTTCAACAGACAAGTAAGGAAATCCCAGGGAAAGATAAGTAACCCTGATGGGCAGATGCATTAGAAAATAAAGCAAGCATCTAATACCTGAGGAAGATATATTTTACCAAGGATTTAAGCCACCCTTTAGGCATCCGGGCCTTGGGATAGAAAGCCAGACAGGAGTTCTAGAAAGGACAGTGTACATTGACTCTGAGGAAAGGTACAACCTGTCTCTGAGTGCATTGTGAATTTACCCTCTGCGTATAACCAAGACCTAGAATCTGTTACAGTTTCGTGACTCATTGTGGCCGCGGCGGTCGCAGTTCGTCACAGGCTAAACTGCTGGAACTTTTACAACTCATAGGCCATGAGTGCACGATGGTTTTTGTGAAAAACAAAAAGATGGCGGATTTAATTGCAACATTTCTTTGTCAAGAAAAAATCCCCTGCACAAGCATTCACGGGGACAGAGAGCAAAGAGAGCGGGAGAATGCTCTGGGCGACTTCCGCTCTGGACAGTGTCCTGTGATTGTTGCCACGTCTGTTGCTGCCAGAGGATTAGATATCGAGAACGTCCTTCATGTGATAAATTTTGACATCCCTGGCGATGTTGACGAATATGTTCACAGGATCGGCCGAACCGGACGCTGCGGCAACACTGGAAAAGCCATTTCTTTTTTTAATAAGATTGGTGATGACGAGCAAAAAATTGTCCGTGGACTAGTGAAAGTTTTAACCGATGCTCACCAGGAGGTACCTTGTGCCGGCATACATAATTCCTCTGGGTAGCCATCTTATATGCTTCTGGCATATGTAAAAAAACTGTGAACTCTCATCTTCCTGAAGCCGGGGTCACCTATGATATAGATGGACACTTTTATTACCACTACTCTGTGATGCCGGCTATAAAAGGTCATAAAGGCTATACCAGGCCCAGCTCATCCTGTCCTTTTAAGATACACCCCGGTCACGTGAGGTCTCTGTGTGTGCGCAGACTCTGTCACAGACTACTAGGTCACAGCTCAGGGATCCGGAGCAATCGGATCCATAGTTCGTGACAGTACCTGCTTGGCTTGAAGAGATGGCGTTCAGTGCCCATGGCATGCCAACATTTAGTTCACAGCCAAGCAAATTTGCTTCAGTGGATAGCAGGAAGAGAGGTGACTTCCAGGAGGACAACGGTTACAGCAATGCTGGCATTTCACAACCTGCAGCGCGGGCGGCAGCGGAGGAGGACGAAGATTGGGGCTAGTCGGACGTGGTTAAGCAGATGAGACATTCTTACAGATTCAGTTTTACATGAAACAATATGTTGTATGTTTGTAAAAATGAGAATTTTGTTTATCGCACTCCAGTATTTAAGGTAGTAATTTGCCGTTAGGAAATTTACTTATTTTGGTTCATTGTAAATGGCTGCTCTGAAAACTTTAGAGCACTAAATTAAAGTTTTCTTTACTTTGAAAAAAAAAGACCGTAATTTATAATAGAAAATTATTGTTTAACGCACATTAATTAACCTTTGTGTGAACACACTATTACCTTTCAAATGTATTATTGAACAAAACTTT
This sequence comes from Bufo gargarizans, assembly GCF_014858855.1. Classification (NCBI taxonomy): domain Eukaryota; kingdom Metazoa; phylum Chordata; class Amphibia; order Anura; family Bufonidae; genus Bufo; species Bufo gargarizans. The sequence continues at coordinate 59,493,134 of NC_058090.1, forward strand.
AGATTACAAAATACAAATCTACATTCAAAATGTATAATAAATATATATAGAGTATCAACCAAATTTTAACAAAAAATAAATTTATACTTTTGAAAAAGTATCTTTATATAAAAAAAAGTATCAAATTATCCATACTGTGATCCAAATTTCAACCTCAATAATACAATATTGCATATTAAAGTTTTCTTCAGTTATATTAGTTCCATTATTCAAAAAATTTTGAAACATCAAATGTGTCTGAAAAAAAACAAAAAAAAAACAATTGATGAGTCAGCAAAGAAATAACTAGCATGATTCTGATATAGTGTCCGTTTGTTAAACTGGACATGTTGGAGCATAGCTTCCTCAAAAAAGACATCAACATGTGATGCAATGAGTAGAATCACTCACAAAATGGTGACATCGCTTCAAGATTATTATTCTGTCAGCAGGTAATTTTGAAAGATTAAAGTCTATTATTATATTACACTAGCATGTGAAAATAATCATTATATAATTGTCAAGAAGTAAGATTACATTTAAATGTATATATCTATATATACATGTGGCAATAACGCTCCATTACCAAAACCAGATTACCACACGGATGAGTATAACGCCAGTAACACCCAACCATGTAGAGAGGTCAACACGGAAGCCAGGCATCCTTTCCAGGACAACCGACAACACCATGTTAGAACCTAAGTCCGCATTAAAATAATAAATAAAACAAAAAACTTTTATTAGGTTTATCAATCAGTCTTGTACAATGTTAAGTGCACAAAACCTTTTGAAAATGGAAGCCCACATGCGGTCCCCACCTTGCTAAAGTAAGAACCACAACATGGACGCCAACAACCCAATTAAAGCAAAATTAAAATTTTTAAAATAAAATAAAACAAAATAAATTATTTTGGTGAATGAAGCGTAAAACCACATGAATGTATTAAACGAAAACATTTTTATTCTATCTATATTCCAATCAAATTCTTGACAATATACGATGAATAGTGCACATTTGCAAATATTAAACATGAACACCATTTTATGAAAATAATAATACTCAATACTTGTCATATTACAAGGGCTAATAAGTGGTCCATGCTGGTTCTCCTTTGCATGATCTTGAAAAAAAAAATCCACAGTTAGATTTTAATAATTTAGTATATTTCAGACACATTACTTGGCAGCATTAGGCCAGACAGTAGCAGTAAAATAGTAACGCAACAGTAGAAGGCATACAAATCAAAGGGCCAAACAATTAAGGATAACTACTGAAACTACCATTAAAACAGAAAAATCTGTTGTCTAAAGGCCACACATAGCTAAACTAAACTCTGCAGGAACAGGGCAGACAAAAGCAGGTAAATGTAAACACCATAGTAAAAGGTCTACACCAAGTTCGCCTAACCCTGCAGGATAGGCAGCATCATAATTTAATCTTAAAATTGGAGAATAAAGAGTAATTACAAATACATGTTCAGGACAGACAGATTCAGCATCAACTAGATGGAATTTTGAAATGGTTGAGCATAAGGTCTACACATAACTTGGCACAACTCAGTAGGAAATGCATAATCAACATTTAAATATAATGATGTAGTGTAAGGACTAAACAAAAATCAGCCTGATCAGTAAATTCAATAGCAGCATCAACAGGATGGAAGATGGAAAATGTCTAGTAAAAGGCCTAAACATAGCTCTGACTAACATATCAGGATAGTCAGCAGCACGTTCAAAGTTGGCAGCAGCAATGTGTACTGCTGAATGGGAAACCAACAGGCCATGGGAAGCCCATAACTTAAAAAAAATGCAACTCTGACAGCAGCAGGTATTCAGTGTGCTGAGGAAATTTGATGACATGCATGATAATTAAAAAATTTGGCATTCTAGAATGATTATTTTGATTATATTAAGATTTTGCTTCATAAATAAAAATGTATAATATATAAATAAGTAAATATATAAATAAATATTTAAAAATAAAATAAAAAACAACGTAGTTTTGGAGGGAGAGACAAGGAGAGGGATGGACAAGGGACCCTTCAACGGCCTGAACCGACAGCGGGGGCCAAGAAGTCACTGCCGATCCAGGACTCGTTCATTTTAATGAATGTAAGTCTGTCCACTGAGTCTGTGGACAGACGGGTCCGCTTGTCCGTGACCACCCCACCTGCCGCGCTAAATGTCCGCTCAGACAGTACGCTGGAGGGTGGGCAAGATAGTAACTCCAGCGCATACTGAGCGAGCTCGCGGCAGGTGTCCAGCCTGGCAACCCAGTACTCCATGGGGTCGTCGGTGCTCATGCTGTCGGAAGCACCAACGGACCCCATGTAGTCTGCCACCATGCGGGCCAGCCGCTGGTGGTGACTGCTGCTGCTGCTGCTGGTGGTACTGGGTCGCGCAGACTGGTAGAACGACCGCATCTCACCCATAAGGTCACCTGCTCGGCTGGTGCTGCTGGGGCCAGCCACCTGCTGGGTGAGATGGGCGGGGAGAACTAGAGCGTGAGGCCGAGGGTTGGCCTGCTCCAGACGCTTGATCAGACAGGCCCGCAGTTGATCCATACGGGCCTGTCTACGGCTGGCTGGGATGAACTGCTCCAGTTTCCCCTTGCAGCGAGGGTCTAAAAGGGTGGCCAACCAATAGTCTTCCCTCTCCTTGATTCTCTTGATCCGGGGGTCCCTTCGGAGGCATCGCAGCATGTGGGCAGCCATAGGGAAGAGGACAGCCCGCTGTGACTGTTCATGGCTGCCCAGGACCATGACTTCTTGGTCCTCCTGCTGCTGTTGCTGCTGCTCCCGTTCGGAGCTGCCCCACCCCCGGACTAACGGTGCCCCCAACACCGTCTCTCCCTCCTGACCAGGCCCAGACTGCTGGACGTCTACAAATTCTTCCTCCTCCTCCTCGTCTTGGGCCTGGTCTTGTTGGAGCATTGCTGCCTCCTCTTGCTCCAACAAGGCACTCTCCCCAGCCTCGAGCAGGCGATCTAGTGTCCTGTCCAGCAGGAACACTAAGGGGAGCATGTCGTTGAGGCCGACATGCTCCCCGCTGACCATCTTGGTCGCCTGCTCGAATGGAGCCAACACGTGGCAGACCTGCTGTATCTGCCCCCACTCCGCATTAGTGATGTATGGGAGTGGTTGTGCTGGCCCTGGAGTGCCTTGGTCCAGCAGGTATTCCCTCACCGCCCTTCGCTGCTCCCACAACCTCTCCAGCATGTGGAGGGTGGAGTTCCACCGCGTCACACTGTCCACAATCAGCCTGTGAGGTGGCAGGCTGTTGTCCTGCTGTAGTTTGGACAGGGACGCGGCAGCAGTTGGGGAGCGTCTAAAGTGGCTGGCAATCCTCCGTACCCTTGGCACAATGTCACTCAACCCTTCGTATGTCCGGAGGAATTTCTGCACAACTAGGTTGAGGACATGTGCCATGCAGGGCACGTGTGTCAGACTGCCAGCTTGGAGGGCGGCGAGGAGGTTGCTGCCGTTGTCACAAACAACCATACCTGCCTGGAGCCTTCGGGGTGTCAGCCACTTCTGGACCTGATCCTGTAGTGCGGCCAGAACGTCAGGTCCAGTGTGTCTCCGTTCCCCTAAGCTCACAAGCTGGAGCACGGCCTGGCAGCGGACGTGCACCACACTCGCGTAGCTACGGGGACGCTTGCTGGGGGGCTCAGCAGTGGTGGAGACAGTGGCTTGTGGGGGGAGAGCAGCAGTTCTCCCCTGGACACCCCGGGGCGGCACCACAAACTCAGATGCCGCCGTTCCCTCCCCGGCGCCTCGGAGGGAAACCCAATGGGCAGTAAAACTGATATAGCGTCCCTGCCCATGCCTGCTGGTCCAAGCATCCATTGTCAGATGCACCCTGTCACTGACAGCATGATCCAGCGACAGGGATACCTTCTGCACAATGTGCTGGTGTAGGGCAGGGACGCCAGTCCTGGCAAAGAAATGGCGGCTGGGGACACGCCATCTGGGTTGTGCCTGCTCCAACATCTGCCGGAATGGATTGCTGTCCACAAGATTGAAGGGCAGCAGATGTTGGGCGATAACCCTTGCCAGGAGCCCATTGAGTGAACGCACTTGTCGGTCCCCTGGGGCATAGGGCGCGGTGCGTTCGAAAAGGTCAGCAACCGTGGGCTGGCGCCGGACGGCAGTGGAGGACATAGAGGAGGGTGCGGTGGAGGCAGAGGTCTGGCTGCCGGTACCAGTACCTCTAGGAGAGGGAGCGGGGGAGTGGGAACGCCTTGTTAGAAGTGGTTGGGGTGGCTGCAGAACAGTGGCAGGAGCTGCTGTCCCCTGCACACTGCTGGTGGCGCCACTGCTATGACCACCCCGCATCTGTTCCCACTCCCGCCAGTGGTTGACTCGTAAGTGCTGGGTGAGGGCAGTGGTACCCAGCCGAGCCGCAGACCTCCCTCTACTCACCCTGGCATGGCACAGATTACAAATGCCAATTGTGGCATCATCTACTGCCAGGGTGAAGTAAGCCCAAACAGGCGACTTACGTACCACCCTCCTGTCAGATGGGGCGGTGCTGACTTGCGCCTGCTCGGGCTCGATGCGGACAGGTGGATCTGGCTGCTGCTGCCTCCTCCTATTGCCATTACCAGTGGAGCCCCTGACGCTGGGCTCACTGGCAACCTGTTGCACCATTTGTCTCTGGTGCCTACCTTCCTCTTCATCAGTGCTGCTGATTCCTGACAAGGGAGGTGGCACCCATTCTCTGTCACCCTCCTCTTCATCCCCCGATATGTCAGACACAGGGCCAACCAGTGGTGCACTGAGGGGAACAGCAGACGTGGGGCCCCTGACCTGGCTCCTCTGTCCCCTCGCTGACGCCTGGGTCTGACTAGGTGTCGGGTTTCGCTGGCTGAAACCGCCCGCACCTGTTGGAAGGGATGTCACTGGGGTGCATACAGGTGGTACCCCCTCCATCTCCTCCTCCATCCCTTCCATAAGGTCCTGACCCTCAGGACTGAAGTGCAAATCAGCCTCCTGCATTACCTCCCCCAAGGTGTCCCTCTCACTGTCGCTGTCAAACAGGAGCAGGGACGATTCTTGGGGGCTGGGGGTTGGTCCTACAGGAGACGAAGTGCAGCTGCTGCTCGGAGCCGGGGCAGAGGACTCTGTGGCACTGGCTTGTGCCACGAGAGACACAACTTCCTCGGCATCCTGAGAGGAAATTCTCCTGCTGCCAGTGGCAAAAAAATCCCGAATAAGGCGGACGCCCCTGACACCTGTGTCCGCACCTCGGTGGGTAGAGGAGCGGCCCCGTGCTGGCAGCTGTCCAGCACTGGGACCAACTACTCTCCTACCCCTGCCGCTCGATCGTGAAGACCTCATTATTTTTTTTTTTTTATTTATACCAAAATTAAATTATATGATTTAGGGAACAAGTTTATTGGGATGGGGACTGTCGCACAATAAAGAAAACCAAATTTATATATGATAAATCAACGTAAATATATATTTTATTTTAAACTAACAAAGGACGTAGACACTGACAATACACCGAATAACCAGTAAAAGAAAAAAAAAGAAAAATAAACTTTTTTTTGTCTTTTTTTTTTTTTAACTAACAAAGGACGTAGACACTGACGCGGACAAAAAACACGGAATAACCAGAAAAAGAAAAACACTAAAACTAATCTATTCACTAACCTAAATAATTATATTTCTCCTAACTATGCCCTACACTGCACCCTGCACTAGAAACTATCAGCTAATCTATTCACTAACCTAAATAATTATATTTCTCCTAACTAGGCCCTACACTGCACCCTGCACTAGAAACTATCAGCTAATCTATTCACTAACCTAAATAATTATATTTCTCCTAACTAGGCCCTACACTGCACCCTGCACTAGAAACTATCAGCTAATCTATTCACTAACCTAAATAATTATATTTCTCCTAACTAGGCCCTACACTGCACCCTGCACTAGAAACTATCAGCTAATCTATTCACTAACCTAAATAATTATATTTCTCCTAACTAGGCCCTACACTGTACCCTGCACTAGAAACTATCAGCTAATCTATTCACTAACCTAAATAAATGATTATATTTCTCCTAACTCTGTGCCCTAATCTTTAACCTATCAGCTACACTATTACCTAACCTAAATAAATGATTATTTTTCTCTAACTAGGCCCTACACTGCACCCTGCACTAGAAACTATCGGCTACACTAATCTATATAAATGATTATTTTTCTCCTAACTCTGTACCCTAATCTTTATCCTATCAGCTACACTAACCTACCCTATCTAAAACTATGAGATTAAATCGTTTTACAATTTGCTTTTAAAAAAGCAAAGCACTGCACAGTTCCAAGATCCTCTCTCAATCACCACCACATGAAACTGCACAAAATGGCTGCCGTGACAAAATCTTATATAGTAATGGGGTGGGCAACTTTCTGATTGGTTGCTAGGGATGTTGCTAACCTGTTGGACTCCTTCTCATTGGCCCACAATCTAAAATGAGGGAGGGATTAGTGTCCTCACAAAGTGCCGATATTCGCATGTGCGCTAATAAAATCGCATCACGAAGATTCGCAGCTCAATTCAATCACTAATGTAAGAATGCAAAGCCCTTTGCCTCTGTTCTGGGAAAAGTGCCGATATTCGCATGTGCGCTAATAAAATCGCCTTACGAAGATTCGCAACTCAATCACTTTCTAGGCACTGTGAGTAAGATCTGAGCTTTTGGACTTTTGGGAATCAATCGAGATACAGTGGGGGGTGATGACAGTAGTTGACAGAGTACAGATCAATGTCATCTGTAAGGTGGAAAGTAAAATAAAAAATACGAATATTCGTAAATCGAATTTTACGAAGTTCTACGTATTCGCGAATATGGTGCTATACTATATGAATGCACAGGCCTTTGCCTCTGTTCTGGGGACAAGTGTAGATATTCGCATTTGCGTTAATAAAATCGCCTCACGAAGATTCGCAGCTCAATTCAATCACTAATGTAATGCAAAGCCCTGTGCCTCTGTTCTGGGACAAGTGTAGATATTCGCATGTGCGCTAATAAAATCGCCTTACGAATATTCGCGCCTCAATCACTTTCTAGGCAATGTGAGTAAGATCTGAGCTTTTGGACTTTTGGGAATCAATCGAGAAACAGTGGGGGGTGATGACAGTAGTTGACAGAGTACAGATCAATGTCATCTGTAAGGTGGAAAGTAAAATAAAAAATACGAATATTCGTAAATCGAATTTTACGAAGTTCTACGTATTCGCGAATATGGTGCTATACTATATGAATGCACAGGCCTTTGCCTCTCTGTTCTGGGGATAAGTGTAGATTTTCGCATTTGCGTTAATAAAATCGCCTCACGAAGATTCGCAGCTCAATTCAATCACTAATGTAATGCAAAGCCCTGTGCCTCTGTTCTGGGACAAGTGTAGATATTCGCATGTGCGCTAATAAAATCGCCTTACGAAGATTCGCAACTCAATTCACTAATGTATGAATGCAAAGCCCTTTGCCTCTGTTCTGGGACGTGCCGATATTCGCATGTGCGCTAATAAAATCGCCTTACGAAGATTCGCGCCTCAATCACTTTCTAGGCAATGTGAGTAAGATCTGAGCTGTTGGACCTTTGGGAAACAATCAATTATATGTGTACTGTAATTTTGTGAAAAAAAAACAAAAAAAAAAAACGAATATTCGTTTTTACGAATATATAGCACTATATTCGAAATATTCGCGAAATCGCGAAGTTGCGATATTCGCGAAAAAAATTCGCTTTTCGAATATTCGCGCTCAACACTATTCAATAATAAAATTAATCCTCAAAAATACTACTTGCCTAATAATTCTGCACTCCCTGTATATTTTACATATTCGCGATTTCGAGCAAGCCAACCCAATAGGAAAGTTGCCTATAACCCGCCCTTACCCGATTAACGCATATATTACATTGCCGATTTTTCACATAAGAAAAAATAAATGTAATAATATTCTAATTCACTACAGACTAATATATTGCAGCCTTCTCACATTGTCCCACCAGCAAGAAGCAGGCAGGTAATAGGTTCAGATGAAAAAGAAAAAAACAGAGTTAGAACAAAAAAAACTGAATCCAGAAAAATAATGAAATAATTCAAAAATGCAAAAATAAAAAATGTATATAAAAATAAAATTAAATAAAGAAGAAACTAAAATAATTGAAGAAGTAAAAAACACACCATATTAAAAATAGTGAAAAAAGCAAAATAATAAAAATTGTAGTACTATAATTGAAACATGTGAAGTGAAGAATACGAGTTGTGTGTAGTGTGAAAGCAAGAAATATAATAAAATATATATATATATATATATATATATATATATATATATTTATAATTCTAATTATTCATTCCTGATCACCCACAGTGCTTGATATTATAATTGACCTATGGAAAGAAAAAAAAGATTGTTTTAATAAAAAAAATATGGCACCCATACTACTACAGACAGCCACCATCCAACAGTCAATTTAGAGGTAACACAATAAAAATATAAAAAAAATTTAAGAAACAGAGATATACAGTACAGACCAAAAGTTTGGACACAACTTCTCATTCAAAGAGTTTTCTTTATTTTTATGACTATGAAAATTGTAGATTCACACTGAAGGCATCAAAACTATGAATTAACACATGTGGAATTATATACATAACAAAAAAGTGTGAAACAACTGAAAATATGTAATATTCTAGGTTTTTCAAAGTAGCTACCTTTTGCTTTGATTACTGCTTTGCACACTCTTGGCATTCTCTTGATGAGCTTCAAGAGGTAGTCACCTGAAATGGTTTTCACTTCACAGGTGTTCCCTGTCAGGTTTAATAAGTGGGATTTCTTGCCTTATAAATGGGGTTGGGACCATCAATTGCGTTGTGGAGAAGTCAGGTGGATACACAGCTGATAGTCCTACTGAATAGACTGTTAGAATTTGTATTATGGCAAGAAAAAAGCAGCTAAGTAAAGAAAAACGAGTGGCCATCATTACTTTAAGAAATGTGAGGTCAGTCAGTGTCACGGAATGTGTACAGGTAACAAGGCAAAACAACATGCATAAATGACTCGCTGGATCCAACAGCTAAGGAACAAAAGGGAGACCCCTGTAGAAGACCTGGCACTTTCCCTGGCTGCTTAGCCTATGCATAGATCCGAATGGTGGAGGTATGCATATCCACGTACCTTGACTATATAACCCCTGAGCACCCTACAATAGTGAGGGGACACGACCACCGGCTCCCTACACCAGACACGGAGGGACTCAGGGTCACCTGGGATCCAGCAAACAGAAAATAACAGATAACAGTTCAACACTTAACTTTGTAGAGGAGAGGAGAACCAGATGGGCATGCACACATACTCCAGGAAGAAATATAAGCCGCCCAGAAAAGCCTTCTGGGGAAGAATTTAAAGGGAAGCAATTAGTCCAACACATGACAGCTGAGAGAGGCTAAGGAGAGGAGGAGCTGAATACCACAACACAGAAACTCAAAGAGGAGGTTCTGAAAGGCCTCTGTCAGAGCTTCTCAGCTGTCTGGTTGTGACAGTCAGTCCAAAAAATTGGGAAAACTTTGAAAGTGTCCCCAAGTGCAGTCACAAAAACCATCAAGCGCTACAAAGAAACTGGCTCACATGCGGACTGCCCCAGGAAAGGAAAACCAAGAGTCACCTCTTCTGCGGAGGATAAGTTCATCCGAGTCACCAGCCTCAGAAATCGCAGGTTAACAGCAGCTCAGGTTAGAGACCAGGTCAATGCCACACAGAGTTCTAGCAGCAGACCCATCTCTAGAACAACTGTTAAGAGGAGACTGTGTGAATCAGGCCTTCATGGTAGAATATCTGCTAGGAAACCACTGCTAAGGACAGGCAACAAGCAGAAGGGACTTGTTTGGGCTAAAGAACACAAGGAATGGACATTAGACCAGTGGAAATCTGTGCTTTGGTCTGATGAGTCTAAATTTGAGATCTTTGGTTCCAACCACCGTGTCTTTGTGCGACGCAGAAAAGGTGAACGGATGGACTCAACATGCCTGGTTCCCACCGTGAAGCATGAAGGAGGAGGTGTGATGGTGTGGGGGTGCTTTGCTGGTGACACTGTTGGGGAGTTATTCAAAATTGAAGGCATACTGAACCAGCATGGCTACCACAGCATCTTGCAGCGGCATGCTATTCCATCCGGGTGGCGTTTAGTTGGACCATCATTTATTTTTCAATAGGACAATGACCCCAAACATACCTCCAGGCTTTGTAAGGGCTATTTGACCATGAAGGAGAGTGATGGGGTGCTGCGCCAGATGAACTGGCATCCACAGTCACCGGACCTGTATATAATTCCACATGTGTTAATTCATAGTTTTGATGCCTTCAGTGTGAATCTATAATTTTCATAGTCATGAAAATAAAGAAAACTCTTTGAATAAGAAGGCGTGTCCAAACTTTTGGTCTGTACTGTATATCAATTAAAATATGACGCAAAGGGTATTTTATCATTGAGGCCTCAAGGTATCTGCGTTCTTAATTTGACTATCCACTTACACTCAACTTGTTCCAAGCATCTAAAAAGATCTAGAAAGATCACCTTCTCTTGATCCCAGAGAAACTTTGTCAATACCACAAAATTTCTTGCCACCTGTTGGCGTGTTTGTCACGAAAATGTCACGGTATAGGTTTCAGCTTGGCAATTTTCTCCTCAATCTCTGGCGCTGCCCGAATGTCTCTCTGATGTTCCTGAATACATGAATATGCAATTCACGTGTCGTCATACTAATATACCGTAAATAAGACCACAAGGGCAGGTTGCATGATAGATAACTCCTGAAATACCACAATTGATGAAGTGCACAATATTATAAAATTTTTGGCCAGAAGAGTCTGTAAAGGTGTCAGAACGAACTATGACTCTACATGTAGAACAATGTCCACAGGGGACAGAATCCCACTTGGGGCCTTTGGAATTGAACAAAAATCGAGACTTTGGTGGAACATAATGGCTACGCACAAGAATGTCATTCAGGTTTTTACGAGTGGGCATCAAAACTTGTTTCAAATCCGAATCAGAAAGCAGAATTGGCCAAAATTTTGAAAATATATTCCTCATGTTTCGCCATTGTGCATTATAATTAGTAATAACACGAACCATAGATGATGAAGTGTTGTGAGGTTTGGGAGTCAGTAGAGTCGCTCGTTGAATTTTTTTGTACAAAGATATCCACGTTCAATATTATTATGATGATATCCTCTCTGTTCAAAACGGCTTTTTGAGATATTGGATTATTTTTCAAAATCAATTGTGGAATCACATATACGCCTTGCACGAAGGAATTGGTCAATGGGTATAGAACATTTCTGGTGCATAGAGTGAGAAGAAGAAGCATGAAGTAGGGCATTAACTGAGGTTACCTTACGATACACACAAGTTTTAAGATGACCTACATCTGACACCTTGATGTTAATGTCTAAAAAATTATTTGTTTAGAAGAAATGGTCTATATCAAAGAAATGTTCCAGTTATTAGTATTAAGTTGCTCCAAAAATAAATCTAAGGCCAGTCGACACCCTTGCCACACAAACAGGATATCATCAATGTATTGCATCCACGATATCACTTGTTCCTCTGTTTAATCCAAGGAAACATGGACAGATTCACGTTCCCAATATCCTAAAAAAAGTTTGCATAGAATAGCACACACCTAGCTCCCATGGCCACACTTCTTAATTGTAAGTAATTTTGATCTTTGAATAAAAAATAATTGTGGGTAAGGACAAATTCCAACAGTAGAGATCCCTTACTGGTTAGTATATTGCACCTTTTATACTGATAATTTTGTGTTTGCATTGTTTTGTAGCATCTTGGTATATTAATTCCTCTGCACTTGCTCTGATTTTTTATTAGTCTAAATATATTACCAAGGTCATCAATTATATTTTATATACAATTTATATACGTACCATCATTGCATTTTTCCTGACCAGTTTATGCACTTGCACTTTATTGGACTCCCTTACCTCTGTACTACCACTCCTATGAATTGTAAGTGTTTTTAATCCATTGTGTTGTGTCAATAATGTATGTACTTTGATTACTAATAAAATGTTATTTATCAATCTTGAAGTGTGTTTGATCATGTTAATTATTGCACAGTAAATCCATATATTCTTGTTGGTTCTATGACTTTTCATTTAAAACAGGGTGGACACAAAATCAACCAGGCCCATGTGAAACACCTGTACAAACAGGCTCACCCGTGACATATATTATCCATTTTAATAATTAAGAAAATACAATAAAATCATATAGCTCCTAACCATTGGTGCAGTCTCAATAACCATACATAACACACATTGCATTATTTCCACATGTAGATGGTAGGTTGAATTAACAGAAGTATCAGAATATATTGCGTTGTAAATTGTATCACATTCTGCTAAGGACAAATTGTATCCTGCAGTTTAGTTACATCGCAATTTCCCAAAGACATATTATATCATATAGTACCAATGGTATTATCCCCACAATACAATCCAACAGGTTAGACCTATGTTCCAACATTGGGAGAAGTCTGTGATAGTATCCCCTGCTGGTTTGTATTGTCCTCTAGATCCAATTACCGCCATATTCACCGGAAACGGCACAATGTGAACTAGATGGAACAGCGGCTTGGAGAAAGCCAAATGGTCAGATATTTGTACCAGATTTGGTATAATTATTCGCTATAGACTGATTATATTCTTCATCTATTGTACTATAATTTAAATGTGCTTGCGTAAGATTTATAGAGAATCACATTTTTACCCCGTAATTAAGGAGAACCACATATTATGGACTAAATGGAAATGACTGGAAGTGAATGAATTTATTCGAGAGCATATTCTAACCAAAAATTACCAGATGTCTCATGGTAGTATAGTAGCCCCCATTTTCATTTATATTCCCAACCAGTCATTTTATGTATATTTCTGGACTCATTTGTCCGAATCGAATAGGGCATCATGCGCTAAGTAAATTTATTGTATAAGATCTATGTATTTGGGTTTCTAGAATCTAAACACCATGATATTTATTTGTACAATTATTATATTTTATTTTTTATTTTTTATGTTTAGATTTTGTTGGTTTTTGATTTTTTGAAAACTATTTTGTTATACATATATATTATATTATTTATTAATAACTATTTAAATATCACATTTTATGTCCCTACAATAAGCTTCCCTTTATTCACTCTAATAGAAAAGGGGAGGGTGTCCCCACTGTTATCTATATATAGAAAATTTGCTGCAGTCGCATTTGAGGTCCGATTTTTTATGGGAAGATTTGTTATGTATAAAAAACTTTGATCTAACAAGTTTATTATCGGTACTTCATGTCAATCATATTGCACATGTGTGTTAGGAAAAGAATTTCCAGACTACATGTAATATATGTGTGTTATGGGAGATTTTTCTGATTATATCAGTAAGGGGGATCCTATCCTAAAATGGGGGAGGAAAGCATGTATATAAAAATAACCGTATACAAAAGAAATATATGGATATAAATATAAAAACAGAGCAACACTGGCTTCGCTGCATAATGGCTTCAGTATAAATACATGAATTCCTTTTTGAAGTTGAGACCTTGCGGCTATCCCGTATTGAGTCACCAAATCCAAAAGGCTTCCCGTGAGAGGATTTTTTGTTTTATATTGCCACCTCGTTCTGGCAATATAACACGTTCAAATGCAAAAGTGCTGAAAGTATTGATATTACGATGATGAACATTTATGAAATGATTTGCTGCATTTAATATTCCTGTTGCTAGTGGATTAGAAATATAACTTAAATGTTTACGTAATCTGTCTTTAAATTTCCTACTTGTGCACCCTATATACATGAGGTCACAAGCTGTACATGTAATCATATAAATAACCCCCACTGTATTGCAGTTGATGTAGCTCTTGATAGGGAAAATCTCAGAGTGTGTCGAATTGTGTAATTCTTTAGTTGTTTTTGTAACTTTACATATTTTACATCGTTGACCCCCACACTTTGGGAAGCCAGTGTATTTGAGCCAGGTGGGTGGGTTTTCAGTTTGTATTGGGGTATACATAGAGGGTGATAATGTCCTACCCAGGGTATTTGGTCTTCTGGATACGACACGGCAGCCATCCCTTAAAACTTCTCTAAGGATATCATCCTCATACAGGATAGGAAGGCAATTCTCTATGATCCTCTTGATCCTAGAGAATTGTCTGCTGTAGGTCAACACCAGAGTGGGTATAGATTCTCTATTCTGACTTGCCCCTGATATAATATTTTTATTTGTATGTTTTTTTTTTTTTCCACAATAATCATTGTTTTTAGTAGATCATTTAATTTGCGCATTTACTTGGAGACCTAATAAATTTTATCTTGATTTATTTTTTGCAATTTTGAGACCTCTTGAGAGCATCCATTGGGGTTACCCCCTTGTCTTGAGGCGTTTCCATATATTCACACATTCCCTATCAAAAGCCACATCAGTGCTGCAGTTCATCCGGGCTCTTGTGAATTCCCCAACTGGGATGCTTTTTATTGTATGTGCTGGGTGGTAACTGTTTGCCTTCCAAGATAGTGTTTCCTGATATTTCTTTGTGATAAGTTTCCGTTTGTACTATCTGGTCAGGCTTGGAAAAATCTTCTGATGATTTATATTTATCCAAGGCATTTTTGCATATGTCAATTTCTGTATGTATATTAATAAGTCTTTCACCTTCATGCTCTATGATTAAAGACATAAGTTGTAATGAACAGTCACTCAGTACTTTATTCCAGCTGGAGACAAACGCCTCGGAAAATACCGTGGTTGGGACCTTTTTTAATTTCAGACTCCGTGGTATCATTTCTTTTTCAACATATTTCATCAGAGTTGTGTGATCCCACCAGATTTTAATTTCATGTGTCAAGAGTCTTTCTAGTTCCTGCAATTGGGATTTCATACCACTCCCCTCACTCAGATTTAATTCCTGTGTTGAGAAGACTTTGTCCGCTTTGGATTTGCGGTCTGGGCATGCAGCAAAGCCATGTTTGACTGGGAGACACGTGGGCCAGTGTTCACACTGGGATGTTTGGTTGCAGGACGTGATGTCAACCCATATAGGGTATAACAGGTTTATTCAGGACCAGGTGAGCACGGACACTTGTAAATTGTAGAAGAAAAGGTTACAGCCAGCTCACCTCTAACATCCTGTATGACGGTGCATGGGGCGGACCCAAGCCAGTCCCAATGTAGATCCACATGAACAGAAAAGAAGCTCCAGCACCAGGCGTAGACGTTTCAACAATCCCGATCTTTATTCACCAAAATATTCCAAATAGATACAGCAAACAGTGGCTTTGGTTCCCACTCACTCCCAGTAGATTTACGCGTTTCGAACAGAAGTGTTCTTAGTCATAATTAGAGTTGAGCGAACACCTGGATGTTCGGGTTCGAGAAGTTCGGCCGAACATCCCGGAAATGTTCGGGTTCGGGATCCGAACCCGATCCGAACTTCGTCCCGAACCCGAACCCCATTGAAGTCAATGGGGACCCGAACTTTTCGGCACTAAAAAGGCTGTAAAACAGCCCAGGAAAGAGCTAGAGGGCTGCAAAAGGCAGCAACATGTAGGTAAATCCCCTGCAAACAAATGTGGATAGGGAAATGAATTAAAATAAAAATTAAATAAATAAAAATTAACCAAAATCAATTGGAGAGAGGTTCCATAGCAGAGAATCTGGCTTCCCGTCACCCACCACTGGAACAGTCCATTCTCAGATATTTAGGCCCCGGCACCCAGGCAGAGGAGAGAGGTCCCGTAACAGAGAATCTGTCTTCATGTCAGCAGAGAATTAGTCTGCATGTCATAGCAGAGAATGAGGCTTCACGTCAGCCACCACTGCAACAGTCCATTGGCATATATTTAGGCCCAGCACACACACAGGCAGAGGAGAGAGGTCCCGTAACAGAGAATCTGGCTTCATGTCAGCAGAGAATCAGTCTGCATGTCATAGCAGAGAATCAGGCTTCACGTCAGCCACCACTGCAACAGTCCATTGTCATAAATTTAGGCCCAGCACCCAGGCAGAGGAGAGAGGTCCCGTAACAGAGAATCTGGCTTCATGTCAGCAGAGAATCAGTCTTCATATCATAGCAGAGAATCAGGCTTCACGTCACCCACCACTGTAAGAGTCAATTTTCATAAATTTAGGCCCAGAACCCAGGCAGAGGAGAAAGGTCCCGTAACAGACAATCTGGCTTCATGTCAGCAGAGAATCAGTCTTCATATCATAGCAGAGAATCAGGCTTCACGTCACCCACCACTGTAAGAGTCAATTTTCATAAATTTAGGCCCAGAACCCAGGCAGAGGAGAAAGGTCCCGTAACAGACAATCTGGCTTCATGTCAGCAGAGAATCAGTCTTCATATCATAGCAGAGAATCAGGCTTCACGTCACCCACCACTGTAAGAGTCAATTTTCATAAATTTAGGCCCAGAACCCAGGCAGAGGAGAAAGGTCCCGTAACAGACAATCTGGCTTCATGTCAGCAGAGAATCAGTCTTCATATCATAGCAGAGAATCAGGCTTCACGTCACCCACCACTGTAAGAGTCAATTTTCATAAATTTAGGCCCAGAACCCAGGCAGAGGAGAAAGGTCCCGTAACAGACAATCTGGCTTCATGTCAGCAGAGAATCAGTCTTCATATCATAGCAGAGAATCAGGCTTCACGTCACCCACCACTGTAAGAGTCAATTTTCATAAATTTAGGCCCAGAACCCAGGTAGAGGAGAAAGGTCCCGTAACAGACAATCTGGCTTCATGACAGCAGAGAATCAGTCTGCATGTCATAGCAGAGAATCAGGCTTCACGTCAGCCACCACTGCAACAGTCCATTGTCATAAATTTAGGCCCAGCACCCAGGCAGAGGAGAGAGGTCCCGTAACAGAGGATCTGGCTTCATGTCAGCAGAGAATCAGTCTGCATGTCATAGCAGAGAATGAGGCTTCACGTCAGCCACCACTGCAACAGTCCATTGGCATATATTTAGGCCCAGCACACACACAGGCAGAGGAGAGAGGTCCCGTAACAGACAATCTGGCTTCATGTCAGCAGAGAATTAGTCTGCATGTCATAGCAGAGAATGAGGCTTCACGTCACCCACCACTGCAACAGTCCATTGGCATATATTCAGGCCCAGCACCCAGGCAGAGGAGAGAGGTCCCGTAACAGAGGATCTGGCTTCATGTCAGCAGAGAATCAGTCTGCATGTCATAGCAGAGAATCAGGCTTCACGTCAGCCACCACTGCAACAGTCCATTGTCATAAATTTAGGCCCAGCACCCAGGCAGAGGAGAGAGGTCCCGTAACAGAGGATCTGGCTTCATGTCAGCAGAGAATCAGTCTGCATGTCATAGCAGAGAATCAGGCTTCACGTCAGCCACCACTGCAACAGTCCATTGTCATAAATTTAGGCCCAGCACCCAGGCAGAGGAGAGAGGTCCCGTAACAGACAATCTGGCTTCATGTCAGCAGAGAATTAGTCTGCATGTCATAGCAGAGAATCAGGCTTCATGTCAGCCACCACTGCAACAGTCCATTGGCATATATTTAGGCCTAGCACACAGGCAGAGGAGAGGTTCATTCAACTTTGGGTAGCATCGCAATATAATGGTAAAATGAAAATAAAAATAGGATTGAATGAGGAAGTGCCCTGGAGTCCAATAATATATGGTTATGGGGAGGTAGTTAATGTCTAATCTGGACAAGGGACGGACAGGTCCTGTGGGATCCATGCCTGGTTCATTTTTATGAACGTCAGCTTGTCCACATTGGCTGTAGACAGGCGGCTGCGTTTGTCTGTAATGACGCCCCCTGCCGTGCTGAATACACGTTCAGACAAAACGCTGGCTGCCGGGCAGGCCAGCACCTCCAAGGCATAAAAGGCTAGCTCTGGCCACGTGGACAATTTAGAGACCCAGAAGTTGAATGGGGCCGAACCATCAGTCAGTACGTGGAGGGGTGTGCACACGTACTGTTCCACCATGTTAGTGAAATGTTGCCTCCTGCTAACACGTTGCGTATCAGGTGGTGGTGCAGTTAGCTGTGGCGTGTTGACAAAAGTTTTCCACATCTCTGCCATGCTAACCCTGCCCTCAGAGGAGCTGGCCGTGACACAGCTGCCTTGGCGACCTCTTGCTCCTCCTCTGCCTTGGCCTTGGGCTTCCACTTGTTCCCCTGTGACATTTGGGAATGCTCTCAGTAGCGCGTCTACCAACGTGCGCTTGTACTCGCGCATCTTCCTATCACGCTCCAGTGCAGGAAGTAAGGTGGGCACATTGTCTTTGTAGCGTGGATCCAGCAGGGTGGCAACCCAGTAGTCCGCACAGGTTAAAATGTGGGCAACTCTGCTGTCGTTGCGCAGGCACTGCAGCATGTAGTCGCTCATGTGTGCCAGGCTGCCCAGGGGTAAGGACAAGCTGTCCTCTGTGGGAGGCGTATCGTCATCGTCCTGCCTTTCCCCCCAGCCACGCACCAGTGATGGACCCGAGCTGCGTTGGGTGCCACCCCGCTGTGACCATGCTTCATCCTCATCCTCCTCCACCTCCTCCTCATCCTCGTCCTCCTCGTCCTCCAGTAGTGGGCCCTGGCTGGCCACATTTGTACCTGGCCTCTGCTGTTGCAAAAAACCTCCCTCTGAGTCACTTCGAAGAGACTGGCCTGAAAGTGCTAAAAATGACCCCTCTTCCTCATCCTCCTCCTCCTCCTCCTGGGCCACCTCCTGTTCCATCATCGCCCTAAGTGTTTTCTCAAGGAGACATAGAAGTGGTATTGTAACGCTGATAACGGTGTCATCGCCACTGGCCATGTTGGTGGAGTACTCGAAACAGCGCAACAGGGCACACAGGTCTCGCATGGAGGCCCAGTCATTGGTGGTGAAGTGGTGCTGTTCTGTAGTGCGACTGACCCGTGCGTGCTGCAGCTGAAACTCCACTATGGCCTGCTGCTGCTCGCACAGTCTGTCCAGCATGTGCAAGGTGGAGTTCCACCTGGTGGGCACGTCGCATATGAGGCGGTGAGCGGGAAGGCCGAAGTTACGCTGTAGCGCAGACAGGCGAGCAGCGGCAGGATGTGAACGCCGGAAGCGCGAACAGACGGCCCGCACTTTATGCAGCAGCTCTGACATGTCGGGGTAGTTGTGAATGAACTTCTGCACCACCAAATTCAGCACATGCGCCAAGCAAGGGATGTGCGTCAAATTGGCTAGTCCCAGAGCTGCAACGAGATTTCGCCCATTATCACACACCACCAGGCCGGGCTTGAGGCTCACCGGCAGCAACCACTCGTCGGTCTGTTGTTCAATACCCCGCCACAACTCCTGTGCGGTGTGGGGCCTGTCCCCCAAACATATGAGTTTCAGAATGGCCTGCTGACGTTTACCCCGGGCTGTGCTGAAGTTGGTGGTGAAGGTGTGTGGCTGACTGGATGAGCAGGTGGAAGAAGAGGAGGAGGAAGCCGAGAAGGAGGAGGTGGCAACAGGAGGCAAAGAATGTTGCCCTGCGATCCTTGGCGGCGGCAGGACGTGCGCCAAACAGCTCTCCGCCTGGGGCCCAGCTGCCACTACATTTACCCAGTGTGCAGTTAGGGAGATATAGCGTCCCTGGCCGTGCTTACTGGTCCACGTATCTGTGGTTAGGTGGACCTTGCTACAGATGGCGTTGCGCAGTGCACACTTGATTTTATCGGATACTTGGTTGTGCAGGGAAGGCACGGCTCTCTTGGAGAAGTAGTGCCGGCTGGGAACAACATACTGTGGGACAGCAAGCGACATGAGCTGTTTGAAGCTGTCTGTGTCCACCAGCCTAAATGACAGCATTTCATAGGCCAGTAGTTTAGAAATGCTGGCATTCAGGGCCAGGGATCGAGGGTGGCTAGGTGGGAATTTACGCTTTCTATCAAATGTTTGTGAGATGGAGAGCTGAACGCTGGCGTGTGACATGGTTGAGACGCTTGGTGACGGAGGTGGTGGTGGTGGTGTTGGTGGTACATCCCCTGTTTGCTGGGCGGCAGGTGCCAACGTTCCTCCAGAGGCGGAGGAAGAGGCCGAGGCGGCAGCAGCAGAATAGGCCGAGGCGGCAGCAGCAGAAGAGGTAGCAGGGGGAGCCTGAGTGACTTCCTTGGTTTTAAGGTGTTTACTCCACTGCAGTTCATGCTTTGCATGCAGGTGCCTGGTCATGCAGGTTGTGCTCAGGTTCAGAACGTTAATGCCTCGCTTCAGGCTCTGATGGCACAGCGTGCAAACCACTCGGGTCTTGTCGTCAGCACATTGTTTGAAGAAGTGCCATGCCAGGGAACTCCTTGAAGCTGCCTTTGGGGTGCTCGGTCCCAGATGGCGGCGGTCAGTAGCAGGCGGAGTCTCTTGGCGGCGGGTGTTCTGCTTTTGCCCACTGCTCCCTCTTTTGCTACGCTGTTGGCTCGGTCTCACCACTGCCTCTTCCTCCGAACTGTGAAAGTCAGTGGCACGACCTTCATTCCATGTGGGGTCTAGGACCTCATCGTCCCCTGCATCGTCTTCCACCCAGTCTTGATCCCTGACCTCCTGTTCAGTCTGCACACTGCAGAAAGACGCAGCAGTTGGCACCTGTGTTTCGTCATCATCAGAGACATGCTGAGGTGGTATTCCCATGTCCTCATCATCAGGAAACATAAGTGGTTGTGCGTCAGTGCATTCTATGTCTTTCACCGCTGGGGAAGGGCTAGGTGGATGCCCTTGGGAAACCCTGCCAGCGGAGTCTTCAAACAGCATAAGAGACTGCTGCATAACTTGAGGCTGAGACAGTTTCCCTGGTATGCATGGGGGTGATGTGACAGACTGATGGGGTTGGTTTTCAGGCGCCATCTGTGCGCTTTCTGCAGAAGACTGGGTGGGAGATAATGTGAACGTGCTGGATCCACTGTCGGCCACCCAATTGACTAATGCCTGTACCTGCTCAGGCCTTACCATCCTTAGAACGGCATTGGGCCCCACCATATATCGCTGTAAATTCTGGCGGCTACTGGGACCTGAGGTAGTTGGTACACTAGGACGTGTGGATGTGGCAGAACGGCCACGTCCTCTCCCAGCACCAGAGGGTCCACTAACACCACCACGACCATGTCCACGTCCGCGTCCCTTACTAGATGTTTTTCTCATTGTTATGGTTCACCACAACAACAAATATATTATTTGGCCCAATGTATTGTATTCAAATTCAGCGGGATATAAATTTGAGGCCTAGTATTTAGGCGCTGGGTGACCGGTATGGATTTAGTGACAGAATTAGACTTGGAAATGCACAGAAGCGTGTGTGTGAAGTTATTCTGAATGACCCTATGTGCACCTTGAATATTATATACCCTTTTAGGGATAGATTTCAAATAGCTCTGATATAGCAGAAACCACTAAATTATGAAATTGCTAAATTGGGAATTGTACTTCAACCCAGAACAAAAAATGTGCTTTGACGGGCACTAAATAACTTTCCCAGCTACAACAGGACAGCGGTAACGAGAGATTTAGAGGGATTTAAATTTGAGGCCTAGTATTTAGGCGCTGGGTGACAGGTATGGGTTTAGTGACAGAATTAGACTTGGAAATACACAGTAGCGGGTGTGTGTGAAGTTATTCTGAATGACCCAATGTGCACCTTCAATATTATATACCCTTTTTGGGATAGATTTCAAATAGCTCTGATATAGCAGGAACCACTAAATTATGAAATTGCTAAATTGGGAATTGTACTTCAACCCAGAACAAAAAATGTGCTTTGACGGACACTAAATAATCTTTCCCAGCTACAACAGGACAGCGGGTAACGAGAGATTTAGAGGGATTTAAATTTGAGGCCTAGTATTTAGGCGCTGGGTGACAGGTATGGGTTTAGTGACAGAATTAGACTTGGAAATGCACAGAAGCGTGTGTGTGAAGTTATTCTGAATGACCCTATGTGCACCTTCAATATTATATACCCTTTTAGGGATAGATTTCAAATAGCTCTGATATAGCAGAAACCACTAAATTATGAAATTGCTAAATTGGGAATTGTACTTCAACCCAGAACAAAAAATGTGCTTTGACGGACACTAAATATCTTGCCCAGCAACAACAGTACAGCGGTGGGTAACGAGAGATTTAGAGGGATTTAAATTTGAGGCCTAGTATTTAGGCGCTGGGTCACCGGTATGGATTTAGTGACAGAATTAGACTTGGAAATGCACAGAAGCGTGTGTGTGAAGTTATTCTGAATGACCCTATGTGCACCTTCAATATTATATACCCTTTTAGGGATAGATTTCAAATAGCTCTGATATAGCAGAAACCACTAAATTATGAAATTGCTAAATTGGGAATTGTACTTCAACCCAGAACAAAAAATGTGCTTTGACGGACACTAAATATCTTGCCCAGCAACAACAGTACAGCGGTGGGTAACGAGAGATTTAGAGGGATTTAAATTTGAGGCCTAGTATTTAGGCGCTGGGTCACCGGTATGGATTTAGTGACAGAATTAGACTTGGAAATGCACAGAAGCGTGTGTGTGAAGTTATTCTGAATGACCCTATGTGCACCTTCAATATTATATACCCTTTTAGGGATAGATTTCAAATAGCTCTGATATAGCAGAAACCACTAAATTATGAAATTGCTAAATTGGGAATTGTACTTCAACCCAGAACAAAAAATGTGCTTTGACGGACACTAAATATCTTGCCCAGCAACAACAGTACAGCGGGTAACGAGAGATTTAGAGGGATTTAAATTTGAGGCCTAGTATTTAGGCGCTGGGTGACAGGTATGGGTTTAGTGACAGAATTAGACTTGGAAATACACAGTAGCGGGTGTGTGTGAAGTTATTCTGAATGACCCAATGTGCACCTTCAATATTATATACCCTTTTAGGGATAGATTCAAATAGCTCTGATATAGCAGGAACCACTAAATTATGAAATTGCTAAATTGGGAATTGTACTTCAACCCAGAACAAAAAATGTGCTTTGACGGACACTAAATATCTTGCCCAGCAACAACAGTACAGCGGGTAACGAGAGATTTAGAGGGATTTAAATTTGAGGCCTAGTATTTAGGCGCTGGGTGACAGGTATGGGTTTAGTGACAGAATTAGACTTGGAAATACACAGTAGCGGGTGTGTGTGAAGTTATTCTGAATGACCCAATGTGCACCTTCAATATTATATACCCTTTTAGGGATAGATTCCAAATAGCTCTGATATAGCAGGAACCACTAAATTATGAAATTGCTAAATTGGGAATTGTACTTCAACCCAGAACAAAAAATGTGCTTTGACGGACACTAAATATCTTGCCCAGCAACAACAGTACAGCGGTAACGAGAGATTTAGAGGGATTTAAATTTGAGGCCTAGTATTTAGGCGCTGGGTGACAGGTATGGGTTTAGTGACAGAATTAGACTTGGAAATACACAGTAGCGGGTGTGTGTGAAGTTATTCTGAATGACCCAATGTGCACCTTCAATATTATATACCCTTTTTGGGATAGATTTCAAATAGCTCTGATATAGCAGGAACCACTAAATTATGAAATTGCTAAATTGGGAATTGTATTTCAACCCAGAACAAGAAATGTGCTTGAACGGACACTAAATAACTCGCCCAGCTACAGCACTAGGGACAGATTTAGCTGGATATAAATTTGAGGCCTAGTATTTAGGCGCTGGGTGACCGGTATGGATTTAGTGACAGAATTAGACTGGGATATGGCCAAAAAATAAACAGACTATTGCTGGTTAAATGCACTTGGTGTGACAGCTTCACCCTGATGTAGGCTTTAGCCAAAAAACAACCACACCATTGAGGGTTAAATGCACTTGGTGACAGGCGCAGCTTGCCCCTGATTTTGTATATGGCCAAAAAATGAACAGACTATTGCTGGTTAAATGCACTTGGTGTGACAGCTTCACCCTGATGTAGGCTTTAGCCAAAAAACAACCACACCATTGAGGGTTAAATGCACTTGGTGACAGGCGCAGCTTGCCCCTGATTTTGTATATGGCCAAAAAATGAACAGACTATTGCTGGTTAAATGCACTTGGTGTCACAGCTTCACCCTGATGTAGGCTTTAGCCAAAAAACAACCACACCATTGAGGGTTAAATGCACTTGGTGACAGGCGCAGCTTGCCCCTGATTTTGTATATGGCCAAAAAATGAACAGACTATTGCTGGTTAAATGCACTTGGTGTGACAGCTTCACCCTGATGTAGGCTTTAGCCAAAAAACAACCACACCATTGAGGGTTAAATGCACTTGGTCGCAGCTTGTGCTGGCGCACCACAAGACACAAAATGGCCGCCGATCACCCCAGAAAAATGAGACTGACAAACGGTCTGTGCAGCCTAAAAACAGTGAGCAATTGAGGATCAGCAGCTCAATGATCCACAGCTGCAGATCGATCAGTTAATCAAGTCCTTTGGAGGAGTTAATCTGCCTAATCTCGCCCTACTGTCGCAGCCGCAACCTCTCCCTACGCTAATCAGAGCAGAGTGACGGGCGGCGCTATGTGACTCCAGCTTAAATAGAGGCTGGGTCACATGGTGCTCTGGCCAATCACAGCCATGCCAATAGTAGGCATGGCTGTGATGGCCTCTTGGGGCAAGTAGTATGACGCTTGTTGATTGGCTGCTTTGCAGCCTTTCAAAAAGCGCCAAGAAAGCGTCACAAAAGCGCCAAGAAAGCGACGAACACCGAACCCGAACCCGGACTTTTACGAAAATGTCCGGGTTCGGGTCCGTGTCACGGACACCCCAAAATTCGGTACGAACCCGAACTATACAGTTCGAGTTCGCTCATCCCTAGTCATAATCCAAAGTGTCTGACATGCTCTGAGTTGAAAAAGGTTCAACTCTGGTATCCCAACCCCCAGGGAGGGTTTGGGAAGACAGGGTGGACACAAAATCAACCATGCCCATGCGAAACACCTGTACAAACAGGCTCACCCGTGACATATATTATCCATTTTAATAATGGATAATATATGTCACGGTTAAATAAATCCAGAATCAATGGGAGAGAGTATCTATTTTGGACAGTGATTTTATTTAATCTCCTGTAATCAATACAAGGCCTAAGACTACCATCCTTCTTCTTAACTAAGAAAAATCCTGCTCCCATAGGAGAGACTGAAGGTCTAATATGCCCTTTAGCAAGGCTCTCGTTCGGGCTTAGAAATATTATAAATTCGCCCTTTAGGAAATTTGGAACCCTCTATTAGCTCTATGGCACAATCATAAGGTCTATGGGGGGGTAGAACCTCTGGAGTAGGGGATGAGAATACATCAGAATATTCCTTTATAACTGAGGGTAATGTATTAGACCTTACTGAAACCCCAGCCTGGACCACGGACAAGCATGAGTCACACTTAGGTCCCCATTTCACCAACTCTCCTTTGGACCAATCTATTGTGGGGCTATGTAAACTGAGCCAAAGCAACCCTAGTACCACCTCAACCGGTAGGTTCTCCAGGACTAAAAGAGAACATCTCTCAGAGTGGCACACACCCACGGTTAGAGAAATTTCAGAGGTACATGACCTCACCATACCACCAATCAGGGGAGTAGCATCAATAGCCATGACATGAATAGGTGTAGGTAAAGCAAACATTGGAATACCCAATTTACTAGCATATTCAAAGTCAATAAAGCTGGCTGCTGAACCAGAATCAATAAAGGCCTTACCAGAGAAATTGTTATGGGTACTAAAAGCTTACATTTAGAAAAATCAGGGTGTACTTGGTCTTTAGATTGTCTTGCCTTAGGAGACTTGTCAGAGAGGACCCTCTTAGGACACTTGTTGATCCAATGGCCAGGATCTCCACAGTAGAAGCACTCTCCGCGTCTCTGACGAAGATTACCCCGGGTCATGTCAACCTGCATGGTTTCCTCGGTGGAGACCTCAGTGTTGCCCCTGGAAAAGGCCTCTGGCTGGACCACCATCTGAGAACAGAACTGTCGTTCTTGTCGTCTCTCTCAAACTCATCGGTCAAGTCGGACAACTAAGGTTATCATCTCCTCTAAGGTCTCTGGAATTTGATAACTGACTAATAGATCTTTTAAATTATCAGACAGACCAGACCTAAACTGATTCTTCAGGGCTGGTTCATTCCATCCTGAGGGGACACACCACCGTCTGAATTGGGTGCAATACTCCTCTGCCGGGAGATGGCCCTGAACCAGTGCCCTAAGAGCCGTCTCGGCTACCAGGGCCATGTCTGGCTCGTCATAGAGGGTACCTAGGGCCTGAAAAAAAACCTCCACAGAAGTTAGACAACTGGCCCCAGGAGGTAATGAGAATGCCCAGTCCTGGGTATCACCCTGTAGTAGAGAAATGATAATCCCCACGCGTTGGCTCTCGGGACCGGAGGACACAGGGCGCAAATGGAAGTAGAGTTTTCAACTCTCCTTAACCACCTCCGGACCGCCTAACGTAGATGTGCGGTCCGGAGGTGGCAGCGTTGCGCAGAGTCACGCATATACGCGTCATCTCGCGAGACGCAGTGCGCAGTTCGCGCCGGCATTTCATCGAGAGGTATTTCGTCAGCAACCTGCCAGCCAATGATCAAGGCTGGCAGGTTGCTGATTTTTAAAAAAATCCAATCAAAGTGCCAGATAGCAGATCATATTTGTAAATATGATCTGTTATATGGCTGCCTGCTCCTCTGCTGGTTCTTTTCGTCGGTTGGATCCAGCAGAGGAGCAGGCTTCACAGTGAGTACACCAAACATCACACTTAGCCCCAGATCACCCCCCTGAACCCCAATTAACCCTTTGATCACCCCTTTGATCACCCTGTCAATCACAAGTGAAAAGAAAAAAGTGATCAGTGCAAACTGTCACTTTTTTTTTCACTGTTATTGACCGTTAGGTTTTAGGTATAGTTTAGGTCCCTTAGTTAGGTAGTTAGCGATCAGTTAGCGCCCAGCCCCCCGCACCGCAGTCCGTTATTCGCTGATTAGCGTATCGCTAATCAGCATTTGTACTTTTATAGTATCTGGAAGTGATCAAAACTGATCACGGTCAGATCTATAATAGTACTAGTGTCACTTTAGTTCGCCCTCCACCCAAAACGCAGTATTTGCCCGATCAGGCCTGATCGCTCGCCCACACGTGCGTGCGCCCACACCCGCCCCACCGCAGTGACAAAAAAAAAATTTTTTTTTTGATCACTGCACATTCAATTTACACGCACTGCGGCGATAAAAAAAATCAGTTTTGATATTTTTTATCAACCGCAGCGGCCTCCGGTACTTCGCTAGGCTCCCATTTGTAAGACAGGCTTGCTTTTTTTTTCTTGGGTAGTCTCAGGGAATACCCCTAAATTTAGTTGCCCACATGTCTAACAGGGGGTATTCTTCTGAAGAGGCCTACAGGCTTCTGACCCAGTCGGATGAGGAGTGGGAACCCTCATCTGATGAATCCAGCGGGTCAGAATACGAACCTGTAGAAAGCAGTGGCTCTCTGACCCAAAGTTCGGACGAGGAGGCTGAGGTCCCTGATAGAACCAGGCGTACCCGGCCCCGTGTCGCTAGACCGCAGGTTGCGCAGGATCCGCTTCAAGAGCAGCAGAGTGGGGCTGGTGCTGTCGGATTACGTGGTGAGGCATACACCAGCAGCCCAGCCCTTCCTGGACCTAGTACCAGCACTGCCGTACAACCTGGTGAAGTAGCGAGCACCAGAAGGGCAGTTGAAGCTGGTACGGTGACACGTGCAGTAGTGACCCCGTCGCAGCCACCGCAAAGACGTGCCCGTGGAGCCCCTAGAATCCCAGAGGTGCTGGCAAACCCTGATTGGCAGTCCCCAACTTCAGCCGCACCCGTAGTTTTCCCTTTCACCGCCCAGTCTGGAGTTCGGGTTGAGACAGCTCAGATCGGTTCGGCCCTGGGATTTTTTGAGCTGTTCTTGACTGCGGAGCTTTTAGACTTAGTTGTGGCAGAAACAAATCGGTATGCCACACAATTTATAACCGCTAACCCGGGAAGCTATTATGCCCAGCCTTTCCGGTGGAAACCAGTCCAAGTTTCCGAAATTAAAACTTTTCTGGGCCTCCTCCTCAACATGGGCCTGACAAAAAAGCATGAATTGCGGTCATATTGGTCCACGAACCCGATTCATCACATGCCCATGTTCTCTGCTGCTATGTCCAGGACACGATTTGAGGTCATCCTGCGTTTCCTGCACTTTAGTGACAACACCGCCTCCCGTCCCAGGGGCCACCCTGCTTTTGACCGGCTCCACAAAATTCGGCCCCTCATAGACCATTTCAACCTGAAATTTGCAGATATTTATACCCCAGAGCAAAACATCTGCATAGACGAGTCCCTAATACATTTTACCGGGCGCCTTGGCTTCAAACAATACATCCCAAGCAAGCGCGCCCGGTATGGGGTCAAATTGTATAAGCTCTGTGAAAGGGCCACAGGCTATACCCACAAATTTCGTGTCTATGAGGGAAAAGATCAGACCCTGGAGCCCGTCGGTTGCCCTGACTACCTGGGGAGCAGTGGGAAGACAGTTTGGGACTTGGTGTCACCCTTATTCGGCAAGGGGTACCATCTTTATGTGGACAATTTTTACACAAGTGTGGCCCTCTTTAGGCATTTGTTTCTAGAACGGATTGGCGCCTGTGGTACCGCGCGAACTAGTCGCGCGGGCTTCCCCCAACGGCTCGTTACCACCCGTCTTGCAAGGGGGCAGAGGGCCGCACTGTGTAACGAAGAACTGCTCGCGGTGAAATGGAGAGACAAGCGTGACGTTTACATGCTCTCCTCCATTCACGCAGACACGACAATACAAATTGAGCGAGCAACCCGTGTCATTGAAAAGCCCCTCTCAGTCCACGACTATAACCTCCACATGGGAGGGGTGGACTTCAATGACCAGATGTTGTCTCCGTATTTAGTTTCCCGCAGAACCAGACGCTGGTATAAGAAGGTGTCTGTATATTTAATTCAATTGGCTCTGTACAATAGTTTTGTTCTCTACAGCAAGGCTGGGAGAACTGGATCCTTCCTCAAATTTCAGGAAGAGATCATCGAGAACCTCCTGTACCCAGGAGGTTCCGTGGCCCCATCCACCAGTGTAGTTAGCCGTCTACACGAGCGACATTTCCCCAATGTCGTTCCTGGTACCTCAACCCAACCGTCACCCCGAAAAAGATGTCGTGTCTGTAGCAGGAGTGGAATAAGGCGTGACACCCGCTATTTCTGTCCTGACTGTCCGGACCACCCTGCCCTATGCTTTGGAGAGTGTTTCCGGAAGTACCACTCACAGGTACACTATTAGCATAGGGATCATCTCACCAGGATAGGCACACAGGGCTATTAGGGCCCATTCACTCACTGCTGCTGCAAACGTCTCCTTTCACATGGGACAAAGTGCATAACGCACTTCGCCACATCTTTGGGCGATTTGCGCTTTGCACATTGACCCATGGGGAAGGAGAGGTTTGTTCTATAAAGGTAAAAAAAAAAAAAAAAAAAAAAAACACACCAGTAAGCAAACACGTTAATGTTCTGTTCAAAAAGTTAAAGTTACATGTTCTGTTGCAAAGTTAATAAAATTATTGCGTTGCGGCCTGGTTTTTTCTTTTTTTTTTTTTTGTCTTTTTACCTTCCAGGTGGACCAACCGATCGACCAGCTGCAGCACCGATGTGCATTCTGACAGAAGCATTGCGCTGCTGTCAGATTACACGCAAGTCGGTGTATGCGGCGCTGCAAGATGGGATTTTCTCCTCTGCAGTGACAGATACGTTTGCCGAGGCATACGAGCTGAGGAGGAGGCGGCGTTCCTATGCTTTGGCAAACACTTTGTATATATATATATATATATATATATATAAAAAAAAAAAAAAAAAATCCCGGCAATGATTTATTCATCCACATCGATTGATGCGAATGGAGATATCTGGTTTGCCAGGGCATACGAGCTAAGTGGGTATGGATGTAGGGCGGAGCTCCTATGTCCTGGCAGACGCCTTTCCCCTCCATTTTTTTTTTTTGGGCAGAGATTTTTTCATCCACATTGATCAATGCGAATGAAGAAATCTGTGCCGTTCATTTTTTTCTTTCAGCCCAGAGGCTGAACGGAAAAAAAAATCTCATTACCTGTATGCTCAATATAAGGAGAATAGCAGAAACTCCTAATGCTGGCCATACATGTAATGATTGCGGAGACCCTCAAATGCCAGGGCAGTACAAACACCCCACAACTGACCCCATTTTGGAAAGAAGACACCCCAAGGTATTTGCTGAGGGGCATATTGAGTCCATGAAAGATTGAAATTTTTGTCCTAAGTTAGCGGAAAGTGAGACTTTGTGAGAAAAAAAAAAAAAAAAAATCAATTTCCGCTAACTTTTGCGAAAAAAAAATTTTTTCTATGAACTTGCCAGGCCCCTCATTGGATACCTTGGGGTGTCTTCTTTCCAAAGTGGGGTCACATGTGGGGTATTTATACTGCCCTGGCTTTTTAGGGGCCCTAAAGCGTGAGAAGAAGTCTGGGATCCAAATGTCTAAAAATGCCCTCCTAAAAGGAATTTGGGCACCTTTGCGCATCTAGGCTGCAAAAAAGTGTCACACATGCGGTATCGCCGTACTCAGGAGAAGTTGGGGAATGTGTTTTGGGGTGTCATTTTACATATACCCATGCTGGGTGAGATAAATATCTTGGTCAAATGCCAACTTTGTATAAAAAAATGGGAAAAGTTGTCTTTTGCCAAGATATTTCTCTCACCCAGCATGGGTATATGTAAAATGGCACCCCAAAACACATTCCCCAACTTCTCCTGAGTACGGCGATACCAGATGTGTGACATTTTTTTGCTGCCAAGGTGGGCAAAGGGGCACATATTCCAAAGTGCACCTTTCGGATTTTGCAGGCCATTTTTTTACACATTTTGATTGCAAAGTACTTCTCACACATATGGGCCCCTAAATTGCCAGGGCAGTATAACTACGCCACAAGTGACCCCATTTTGGAAAGAAGACACCCCAAGGTATTCCGTGAGGGGCATGGCGAGTTCCTAGAATTTTTTATCGCAAGTTAGTGGAATATGAGACTTTGTAAGGAAAAAAGAGAAAAAAAAGAAAATCATCATTTTCCGCTAACTTGTGACAAAAAAAATAAAATTATAGGAACTCGCAGTGCCCCTCACGGAATACCTTGGGGTGTCTTCTTTCCAAAATGGGGTCACTTGTGGCGTAGTTATACTGCCCTGGCAATTTAGGGGCCCAAATGTGTGAGAAGTACCTTGCAATCAAAATGTGTAAAAAATGGCCTGCAAAATCCGAAAGGTGCACTTTGGAATATGTGCCCCTTTGCCCACCTTGGCAGCAAAAAAGTGTCACACATCTGGTATCGCCGTACTCAGGAGAAGTTGGGGAATGTGTTTTGGGGTGTCATTTTACATATACCCATGCTGGGTGAGAAAAATATCTTGGTCAAATGCCAACTTTGTATAAAAAAATGGGAAAAGTTGTCTTTTGCCAAGATATTTCTCTCACCCAGCATAGGTATATGTAAAATGACACCCCAAAACACATTCCCCAACTTCTCCTGAGTACGGCGATACCAGATGTGTGACACTTTTTTGCTGCCAAGGTGGGCAAAGGGGCACATATTCCAAAGTGCACCTTTCGGATTTCACCGGTCATTTTTTACACATTATGATTGCAAAGTTCTTCTCACACATTTGGGCCCCTATATTGCCAGGGCAGTATAACTACCCCACAAGTGACCCCATTTTGGAAAGAAGACACCCCAAGGTATTCTGTGAGGGGCATGGTGAGTTCCTAGAATTTTTTATTTTTTGTCGCAAGTTAGTGGAATATGAGACTTTGTAAGAAAAAAAAAAAAAAAAAAAATCATCATCATTTTCCGCTAACTTGTGACAAAAAATAAAAAGTTCTATGAACTCACTATGCCCATCAGCGAATACCTTAGGGTGTCTACTTTCCTAAATGGGGTCATTTGTGGGGTTTTTCTACTGTTTGGGCATTGTAGAACCTCAGGAAACATGACAGGTGCTCAGAAAATCAGAGCTGTTTCAAAAAGCGGAAATTCACATTTTTGTACCATAGTTTGTAAACGCTATAACTTTTACCCAAACCATTTTTTTTATGCCCAAACATTTTTTTTTTATCAAAGACATGTAGAACAATAAATTTGGCGAAAAATTTATATATGGATGTCGTTTTTTTTGCAAAATTTTACAGCCGAAAGTGAAAAATGTCATTTTTTTGCAAAAAAATCGTTACATTTTGATTAATAACAAAAAAAGTAAAAATGTCAGCAGCAATAAAATACCACCAAATGAAAGCTCCATTAGTGAGAAGAAAAGGAGGTAAAATTCATTTGGGTGGTAAGTTGCATGACCGAGCGATAAACGGTGAAAGTAGTGTAGTGCCGAAGTGTAAAAAGTGGCCTGGTCATTAAGGGTGTTTCAGCTAGCGGGGCTGAAGTGGTTAAAGGAGAGAAACCTCTTCTGGTCTCCAGAAAAGGGTTCTGGGAGCTTGATCTGGGGCTCAAAATGTGGACTGGAGGGCTGAGGAGTGGAAGAACCTTGCCCTAACTAAAAAAACGCAGTTTCTCTCCTAGCTTCTACACCATCTGTGTCAGGTTAGAGACATGGTCAGTCAGAGTCACAAGAGGATTCATGATACTGTGGTTATTGGGCCTGTTAATCTGTAACGGTCACGTCCACACACACACACACACACACACAAGGGGAAGGATAGTGACCACTGCGCTCCACCCTCACCCCTGGCCCTGCCTACTTGCCTCACGAGTCCTGATGACAGGGAACAACTGGACGACAGTCCCTTACTTAGGATATGTGCAGGGAAGACAGACAAGAAAAAATACAGAACGTGACCGGACCGGGTCAGAACCAAGAGAGCTACGCAGTACAAAGGGTTAAGCAAAGAATGGTCAGGAGAAACCGGGGTAAAATACCAGGAGAGTAGAGAAGTACCAGAGGAGTCCGCAAAGAGTAGTCAGGTGGGAGCCGAGGTCACAATACCAGGAGGGATGCGCAGTACAGGAGGAGCAGGCAAAGGATCGTCAGGGAACAGGATCAGGTGAGTATTCAGTAGTCCAACAAATAGCTAGGAACCTAGAATTAACAGGCAACCTGTGGCCAGCAGGCTGCCTGTATTTATAGTGGGGTCTGAGGGTCATGTGACGTGGCCAGCATCACATGACCGACAGACAGACAAGTCGAGCACCGAGTGATCAGCTCGGCGCTCAAGGCAGACCTAGGAGCAGGGAGCCTCCCAGCTAGTAAAAGCCACCCTAGGAACAAGGCCAAACGCAGAACCTCGCTCCCGAAGCTAAGCAGCTGGTCTGCGGTTGATGGGAGACCGAGTGTGTCTTTGGCGCCCCGTGACAGTCCATCTCCGTTCCTACCTCTGGGACTCTTCACATTTCATTACATCTCTTGAAAACATCAAGTGGAAAAACTCCTACTGTATCTATGGCTCACCCTGGATGTGGCAGCACTCTACAACAACGTTTCACACAAAGCAACAGAACATCATATTCTACAAATATTATATTGCCGACCTGATTGTAATTTTGAATGGTAGCCTAGAGGAAGCATTAGCTTTCATAACCCATCTCAGGGTACTTTCACACTAGCGTTAGTGTGATCTGCCTGTCAGATCCGCCGATCAGTGTGACAATTGACAGCATTTGTAGACGGATCCGTCTACAAATGCATTGCAAGAACGGATCCGTCTCTCCGCTTGTCATGCGGATGGATGGATCCGTCTTGCAGTATTTTTCACCGTTTTCTGGATCCGTTTTCCAGTTGTTTTGCAATGCCAGATCCGGAACTAATGCAAGTCAATGGGAATTAATGTCGGATCCGGCATTCTGGCGACTGATCAGACATTTTGGACGGACATAATACCGCAGCATGCTGCGGTATTATGTCTGGCCAAAACGCCTGACAGTGACTGAACGGAAGGCATACTGATGCAAACTGAATGGATTTCTATCCATTGAGAATGCATGGGGATATGCCTGATCAGTTCTTTTCCAGCATAGAGCCCTTTTGAAGGAACTCTATGCCGGAAAAGAATAACGTTAGTGTGAAAGTACCCTCAACTTCAACACTTCGAACCTCACCTTCACCACCAATACCTCAACCACCACAAATGAGTATCTAGACCTACTTCTAAGCTCTGAAAATATACTTCAAAAAAGTGGTTGGCAACAGTTATTTAGTGCACATCACAAAAACTGGAAAACAAATAAACCTTTTAGTCAGTTTAGATGTATCAGAAAAAATTGCACCTCCACAAGAGACTATGACGCCCAAACCAAAATCTTAATTTCAAGACTTCAAACAAAGGATCAAAAAGACAGCTGGTTGTAAAAGAGAAATCTACAGACTGAGAAATTCTAATCCCTTTTCCTTACCACAAACCGCACTAACCAAACATTGGCAAATATTACAAAATGACCCACTCCTCAAGGATTCCATCCCAGCAAGACCACAAATCACATTTAGAAGAGCAAAGACATTGAAAATATTAGCACCAAGAGAGCTCCGTAAAAAAGTCTCTAGCAACAAAGAGACCAATCACAGTGGGCAGCTACAAATGCGGCCACCAACAATGCATGTGTTGTCTAACATCACAACAAACACAAAACATTTTAAGAGCAACACAACAGGTGAGACCTTCCAAATCAAATCATTTTTAAACTACTCATCAACATACGTCATCTTCATGATTGAATGTGACTGGGTTACAATATGTCTGCCATACTATTCAAGCAATAAGAGAACGCATGAACAAACACCATTCAAATATCACACTCACAGTTTTTTGAAACGCAGCGTCTTCCGACATTTACTTACTGCAACGACCAGGCCGCAGGGGCAACGGTAGGCCGATGGGGGTAGTTAGCACGGTTAGCAGACCCTCTATGGGCCAGTGATGGGGAGACAGCACTAAATCCGACGAGGCAATCTCTATTGCAGGGAACACCAACCAGATGGAAGTTGAGGTGCCCTTGATGGTAATGGTGTTTAAGGTGCTTTGGTGGCTGGACCTCTGTGTTTGTGACGCCAGCACCGTGAGGTGCAAATGTTAAGTGTAGTAGTAGAAATGATGAGGAGTCGGTTGTAATCAAACAGTTGAACATTTACTGAATCAATTGTCTTCAGGTTGTCAGTACAGATACATTATATTTGTATGGCATGAGTGATGACTCAGAAATAGGTTCAGTAGTATTACTTTTATCAGGTTTAGGCAATTGTCGGTTAGGGAGTTCTCTAGTACTTTAGCTTTACAGGCGAAGAATAATTTGACTTACTTTAAGTCCACTTTCTATAGCATTCAGGCAAGTGTTCATTTTCTTTGTCTGGATATAAAACCGCAGCATGCTGCGGTATTATCTCCGTCCTGAACAGTCAAAAAGACTGAACTGAAGACATCCTGATGCATCCTGAACGGATTACTCTCCATTCAGAATGCATGGGGATAAAACTGATCAGTTATTTTCCGGTATAGAGCCCCTAGGGCAAAGCTCTATGTCGGAAAAGAAAAACGCTAGTGTGAAAGTACCCTTAGTTTGTCCTCTTCAGGATTGATCAGGTCCCGGAGGAAAGAAAGTGGATAAGGCCTGTTTCTCTCCTCCATACACTGGAATGCACTGGAATCCCCTGAGCTAGACACCCCCAAACAATATAAATGAGTGGCGCCAGCACCATCTAGGGGCGAATGTGTGTAATGACATTGCCAGCCTGATAATAGGAAATACCATACATTGCAATTATATTAGATAAATAGGCAGATGCTTAAAATGTTCCTTTTACACACATATGTGGGATGCTGCATTACCGCCCACAATAAGAATCTATCAAGACTAACCTTAACTCCAATATAAAAAAATACCAGAATCAAGCCAGGACCCCTTTCAGCACCCTACAAAGAAGAGAAATGTATTGGATTTTAAAGATACAAACACTGGAACCCCATGGACTAAATGAAAGCCTAGAAAACAAGTGCTTTTAGATATTTATTTTTATATAGCACTACTGTACTCTTTACAGACAGTATCATCATGCTGTCCTAAATGGGGCTCATAATCTGAGCTCCCTATCGTTGTGTCTTTGGAGTGTGGGATGAAACCGGAGAACCCAGAGGAGACCCACACAAGCACCGGTAGAACATACAAACTCCATGCAGATATAGTCCTTGGTCGGCTTCGAACCCAGGCCCCAGCGCTGCAAGGCACCAGTGCTAACCACTGAGCCACCATGCCGCCAGTGCTAACCACTGAGCCGCCAGTCAGAGTAATGTACCCACCTTTTTGCTAGAAAACAGTCCCACTTCAAAAAATGCTTTTTGCCACTTCTTATGGTCCACATTATCCCTGCAGTCCCCAGCTGTTCACTCATCATCTAAAATTTTCCCCATCTATGTACTGTCACGGCTGAGGATGGGGAAAACCCTCAGCCGTGCGATGCCAGAAGGTGTTACGTGCTGCTTGACCAGGACGACAGTATAGGGAGCAGGTCACCTCCTATCGCGTCCCTAAACTGACCCTGACTCCTAACCATATGAGTCAACCCTGAAGGTGGGAGGACTCATACACCGGATGCCTTGGGGTTCCTACTAGCCCTCAGGATTGCCCTGGAACAAGGAGCAGGGTAAGACGACCTGTTCCTTCTGGACACGAAGGAACAGGAGTCTCACTGGCCAAGCGGCAGGGAAAGGAACGTAAACAGCCTATGGATATGGCAGGAGGCTGAAAAGCACTTCCACACCTACCTGCCACAGACACTCAGACTGGATCCCGTGCAAGAAAGCAAGTGTCCACACCCAAACACAAATGGACACAGCACACACACAAACACACAGGAACCCAGATCCATAGGTGCATAACATAACAAAGGAAAACATCAAATGGACATCAACATCAACTAAAGAGTCACAGATAGTTTATGACCACAAGGGTGGCCCCCACTGGCAGATGGAGTTCACAGGAGGCTGCTCCAGCTAAGCATGGCTGAAGCAACCCACTGAGCCATGCCAAACACAGAGGCTTTATAGGCCTAAGTGGCCACACCCACACAGACACACCCAGTGTCTCACACACACACAGAAAGGGAGTTAACCCTTCCATCACCAGGGAAGGGAAAACACCACTAAAAGGGGAAGTGCACACAATACATAATACCAAGTGCACACATACACACACATCACACGCAACTGCATGCACAACATAGCAAGCTGCCATGACACAGCTCAGACTGCCATGCTGCCACATACACTACGTGCAGAATTATTAGGCAAATGAGTATTTTGACCACATCATCCTCTTTATGCATGTTGTCTTACTCCAAGCTGTATAGGCTCGAAAGCCTACTACCGATTAAGCATATTAGGTGATGTGCATCTCTGTAATGAGAAGGGGTGTGATCTAATGACATCAACACCCTATATCAGGTGTGCATAATTATTAGGCAACTTCCTTTCCTTTGGCAAAATGGGTCAAAAGAAGGACTTGACAGGCTCAGAAAAGTCAAAAATAGTGAGATATCTTGCAGAGGGATGCAGCACCCTTAAAATTGCAAAGCTTCTGAAGCGTGATCATCGAACAATCAAGCGTTTCATTCAAAATAGTCAACAGGGTCGCAAGAAGCGTGTGGAAAAACCAAGGCGCAAAATAACTGCCCATGAACTGAGAAAAGTCAAGCGTGCAGCTGCCAAGATGCCGCTTACCACCAGTTTGGCCATATTTCAGAGCTGCAACATCACTGGAGTGCCCAAAAGCACAAGGTGTGCAATACTCAGAGACATGGCCAAGGTAAGAAAGGCTGAAAGACGACCACCACTGAACAAGACACACAAGCTGAAACGTCAAGACTGGGCCAAGAAATATCTCAAGACTGATTTTTCTAAGGTTTTATGGACTGATGAAATGAGAGTGAGTCTTGATGGGCCAGATGGATGGATTGGTAAAGGGCAGAGAGCTCCAGTCCGACTCAGACGCCAGCAAGGTGGAGGTGGAGTACTGGTTTGGGCTGGTATCATCAAAGATGAGCTTGTGGGGCCTTTTTGGGTTGAGGATGGAGTCAAGCTCAACTCCCAGTCCTACTGCCAGTTTCTGGAAGACACCTTCTTCAAGCAGTGGTACAGGAAGAAGTCTGCAAGGTAAGA
Source organism: Bufo gargarizans (assembly GCF_014858855.1). Classification (NCBI taxonomy): domain Eukaryota; kingdom Metazoa; phylum Chordata; class Amphibia; order Anura; family Bufonidae; genus Bufo; species Bufo gargarizans. The sequence continues at coordinate 59,531,372 of NC_058090.1, forward strand.
AAAACATGATTTTCATGCAGGACAATGCTCCATCACACGCGTCCAAGTACTCCACAACGTGACTGGCAAGAAAGGGTATAAAAGAAGAAAATCTAATGACATGGCCTCCTTGTTCACCTGATCTGAACCCCATTGAGAACCTGTGGTCCATCATCAAATGTGAGATTTACAAGGAGGGAAAACAGTACACCTCTCTGAACAGTGTCTGGGAGGCTGTGGTTGTTGCTGCACGTAATGTTGATGGTGAACAGATCAAAACACTGACAGAATCCATGGATGGCAGGCTTTTGAGTGTCCTTGCAAAGAAAGGTGGCTATATTGGTCACTGAGTTGTTTTTGTTTTGTTTTTGAATGTCAGAAATGTATATTTGTGAATGTTGAGATGTTATATTGGTTTCACTGGTAAAAATAAATAATTGAAATGGGTATATATTTATTTTTTGTTAAGTTGCCTAATAATTATGCACAGTAATAGTCACCTGCACACACAGATATCCCCCTAAAATAGCTAAAACTAAAAACAAACTAAAAACTACTTCCAAAAATATTCAGCTTTGATAGTAATTAGTTTTTTGGGTTCATTGAGAACATGGTTGTTGTTCAATAATAAAATTAATCCTCAAAAATACAACTTGCCTAAAATTCTGCACTCCCTGTACATACTGTTGCCAGCGGCAACCACAGGTGAGGCAAATACCACAGCCCTCACCTGTGATATACAACCAAACCAAAGACCGCTGACAACCGCATGCGGTTCAGAAGTCACGACCATAACCATGGCCGTGACATGTACCCATGGCCCTCACCCCTTTCTGCAACTCCCTGGTTGCTCACCTAGCCCCTGGTTACTCACATATTTGCATTTTCAGTATATCATAAACACTATATTAAACATCATATTAATCATATAACATTAGTTCTCTGTGACCGCTTTGGCCACGTCCCCTTCAACCCAACAACCCAGTCTCCATCTTCATGGTTAATTTCCCAGTCCCAATTCTGTCCCCCTCCCCCAGTCCACACATTATTCCACACATTGCTCATGCCACACGTGAAGAACAGCAGCAACATCCAGCCGCTGTTCCCAGCAGTGTCTCTCTGAGATCGAGCTCACACACTGCAGGTAATGATCCCTACTGAACAATACTGCTCACAGCACGTACCGCTCACGACCACTCTCACTATGACAAGGGGCAGCGGTGCTCGCTAGCATCCATCTATCCGTCCAGTACCCCAGCTCACCAGCATCAGCCTCACATGTCCTCAGTCCCCTTTCTGGGCAGTTTCTGGTTTTTGCTATTTGCTATTTATATTATTCTCTATTAAATGACACTAAATTTTGAGAAAATAAAATTACTCTTTAACAACTAAGGACTGTCCAAAGTAGCGAAATGCTTTAAGTACCAGACTGTTATGTTCATATGTATAACAAAAAAAATGGTGAAAGAGTTTCAAAACCCATATTTACACCAGAAAACTAGCATTTATACACTTTTAAATTTAGTTTAATGTTAATTATGATAATCAATCCGGCCTTCTAAGAAAAAATATGAAATCATGTTGGGAACTATGGTGCTGTGTCGCTTATCCCCATGCTGTTCCTGTATAAAATAGTGAACCTGCTTTGTGTTATCAAGTACACTTGTATGTCTAAAGGCAAATAATTTACATTCCAGTCAGTTTAATTACTCTTTTTCCTGAGATATATATTATGAAAGTCATATGAGACTGCTGCACCGACTACACTGCTGGCGTGGCTGAAGGGAATTCAGTATGGAAAAAAGAAAAGGCAGCAGTGCAGGCTGTTATCATGTGAAGAGGACGACAAAGAATAAATTATGAAGGACAGGGCACATGAGTGTCAGCTGAAAATATTACAAATTAAGGATAGTTTTAGGAAAAGAAGACAAAATGTAAGTTGATAGTGATCAACATACACTGTAAGCACGGTTGGCCTGGCCCACCAGAGTACCAGACATTTATCTGGTGGGCTCAGGCTCTGATGGAATAGTGGACCTCAAAGGTCCAGTAGAACAACCCAGTTGGAGCTGCTTCTGAAGATAATCATTCACCACGAGGCTTTATCTATGATTCAAAACCTATTAGACATTATTTATGGTATAGGGTTGGACCCCAAGAACCCCATTCTGACTATAAATAAACTGCACATCCAAACATTACATCTTTATACAGTCATAAATGAATGTTAGGCGGCAAACATTTAAAACATAAACCTCCCTTCTGTTTGTGGCTGCTGGTCCCTATACCTTTGGCTCTCCCAATTACGCAGTTTGCTACAGAGCTGGTCTGGAATGAAAAAGCAGCTGTCACGACTATGTGTTTGGTCGGGACTCTTTGGGTCGCATGCAGTTGTCAGCGGTCTGCTCTTTGTTGTCTACCGCAGGTGAGGGAAGTTAGTTTGTTGCCTCACGTTTGGTTGCCGCTGGCAACATGATGTTTGTTTGGCAGTGTAGCAGCCTGAGCTGGTTGCTAGGGTGCTCACTGTCAAGGCATGCGGTTGCATCTGCAACGTGTGTTTGTATGTGTTCACTTTCTATGTTTGGTGTGCACGGGATTTAGTTGTGTGTGCATTTCCCCTTTAAGTGACACTTACCTTGTCTGGTGTTGGAAGGGTTAACTCCTTTCCTAGTATGTGTGTGTGGGTGTGGCTATTTGGGCTATTTAGCTTCTGCTGGAAACCTGTAGCTGAGGGGTATTCCAGCCATGCTTTATGCTAGAGTCATCCTCCTGGTCTTTATATACCATCTATCCAGTGAGGGCCACCCTTGTGGTCATAAAAATATATGTTATGATGTTAAAGGGAACCTGTCACCTGGATTTTGGGTATAGAGCTGAGGACATGGGTTGCTAGACGGCCGCTAGCACATCCACAATATCCAGCCCCCATAGCTCTGTGTGCTTTTATTGTGTAAAAAAAAACCGATTTGAAACATATGCAAATTACCCTGAGATGAGTCCTGTATGTGAGATGAGTCAGGGACAGGACTCATCTCAGGTTAATTTGCATATGTATCAAATCTTTTTTTTACACAATAAAAACACACAGAGCTATGGGGACTGGATATTGTGGATGTGCTAGCGGCCATCTAGCAGCCCATGTCCTCAACTTTATACGCAAAATCCCAGTGACAGGTTCCCTTTAAGAAGATGTTTTTATGCTCTCTATGTTGTTTGCAGCTATGGGTGTCCTGGATACCTGTGTGAGTTGTGTGTGTGCTGTGTCCCTAATGTTTGTGTGGACATCAGTACTTGTGCACGGGTTCCAGTCAGCATGTCTGTGGCAGGTAGGTGTAGTACTGGTTTAACTCGCCTGCCATATCCATATGCTGCATATGCTTCCCCTCTCCTTGCTCTTTGGCCAGTGAGACTCCTGTTCGTCCGTGTCTAGGAGGAACAGGTCGTCTTACCCTGCTCCTAGTCCAGGGATTTCCTGAGGGCTAGTAGGGACCCTAGGTTCCAGAGTATGAGCCCTCCTGCCATCTGGGTTGGCTCATATGGTTAGGAGTCAGGGTCAGAATTAGGGACGCGCTAGGAGATGACCTGCTCCCTGATCCTGTCATCCTGGCCTAGCAGATACCCTTATCCCATTGACATTGCACGGTTGAGGGTTTCCCCCATTCTCAGCCGTGACAGCAGCCCTGGCACATACACCCACCAGCCAAAATTTAATCTCTACCCCCACCCCTTACTACCTGGGGATAGTAGAAAGTATAGTAGAGATGGCCTTGCGGTTTGCCCGGCAGTCGTTTCGTGGCAAACTTTGTTAGTTTGCGATTCGCCGAACATGCGAACATATGGCGATGTTTGCATGCGCCATATTCTTTTGCATTGCACCGAACTTTGACCCATGACACATCCATCAGGTGGGACAGGACAGCCAATTGAGACATTTCAGCACATGGATACACCTCCACCCTATACCAGAACCCGATCTGGCAGCCATTTTACATTCTGTGTTTTGCCAGTGTAGGGAGAGGCTGCTTTGTGGAGCAGGGACAGACTGTTAGGGACACCAAACGCTAGGTAACAGGGCCACAAAAGTCCTTTTAAGGACTGGTATAGGTGTGCTATCGATAGGTGTGACTTACTGAGGGGTGTGATATACTTATAATATACTTTCCAACATAGAAAGTATATTATAGAGCATTCTTATTGTGTAGCAGTTGTGTGCGATTCTGCTGTGATACCGCAGCAATATAGAGGGACAAACGCTACTGGAATAGCTAATTGCAACTGGTGTGATATACTTGTTTCCCTAAAAAAAACGGATTGAGGGGTGGGATATAATTATTATATACTTTCTAACATAGAAAGTATATTATAGTGTATTTGTATTGTGCAGAAGTTGTTTGTGGTTCTGCTGCGATACCGCAGGTATATAGAGGGACAAGCGTTATTGGAACAACTATTTGCAATGGGTGTGATATAACTGTTGCCCCCCAAAAAACTGATTGAGGGGTGTTATATACCTGCTTCCACAAATACTGATTAAGGGATTTGATATACTTGCTTCCACAAAATAGTGATTGAGGGGTGCAATATACCTGCTTCCACCAAATATTTATTCAGGCGTTCTATATACCTGTTTCCACAAAATACTGATTGAGGGGTGCGATATACCTGCTTCTACAAAATACTGATTGAGGGTTGCGATATACCTGCTTCTTCCAAATATTGATTGAGGCCTACGATACACCGGCTTCCACAAAATACTGATTGAGGGGTGCGATATACCTGCTTCCACAAAATATTGATTCAGGGGTTTGATATACTTATTTCAACCAAATACTGATTGAGGGGTGCGATATACCTTCTTCTACAAAATACTGATTAGGGGTTCTATATACCTGCTTCCACAAAATACTGAATGAGGGGTGCGATATACCTGCTTCTACAAAATACTGATTAAGGGGTTCTATATATCTCTTTTTACAAAATACTGATTGAGGGGTGCGATATACCTGCTTTCACAAAATACTGATTAAAGGGTTTGATATATCTGCTTCCACAAAATACTGTTTGAGGGGTGCGATATACCTGCTTCCACCAAATATTGATTCAGGTGTTCTTTATACCTGTTTCCACAAAATACCGATTGAGGGGTGCAATATACCTGCTTCTACAAAATACTGATTAAGGAGTTCTATATACCTGCTTCCAGAAAAAACTGATTGAGGGGTGCGATATACTTGCTTCCACAAAATACTGATTGAGGGGTGTGATATACCTGCTTCCACAAAATACTGATTAAGTGGTTTGATATACCTCCTTCCACAAAATACTGATTGAGGGGTGCGATATACCTGCTTCCACAAAATACTGATTAAGGGGTTTAATATACCTGCTTCCACAAAATACAGATTAAGGGGTGCAATATACCTGCTTCCACACAATACTGCTTAAGCGGTTTGATATACCTGCTTCCACAAAATATTGATTGAGGGGTGCGATATACCTGCTTCCACCAAATATTGATTCAGGGGTTCTATATACCTGTCTCCACAAAATACTGATGGAGGGGTGCGATATACCTGCTTCTACAAAATATTGATTGAGAGGTTCTATATACCTGCTTCCAGAAAAAACTGATTGAGGGGTGCGATATACTTGCTTCCACAAAATACTGATTGAGGGGTGTGATATACCTGCTTCCACAAAATACTGATTAAGTGGTTTGATTTACCTCCTTCCACAAAATACTGATTGAGGGGTGCGATATACCTGTTTCCACAAAATACTGATTAAGGGGTTTAATATACCTGCTTCCACAAAATACAGATTGAGGGGTGCAATATACCTGCTTCCACAAAATACAGATTGAGGGTTGCAATATACCTGCTTCAACTAAATATTGATTCAGGTGTTCTATATACATGTTTCCACAAAATACTGATTGAGGGGTGCGATATACCTGCTTCTACAAAATACTGATTATGGGGTTCTATATACCTGCTTCCACAAAATACTGATTGAAGGGTGCGATATACCTGCTTCCACCAAATACTGATTGAGGCCTACAATATACCTGCTTCCACAAATACTGCTCTTCTCTAGGGACTTTGACACAAAGTAATATTGAAAATAACAGGCATAGGAAGAGGCAGGCCGTTCTGATTGAGGGGTGCGATATACCTGCTTCCACCAAATATTGATTCAGGGGTTCTATATACCTGTCTCCACAAAATACTGATGGAGGGGTGCGATATACCTGCTTCTACAAAATATTGATTGAGAGGTTCTATATACCTGCTTCCAGAAAAAACTGATTGAGGGGTGCGATATACTTGCTTCCACAAAATACTGATTGAGGGGTGTGATATACCTGCTTCCACAAAATACTGATTAAGTGGTTTGATTTACCTCCTTCCACAAAATACTGATTGAGGGGTGCGATATACCTGTTTCCACAAAATACTGATTAAGGGGTTTAATATACCTGCTTCCACAAAATACAGATTGAGGGGCTTGATATACCTGCTTCCACAAAATACAGATTGAGGGTTGCAATATACCTGCTTCAACTAAATATTGATTCAGGTGTTCTATATACATGTTTCCACAAAATACTGATTGAGGGGTGCGATATACCTGCTTCTACAAAATACTGATTATGGGGTTCTATATACCTGCTTCCACAAAATACTGATTGAAGGGTGCGATATACCTGCTTCCACCAAATACTGATTGAGGCCTACAATATACCTGCTTCCACAAATACTGCTCTTCTCTAGGGACTTTGACACAAAGTAATATTGAAAATAACAGGCATAGGAAGAGGCAGGCCGTTCTGATTGAGGGGTGCGATATACCTGCTTCCACCAAATATTGATTCAGGGGTTCTATATACCTGTCTCCACAAAATACTGATGGAGGGGTGCGATATACCTGCTTCTACAAAATATTGATTGAGAGGTTCTATATACCTGCTTCCAGAAAAAACTGATTGAGGGGTGCGATATACTTGCTTCCACAAAATACTGATTGAGGGGTGTGATATACCTGCTTCCACAAAATACTGATTAAGTGGTTTGATTTACCTCCTTCCACAAAATACTGATTGAGGGGTGCGATATACCTGTTTCCACAAAATACTGATTAAGGGGTTTAATATACCTGCTTCCACAAAATACAGATTGAGGGGCTTGATATACCTGCTTCCACAAAATACAGATTGAGGGTTGCAATATACCTGCTTCAACTAAATATTGATTCAGGTGTTCTATATACATGTTTCCACAAAATACTGATTGAGGGGTGCGATATACCTGCTTCTACAAAATACTGATTATGGGGTTCTATATACCTGCTTCCACAAAATACTGATTGAAGGGTGCGATATACCTGCTTCCACCAAATACTGATTGAGGCCTACAATATACCTGCTTCCACAAATACTGCTCTTCTCTAGGGACTTTGACACAAAGTAATATTGAAAATAACAGGCATAGGAAGAGGCAGGCCGTTCTGCAGGGGTGGTAGGGGTCGGGCAGGTGCCCCAGGCCGGAGCCTAAATGGGTTGGAGAAGGTGAGTGTGATTACGTCAAAGGACACACCAGAGTTGGTTGAGTGGCTCACTCAGCCTTATGCTTCTTCACCTTCCTCATCCTCTGTATCTGCATCCTCTTCACTCTTTGCTGTGCACCCCCAAAGACACCACCACCACCACCATAGCTCCTCCACTCGAGTCAGAGGAATTATTTTCCCACCAATTCCCAGACCTTACCAATGCGCAGCCATTCTTGCCATCGGATGAGGAAGAGGGGGTAGCAGAGGGAGAGACGGAGCAGCAGATAGGGAGGAGAAGGAAGAGAAGCAGGCAGAACTCGCAGTGCACAGGAAGCAAAAAGCAGACTGCAAATGTATCTGGAGCGAGCCATCCACCATGCACGGTCACATCTTGCGCTTCCAGGATGCCGACACATGGCTCCGCAGTGTGTGCTTTTTTAAAAGTGCCAGCTGCTGACAATAGTGTTGCCATCTGCAGCCTGTGCTGTCAACGCATAAGTCGCGGTAAGCCCAACACTCACCTAGGGACGACTGCCTTAAGAAGGCACCAGGCCTCCCATCACCATGCCCAGTGGGAGCAATGCCGTCAGATTTGTCTTCCAGTCCACCTTCCACCGTGCTGTCGTTGCGTACATCTGGCAGAAGGCAGGCTTCCGTGGCCCAAATGTTAGAGCATAAAAAGTTGATGACGTCAGATAACCCTCTTGCCCAACGGCTGACCGCTGGCTTGTCGGAACTGCTAGCCCACCAACTACTGCCATATAAACTGGTGGAATTGGAGGCCTTAAGAAAATTTGTGGCCATTGCCACACCTCAATGGAAGGTCCCCTGAAAGAAATATTTCTCCCAGAAGAGCAATCCAGAGCTAAGTTCAGCGACAATTGATTATATCTCTGGCACACAGTGACGGTGACAAGATACATCTGACCACAGATGCGTGGTCTAGCAAACATGGGCAGGGAAGGTACATAACTTTAGCTGCCCACTTGGTGAAACTTCTGGTGGCCGTCAAGCATGTAATCCGTGGCACCCGTGTGGATTTGATGTTACCGCCACGGATTGCATGCAGGCCTGCCTCTTCTTCTCCTCCTCCTACTACATCCTCTGTCTCCTCCTCGGCTGACTCCTCCTTTTCCACTGCTACCGCCTCTTCCGCTGCACTCCCCAAGCTCCCCAGAACCTATTCGACATGCCAGGAGAGGCGTTGTCATGTTGTGCTGCGGCTGTTGTGCCTAAAAGCCAAGAGCCCCACCGATCCTGCACTGCTTTCAGCTCTGCGGTCACAGGACGATTAGTGGCTAACCACGCTTAATTTGACAGTTGGTAAAATGGTGTGCGACAACAGTGCCAAACTGCTGAGCGAGTTGAAACAGGGCAAAATGACACACGTGCCGTGCATGGCACACGTCCTGAACTAAGTCATGCAGCGATTTGTTGCCAAATACCCCAGGGTCCAGGACGTCTTGCTGCAGGCCATTTTAGAAGATCTTACACGGCCATGGCTCGTCTTGCTGATGTTCAGCAGCTACACCACCTGCCCATCAGATGTCTTATTTTTGACAGCCCGACACGCTGGAACTCCACCTTGTATATGCTTGATAGGCTGCTTCAGCAGCAATGTGCCGTTAATGACTACCTATACGAACTCTGCAGCAGTACAGGTCCTGGGGAGCTTGGTTTCTTTTCACCGCGCCAGTGGCTGCTCATGCGCGACCTATGCAGACTTCTGCGGCCATTTTATGAGATCGCAGCCAGGGCACCATCAGTGACATAGTACTTTATGACTTCTTTCTGGAGCGTGCATTGCGTCATGTCATTGATCAAGCCGTCGCGGAGTAGGAGCTGGAAGATGAGGAAATTGCAATGCTGAATAAATTCCCAGGAGAGGCTACACTATCTGAGACAAGTCAGCAGGAGTCTGAAGAGGAGTCAGAGTAGGATGGTGGCGAGGGGAAGGCGAAGGAGGAGGAGAAAGAAGAGCAGGCTTTGAGGGGGACTTAAAACTTTTCGGGGATCCCTGGTGTTGCCCGTGGTTGGGGGAGGAGACGGAGGATAACATTCTTCCAGAGCGACGAGCAGGAGCCAGGGCGCTCCAGCACTTCCAATTTAGTGCAAATGGGGGCCTACATGCACCAGTGTAAAAAAAAGAGGGACCCCTGTATAAAAAGCATAAAGGGCAAGGACCAGTACTGGGTGGCAACAAACTTAGACAACCGGTACAAACAGAAAATGGCGGACATGTTACAAGCATCACAGAGGGCTGTCAGAATGCAGCATTACCAGGCCTTGCTGCGAGAGATGCTGCATTCTGCTGTTGTGAGCACTGGCAGAGGAATTTCCACCCACAGCGAAACAGGTGCGGGTACCAATCTTACCACGCCTGCAAGAAGAAGGCGGTTTGAAGATGTGTTGTTCACTTCGGATTTGAGATCATTCTTGCATCCAACCCATCGACAGCCGCCCTCCGGATCCAGCCTCAGGGAATGCCTAGACCGACAGGTGTCCGACTACATTGGGTTAACCCGATGTGGACGCTCTGAGAAGCGAGGAACCCCTAGACTATTGGGTGTGCAGGCTTGACCTGTAGCCAGTGCTAGCACAATTTGCAATGGAACTCTTGGCTTGCCCCTCGTCGAGTGCCCTGTCCGAAAGGACGTTCAGCGCAGCAGGGGGATTGTGACCGATAAGCGCATTCGCCTTGCTCGCGACAGTGTGGACTACCTCACATTTCTAAAAATCAATTGAATTTCTCATGCCAGCCCACACATATCCGCCACCACTCAGAACAAAGATTGTATATGCAGCGGCATAAAAGGCCTTTTCTGTCAGGTGAATGCCTATTTTTGGGGGCCTGTACTGGCCTACAGTAAAATTGTTATCCACTGACCATCTAATATACCTCCAGTCACATAATCACTTTTTCTATTCAGTCAGGTGAATGCATAATTTTGGGGGCCTCTACTACACTGGCCTATAGAAAAAAATATTATTCAGTGAACGCCTAATGTACCTCCAGTCACATAATCACTTGCTCTTTTGTGTCAGGTGAATCCCTTATTTTTGTAGAATATTCGTTGTATATTTGCAAATTCGAATATTCTTTATATTCTACATTCATTTTATTTTTTACTCGAAAATCAGCAAGGTATTGATCGCGTAATATGCGAATATTATGCTATAATACAGGCGTGGGTCAAAAAAGAATATATAGCACTATAGAATATAGTGCTATATATTTGTTTTTAGAATATTCGTTATTTTTTCCATCAGAACACATGATTCCTCCCTGCTTCTTGGTTGTGGGCCAATGAGTTATTGACCCACAAGAAACTTAAGGAGGGAGGAATAATGACTTATATATTCAATATAGTGCTATATATTCATATTTTAGAATATTCGTCATTTTTTTTCCATCTGAAGTGAACAATGTTCAGTGTTCCCTTCAGATGGAAAAAAAATATGAATATTCTAAAATCCGAGTTGTGACATAGCAAGGGGTTTTGCTTGGAAAGGCAGGTGTTTTCCTCCCAACATGGGCGGCTGGGCTGATTTCCAGCCAGGTGAGATATTTCCAGCAAGGTGACGTGTCTGTTCTATGGACTTTTCATTGTGTGAATTAACAACAAGACTGTAATGAGTCATTTTTCTTTTGCCTTTGGTGTGAATAAACACTGACATTTTGATTTACAAAGACAAAGTGAATTGAAGGTAAAATTAATTTTTATTTATTTCTACAAAAAAAAATTAAGTGCATCCTCCCCACCCTTCCAGATAAAAACAATATTGTCGATAAAACGATGCCAGAGGACCAGATTCGCATGTAATTGGCCGTTGGGAAAAATGTTAAGCACCTCCTATTTACCCATATACAGATTAGCGAAGCTCAGTGTGAATCTGGTTCCCATAGCGGTACCCCACGTCTGTAGGTAAAAAGACTCTTTAAATTGGAAGCAATTATGATTTAAAATAAACAAAATACACTCCCCAATAAATTCAATCTGTTCCATTGGTAGTGTATTATCTTTCTTTAGGAAATAATCAGTGGCTTCCTTACCCTTGTGGTTTTCAATTATAGTGTACAATTAAGTAACGTCGAAGGTCCCCAGGGTATACCCCGGTTTCCATTCTGTGGTTTCCAAAATTTGCAGTATGTGCTGAGTATCTTTCAGATATGCTGGGAGTTTGTGAACATATCTCTGTAAAATTACATCAACATATTTAGACAGATTGGATGTTAAGCTGCCACTGCCTGATATAATAGGCCTCCCTGGTGGGTTAATAGTATTTTGTGTATTTTGGGCAAGTAATACAAGATACCATAGCTGTATGGGGAACTGAATATTTATAAACTCTGCTTATTCCTTAGTAATTCCTCGTTTTTTCCCTTTTTGTATCAGTTTTTTCAATTGTTTTTGATTGTATTGCTGTATTGGGTTGGATTTGAGTATTTTCTAGGTTTTCTGGTCCTCTAGGTGTCACGGTGGGTAGGATACAAGATACAATGAACACTTAGAAAACCTTTAAAACAAGCGTCTAGGCCAGAAGCTGGGAATAAAGGTCACCTGTTGTTCAGATTTGTTTTTTGTTTTTGAGGGCGAGGTTCCGTAGGAACTTTTTAATGCCTACAAAAGCGTCAAAGGGGTTAATTTGGCCGGATGGTGTAAATTTTAAACCTTTTTGCAATAATTTTGTATCACTTATTGTTAGTTTGTATTTACTTAGATTGTATATTTTCTGTACAGTTAATTTTATCTCTTTCTTGGAGATTTTCTTCCCACTTTTTCGTCTTTTTGTTTTTTTCTTGAAGGACGCGCTTGAAAAAAATCCTTTTTGACATTTTTCTTGATTGTTTTATTTTTGGTTTTGATTATACCTGATTGAGGTGTATTACTATTCGGTATTTGATTCTTATTAATAATGTTCCCTTTAACCACGGTACTATAACTCTTATTTTGGTTCACTAATGGTGTTGGGTTTTCTTGTATGTCTGTGGCTGAATCTTCTAATTCACTGAATCTGTTGGATACTTCTAGGGGGCTATTACTTGATTTTCTATTTTGTTTTTCCTTTTCATTTATCTGGTTGGTGTGAATGTGTATCATCGGGGTGAGGGGATATGGTTCTTGGATTGATTTCATTTGGGGGGGGGCTTCTGGACTTGTTTCGTGTTGTTGTAGGATCCCTGCTGTCCAACATTGTATCTTCACATATGATTTCATCCAAAGTACTAAATTTGAGTTTGTCTATTGTCCCACTAGGATTCCCCCCCACCATTAATTGTGGAATTGAATCCCGTTCAAACTTCATTTTTTTTTCCTACTATTTCAACCATTTTAATCCTGTTTTTTATTGATCTTTGTAGTTGGATGATATCTGGGTGATCTTACAAAACGCGTCAGCAGTATTGTGGTCCAAGGAAGAACCCGTCCCCAGCGTGACGTCACACAGAACTTTCATTCCCTAGGTTTTCCCGCACGCGCTTGCAGAGGAAACTGGAGACTCTACAACCTGAATCCAGCTACCGGGACAATTTTCAGAGAATCATGTACATCATCGGAATCCAGGCAAGAAGTCATCCCGTACTGTTCCCCAATAAAGGTTAGAGGAAAAGCAATGTATTAACTATAGAAATAAGTAGGGACATAAGAACTGAGACGACTCGGCATTGTTGTCAAACAGTAACTTAGTAGTCCCGTGGAAAAGATACAAACATACGATCTACCTGATTCACTACCATCTTTACACTAAGGAGTCAGAGCGGGTCTAGATCTTTACTTTTGTATAATTGCATATTTCTATTGAGGGTTCAGGCTATTAACCCTCTCTAGACCGGCAGCGACTAGAGTACAGCTACAGTGTACAACACCTCTCCCTTCTCTTTTACTGTGGTAGCGCGGGCATCTTGATTTGTTATATATTGTGTTAGAGTTAGCCCACCAGCATGTTCTCGGGGGTCATCTGGGAATGCAGAAGACACAGGACCGGATACTACAACCGTTTTACTGGCCCAGTGTGTTAAGGGAGGTGGAAGAATTCTGTAAGTCTTGCCCAACCTGCCAGGCAACTAGCCCCCAGCACCTTTTTTGCAGTCCCTTGGTACATCTCCCGATCAGCGAGGTGCCGTTTGAGCAAATCGCTATTGACCTCGTAGGCCTAGTACCGAAGTCTGCTAGAGGACATCAACGCATCTTAGTCGTCCTGGACTATGCCACTCGGTACCCGGAGGCAGTGCCATTGCGACATACATCGGTGAAGCTTATAGCTAAGGAGCTAATGGAGATGTTCTCTCGAGAGGGGCTACCTAAAGAGGTTCTGACTGACCAGAGGACCCCTTTTATGTCCAAGGTTTTGAGAGAACTCTGTAAGTTGCTGCATATCAGATGGACGGTCTGGTCGAAAGGTTTAACAAAACTCTAAAAACCATGTTAAAAAGGGTGGTGTCTAAAGATGGGAAGGATTGGGACCTTCTTCTGCCCTATCTCATGTTTGCTGTGAGAGAGGTACCCCAGGCTTCTACTGGCTTCTCACCCTTCGAATTGCTTTGTGGCAGACATCCTTGTGGTCTGTTGGACGTGGCCAAAGAGGTGTTGGAACAGCAACCCACTCCGCATAAAAGTGTCCTGGAGTATATTATCAAGATGCAACAGCGGATAGAGACCGGTTTACCTGTTGTCAGGGAGCATATGGAGGCCGCTCAGCGAGCCCAGAGTTGGATCTATAATTGGCAGGTTCGGGTCTGGATCTTTAACTCGGGTGATCAGGTTTTGGTTCTGGTACCGACCGTGGACAGTAAGTTCCTGGCTAGATGGCAGGGGCCCTACGAGGTACTCGAGAAAGTTGGAGAGGTAAATTACAAGGTACACCAGCCAGGGCGGTAAAAGGCCGGAGCAGGTTTACCATGTTAATTTACCTAAACCTTGGAAAGATAGGGAGACCTGTATTGAAGACAGCCCGCGGCCAAGTTTTCTAGGGGAAGAGGTTCCGGCTCCTATGTCTGATGCAAGGGAAGCGGTTGCCACAGTAAAAAATTGCTGACAGCCTCTACTCTAAACAGGCTCAGGAGACCAGGGAGTTCGTTAGTCGGAACACAGATGTATTCTCAGACTTCCCTGGACGCACTTCCACAATCCAGCATGACATTGTCACTCAGTCCGGTTAAAGCCATACCGGGTACCCGAGGCTTTGCGACAAGCCATCTCGGAGGAAGTGCAGCTCATGCTGCAGCTAGACGTCATCAAGGAGTCTAAAAGTGAGTGGGCCAGTCCTATAGTCTTAATACCCAAGCTGGACGGGACGTTGCGGTTTTGTACCGATTTTCATAAGCTGACCAAAATATCTAAATTTGATGCATATCCCATGCCTCGGGTGGATGAGCTTATTGAAAGGTTAGGCCAAGCCCGGTATTTTTCTGTTTTGGACCTCACCAATGGGTACTGGCAGGTACCCTTGATGGAGGCTGCCAAAGAGAAAACTGCCTTCATTACACCAGAGGGGCTGTACGAATATAAGGTGTTACCCTTTTGTCTGCATGGCGCCCCTGCCACTTTTCAACGTCTAATAGACATTGTGCTTCGCCCAGGGCTTGAGTCCTGCGGGAACGTGTGGGAATGGCGTTCCTGCACTTTTTTCATAGCAGGAACGCCGTTCCCTTTTAGGGCTGCCTGTCTTTAAGGCCGAGCAAAAGGACCAAGAAGCGGTGAAGGCTTTGTACTCACCGCTTCCTGGTCCTCTGTAGGTAACACTTGAAGCTAAAATATACCATCGAATTAGAGAAAACTCAGATCCGATGGTATATTCTAAACCCAAGGTGTTCCCATGGTGATGGATACGCACCTTTGACAGGATGCTGCCATCCGTGGCACCTGAGGGGTTAATTGCGGCGACGCAGCTCCCTGTCTAAGGTCGGGTGCCGGGAATGTTTCTACAATGTTTGCATTAAAATCATTGGTGGGGCTGGTAAGAGGCACTGGGGGCTGGTGAGAGGCACTGACTGGGGGCCTGGGGGCTGATGGAGAGGCACTGACTGGGGGCCCTGGGGGCTGATGGAGAGGCACTGTGGGGCTACTGGTGAGAGGCACTGGGAGCTGATGGAGAGGAACTGGGGGCTGATGGAGAGGCACTGGGTGCAGATGGAGTGGCACTGGGGGCTGGTAAGAGGCACTGAGAGCTGGTGAGAGGCACTGGGGGCTGATGGAGAGGCTACTGGGGGCTGCTATAAGGCTACTGGGGGGTTGCTATGAGGCTACTGCGGGCTGCTATGAGGCTACTGGGGGCTGCTATGAGGCATGGGGCTCTTATCTGAGGTCTGATTGGGGGTCATTTATATTGGGGTCTGAGCTAAGGTGTGATCTGAGGTCTTATTGGGGTCTTATTAACATTGGGAGTCTGATTGGGGCTGTTAGCTGAGGTCTGATTAACATTGGGGGTCGGATTAGTCGTCTGACCAAGGTCCGGCGCTACCATATAGGCAAGGGGGGCAATTGCCCCCGAGTCCTTAGGGGCCCTCGGCACAGGCCCGCAACTAACTATAACTAACAGCGCTCCGCTAAGCGGTTGGTCCTGGAGTCCGGACTAATGGAAAGACTGAGGCAGCGCCGGGCGAGACACACTGCAGCGGGGCCCGCGGCCACTCCGAGCCCCTCTCTGCTGCCTGCCTCTTTAAGAGAGCAGTGGCTGCTGGAGCGTGCCGCCACTACCGCACAGGCACCTCTTCGCATCTGTGGCGTTGCCACTGCCAGCTCTGCCCCCAGAGAAGAAGAAGGAGCGAGCGAGAACCAGCCACTTGATACTGGCACATGGGGGGAGCGGGATGCACTTCATACTGGCACATGGAGGTGGGGGGGTTGGCACTTGATACTGGCACATGGGGGTGGTTGGCACTTGATACTGGCACAGGGGGGTTGGCACTTGATACTGGCACATGGGGGAGGCACATACTGCAGAGATGGAAAATGGCGACAAAATGGTGGTCTGGTCTGAAGGTCTGAAAGGAGAAGACGAGGACAGAGAACATCTACATCAAAGGAGACGTCACTGGATGTAAGAGGTATGGGGCGCTGTATTTCTGTGGTGATGGGGGGGATGTTAAAGTCAGCAAGTGTCATGGGGGGGCCTATTGTTTTTTGCCCCAGGGCCCCACTTTTTGACGCCCGACTTCAAAAGAGAGTTTATAGTACAGACCGATGCCTCCGAAGTAGGCCTAGGTGCTGTACTGTCTCAGGAAGTCAATGGGGAGGAGCATCCCGTTGTCATCCTCAGCTGTAAGCTCCCTCCAGCCGAGTAAATTTGTTATCCACTGACCGTCTAATATACCTTCAGCCACATAATCAATTGCTCTTTTCTGTCAGGTGAATGCCTAATTTTTGGGGCCTGTACTCCACTGGCCTACAGTAAAATTATTATCCACATCCATTGTTCCGTTCCATGTTGCCTCAAAAAAGATAGAGCATGTCCTATGTTTGCCAGTAAAACTTGGCTCCATGACCCCATTCATGTCTACGGATCCACAAAAAACGGAATGCATACGGAACACATTCCGTTTTTTGTGGACAGAATGAATTGTCCGCAAAAAACGGATTCGCATTTTTGAAGACCACAAAAAATATGGCTGTCTGAATGAGCCCCAAGGGGAACATTTATTAAAAACAGCGTTTTAGACACCTGTCTTAATAAAGGCCCATAGTTGTGTCATGGCTGAGGATGGGGAAAACCCTCAGCTGTGCGATGCTCAGAAATGCCCGGTCGCTACTCGGTCAGGGCAACAGAATTAGGGAGCAGGTCACCTCCTATTGCGTCCCTAACACTGACCCTGTCTCCTGTCCGTATGAGCCGACCCTGATGGTAGGAGGGCTCATACTCTGGAACCTAATAGTCCCTACAAGCCCTCAGGATGGCCCTGAACTAAGGAGCAGGGTAAGACAACCTACTCCTCCTAGGCACGGAGGAGCAGGAGTCTCACTGGCCAAGCAGCATGAAAGAAGGGGAACATGAACAGAACTATGAACATGACAGGTGAACCCAAACAGTTCCACACAAAACACAGAGTGCACACAGACATACGAAAGTGCATACAAACGCGCACACAACTCCAAGGGAACCGCACACATACCTGTTGTCCGCGGCAACTGCACTTGAGGCTAACAACATTATGCCTCCAGCTGCGGTTGACACTAGAACCCAAACCGTGGGAACTGTATGCAGCTCCCAAGGAGTCACGGCCATAAACATGGTCGTGACAAGTTGGCGGTGGATCCGCCAAAGTTTGTGAAGAGGCACAGGGCTCTCTGTAACTTTGGCGCATCCTGTGCCAGTTCTAAATGTAAGACAGCTTCTGAGCTGTCTTACATTTAGACCTTTTTCTAGGCCCAAGGCTACTTTCACACTCAATGCTAGAGAAAAACTCTTCCGTTTTGTCTAGAGATCAGCGAATCGAAGTTGACGAAGTGGAATTCGATCCGAATTTCAGAAAAATTTGATTCATCCTGAAGTTGAATTTCCTCGTGGTCCGTGGCAACAAATCGCATTTTTTCTAAAATGGCTGCTGCACATGTTACTAAGTGAAAGTAAGAAGCCTGAGAACAAGGGAGCACCCATAATGCCATGCAGACAGCCAATCAGCCAATAGCCATCCCCTGTGATGTCACAGCCCTATAAAAAGCCTCCTCATGCCCGGTCTCCAACATTTTCCAGCGAACTTAGTGCAGGGAGAGACGTTACAGGCACTAGGGACAGTAATTTGGAAATTCACGAAATATTATTATTGAGCAGTGCAGGGAAAGATTATCCACACTGTAGGGAGAGAGTAGGGTCCAATAGGAGAGTGCAAAGCATGGGTAATATGAGCTATTCTATTACACCTTGCTACACTAATTGGGGTTACTAAAGGTGATCTATTACTACAGATTTTAGGTTGTTTTAAACAGTAATTGCAGTAATCCTAGCATCTTTTATTGGGTTGAAATTGCTGTCTGATACAACCAGTTTTTGGGTGTCTTACTTTTAAATATATGAAAGTACATCCATTCATCCTTGCTTTTGAGGTGAACGTGCGGTCTGATACAACCAGTCTAGGGGCATGTAACAGAATAGATTCTGTAGAAATCTATGTGGTGTAAAAGGAGTGCACTTCTTCTTGTAGCTAACATTGACCTGTAAGGCTGAGTTCACACTTGAGTTATTTGGTCAGTTTTGGCCCCCGTAACTGACCAAATGAGTGAAGTGTGAAGTGATTCTAAGAGCGACACCTGTCATCTGCATGTCATACTGACTCACAGTATTATTTCACTACCACAGCAGACTTCTTATGTGTGTTACAAGGCACAGTGTTCTACACCACTATAAGGCCCCTTTCACACAGGCGAGAATTCCGTGCGGGTGCAATGCGTGAGGTGAACGCATTGCACCCGGACTGAATCCGGGGCTGTGCAGATGAGCAGTGGTTCTATATTCTGCGTTTTTCACGCAACACAGGCCCCATAGAAATGTTTGGGTCTGCGTGAAAATCGCAAGCATCCGCAAGCAAGTGCAGATGCAGTGCGATTTTCACACATGGTTGCTAGGAGACGATAGAGATAAAAGCAACCCCGGACCCCATTAAAGTGTATTAACTGTATTAATTTTCCCTTATAACATGGTTATAAGGGAAAATAATAGCATTCTTAATACAGAATGCTTACTAAAATGTGGATTGAGGGATTAAAAAATAAAAAAAATGAACTCACCTTATGCAATTGATCGCACAGCTGGCATCGTCTTCTTGCTTCTTCTTTCAGGACCTGCAAAAGGACCTTTGATGACGTAATCGCACTCACCACGTGGTGAGCGCGATGACGTCAGCGCAGGTGCTGCTGAATGAAGATAGAACATTTCTATAATAAAATGAATAGAACACCTAACCCAAACCCGAACTTCAGTTAAGAAGTCCGGGTTTGGGTCTAGGTACCACATTTAGTTTTTTTTCACCTGTGTGCAAATCGCATTGCACTCGCGCAGAAAAAACTGAACATTTGTGTGCCTACTCGCGCGGTTTTCACGCATTGCACACGCGACGCATCCGGAGCAAATTCGGGACGCCCGTGTGAAAGAGGCCTAAAGGCTCTCTGCAGCCAGTAAATAGCCGTTTTTTTTAACACAATTCGTCACAAATAAATTCCAATCTAATCTTTTTGGGAAATTCGGCAAACCATCCAAATTGAATTTTTGAGAAATTCCCTCATCTCTAGTTTTGTTCCCATTCGTTGTCAATGGGGACAAAACTGAACAGAACGGAATGCTCCCAAATTCATTCTGTTTTGTTCAGTTGCGTTCCCATCCCAGAGAGCAAACCTGCGACACAATAGAAAACGCATCTGGGTGTATTTAAGATTAATAAATAACCCCTTAAGTTTCTTCCGAATAGCTGTGTATAGGCAGCAACAATGATAGTAATAGCAGTACTCTGTGTCTGTCCTTCTAAGGTCACTTTGCGGTCTCTCCAAACAACCATTGGCATGCAATTCTGTTTTTATTAACCCTTTCTGCAATTCCTGAGCTGCAGGGTGCGGATCTATATCCAGATGGGCACTCAGTCTCAAAGTGTGGTGGGTGCCGTAAGCAATTAACCCTTTCTATACCAATAAAATCTCTTGCCATAAACGAGCAGTACCTTACTGAGGATATCTTGCACAGCCTTGATGATTATGGACCTTCTAAGATGGCTGGTCTCTTCAAGGGTACTCTGCTGGTAAACTTGCCTCTTTGGCAGCTATAGTCTCAGAGAGAAAGATTATCTGGACTTGGGCCTCGTTTGCAGGAGTTCTCACACACACATGCTTCCTGTAGATCTGCTCAACCAAGACTTCACTAACTTGGGGGCAGACCAAGTAAATCACCCTGGCAACCTAATCAGGTCTGTCAGTTAGTTAACCATATATTGCCCATGATTGTTATTAGGTACACAGAGTGCATAAAGAAATAAATGTTTTAACAATAAACCACTACATTAAACTCAGCAACATTAAATTAACCTTTCTAGCAGTAAAAAAAAAACTTTGCACTAGTCCTCTGGGGCACTGCATAGGTTCCTGAAATATCCTGATGGCAATCAGGACTCATAGTGCAATTATTGAATATGTATTAGAAGTCTATAATAATGATTTATCCATTGTGAAGTGTCCTACCTTACCTTTCCTCTTGGCTCGAGATATCTTGTGATGAATGGCAGGAGATGACCAGCTTTTCTTTTCCCTTTTTTAACTTTGCCTTACAAGCAAACACAAAAGATTTTTTTTAAAGCTGGTCTTAACCTCATCTCGGGATATCTGAAGCTAAAAGGAAAGGTAAGAGAGAACGAACATATCGTACATAATAGTGAACCTCAGAAAATACACAGTAACAAGGGTCAGGGTAGCTATAATTCTTGGAATAAACTTATATTTCATTTTTGATACATGTTTTAATCAAACAGGACAAATCAGGCTGCAAATTAAAGGCAACTGAAACTTTGGCAGCCTGTTACTAAAATGTTTTGCCTTAAATTCCTTAATCAAAACCTTGGAAAATTAAAAAGGCAGTGAGGGATTTTGGAGACCAAATAGGACAGTCAGAGCAGAGGTAAATAGTCTTCCCAGGGCAGAAAGCTACTTCTTACTGCAGGAAAGCATGCTGTAATATTCTTGATATAATAATATACAGGAGCTTAATATACTGTATATATAAACATGGCCACACTCCAAAT
The DNA here is from genome assembly GCF_014858855.1 of Bufo gargarizans. NCBI lineage: Eukaryota > Metazoa > Chordata > Amphibia > Anura > Bufonidae > Bufo > Bufo gargarizans. The sequence continues at coordinate 59,552,613 of NC_058090.1, forward strand.
TTTCCACAGTGGATGCATTCCAAAGGGGAAATCCAAGGTAAAAATCTGCAACATAAATTGAGATGCTACAAACTTAAAAATGGCATTACAGCTTGTAGATGAGATTTCTTAAAATGTCATCCACTTTGCTAGTACAATAAAATGTACTGAAATATTGTCACCATCTAAATTGTAAAATACACTGTACTAACAGTACGAATATGTGTACAGATGTTGTTTTCCATTCTTTATGTTACTTTAGGACTTTGCAGGATGGAAGCCTAACATTGTGTGCACAGCTGGACTGTTATTAAAGGGAACATGTCATCAGAAAATTACCACTGTTTAAAACACGTTTATGTTTAACATATTTTAAAGAATTTAATGTTATTTGCAATTTTTCATATCAATATCTATATTTAAACAAAATTCATAAAATCCTGCAGTTTTTGTAGTGACCACTACAGATGAGCGAATTTCATGTTATGAAATTCGTTCATGCTTCGTTTGGTGGTAAAAGCAGAATTTCGTTATGGATTCCGTAACTATGGACCATAACACAATTCTATGAGGGAATGCATAAGGGAATGCCTTTAGAGCCATTCCGTTATTCATTCCGTCATAATAGAAGTCTATGGCCTGCATAACGGAGAGGACTCCCCTGCATAATGGAAATGGGACGGATCTGTTTTAATGGTTAGTTTTAAGAAATAACTTTTAACCCTATATAGAAATTGCAAATGCGATTACTAGTGGCCAGTTTGTATATGTTCAGTATATATCAGGCATGTAGGGTCTGCTGTGCATATGGATCAGCAACAGACACTTCTGTCTATATTACAGACTTGTCTACTTTAATCTCTATAACTAAACAGACCTGCGCCTAAATGTTTAATAAGGGAAACGCTGACCAAGTTACTTCCAGGAATGACAAAACCCAGAATGCCTCAGAGTAAATATTAGCTTTAATGTATTAATTTTATCTTACAGAATGGATAAGTCATAAAACGGAACATCTTACAGTTTCATGTATACCATATTTTAAGATGTGATGGGTTGCAGAGGGTTAGCTCAGGTTCAGCTCTGCCAAATCTGAAGCATAAAAAACAGGATGTCCTGGATAATAAAATATGGCTGATTTTAATATGCTGGAATTTAATCACACGGAACAGGATATTTGAAATGTTTATTTGGAGACAGCAGGTGGTGGCTCGATCTACACCAGGATAATCTGCTCAGCAATTTCTGGATTATGCTGTAAATTTTTTTGGTTTAAACTTGGCCTTTAAAGCTTAAACGCATAGATAGATATTAGACAGGTAGATAGATAAATAGAGGGATAGATATTAGATTGACAGATAGATAGATATACACGATTCATTCACCTCTTTTCCACTTCAAAGTCCTCCAACACTGCCTCCACCCGAAATGTCTAGTGCTGTCTACTCCTTTTTTTCTGACTTCATGTATCTATTCCCTATTCAAAAAAAAAAAAAAAAAGAGAAAAAAGCATGGATCACACATCCCCATACTATGCATTGATTTATAATTGCTTCTCAGCGTAAATAATAGTATACCAAGCCCTAATCTACATAGCGTACACGAGGCATTAGCTTATGTTTTGATCAAAATACATAGGCCCACTCACCAGGCCAAGGTTGCCTCTACGAGTGGTTACCTACTCTAAACTGGTGCAGCGCCTCACAGCGACCACCACTGCTGCAACACCACGCCAGCAGGAGGCGCGACCCAGCAGTCCTATTCTTTATTTACTGTAAACTAATATGAAGTTTATCAAATGTACCTTGTTATCATCGTATCACTTGTATTTCTTAATTGTTTTGATGTGTTACAAAGTGCCATGTCCCCCCTTATGCCCAGGCCCCTCATACTGGTCATAATTATCCCGCTCCCTGGCACCTGCATAGTTTCTGAAGTCTGCACGGCCTATGCTGCATCTCCCCGTTGCGCGGATCAAAACATCAGGCAATATGATCAGGGGTAATTTATTAAACTACACCACACCAGTATTAAATATTAAAGGGAATCTGTCACCTCCCAAAACCATCCCAAGCCGCCAGCAGCATGTTTCTTTCTTCCTGAAGGCAGATGCAGCAAACGTACTGAAAACGTTGTTTTATCCCCTGCCCGGCGCACTTCTCCATACATGCTTGAAGTCAAGGAGGCAGCGGCCTCCTTGCTTCAAGTCACGGTAACCATGCCCTCTTCCCTGCCCCTTTGCTGTGACTGACAGCCGGCTGTTCAGCAAAGGCAGCCGAACTCTCGTGCATAAGCGCTGTCAGTCACAGCAAAGGGGCAGGGAAGGGGGCGTGGTTACCGTGACTTGAAGCAAGGAGGCCGCTGCCCCCTTGACTTCAAGCATGTGTGGAGAAGCGGGCAGGGGATAAAACAATGTTTTCAGTACGTTTGCTGCATCTGCCTTCAGAAAGAAAGGCATCATCAGAAACACACTGTTGGCTACACGCAGGTACTGCTGGTGGCTTGGGATGGTTTTGGGAGGTGACAGGTTCCCTTTAAATAACATCTTTATTTCAAATACATCTGTAAAAAGTACAATACATAATGCTAGTCATCAGTAAAAATGGATCCAAAATGTGGCAGTGGGCGGTGGACCAATCGCAATACAGGTCACGTAATCAAAGAAAAATTAGGAGAGATTCGTATAAATACAAATACAAAGTAGGCATCAGTCCCTCCCTGCAGCTTCACATCTCCATTGAAACTGCCATCAAAAGTAAGCAGGAAAACAAAGGTTGTGGGAGGTGTTAAAGTAGAGCCCCCCACACACACCACTAAATAAACAGGTAGACAAAAGTCAATCCTGTATACACAAACCATGCAAATAAATGTTTAAGTTGTCCCTTCATCTCCATGAGATCCCTCTCGCCCGAATCACCCCCAACTGCCACATTGGGTCCAAACATGGCATAACACCTGGGATGGTGGCGGATATTTGTGGGCTGTCATGAGGAAATTCAATTAAACGTGGTAGTCACAGGTTTTAAATTCCTCCAAGATGCATGCCTCGAGGTTGTCACAACCAGACAGCTGAGAAGCTCTGACAGAAGCCTTTCAGAACCTCCTCCTTGAGTTTCTTTGTTGTGATGTTCAGTTCCTCATCTCGTTAGCCTCTCTCAGCTGGTTGGACTGATTGCATCCCTTTAAATTCCGCCCATAATGCATTACTGGGCGGCTTATACTACTTCCTGGAGTGTGTGTGCATGCTGATCTTGTTTTCCAGTCTGCTACAAAGTTAAGTGCTGAACATTTATCTGTTATTTTCTGTTTGCTGGATCCCAGGTGACCCTGACTCCCTCCGTGTCTGGTGTAGGGAGCCGGTGGTCGTGTCCCCTCACTATTGTAGGGTGTTCAGGGGTTATATAGTCGAGGTACGTGGATATGCAACCATCCACCTCTGGGATCGTTGCATAGGCTGAGCAGCCAGGAAAAGTCTCAGGTCTTGTGCAGGGGTCTCCCTTATGGTTCCTTAGCTTTGGATCCAGTGAGTCATATATGCATGTTGCTTTGTCTTGTTTCCTGTACACCGTCCGTGACAGAGGTATGTCGAAATGCAAGGTAGTCCACACTGTCGTAATCTAGGCGAATGCTCTTATCGGTCATGATCCCCTTGCTGCATTAAACGTCCTTTCGGACAGAACACTTGACGAGGGGCAAGCCAAGAGTTTCATGGCAAATTGTGCCAGCTCTAGCCACAGGTCAAGCCTGCACACCCAGTAGTCAAGGGGTTCCTCGCTTCTTAGAGCGTCCACATCGGCCGTTAACCCGATGTAGTGGGACACCTGTTGGTCTAGGCGTTCCCTGAGGCTGGATCCGGAGGGCGGCTGTTGATGGGTTTGCTGCAAGAATGATCTCATATGCGAAGTGACCAACAGATTTTGAAACCGCCCTCTTCTTGCATGCGCTGTAGGATTGGTACCCACAACTGTTTCTCTGTGGGTGGAAATTCCTCTGTCAGCACCCGCAGCAGCAGAATGCAGCATTTTTCGCTGCAAGGCCTGGAAATGCTGCATTCTGACAGCCCTCTGTGATGCTGGTAACATATCCACCATTTTGTGTTTGTACCGGGGGTCTAAGTACGTTGCCACCCAGTACTGGTCCTTGCCCTTTATGCTTTTATATAGGGGTTCCTCTTCAAACACTGAAGCATGAAGGCCGCCATTTGCACTAAAATTTTAAGTGCCCAGGATAATGTTATCCTCAGTTTCCTCCCCCCATCCACGGAAAACACCAGGGACCCCAGAAAAGTTTAAATCCTACTCTTCTTGCTCCTCCTCCTCCTCTGACTCCTCTTCAGACTCCTGCTGACTTGTTTCAGATGGAGTAGCCCCCCCTGGGAATTCATTCAGCATTGCGACTTCGTCATCTTCCAGCTCCTGCTTCTCTAAAGCTTGATCAATGACACGATGCAATGCACGCTCCAGAAAGAAGGCGTAAGGTACGATGTCACTGATGGCGCCCTGGCTGCGACTGACCAGTTTAATGATCTCGTGAAATGGCCGCAGAAGTCTGCATGAGTCACGCATGAACAGCCACTGGCACTGTGAAAAAAAAACAAGCTCCCCAGAACCTGTCCTGCCGCAGAGTTCGTACAGGTAGTCGTTAACGGCACGTTTCTGCTGGAGAAGCCTATCAAGCATAAACAAGGTGGAGTTCCAGCGCATCGGGCAGTTACAAATCAGATGTTTGACGGGCAAGTGGTATTGCCGCTGAACGTCAGCAAGGCGAGCCATGGCCGTGTAATATCTTCTAAGATGGCTAGAGATTTTCCTGGCATGCCGCAAGATGTCCTGGACCACGGGGTATTTGTCAACGAATCGCTGCATGACTAAGTTCAGGACGTGTGCCATGCATGACACGTGTCTCATTTTGCCGTGTTTAAGCTCGCTCAGCAGATTGGCACCGTTGTCGCACACCACTTTACCAGCTGTCAAATTGAGCAGGGTTAGCCACTGATTGGCCTGTGACCGCAGAGCTGAAAGGAGTGCAGGACCGGTGTGGCTCTTGACTTCCAGGCACAACAGCCGCAGCACAGCATGGCAACGTCTCACCTGGCACGATTAATAAGTTCTGGGGAGCTTGGGGGGTGCAGCAGAAGAGGCGGTAGCAGTGGAAAAGGAGGAGTCAGCCGAGGAGGAGACAGAGGATGGAGTAGGAGGAGAAGAAGAGGCAGGCCTGCATGCAATCAGTGGCGGTAACACCAAATCCACACGGGTGCCACGGTTTATATGCTTGACGGCCGTCAAAAGGTTCACCAGTGGGCAGTAAAAGTTATGTACTTTCCCTGCCTGTGTTTGCTAGACCACGTAGCTGTGGTCAGATGTATCTTGGCACCGACACTGTGTGCCAGAGATATTTTAACTTGCCGCTGAACATGGCCATATAGTTCAGGGATGCCCTTCCTGGAGAAATATATCCTTCCAGGGACCTTCCATTGCAGTGTGCCAATGTCCACAAATTTTCTAAAGGCCTCCGAGTCCACCAATTTATATGGCAATAGTTGGCTGGCTAGCAGTTCCGACAAGCCAGCGGTCAGCCGTTGGGCAAGAGGATTATACGGCGTCAAGCCTGCCTTGTGCCAGATTAACGCGACAAAGGCACGGTTAAAGTTGGATTGGAGGACAAATGGGAGGAGAGAGGAGAAGGAGAAGAGGCAGGATGTGGAGCACCAGGAGTGTGGCTTTGTGGGTTCTGATGGCGTTGCTCCCACTGGGCTCGGTGATGGGAGGCCAGGTGCCTTCTTAAGGCGGTCGTCCTTAGGTGAGTGTTGGGCTTACCGCGACTTATGCGTTGACAGCACAGGCTGCAGATGGCAACACTATTATCAGCAGCTGACACGTTAAAAAAAGCCCACACTGTGGAGCCATGTGCCGGCGTCCTGGGAGTGCAAGATGTGACCGTGCATGGTGGATGGCTTGCTCCAGATACATTTGCAGTCTGCTTTTTGCCTCCTGTGCACTGGGAGTTCTGCCTGCTTCTCCTCCTTCTCCTCCCTATCTGCTGCTCCGTCTCTCCCTCTGAACTCCCCTCCTTTTCCTCTCTTGTGGGCACCCACGTGACGTCCATTGACACGTCATCATCGTGACTTTCACCATCACTGACATTAGAGATCTCTGAGTGGGCAGCAATCAACAGCGGGGACCACCCACCTTGGGCTGATCTGGGTACTGTTGTCAGACCGCTGGGTGGCGGCCATTGCTACCTCCTCTTCCTCATCCATTGCCAAGAATGACTGCGTATCGGTAAGGTCTGGGAATGGATGGGAAAATAGTTCCTCTGACTCAAGTGGAGGGCCTATGGTGATGGTGGTGGTGTCTTTGGGGGTACACACAGCAGAGAGTGAGGAGGATGCAGATACATAGGATGAGATGGGTGCAGAAGCGGAAGGCTGAGTGAGCCACTCAACCAACTCTGGTGCGTCCTTTGACGTAATAGCACGCACCTTCTCCAACTTCCCAATTAGACTCTGGCCTGGTGCATCTACCCGACCCCTACCACCCCTGTGGAATGGCCTGCCTCTTTCTCTGCCTGTCATTTTCAAAATGACCCAGTGACAAAGTCCCTATAGAAAAGCAGTATTTGTGGAAGCAGTATTTTTGGGGGGCAACTGGTATATCACACCAGTTGCAACTAGTTGTTCCAATGGCTTTTGTCCCTCTGTATAGCTGCGGTATCTCAGCAGAACCGCACACAAATGCTGCACAATACAAATGCACTATATAGAAAATATATTATTGTTATATCACACCCTTGCCTCAATTAGATTTTATGGGGGCAATTGGTATATTACACCAGTTGCAATTATTTGTTCCAATGGCGTTTGTCTGTCTGTATAGCTGCAGTATCTCAGCAGAACCGCACATAAATGCTGCACAATACAAATGCACTACACTACGTGCAGAATTATTAGGCAAATGAGTATTTTGACCACATCATCCTCTTTATGCATGTTGTCTTACTCCAAGCTGTATAGGCTCGAAAGCCTACTACCAATTAAGCATATTAGGTGATGTGCATCTCTGTAATGAGAAGGGGTGTGGTCTAATGACATCAACACCCAATATCAGGTGTGCATAATTATTAGGCAACTTCCTTTCCTTTGGCAAAATGGGTCAAAAGAAGGACTTGACAGGCTCAGAAAAGTCAAAAATAGTGAGATATCTTGCAGAGGGATGCAGCACTCTTAAAATTGCAAAGCTTCTGAAGCGTGATCATCGAACAATCAAGCGTTTCATTCAAAATAGTCAACAGGGTCGCAAGAAGCGTGTGGAAAAACCAAGGCGCAAAATAACTGCCCATGAACTGAGAAAAGTCAAGCGTGCAGCTGCCAAGATGCCACTTGCCACCAGTTTGGCCATATTTCAGAGCTGCAACATCACTGGAGTGCCCAAAAGCACAAGGTGTGCAATACTCAGAGACATGGCCAAGGTAAGAAAGGCTGAAAGACGACCACCACTGAACAAGACACACAAGCTGAAACGTCAAGACTGGGCCAAGAAATATCTCAAGACTGATTTTTCTAAGGTTTTATGGACTGATGAAATGAGAGTGAGTCTTGATGGGCCAGATGGCTGGATTGGTAAAGGGCAGAGAGCTCCAGTCCGACTCTGACGCCAGCAAGGTGGAGGTGGAGTACTGGTTTGGGCTGGTATCATCAAAGATGAGCTTGTGGGGCCTTTTTGGGTTGAGGATGGAGTCAAGCTCAACTCCCAGTCCTACTGCCAGTTTCTGGAAGACACCTTCTTCAAGCAGTGGTACAGGAAGAAGTCTGCAAGGTAAGAAAAACATGATTTTCATGCAGGACAATGCTCCATCACACGCGTCCAAGTACTCCACAACGTGGCTGGCAAGAAAGGTTATAAAAGAAGAAAATCTAATGACATGGCCTCCTTGTTCACCTGATCTGAACCCCATTGAGAACCTGTGGTCCATCATCAAATGTGAGATTTACAAGGAGGGAAAACAGTACACCTCTCTGAACAGTGTCTGGGAGGCTGTGGTTGCTGCTGCACGCAATGTTGATGGTGAACAGATCAAAACACTGACAGAATCCATGGATGGCAGGCTTTTGAGTGTCCTTGCAAAGAAAGGTGGCTATATTGGTCACTGATTTGTTTTTGTTTTGTTTTTGAATGTCAGAAATGTATATTTGTGAATGTTGAGATGTTATATTGGTTTCACTGGTAAAAATAAATAATTGAAATGGGTATATATTTGTTTTTTGTTAAGTTGCCTAATAATTATGCACAGTAATAGTCACCTGCACACACAGATATCCCCCTAAAATAGCTAAAACTAAAAACAAACTAAAAACTACTTCCCAAAATATTCAGCTTTGATATTAATGAGTTTTTTTGGGTTCATTGAGAACATGGTTGTTGTTCAATAATAAAATTAATCCTCAAAAATACAACTTGCCTAATAATTCTGCACTCCCTGTATATAGAAATAATATTATAGGTATATTACACCCCTGCCTCAATCAGAATTTTTTTGGGGCAACTGGTATATCACACCAGTTGCAATTGGTTGTTTCAATGGAGTTTGTCCCTCTGTATAGATACATTATCTTAGCAGAACCACACACAAATGCTGTACAATACAAATGCAGTATATAGAAATTATATTCGAGGTATATCGCACCCCTGCATCAATCAGATTTCTTGGGGGGCAACTGGTATATCACACCAGTTGCAATAAACAGTTCCAATAACGTTTGTCCCCCTGTATAGCTGCGGTATCTCAGCAGAACCACACACAAATGCTGCACAATACAAATGCACTATATAGAAATTATATTATAGGTATATCACACCACTGCCTCAATCAGATTTCTTTGGGGACAATTGGTATATTACAGCCGTTGCAATTAGTTGTTCCAATGGCGTTTGTCCATCTGTATAGCTGCGGTATTTCAACAGAACCACACACAAATACTGCACAATACAAATGCACTATATAGAAATTATATTATAGGTATATCACACCCCTGCCTCAATCAGATTTTTTTGGGGCAACGGGTATATCACACCAGTTGCAATTAGTTGTTCCAATGACGTTTTTCCCTCTGTATAGCTGCGGTATCTCAGCAGAACCGCACACAACTGCTGCACAATACAAATGCACTATATAGAAATTATATTATAGGTATATCACACCACTGCCTCAATCAGATTTCTTTGGGGACAATTGGTATATTACAGCCGTTGCAATTGGTTGTTTCAATGGAGTTTGTCCCTCTGTATAGATACGTTATCTTAGCAGAACCGCACACAAATGCTGTACAATACAAATGCAGTATATAGAAATTATATTCGAGGTATATCGCACCCCTGCATCAATCAGATTTCTTGGGGGGCAACTGGTATATCACACCAGTTGCAATTAGTTGTTCCAATAACGTTTGTCCCTCTGTATAGCTACGCTATCTTAGCAGAACCGCACACAAATGCTGTACAATACAAATGCAGTATATAGAAATTATATTCTAGGTATATCGCACCCCTGCATCAATCAGATTTCTTGGGGGGCAACTGGTATATCACACCAGTTCCAATAAATTGTTCCAATAACGTTTGTCCCTCTGTATAGCTGCGGTATCTCAGCAGAACCGCACACAAATACTGCACTATACAAATGCACTATATAGAAATTATATTATAGGTATATCACACCTCTGCCTCAATCAAATTTTTGGGGGGCAACGGGTATATCACACCAGTTGCAATTAGTTGTTCCAATGACGTTTTTCCCTCTGTATAGCTGCGGTATCTCAGCAGAACCACACACAAATGCTGCACAATACAAATGCACTATATAGAAATTATATTATAGGTATATCACACCACTGCCTCAATCAGATTTCTTTGGGGACAATTGGTATATTACAGCCGTTGCAATTAGTTGTTCCAATGGCGTTTGTCCATCTGTATAGCTGCAGTATTTCAACAGAACCCCACACAAATGCTGCACAATACAAATGCAGTATATAGAAATTATATTCTAGGTATATCGCACCTCTTACTCAATCAGATTTTTGGGGGGGCAGCTGGTATATCACACCAGTTGCAATTAGTTGTTCCAATGGCGCTTGTCCCTCTGTATAGCTGCGGTATCTCAGCAGAACTGCACACAAATGCTGCACAATACAAATGCACTGTATAAAAATTATATTATAGGTATATCACACCCCTGCCTCAATCAGATTTTTTTGGGGTCAACTGGTATATCACACCAGTTGCAATTATTTGTTCCAATAGCGTTTGTCACACTGTATAGCTGCAGTATCGCAGCATAACCGCACACAACTGCTGCACAATACAAATGCACTATAATATACTTTCTATGTTAGTACCCCTCAGTATGTCACACCTATCGATAGCACACCTATACCAGTCCTTAAAAGGTCATTTGTGGCCCTATTAGCTAGCGTTAGGTGTCTCTATACTCTCTAACAGTCTGTCTCTGCTTCACACAACAACCTCTTCCTACACTGGCAAAAAACAGAATGTAAAATGGCGGCTAGATCTGGTTTATTTATATGGTAGGGGGTGTGTCCATGTGCTGAAACGTCTCAATTGGCTGTCCTGTACCACCTGATGTGTGTGTCATGGGTCAAAGTTCTGCACAATGCAAAGAATATGGTGGACATAGCCATATGTTCGCCTGTTCAGCGAACAGCGAACAAGCAAAGTTTGCCGCGAAACTACTGCCGGGCGAACCGCAAGGCCATCTCTAGCTACAGACAATGAGAAGACAAAGCTTCAAGATAGCTTGAAGCCCGGAAGAGTCGTGAAGTTCATCAATATTGAAACCATAACTCTTCATCAGGAAAACCTCACGAGTTGCCAGTCATCATAGATGGCAAGGAGGACATCCTGTGGTGCACGGAGATGGAGAGATTCTTCGGATTCCCCCTGCATTATACGGACGTCTTAGAAAAGAACTGCTGCTCCTGGGATAGTCATGGAGCGTCCCGGTCATCCGACATCTATTCGCCCCGCTGAAGGATTATTTTGAAAGTATGTAGAAGCCACACGGGGTCCCCATGCTGCAGATTTATCATGGGGACATCATAGATATTTTACAGCATATAACTACAGCACTTAACAAAAAAAAAATTCCGACCGAAATTACCCTAAAGATTCTACCGCATATAATGACAGCGCTGAATGCTGAATACATTTTGGTTTTCGACCAAAATACGTCACTAAAGATTTTATCACATATCATGGCAACAGTGAAGGTTTAATACATTTTGATTTTCGACCGAAATACTTCACTAAAGATTTTACCACATATAACTACAGCACAGAACGCTGAATAAAATAATTATTTTGACCGAAATACGTCAATAAAGACTTTACCACATATAACTGCAGCGTTGAACGCTAAATAACATTTGTTTTTCAACCGAAATGTCGATAAAGATTTTACCACATAACTGCAGCTCTGAACCGTGAATAAAATTAGTTTTTCGACCAAAATACCTCACTAAAGATTTTATCACATATAACGGCAACAGTAAAGGCTGAATAAATTTTGTTTTTCGACCGAAATATATCACTAAAGATTTTACCGCATATAACTACAGCGCTAAATGCTGATTAAAATTTGTTTTTTGACCGAAATACATCACAAAAGGTTTTACCACATATAACTGCAAATTTTTTTTTGCTACCAAAATACGTCACTAAAGGCTTGGGACTCTCTACTTCGGCTTGCCACAAGCCATCAGTTCTCTGGTGCAGAGTCCACCACTTGGAAAGGGAGGGACTGCAGCCCCAGCAACTTGGACAGCAGCACGTTCCGCTTCTGTGCCGTTGGATGTGTGCACACATACTGTTGTCTCTTGACAATCGCTTCGAGGAGTAGGAGGAGCAAGAGCATCAGGACCAGCAGACAATGGAAATGACAGACAGCTCCCTTCGCCTGAGGTGGTGGAGCCTTGACTGCCTGAAATCGGGTGTGGCGTGCCTAACTCCTACCTGCCCCTGTGAGTATAACAGCTGAAAGCGCGTGTGGGGAGCTAATACAGTACTTTACTATTAGCGCGCTTCCCTCCACAGGAGCTGTAGTGGGAGGTGGATATTTGGGAATTTGGTGTTCACTTGATACCTACGCAGTCGGAGGATTCGAGATTAGAAGATTGTTTAGGAGAGAATCGCGCGGTCCCGAATATATTGCATGCTGAAATTGTGAATTTAACCCACTTCACTACTGGGATCTGCAGTGGTAAAACTGTTGGGATCACGTATTTGAACCTTTTTTTACTATTCTGCTAAAATGCGAAGTTGCACGTAATGCGAAAAAATATTCTAATCACTGCCAATTAGCGCAATCGCGAATATATTGGATAACTTGACTCTATCTGCATATAAAGCTATTCTAATGTTCTGCCATGCCAACCATTTTCTCCAGTCTAAGGAAACTTATACCAGCTTAAAAAATGTAGCCAAAGTGACCGACGCCTGTATTTCGCGTTACGAATTCGCATTACGCAATTTTTACATTGCCGATTTTTCGCATTCAATAAAATAATCGCGAATTCTCAAGATTCGCGAATATATGACAAATATTCTACAAAATATTTGTGAAATATCACAAATTTGAATATAGCCCCTGCCGCTCATCACTAATCATCATTGATACCCCACGAGGTGAGATCTTGCATGGAGCCCCAGTCCGAGGGAGACTGACAGTCGTCTTTAGCCTCTTCCATTGTCTAACAATCGCTCCAACAGTTGATCTATTTTCACCAAGCTGCTTGGCAATTACCCCGTAGCACTTTCCAGCCTTGTGGAGGTCCACAATTTTGTCTCTGGTGTCTTTTGACAGCTCTTTGTTCCTGCCCATGGTAGTAGTTGGCGTCTGACTGTGGGGTGGACAGGTGTCTTTAATGAGCTCAGACAGGTGCTACTAAGTTAGATTAATGAGTGGAGTAGAGGTGGACTTTTTAAAGGCACAGTAACAGGTCTTTGAGAGACAGAATTCTTGCTGTTTCTCAGGTGTTCAAATACTTATGTTCAAAAAGTTTTGCAGAGCTATTAAGACAATGCCATTGTATTGAAAATGTTTTCCTCGTTCTTTACTTTCCTGGGATCCTTTCTGAGTTTTGGTAAAAAATTGCAGAGGCAAGTATAGATATATTGTACAATACAAAATCTGCAACCTAAACCTAGGAACCAGGCTAAATTATTATTTGTACCTTGTGTCACCTGGTACTAGTGGACAGTAATCATTTATAAATGGTACCAGGAAAACATTCTGAGAAGGTACAGTATACTTGGCAGGATATGATATGAGCCAAGCAAGCTGTATCCATGAGGTGTGAGCAGCAAGCAGAGAATCAGCAAAGACAAGTGACCTTTACTCTTGGAAGACGGCAGTGCATTGCACACGTTTGGCAATACTGCTATTGTAGATGCTGAGTCAGTGTGACACAGAAGGGAACTATGGTACATGAAGTTCTTCCCATCTCAAGTGACACATTGGGGACTACATCCAGATACCTCAAGGCTCCAGAAGCATATCCATTAAGTCATTAAGTATAGGAGTTGTCCAGAGGCACAAAATACATGGCCACTGCTAAATTAAAGCACTAATTTGTTTCCATTAGCAAAGATGCCCCTCAATAGAAAAGTGTCACATAATCCAGGAAGTTTAGCAGTTTTTATTTTCTTAGAAGGCTGCTTTGTCAGAGATATACTTTACAGGGATCTCCTCCTATGTCTGTGTCTGTCATGCAGGGGAAAAGGCCCTAGTGTTTTGGAGCATTGATGACCATGTGGATGAAAGGGGTCTTGAACATGCAATTGTTAGATTGATTGTCCCATAGACCGCAGTGAATTACTATTGCAGTTTATGGAACATTTAGTATATTCAGAAGGACCAAGGCTACCAAATGGAATGAACTGCTCTCCCAATTGCCGCACTTCTGAGGAAAGGCACAAGGCACAAATGACCATGGCATCTGAGGGTTTAAATGTCTGTGATCAGCGTTGTTGGCCATTTTTAAAGAACAAACTTCGATGTCCTTGAGGGGTTAAATTGAAATAAAAAGATGAGGCAATTATTTATTTTTTCTAAATTAGTTCAGCTGGTGGTAAATTCTGAAATATGTACCTCCTCCATCAATGGCCTCTGCACTAATTTTATAAAAATTGCCTAGAGGCTAGAGCGTGGTAGCAAGGAATCGTAGCCAGAAGTTGCATGCTCCCAGGGTATCAGGATATTGATTTACACTGTTGTTGCTATCTATGGTCATGTTATTGCAAAAAAGTACAGTAAGTGCTTTTCTCTTCATACAAACCTGCCCTAAAACAAGAGCTGCACTTGCTTCTTTCTCCCATTACACATGGCCAGAACACGGATGCCGATCAGTGCCCTATTTAGAGTATAGACATAATACATTAGTGGAAAGGGAAGATATTATAAGAACATGACATTTTAGAGCTCTATTTTCTTGTAGTATGCAATACTACAGATTTTAGCATCTTCAACAGGGAAATATCCAGAAATTCTTGAATGTACATTCCTATGTGACATTGCCGCAGTCTATGCTATGGGCTACTCTGCGTGTGTTTGCTGAGCTGCATAAGAGATTAGACAGCACTGCTGGCTGTGGATGAGATGGGGGTCTGCTCTGCACATAGGACTGACTTCACTTCTAATTACCTCTATCATGATGTCTGACACCAACACGTGCATTTACCTCTTCTCAACTAGATGGCCCTGGAGATATTAACAGGAGACTTAAAGAAAGAAGCAGTGTCCCTAGTTGCAAGCCAAAGCTTTCCCCAGCGGGTTGCTAATCCCCCACACAAACACTCAGTCCTGCCTTAATGCAGTTACTTAATCACCAACACATTAATGGGATGAAAACTTGTCCAGGGAGCGCAATAATCTGTTTAACCCTTTAATATGAAGGAAAGGCATAAGAAGAGGCTATCACAGTGTTATAGTGTACAATTATTCATGATTCCTTTTAAATACAGTGAATAATAGCCTAAAACCAAAAGCGATTCTTCTGTGCCATGTAGCCATGTAATTACTTGTGCATTGTGTAAAAAACCTATTACTACAAACCACTTCAAGATAATAAAAAAAAATGCTAGATAATTGGAATGGATTCATTACAAATTTTACAAAAATTCGCCAATCCAAACTAATCCAAAGCTCTGACGATTTCCTGACAAATCACCTAAAAACGTCGCCCAGCACCGTTTTCCTGGTAACATTAGTGGGTAAAAGCCATGAGGGTAATAGAAGACAGAGGATCACATGACACTAGGAGAACGTGCTTGTCCTGATTGGCTCAGAGGCTGAAAAACAACCTCATCAGCCAATCAGGGGGGGGAATAGACAGGGAGATGCCTATGCTGAACCAGCAGAAGTGCCACATTGTATTCAGCTTCTGACCTGGAAGGAGTATGTCTGCAATGTGCGCCAAAGGAAACAAGTATACAGCATGCTACAAGCTACTATTGTAGCATGATAGGGGCACTATAAGGAAAGAATAGAAAGATATAATTGTGCAGATTTAACAGATTTTGATCAGGGAAAGCTTTGATAGAGGAAGAGCTAGTCACTCTGTGCATAAACTGCTTGATACTGTGCAGTGACCAGGAAAGGGTCATACCAGTGTATTACTGTAGTGCAACCAATGACGCCGTGCGCTCCTGCTCTCCGCAGGAATCCAGGCTGTGTTACCACGGACCGCTCACGGCCATGAAACACGGCCATGTGCATTTGGCCTAAGTCAAAGTGCACCGGATCCGTTTTCTTAGACACAAAAGAAAATGGATCCGGCACCATTGACTTACAATGTGTTCCATGACGGATCCATCTTGATCAGTGTCCAGCATGGAAATGCAACCAAACCAAACAGAATGTACAGTATTCTGGTGCATTCCATTCAGTTCAGTTTTGTCCCCATTGACAATGAAAGGGGACAAAACTGAAGCATTTCCCCCTGTTTTTCCGATCTCAATACCGGAAAGGAATACACTGATGTGAAAGTAGCCTTACACACCTAGTTTAAAGACAATTTGCCACAAGCAATGTATTTCATTGCAAACACTGCATTGTTATATTAGTGTAAGCAGATGCATTACTGCATCAGGCCATGTGTTTCAGACATTTTACAACAGAAATGTACTGGTTCATCAGTTAATGCTTCTTCTGCTCAGATGACTCCTCCTCATATTCTGCTGCAATCTCAGCTATTGATAATGGAATGTGTGGCAAAGAAACAGCTCTACATGACCAGTTAACCTGTGGTTGGCAAGATTAATTTCAACCTGGTCAAGTTGCTGGTGATGCAGTCGCTGCTATGACACTTCGTGGATTGTGCTGCCTTTAGGGAGCTGATGGCATGCGTTTAGCCTTGCTGGAAGAAACCTAGCTGGCATATTTCTCCAAAAAAAAGCCATTACTACCTTGTACTCTCATATTGTAGAGAATATAGGATGCTCCTTGCAATTTTTTCTTTGTGGCAAGGTGCACCCACCCTGGACCCCTGGAGCAGCTGTTACTGGCAGGGGCAGTACATGTCTTTCACAGCCAATTAGGTCAACGTTTTTCATGGCAGTGGTGATACAGCACCTCAGCCACCATGCTATGTCCAATTGACCCCGCAAAATTTGTATCTATCTCGTTTTCACACCAGGTGGCTTTATCCACCAACTCCACAACTACATGGACATCCTCCAATCTTAAAGAGCAGCAGTGCAGAGAGTCGCTCCTATTTCCCCTCCCTCCAATCATATGTCTAAAGTGAGGCAATGTCATGTTAGAGTTGATCAGCCTGGGTTAGAGTAGCCGATCACTTGCTAAAATACATTAAAGAGGACCTTTCATTGGTTTGTAGTGAGATAAATATCTGTACCTGCGGGGTACCCCCACTGTGCTGCCACCCTGCCTGTTTTTTTTTTTAAATAGAGCTCCTGTGCCTTGTTATGGCCCTGTCACGGAAGGTGTACAGGAAACAAGAAAACACAAAATGAATATACGACTGACTGGATCCAAAACTAAGGAACAAAAAGGGAGAGCCCTGCATCAGACCTGGCTCTCTCCCTTACTGCTCAGCCTATGCGAAAATCCCAATAGTAGATGATCGCATATCCTCGTACCTCGACTGTATAACACCTGAACACCCTATAATAGTGAGGGGACACGACCACCGGCTCCCTACACTAGATACGGAGGGAGTCAGGGTCACCTGGGATCCAGCAAACAGAAAAACACAAATGAATGAACAAAAATTATCTTGTAGAAGACTCAGAAGTAGGATCAGCATGCACACACTCCAGGAAGTAATACAAACCGCAAACTGATGCACCATGGAGAGGGATCCAAAGGGACGCAATCAGTGCAACTACATGACAGCTAAGAGAGGCCAACAAGACGAGAAAACGAAAGCAAAACAAAGGAACCTCAAGGAGGAGGCTCTGAAAGGCATCTGTCAGAGCTTCTCAGATGACTGGTGGTGACAGGCCGCCTGCAAATTCTGCGCTCAGTATGCTAATACTGAGCATCGGAGCAATGGGGACCAGACCACCTCAGCAATGAACATGTGTAGTTTCGAGATCAGGCAGTGGCAGATCATCAGAGACTCCTGTCACATACTCAGACCAAATAGGAACAACTGTGGCATCAACATTGTCATCCCCCTGATATCTATCTTATAGCTAACACTCATGCTGATGTAACAAGGGACTGTGGAAGAAGAACAGCTTCCGTATCTTGCTGGATACCCTGTAGCTGTTGGAGATCCACATAGGGAAACTACCATAGATGAGTAAATAGAGGATGAAGAGCTGCCACTGGAGGAGCAGTTGCTTGAGCAGGAGGGTAAGGATGTTGCTGATCATGACGACTATACTGGCTATAATGACCAAACATCTCGGTGGCAAGCTAAACCAAAAATACCTGGGACCTTGGGCACGCTGGCGAGAATGGCAACTATATGCTTGCTGGCATACATACTGATAGGTGTATCATTCACTTGAAGCAATTTGATTATTACTGGATAGCCATGCTTTTAGACCCTCACTATCAAAGCAACATGGGGAAATGTTTTTATGTTGCCAAAATGGAGGCCAAATTGCTTTATTACCAGGATACACTGTAAGCAGCTTGCTGCAGCTTTTTGCAAGCAAATGCCTTCTGCTTGCCAGTTGTAGAGCAGTGGGTATTCCAGCTAAGGGTTGAAACTTAACATTAAAAAAATGTATCTATTACCACCCAGGCAGTAGTATAGCCCTGTGGGACAGGCAAAGAGTAGATGCTGTCAACCGGGATCATTTAAACTGTGCATACATAGTGCAAGAAGCAACATACTCCTTTACATCTTTTCTCTCATTGGCCCACCAGTAGAAACACGACAAATATTAGTTAAGTGTGTTTGACTCCTGAATGCCTGGAAAATAGAGAGGAATGGGTCAAAGTCAAGACTTCCAAACAATGATCTTCAGGTCCAAGAACATTCTTCCTAGGATATTTCACTTTTAGAAAAGCAGTGCCATTAGCAACAGCAAGGGTGAGGTTAATATAAGTGACGTTGGAGAAGATTTAATAGGTAAGGTTTGCCTACTTGCTGATGACACAAATGTGTGCAGTACAGTTGACATTTCAGAGATGACCTTGCGGTTCGCCCGGCAGTCGTTTTTAGCGGCGAACTTTGCGCGTTCACGATTCGCCGAACATGCTAACATATGGCGATGTCCCATATGTGCCATATTCTTTTGCATTGCACCAAACTTTGACCCATAACACATCCATCAGATGGGACAGGACAACCAATTGAGATGATTCATCACATGGACACATCCCCACCCTATAAAATAACCCGATCTGGCAGCCATTTTACATTCTGTGTTTTGCCAGTGTAGGGAGAGGTTTCTTTGTGGAGCAGAAACAGGCTGTTAGGGACACCAAACGCTAGGTAATAGGGCCACAAAATCCTTTATAGGACTAGTACATGTGTGCTATGGATGGGTGTGAGATACTTATAATATACTTTCTAACATAGAAAGTATATTAGAGTGCATTTGTATTGTGCGGCAGTTGTGTGCGGTTCTGCTGCAATATCGCAGCTATATAGAGGGACAAACACTATTAGAATAACTAATTGCAACTGGTGTGTTATACCTGTTGCCCCCAAACTGATTGAGGGGTGTGATATACCTTCTTCCACAAAATACTGATTGAGGGCTGCGATATAACTGTTGCCCCAAATAAACAGAGTGGTGTCATATAACTGTTGTGGCAAAAAAAAAAGAATTGAGGGGTGTGATATACCTGCTTCCACAAAATACTGATTAAGGGGTTCGATATACCTGCTTCCACCAAATATTAATTAAGGGGTGCGATATACCTGCTTCCACAAAATACTGATTAAGGGGTTTGATATACCTGCCTCCACCAAATATTGATTGAGGGCTGCGATACACCTGCTTCCACAAAGTACTGATTAAGAGGTTTGATATACCTGTTTCCACCAAATATTGATTGTGGGGTGCGATATACCTGCTTCCACAAAATACTGATTATGGGGTTCAATATACCTGTTTCTACCAAATATTGATAGAGGTCTGCGATATATCTGCTTCCACAAAATACTGATTGAGGGCTGTGATATACCTGCTTCCACAAAATACTGATTAAGGGGTTTGATATACCTGTTTCTACCAAATATTGATTGAGGGGTGCGATATACCTGCTTTCAAAAAATACTGATTAAGGGGTTTAATATACCTGCTCCCACCAAATATTGATTGAGGCCTGTGATATACCTGCTTCCACAAAATACTGATTAAGGATATCGATATATGTTTCCACCAAATATTGATTGAGGCCTGCAACATACCTCCTTCCACTAAATACTGATTAGAGGGTTTGATATACCTGCTTACACAAAATACTGATTGAGGGCTGTGATATTGTCACGACCATGGTCATGGTCGTGACTCCTGTACCGCAGGCTGTTGCCTGCTGTCTGGTTTTGTTGTTCAACCACAGGTGAGTGCCGCTAGTATGTTACCTCACTTGTGGTTGCCGCCGGCAAAATGTTATTGTCAGTATAGCAGCCTGAGCTGTACTAGGCTGCTTGCTGCTATGTGCATGCGGTTGCACCTGGCAACCTCTCTTTATAGGTGTGCCTTTTATCCGTTTGGTGTGCACGGGGTGTTATATGTGTGTGTGTGCACTGTGTTGTTCCGTCACTTGCGGTTGTCTGCGGCAACGTGTTCTTTGTGTACATGTGGTGGCAGTGTCTCGGCCTTCTGGCTGGCTCCCAGGACATGGTTGCCACGCATGTCGTTGCCGGCAGTAAAAGCTGCTGTGTGATAGGTGTTTGTTCACTTCCCCTTTATGTGGCTGTTTTCTCATGCCTGGTGTAGAAAGCGTTAAATCCCTTCTGTGTGTGTGAACACTGGGTGTGTCTGTGTGGGTGTGGCTACTTGGGTCTATATAGCCTCTGCTGAGAGCAGTAGTCAGAGGGGTACTTCAGCCATGGTCTGCTGGAGTCGTCCGCCTACTTTATACCATCTGCCAGTGAGGGCCACCCTTGTGGTCATAGTTGTTTATGTGTTCAGTTGATGTTGTATTCCTTTTGTTATTTAATGCAGCTATGGATCTGGGTTCCTGTGTGTGTATGTGTGTTGGCTGTGTTCATTTAAGTATGGTGTGGACATTAGCGTTTCAGCACAGGGATCCAGTGAGCAAGGCTGTGGCAGGTAGGTGGAACTAGTGCAGTTCACCTGCCATATCCATAGGTCTGTTTTTGTACCCCTTTTCCTTGCAGCTTAGCCAGTGAGACTCCTGTTCCTCCGTGCCTAGGAGGAACAGGTTGTCTTACCCTGCTCCTAGTTCAGGGCCACCCTGAGGGCTAGCAGGGACTATTAGGTTCCAGTGTATGAGCCCTCCCGCCATCAGTGTTGGCTCATATGGTTAGGAGTCAGGGTCAGGTTAGGGACGCGATAGGAGGTGACCTGCTCCCTAATTCTGTCGTCCTGGCCGAGCAGCCAATAACATCTTCTGGCATCGCACGGCTGAGGGTTTTCCCCATCCTCAGCCGTGACAGATATACCTGCTTCCACAAAATACTGAATAATGGGTTTGATATAACTGCTTCCACAAAATACTGATTGAGGGCTGTGATATACCTGCTTCCATAAAATACTGATTAAGGGGTTCGATATACCTGTTTCTAACAAATATTGATTGAGGGGTGCAATATGACGGCTTCCACAAAATGCTAATTAAGGGGTTTGATATCCACGGATGTTGTTCTATCTTAATAAGAGCTATAAGATCTTAGGATAAGGCTGCTAAAAATGCATTAGCTGGAAGTATGGTGTCAGGCGCACCGCCGTAGACTGAAACGCACAAAAACTCTGAGATAAGGCATCGGCTTTCACGTTCTTACTTCCTGGCCTGAAAGTAATGGAGAAATTAAAACATGTTAAAAACAATGCCTATCTGGCTTGATGGGGATTTAACCTCTTAGCAGACTTAACAAACATTAGATTTTTGTGATCAGAGACTACGGTGACACAATGTTTAGCCCCTTCAAGAAAATGCCTCCACTCCTCAACGTCCATTTAATGGCTAGCAATTCCCCATGTCATAATTTCTCTCGGTGGGAGAAAATTTTCTGGAAAAGAAGTCGCAAGGCCTTAAATTGGTAAGAGTAGATGGGCCTTGAGAGAGGCATCTACCTCCACATTGAAAGGTCTCTATTGATCTGGCTGAATCAAAACAGGAGCGCTACTGAAAGCCTTTTTTTTGTTTGTTTCAAATGCTCCAGTAGCTTAAACAGACCAGTTATCCAGGTCCGCCCCTTTTTTGGTGAGGTCGGTCAAGGGTTTAGCAATTACCGAAAAATTATTCATAAATCTGCGGTAATAATTAGCGAACCCCAAAAAACGTTGTAAGGCCTTTAAGGACAATGGCCTTACCCAATCCATAATTGCTAATAACTTGCTAGGATCCATTTTAAAAGCGTGAGGAGTGAGAACATACCCAAGATATAATATCTCTTGTACCCCAAAAATACATTTTTCCTGTTTGGTAGCTAATTGATTCTTCCTCAAAATCTACAACACTTGTTCAACATGAAACACATGACTCTCAAGATCAGGGGAAAAAATCTAAACATCATCAAGGTAAATGATCACAAATTTACCCAAGAATTCTCTGAAAATATCATTCATAAAATTTTGGAACACCGTTGGCACATTGCTGAATCCAAAAGGCATTACAAGATATTCAAAGTGTCCAGCTGGAGTATTGAAAGCTGTCTTCCACTCGTCTCCCTCCTTAATTCGAATTAAGTTCTATGCCCCCTTCAAATCAATTTTAGAGAACCAGGAAGCCCCCTGTACTTGATTAAATAAATTCGAGAATCAACAGGAGAGAGTATTGATTCTTAATCGTAATCTTATTTAATTCTCGATAATCGATACAAGGTCTGAGGCCTCCATCCTTCTTTTTGACAAAGAAAAATCCCGCCCCCATAGGAAATACCGAAGGCCTAATGTGACCCTTACTGAGACTATCCTTGACATAATCCTCTATGGCCTTGCGTTCAGGCCTAGAAATATTATAGATGCGTTCCTTGGGGAACCTGGCACCCTCTACCAATTCAATGGCGCAATCGTAAGACCTATGGGGTGGTAGACACTCGGGGTCAGATGAGGAGAACACATCCATATATTCCTTTATGACTAGAGGCAATGTAGAGACCCCAGCTTGCACAACAGACAAGCATGAGTCGCATTTAGACCCCCATTTCACCAGTTCTGCCTTGGTCCAGTCAATAATGGGATTATGGAACTGGAGCCAAGGCAACCCCAGTACTACCTCTACTGGTAAGTTTTCAAGAACTAACAGGGAGCATATTTCAGAGTCGCACAACCCCCACAGTCAAGGATATCTCAGAGGTGAAATACTTCACGGTACCACCCAGCAGGGGGGTGAAATCGATCACCATGATGTGGATGGGAATGGGTAGTGTCAAAATTGGAATGCCCAATCCTAGTGCAAATTTATGATTAATAAAGTTGGCAGCAGAACCAAAGTCAATAAAAGCATTACCAGAACATTTGTTATTACCCATGGAGATAGTAATAGGTACTAATTTTTTATACGTTTAGATACCTGGCTCCCCCATCTTGGTCTATTTAATGGAGGAAGGCTTCTTGGAGCACTAATTAATCCAATGGTCTGAGTCTCCACAATAGTAACAAACCTCACGTCGGCGACGCGGATCATCCCGACCTGCATGGGTTCCACAGAAAAAATATCTGCTCTGCTCCTAGGACAGACCTCTGGCTGGACCGCCTCCTGGGGAAAAAGCAAACGTTCCTGCCGTCTCTCCCTAACACGTCTGTCAAGTCGAACAGCGAGTGTCATAGTCTCCTCCAATGTCTCAGGAAGCTGTTTACTAATAGGTCTTTAAGATCCTCGGACAAGCCTGACCTGAACTTGCTTTTAAGGGCTGGTTTGTTCCAGTCAGAGTAAACACACCATCTTCTGAACTGGGTGCAATACTCTTCTGCAGGTTGATCTCCCTAAACCAAAGCTTTAAGAGCGGTTTCAGCGACCATGGCCCTGTCAGGTTCATCATACAAAATTCCCAGAGCCTGAAAGAACCCCTCGACGGAACTGAGACAACTAGCATTGGAAGGCAAGGAAAAAGACCAATCCTGGGGGTCCCACTGTAGTCGGGAGATAACTATGCCTACTTGTTGACTCTCAGAGCCGGATGACAAGGGGCATAACCTAAAGTAAAGCTTACAGTTCTCTTTGAAAGAAACTTTTTACGGTCACCAGAAAAGGGTACAGGAAGCTTAATCTGGGGCTCCATATGAAGACTAGGTAAATTTAGAGTGGAGGCACTCTGTCCTGACTCATGTAAACTGAGTTTCTCCCCCAATTCCTGAACCATCTGAGTCAAATTAGAAACATGCTCCGTCAGGGTAACCAAAGGATTAATGGTAACAGTGGAAAATTGGGCCTGTTATTATGTCACACACACAGGGAGTGTGGAAGTGACCACTGAGCTCAACCCGCATCCCTGTCCATGCCTACTTGCCTCGCAAGTCCTAGTGACAAGGGACAACTGGTCGACAAACCCTCAGCTAGAATAAGTGCAGGGAAGACCGACAAGATATACAACAGAGAAGTCAAAAAAGCTGAGTCAGTAAACAAGAGAGCAGCAAATTACCAGAGGAGCAAGCGGAGGATCATCAGGAAGAAGCCAAAGTCAAAACCAGGAGGGAACGCCAATACCAAGGGATGAAACAGACGGGAAGTCACAACACGAGAAGGAGACCAACAAACCGAGTATAATCGCAGGAAGGACCTTAATAACAAGCAATCTGTGGCCAGCAGATTGCCTGTTTAAATAGGGCACTGGTGGAGTCATGCGACGTGGCCAGCGTCATATGAACCCTGAGTTCCAATACAGCCGAGCGCCGAGTGAGCAGCTCGGCGCTGAGCCCCATTGCGGTTACCATGGGAATGGGCGACGTCGGGCGCGCTGATGACGCGAGCGCACCCTGGCCGTCTCCCCATCCGCACAGAGTGCACTGTGACACTTCCACAAAATACTGATTAAGGGGTTTGATATACCCGTTTCTAACAAATATTGTTTGAGGGGTGCGATAAACCTGCTTCCGCAAAATTCTAATTAGGGGTTTGATATACCTGCTTCCACAAAATACTAATTGACGGCTGCGATATACCTGCTTCCACAAAATACCGACTAAGGTGTTTGATATACCTGTTTCCACCAAATATTGATTGAAGGGTGCGATATACCTACTTCCACAAAATACTGATTAAGGGGTTTAATATACCTGCTCCCACAAAATATTGATTGAGGCCTGTGATATACCTGCGCCTACAGAATACCAATTAAGGGGTTCGATATAGGTTTCCACCAAATATTGATTGGGGCCTGCAATATACCTGCTTCCACAAAATACTGATTAAGGGGTTTGATATACCTGCTACCACAAAATACTGACTGAGGGCTGCGATATACCTGCTTCCACAAAATATTGATTAAGGGGTTCGATATACCTGTTTCCAACAAATATTGATTGAGGGGTGCTTCCACAAAATACTGATTAAGGGGTTTGATATACCTGCTTCCACAAAATACTGATTAAGGGGTTCGAAATACTTGTTTCTACCAAATATTGATTGAGGCATGTGATATATCTGCTTCCACCAAATATTGATTAAGGGGTTCAATATACCTGCTTCCACCAAATATTGATTGAGGGGTGTGATATACCTGCTTCAACAAAATACTGATTAAGGGGTTTGATATACCTGCTTCCACCAAATATTGATTGAGGCCTGTGATATACCTGCGCCTACAGAATACCAATTAAGGGGTTCGATATAGGTTTCCACCAAATATTGATTGGGGCCTGCAATATACCTGCTTCCACAAAATACTGATTAAGGGGTTTGATATACCTGCTACCACAAAATACTGACTGAGGGCTGCGATATACCTGCTTCAACAAAATACTGATTAAGGGGTTTGATATACCTGCTCCCACAAAATATTGATTGAGGCCTGTGATATACCTGCGCCTACAGAATACCAATTAAGGGGTTCGATATAGGTTTCCACCAAATATTGATTGGGGCCTGCAATATACCTGCTTCCACAAAATACTGAATAAGGGGTTTGATATATCTGCTACCACAAAATACTGACTGAGGGCTGCGATATACCTGCTTCCACAAAATATTGATTAAGGGGTTCGATATACCTGTTTCCAACAAATATTGATTGAGGGGTGCTTCCACAAAATACTGATTAAGGGGTTTGATATACCTGCTTCCACAAAATACTGATTAAGGGGTTCGATATACCTGTTTCTACCAAATATTGATTGAAGCCTGCGATATACCTACTTCCACAAAATACTGATTAAGGGGTTCGATATACCTGTTTCCAACAAATATTGATTGAGGGGTGCTTCCACAAAATACTGATTAAGGGGTTTGATATACCTGCTTCCACAAAATACTGATTAAGGGGTTCGAAATACTTGTTTCTACCAAATATTGATTGAGGCCTGTGATATATCTGCTTCCACCAAATATTGATTAAGGGGTTCAATATACCTGCTTCCACCAAATATTGATTGAGGGGTGTGATATACCTGCTTCAACAAAATACTGATTAAGGGGTTTGATATACCTGCTTCCACCAAATATTGATTGAGGCCTGTGATATACCTGCGCCTACAGAATACCAATTAAGGGGTTCGATATAGGTTTCCACCAAATATTGATTGGGGCCTGCAATATACCTGCTTCCACAAAATACTGATTAAGGGGTTTGATATACCTGCTACCACAAAATACTGACTGAGGGCTGCGATATACCTGCTTCAACAAAATACTGATTAAGGGGTTTGATATACCTGCTCCCACAAAATATTGATTGAGGCCTGTGATATACCTGCGCCTACAGAATACCAATTAAGGGGTTCGATATAGGTTTCCACCAAATATTGATTGGGGCCTGCAATATACCTGCTTCCACAAAATACTGATTAAGGGGTTTGATATACCTGCTACCACAAAATACTGACTGAGGGCTGCGATATACCTGCTTCCACAAAATATTGATTAAGGGGTTCGATATACCTGTTTCCAACAAATATTGATTGAGGGGTGCTTCCACAAAATACTGATTAAGGGGTTTGATATACCTGCTTCCACAAAATACTGATTAAGGGGTTCGATATACCTGTTTCTACCAAATATTGATTGAAGCCTGCGATATACCTACTTCCACAAAATACTGATTAAGGGGTTCGATATACCTGTTTCCAACAAATATTGATTGAGGGGTGCTTCCACAAAATACTGATTAAGGGGTTTGATATACCTGCTTCCACAAAATACTGATTAAGAGGTTCGAAATACTTGTTTCTACCAAATATTGATTGAGGCCTGTGATATATCTGCTTCCACAAAATATTGATTAAGGGGTTCGATATACCTGCTTCCACCAAATATTGATTGAGGGGTGTGATATACCTGCTTCAACAAAATACTGATTAAGGGGTTTGATATACCTGCTTCCACCAAATATTGATTGAGCCCTGCGATAAACCTGCTTTCACAAAATACAAATTAAGGGGTTCGATATACCTGTTTCCAACAAATATTGATTGAGGTGTGTGATATACCTGCTTCCACAAGATACTTATTGAGGGCTGCGATATACCTGCTTCCACAAAATACTGATTAAGAGGTTCGATATACCTGTTTATACCAAATATTGATTGAGGCCTGCAATATACCTGCTTCCACAAAATACAGATTAAGGGGTTTGATATACCTGTTTCCACCAAATATTGATTGTGGGGTGCGATATACCTGCTTCAAAAAAATACTGATTAAGGGGTTTGGTATATCTGTTTCTACCAAATATTTATTCAGGCCTGCGATATGCCTGCTTCCACAAAATACTGATTAAGGGGTTCGATATACCTGCTTCCACAAAATACTGATTGAGGGCTGCGATATACCTGCTTCCACAAAATACTGATTAAGCGGTTCGATATACCTGCTTCAACAAAATACTGATTGAGGGCTGGGATATACCTGCTTCCACATATTCTGCTCTTCTCTTGGGACATAGGCACAGGGGAAGAGGCAGGCCGTTCTGCAGGATTGGTAAGGGTTAGGCAGGTGCACCATGCCAGAGACTAAGTGGGAAGTTGGATAAGGCACGTGCGATTACTTCAAATGGTGCTTCATAGCTGGTTGAGTGGCTCACTCAGCCTTCGGCTTCTGCACCCTCCTCATCCTCTGTATCTGCACCCTCCTCACTATCTGCTGTGTGCACCCCAAAATACACCACCGTAGCCCCTGCACTCGAGTCAGAGGAATTATTTTTCCATCCATTCCCAGACCTTACCGATGCACAGCCATTCCTGACATCGGATGAGGAGGTAGCAAGGGCCGACACCCAGCAGTCTGACGACAGTACCCGGATCAGCACAAGGAGGGAGGTCCCAGCTGTTGCTTCCTACTCCGAGATCTCAAATGGCAGTGGTGGTAAAGGTGACGATAATGACGTGTCGATGGATGTCACATGGGTGTCCACAAGAGAGGAAGAGGAGGGGAGTTCAGAGGGAGAGACGGAGCAGTAGATAGGGAGAAGAAGTCAGAGAAGCAGGCAGAGCTCGCAGGGCACAGTAGGCTAAAAGCAGAACTGCAAATGTATCTGGAGCGAGCCATCCACCATGCACGGTCACTTCTGGAGCTCCCAGGATGCAGGCACATGGCTCTGCAGTGTGGGCTTTTTTTAACGCGTCAGCGGCTGACAATAGTGTTCCCATCTGCAGCCTGTGCTGTCAACACATACGTCGCGGTATGCCCAACACTCACCTAGGGACAACCGCCTTAAGAAGGCACCTGGCCTCCTATCACCGAGCCCAGTGGGAGCAACACCATCAGAACCTACAAAGCCACACTCCCGGCGCTCCACGTCCTGCCTCTTCTCCTCTCTCCTCCCATTTGTCCTCCACTTCACCTTCCACCGTCCCATCATCGCGTTCATCTTGCAGAAGGCAGGCTTCCGTGGCCCAAATTTTCGAGCATAAAAAATTGATGACGCCGGATAACCCTCTTGCCCAACGGCTGACCGCTGGCTTGTCGGAACTGCTAGTCCGCCAACTACTGCCATATAAACTGGTGGACTCGAGGGCCTTTAGAGAATTTGTGGCCATTGGTACAACGCAATGGAAGGTCTCCGGAAGGAAATATTTCTCCCAGAAGGGCATCCCAGAGTTACATGGCCACGTTCAGCGGCAAGTGAATATATCTCTGGCACACAGTGTCGGTGCCAAGATAGATCTGACCACAGACATGTGGTCTAGAAAACACAGGCATGGAAGGTACATAACTTTTACTGTCCACTGGGTGAACGTTCTGACCGTCGTCAAGCATGTAACCCGTGGCACCCGTGTTGATTTGGTTTTACCGCCACGGATTACATGCCTCTTCTTCTCCTCCTCCTACTCCATCCTCCGTCTCCTCCTCAGCTGACTCCTCCTTTTCCACTGCTACCGCCTCTTCCGCTGCACCCCCCAAGCTAATCAGAACCTATTCGATGTGCCAGGTGAGACGTTGCCATGCTGTGCTGCGGCTGTTGTGCCTGGAAGCCAAAAGCACACCGTTCCTGCACTGCTTTTAGCTCTACGGTCGCAGGTCGTTAACTCCGCTCAATTTGACAGTTGGTAAAGTGGTGTGCGACAACTGTGTCAATCTGCTGAGCACACTAAAACAGGGTAAAATGACACACATGCCGTGCATGGGACACTTCCTGAACTTAGTAGTGCAGCGATTCGTTGCCAAAGGACGTCTTGCGGCAGGCCATGAAAATCTCTGGCCATTTTGGAAGATCTTACACAGCTGAGGAAGTCACTATGCTGAATAAATTCCCAGGGGGACTACTCCATCTGAGACAAGTCATCAGGAGTCTGAAGAGGAGTTACAGGAGGATGATGCCTGGGGGGAGGAGGAGGAGCTAGAAGAGCAGGCTTTAAACTTTTTGGGAATCCCTGATGTTGTCCGTTGATGGTGGGAGGAGACTGAGGACGACATATTCCTGGGCGATAAGCAGGAGCCAGGCCGCTCCACCGCTTCCAATTTAGTGCAAATGGGGGGTCTTCATGTTCCAGTGTTTGAAGAGGGACCCCCGCATAAAAAGCATAAAGTGCAAGGACCAGTACTGGGTGGCAACATACTTAGATACCTGGTACAAACACAAAATGTCAGACATGTTACCAGCATCACAGAGGGCTGTCAGAATGCAGCATTTCCAGGCCTTGCTGCGAGAGATGCTGCATTCTACTGTTGCAGGCGCTGGCAGAAGAATTTTCACCCACATAGAAACAGTTCCGGGTACCATTCCTACAGCGCATGCAAGAAGAGGGTGGTTTGAAGATGTGTTGGTCACTTCGGATATGAGATCATACTTGCAGACAACCCATCGATAGCCGCCTTCCGGATCCAGCCTCAGGTAATGTCTAGACCGACAGGTGTCCGACTACATCGGGTTAACGGTC
This sequence comes from Bufo gargarizans, assembly GCF_014858855.1. Lineage (NCBI taxonomy): Eukaryota > Metazoa > Chordata > Amphibia > Anura > Bufonidae > Bufo > Bufo gargarizans. The sequence goes on from NC_058090.1 coordinate 59,582,753, forward strand.
GATGTCAACGCTTTAAGAAGCAAGGAACCCCTGGACTACTGGGTATGCAGGCTTGACCTGTGGCAAGAGCTGGCACAATTTGCCATGGAACTCTTGGCTTGCACCTCGTTGAGTGTCCTATCCGAAAGGACGTTCAGCGCAGCAGGGGGATCGTGACCGATAAGCGCACTCGTCAAGCTCAAGATTGTGTGGACTACCTCACATTTCTAAAAATGAATGCGGCAAGGAACTCTGAGGAATTCAACATCTCTGACTACCACGTTTAATTGAATTTTCTCATGCCAGCCCACACATATCCGTCACCACACAGAACAAAAAATGGTCCCTGTCTGATGTAAATACTGCATCATAAAAGGCCTTTTCTGTCCGGTGAATGCCCTCAATACAGTGCCTGCTGTTTTCCCCAGTGCCCCAAAAATAATATACTGCTGGAAAAAAGTGTGTTACAAGGATGGTGCTACAAAGACTGTGTTACAAAGAATCTGAAACTATTCACTGCAAACTTCAGCTACTCCGGCGTCTTGGCTGGGAATATTAAGGACACATGCAGCAGTGCCGTTTGGGAACGAGGGAAGGAAAAATTATAGTATATACCTTTAAGATTGTAAGCTCTTGTGCTGCACCGCGGGCTGCCTGTATCTTGCATCCCACACAATTATTCCCATTCTCTAGGGTAATAATAGGTAAGCAAGGCAGTAATAGTTGTGCTCGCAATAGGTAAAGCATGTTGGCCATCTTGGGGTGCCGTGCTGTGCAGCACAGGGGTCTCAGTGTCCAAGTCGAGCGTATTTAACTTCAGGACATTTTCACTACATTTGAGATTGTGTTTAATTCTACTGTTCAGTAAAGTTTCTGTTTTTGCAAAAGCTGGTTTCAGTGTTGCCTTCCTCGTCTGTGATTTCGCTGTATCCTGGGGAGCTCACCCCTGTACATGGTCTTACAACTTGGCATAATCAGCAGCAGTGATTAGCGGCAGGGTCAATATTCAAATTTGCGATATTTCACGAATATTTGGGCAAATATTCATCATATATTCGCGAATTCGCGAATCTGTGATCTCCAGTCAATTTTTTTCTCGATTGCAAAAATCGGCAATTGGAAAATTCGGGATAAAAATTTGTGATATGAAAATTTGCGATCAACACTACTCTTCAAGTCAAAGATATTGCAGCCTTCTCATTGGCACACAAGCAAGAAGCAGTGAGGTATCATGGGTACTGATGAAAAAAATCTAGAATATTCGCTATTACAAAGATATAGCACTATAATCTAGATATTAGCGAATTCTCGAAGTGCCAATATTCGCGATAAAAATTAGCGATTAGAATATTTGCGATCAACACTAGTCGGCAGGATACAGTGAACGTTATGGACGGGAACACGGCTGGAGATGTTCCCCTGACGCCAGTGGCACCGGATCAGGACCCAGCTCAGGGGGCGCTGTAATGATTGTTGTCATCATGACTGTTCCATAGGCACAAGAAACACATATGCTTTGTGTACCCTAACTGTAGGCCAAGCAGCGTGCTACCACTTTCAGGTCAGCACACATTTTCCATTTATGTTCTGAGTATTTGATTATTTTCAGAATTAACTCCATAGAAGCATGGGTCTCTTTTATTCCAACTGCATGAGCCAATGGAACAGATGGTTTTTCGTTACTATTGTGCAACAAGACAGCTTTCAAACTTGTTTTGCTAGAGTCTATGAATAGCCTCCATTCATCGGGAACATGTGTACCATCTAACTCCATCATAAGACCATTTACATCAGTACAGAAACAGACATCGCTTTCCATTGCATAGTATGCAGCTAACTTGGTGTGTCGATGACAAAAGTGTGAAGTTGTTGTGCCTTGTTGTAGCAAATTCCATTCCTGAAGTCTAGAATCTAGCAGTTCTGACTTTTCTTTAGATAATGACAAATCTCTTACCAGATCATCTAAATCTGATTGGCTCAGCAAATGCGGCTGACCCTCCAGTTGTGCTGGATCAGAAAATACATTGTGACAACATCTTCTTCATCAGAATCATCTGTTTCAATTACCATTCCTGCTGTGTGAGGGTCAGGCACTGGATTCTCTACATCGTGTGGTACTGGTTTAAGAGCAGACTCAGTCAGGATGCACAATTTGTGACTTGTTTCTCTTTGAATATCCAGCGATTTTAGTCATCAAAAAGTAACAGTCTGAATGGTGATTTTTCTGCTCATGCCAAACCATAGGTACTGCCAAAGCCCTTCCTTTCCTTTTACCATTCAACTACTGCGTTACTGACTAACACACAGTGCAACAAACATTAGGTGCCCAGCCTTTATCTTGATCTCCAATTTTATAGTCAAAGTAATACTTGTAAGCAAGACGCACTCGCTTTGTCAGATTTTTGCGCTGATCATGAGTAGTGTATTTGCCACATATGTAGCAGAAATTGTCTGGATTGTTAACATATTAGCATTTATCCATCTTAAGTTTCAAAACTGATAGCACTATAACAGATCACTTTATCAAAATCTGTCCAGCTTGCCTTATATACTTACTGCTGACATCAGCCTGAGTGCGTCCGAACAGATCTGCACATGTCCTTCGGAAAATTTCCAATATAATGCATTAATATTACAACTGAATAGGCTGTGTATGTATAACTTAAAATCTAGATGTGTCAGGCAAATTCTGAGTTCATATTTAGAATCAGCACGCTCATTTTAGTATAAATCGCATGTTTTTCTCTCAGTAGCAAAATCATTGTTGCGCAGTGTTATGTAACTGCTGTACAGACAGTTCCAGGATTCCCCTTGTACTAATTTTCTTACCCCTATCTGGACACATCAGGAAATTGCTTGCATTGCCACTCAGACAATCACTGGCTGAAACAGGTCATCACTGTAGCTGGTGATTGGCTGAGAAGCATTCACAAGCATTTCCTGCCATGTTGAGGGATGAGCAGGTAGGGGAGGGCAGTGGAGATCTAAGCACAATCGAAATGGCAATGATCCGGGATCAGTAAGGGCAGTATAAGGGCCCTTTCACACTTGCGTTGTCCGGATCCGGCGTGTCCTCCACTTGCCGGAGGTACACGCCGGATCCGGAAAAACGCAAGTGTACGGAAAGCATTTGAAGACGGATCCGTCTTCAAAATGCTTTCAGTGTTACTATGGCAGCCAGGACGCTATTAAAGTCCTGGTTGCCATTGTAGTAGCAGGGAGCGGGGGAGCGGTATACTTACTGTCCGTGCGTCTCCCGGGGCGCTCCAGAATGACGTCAGAGCGCCCCGGGCGCATGGATGACGTGTACATGCGATCACGTCATCCATGCGCCTGGGGCGCCCTGACGTCACTCTGGAGCGCCCCAGGAGCCGCACGGATGGTAAGTATACTGCTCCCCGCTACACTTTACCATGGCTGCCAGGACTTTAGCGTCCCGGCAGCCATGGTAACCATTCAGAAAAAGCTAAACGTCGTATCCGGCAATGCGCCGAAACGACGTTTAGCTTAAGGCCGGATCCGGATCAATGCCTTTCAATGGGCATTCATTCCGGATCCGGCCTTGCGGCAAGTGTTCAGGATTTTTGGCCGGAGCAAAAAGTACTGCATGCTGCGGTATTTTCTCCGGCCAAAAAACGTTCCGTTCCGGAACGGAAGACATCCTGATGCATCCTGAACGGATTTCTCTCCATTCAGAATGCATTAGGATAATCCTGATCAGGATTGTTCCGGCATAGAGCCCCGACGACGGAACTCTATGCCGGAACCGGCCAACGCAAGTGTGAAAGGGCCCTAAGATGTTTCTTTTATTTTGAACTGTAATACCCCATTAGTTATCCATATAGTGCTTTATACCACTTTGCACTACACCATAATTATGCATAATCCTTGTTCCTTTAGCAATATGAAGAAGGTCCATGTTTCTTTATCAAAACATTATACATACTCTGTTGGATTGTTGTAAAATTAAAAACACAAGCAAGATATTTCTTCCTTTGAGTACCAAGTTTTGTTCTTTGCCATGTGTCCCTTTCTTCAAGGCATCTACCCATCACATTTGAGCCCTCTGACCCATTTTTCTTGCTCTTTCAGACTGGGTTCACACCTGAGCTTTTTACAGCGCGTTCCTACGCGCTGTAAAACGCTCAACAAGGAGAAACCAATGCTTCCCTATCGGCGTGGTTCTCACCTGTGCGTTTTACAGCGCGTACAATCGCGCTGTAAAACGCCTGACGCCCCAAGAAGTACATGAGCTTCTTTGGGGCGTCTTGTCACGCGTTCCCGTACATAGACTTTTGGGAACGCGAGACAATGGGCGTTCGCTTGTCTCTATATGCGCGATTGCAAACGCCCGTACAATCGCACATACAGAGCGCTCCATCGCGAACACTTAGGTGTGAACCCAGCGTCAGGCTCTATTACATGGGAAGATAATTGTTAAGACTATCACTAACGAGTGTTCGTATGAGAGCTTGTTAGTAAACATCTGGCAGTGTAATACTGCTGACGATTACCTGATGTATGAGCAAACCCTCATTCATCGGGTAATCGGTATCTTTTAACATGTTAAAAAATCCTGGTTTGCCAGCGGCAGATCGCGCCGTGTAATAGACGTTCTGCTGCCTGCAAACAATGAGACAGTATAGGGATAAGCGATGCATTGGTGATCACTCGTCCCTATGTGTACTGAGGAGGAGATCACTGCATGTAATAGCAGCAGTCTCCTCCTCCAGCAAGCAGGCAATTGACGAGAGTGAATGCTTCCCTCCCGACAATCGTCTGCTCTATCTGTCCATGTAATAGGGCCCTTATAAAACCCCAATTAATGCAGATAAAAACAGAATGCAATGAGTTGCAAATCTTATAGACCCATATTTTATTGACAGTAGAACACAGAATACATATCAGATGTTAAAAGTGAGATATTTTACCATTTCATAAAAAATATTAACTCACTGAGAATGTGGCAGCACCACATCTCAATAAAGTTGGTAGAGGGGCAACAAAAGGCTTAAAAAGTATGGCCCCTTTCACACGGGTGAGATTTCCGCACTGGTGCAATGCGCGAGGTAAAAGCATTGCACCCGTACTGAATTTGGACCCATTCATTTCTATGGGGCTGTGCACATGAGCGGTGATTTTTACGCTTTACTTGTGCGTTGTGTGAAAATCGCAGCATGCTCCTCTTTGTGCGTTTTTCACGTAACGCAGGCCCCATAGAAATGAATAGGGTTGCGTGAAAATTGCAAGCATCCGCAAGCAAGTGCGGATGCAGTGCGATTTTCACGCACGGTTGCTAGGTGACGATCGGGATGGGTACCCGATCATTATTATTTCCCCTTATAACATGGTTATAAGGGAAAATAATAGCATTCTGAATACAGAATGCATAGTACAATAGGGCTGGAGGGGTAATAAAAAATAAGTTAACTCTTTTGAGAGGAATAGGACCTTTGATGATGTCACTACGTTCATCACATGGTCCGTCACATGATCCATCACCATAGTGATGGATCATGTGACGGACCATGTGATGAGCGTAGTGATGTCATCAAAGGTCCTATTCCTCACAAAACAAGACAGAAGAGATGCCGGCTGTGCGAACAAGTGGGTTAAGGTGAGTTAAATTATTTTTTATTTATTTTTTAACCCCTTCAGCCCTATTGTACTATGCATTCTGTATTCAGAATGCTATTATTTTCCCTTATAACCATGTTATAAGGGGAAATAATAATGATCGGGTCCCCATCCCGATCGTCACCTAGCACTGCGTTCCTTGAGGCTGGGTCCGAAGGGCGGCTGTTAATGGGTTGGTTGCAAGAATGATCTCATATCCTAAGTGACCAACACATCTTCAAACCGCCCTCTTCTTGCATGTGCTGTAGGATTGGTACCCGCAAATGTTTGTCTGTGGGTGGAAATTCCTCTGCCAGTGCCCGCAACAGCAGAATGCAGCATCTTTCACAGCAAAGCCTGGAAATGCTGCATTCTGACAGCCCTCTGTGATGCTGGTAACATGTCTGCCATTTTGTGTTTGTACCGGGGGTCTAAATACATTGCCACCCAGTACTGGTCCTTGGCCTTTATGCTTTTTATACGGGGGTCGCTCTTCAAACACTTGAACATGAAGGCCCCCATTTGCACTAAATTGGAAGCGGTCGAGTGGCCTGGCTCCTGCTCATCGTCCAGGAGAATCTCGTCATTGGTCTCCTCCCCTCATCCACGATCAACACCAGGGATCCCCAGGCACCATCCTCCTCTGACTCCTCTTCAGACTCCTGCTGACTTGTCTCAGATGGAGTAGTCCCCCTCTGGGAATTCATTCAGCATTGCGACTTCCTCATCTTCCTGCTCCTCCTGCTCGATGGCTTGATCAATGACACGCTCCAGAAAGAAGGCGTAAGGTACGATGTCACTGATGGCGCCCTGGCTGCAACTGACCAATTTGGTGATCTCATCAAATGGCCGCAGAAGTCTGCATGCGTCGCGCATGAGCAGCCACTGGTGCGGTGAAAAAAAAACAAGCTCCCCAGAACCTGTTCTGCCGCAGAGTTTGTACAGGTAGTCGTTAACTGCACGTTTCTGCTGGAGCAGCCTATCAAGCACATACAAGGTGGAGTTCCAGCCCGTCGGGCAGTCACAAATCAGACGTCTGACAGGCAATTGGTGTCGCCGCTGAACGTCAGCAAGGTGAGCCATGGCTGTGTAAGATCTTCTAAAATGGCCAGAGATCTTCCTGGCCTGCCGCAAGACGTCCTTTGGCAACGAATCGCTGCACAACTAAGTTCCGGACGTTCTATTGTAAAAAAAAAAATTATATGTAATATATATGTATGTAAAAACATGGTGTGCTACGTTTTTTTTTTTTTTTTTTTTTTTAAATCCTTTTTTTTCCAATGTATACGTCAAATAGATAGGAAAAACCCACCCTTACACATGCACACATGCGATTTCAGAGTGGTCATGGGAGGTGGGGGCATACAAAAAATTGCTGTGGGGTCCAGTCAGTTCTAGCTACACCCTGGCTGATAGTTGTAGTTTTCCAGCAGCTAGAGTGCTGAAAGTTGCTGATATCTTCTCTATATGATTGTTCGAGAAACAGTAGCTGAATACAGCGCTCAGCTATCACAGCAGTCCCATAGAAAATGAATGACCCGGATAGGGACAACTATTAAACATGGCACTGCCCCTTTAAATTAGTAAGAAATGCTCTACATTAGACTACATTAACATCTTAAATTCTATAGAAGAATTATTAACTTGAGCAAACTACTGAATGTAATACAAATGGGTCCATAAACTCACATTAGTCTAAACTTATGTTCTTCATCATGCTTAATTATGTCAGCTCGAGGAGTATATATGTCCACCGGAGCAGTTCTTTCTCTAAAATTGTCTACTGCAGCTCATTTGCATTCACGTCTTCCGTGCATACATGCTAAATACAGTATATGTAATCACCACACCAAATGATAAAATGAATTCTGCACACTTGCAGATTACTTCTCTAAATCACCCCTTAATCATATTAGCACCCTGCAGAGCATTAAGCGTGCAAGGAGGTCTGTGAGGCAGGAGGAACCTGATATATAAATTTAAAGGCAGCTTTTATTAGAATAGTCTGTCTCTGGATCTCTGAAATGGGAGTTTTCTACAGAAGCTCCAAGGGGAGGAACAAGAACTTGGCTGCCACTCTGTTTGGCTTAGATGCAAGGCTTTCTAATAAAGTCTACTTTTAACTTTGTTTCGTATCAGCTTACTAGCAGCCTACACTCAACGGTGACCTGGAACTGAACCAGCACTCGGGAAATGGCAGGATGCATAGTCAGCAGTTATGATTTATTGCTGCCGTTTACCCTGAAGAATCTCAAGGACACAATACATATAACGAGACAATGTTTGCCTGCTTTTTACTTCCTATGTTTAACAATCAGGAATGCCATTATATAACCCAGCTAATTTATAATCATATACAGTAAGGCTATGTGTACACATACATTTATTGTTTTCAAAGGGATTCGTCCTATTTCCTTGGCAAGGACAAATGATAATTGTGCCAGAAACAATTCCATCGAGGAGTTTGCCAACTTTTATGGGGTACACATGTCAGTGTACTGGAAATCAGTGATATTTCTTGACAGGTAAAAAGTTTACTAGTCTATGTCGAATACTAAGATATTGTTGATGTATTTGCTGTGCACCAAGCATCTTCTTGTAAGGTTAGGACAAGTACTGTGCAAACTTAACCCTTTCTTTCTGATCTGCAGAAAAATTCCACATTAGGACACAGATGCTTAAACATTGCAAAGCAAGCTTGGTGGAAAGCAAAAGAACAATGCAACAGCGTGTCTCCAGTCTGGTAGATATGGTGTCCCATACACAGATGGTGGCATTGGTTCTATGTACAAATGGTTGCAACGACAAAGATGGCTTTCTCTTTTTACTGGCTCTATTGAGTATTGTTTACTTCAATGAGTAAAGGGAAGAGAATCCTAAAGATAATGGCTAATGAGAGTTCATAGGAATGCTCGTTAGCGATTGTCTGGTGGTGAAAATGAAATGTTCATTCATCGGGTAATTTGATCGTTTGTGGGCACATAATTTTTTTTTTTACCGGCAGCAGATTCTGCTGTGTAGACACGATCTGCCTCCAGCAGACAACTAGTCTGTATGGGGACGAGCGATGGCATTAGCCATCGCTCCTCCTTATACTGTGGAGGAGATCACTACATATAAATGGAAAACTTCCTTCCTGACAATCTGCTGCTCTGTCATCCCATGTAAAGGGACCTTTAGGTTTAGATCTAGATCAGATCCCACAGTACAATTCGCCTGGCACATCCTCTTCCAGGAACATGATACTTTAAGTTTTTTTTTGGTATTACCGTACTAAGCTACTGCAGCTCAGCTCCAATTCACTTGAATGTTGAGTTGAGCTGTAGTACCCAACACGGCCATTACATGGTAAAATCACTATTCACAGAAGTATTGCTGTGACTAGTACAAACAATTAAATGTCACCTTCTCTTTTAGTCCCCTTAGGGGACTTGAACCTGTGAGACGAGCTGCAGGAACTCAGCACGGCCACCACACGTGAAACAGAGCGGTGTATTCCTATGGCACCATTCTCAGTAGTTTAGGGCCTGTAGGTAACAGATAATCAGTGGGGGTAATAGTTGTTGAACATCCACCGATCTGATATGACAGCTTGTTCAGAAGGCAGGTCATCAAAATCAATTGTCTTGAAAACCACTTTAATAAGAACATTTAAGACTTTATGGTTTTCACCACTTCACCACAGATGAACTGTATTGTTAGCTAACATGGGGGTGGGGATTTTTTCCAAGGGTCATGGAAGGTGTGTAAAGGGGGAAATAAACATCAGGTCCTTCTGTCCTGGATGGAAAAACCAAGCATAGCATAATACATATGTGGCCTAATTTAATTCTTGCTTTAGAGAGCTCTCTTCTGTTTATACCAGTTCTAAGTAGTAGTTCACTTTTTGGGGCTTTTACATATAGTACATAAATGTAAAAGAAGAATTTTATCAATGTTCAAAGCTGTTACATTCATATCATTCACTAAAATACTTAGTCGGGCCATTTAATGGAGACTGCACCCCAGAGTATCATGGAAAAACTGCAGACTCTATACATAAATAAGTCATGATGACCTTGCCACATAAATGTTGCATGATCGTCTGAACTCATAGATATGCCTAAATAATGCATTAATGCTGTTAATTTAACATGCAGTATATCATAAATATAAAAGCGATGGTATCCTGCATCCCTGATGTGTAGTGGTAATATTTCATAATATTACCTTCTATAAAATGGAAGAAAATCATGTTTTGTTTGTCAGAATATGAGCAACTGCTTCTGCAGGGTTATCAACTGCCCATAAATTCCTCCATTGTCCATAAAAGTCATTGATTTTTTTTAGCTGGAGGAGCATGTATAGGCTAATATGTTAATAATTATCATTATAGAGTTCGCATTGATCGCTGCTAGTTTGTTTGTATCACTATAATGATCTATAGCAGGAAAAATTCCACGGCACCTCCAAAGCGTAAAATAAATTCAGACTTTATTCACCAGACACGCGACGTTTCGATCCACCTCCTGGGATCTTTCTCAAGCAGTGATAAGCATACTAGTGCACTGTGCATATTTATACAGCTTCACATCAATAATCAATCAAGGTGCTAATTATTCCAATCAAACGAATATCACAAAATAATAATACAAATAAATCATATATCAGTGTATAACGTGAACGTAGGTAATAACATAAAATACGACATATGTGCTTTCGGCATAATTGTCAAATAAAACATTCATAAATGCATATACAGTAGCAGTGTATTGTCATCATAATCATAAGTGCACACATTTGTGGATGGCTTCATAATTACATATTAAGTGCAAGTGTACCTTAAAAAAGTAGGACAGAAGAGGAAGGTCCTAGAGCGGGCGCTGGAAGAGGTCCACATGGATTCCGGCGTGCAGGTCAATCAACTGCGCATGTCGCAGGACCTTTTGAAGCATTCCGATCATGTGATCAAATATCCGATCACGTGATCGTGGCCACTACGTTCATTGTGCGAACGTCTGTAAGTTCTGACGTGATGCGCTCCACCGTGAAACGCACACCTCTACGTAAGCCTTCATGTCAGTGGACTAAGTCGGATGTCATGCGCTCCAAAGGCTTGTGGAACGCATGCATCTCCATAGAGACACGACGTACAATCACACTGGAGAGTCTGCCCAAAGGCGCATCCTGACCCCATGACACCAGGGACACAGCATCATGTCAGACCACCCACGGAGCAGGCAAAAACTGTGTACCGTGATCATATGATCTATATAAATATAAGGCTTAGGCCTCTTTCACACGACATATGGCTTTTTCAGTGTCTTGCGGTCCATTTTACATGGATCCGTTGTTCCGTTTTTTGTTTCCGTTGTGTTTCTGTTTCTGTTCCGTTTTTCCGTTCCATTTTTCCATATGGCATATAATGTATACAGTAATTACATAGAAAAAATTGGGCTGGGCATTACATTTTCAATAGATGGTTCAGCAAAAAGGGAACGGATACGGAAGACATACAGATGCATTTCCGTATGTGTTCAATTCTTTTTACAGACCCATTGACTTGAATGGAGCCACGGAACTTGATATGCGGGCAATAATAGGACATGTTCTATCTTTCAACGGAACGGAAATACGGAAATGGAATGCGTATGGAGTACATTCTGTTTTTTTTGCGGAACCATTAAAATGAATGGTTCCGTATACGGAACGCAAAAAACGGCCCGTAAATGGAAAAAAAGGCGGTCGTGTAAAAGAGGCCTAAGTCCAGACACATGCAAGCAAGCTGAATGAGAGAAACTCGCAGCGTGTGTCAGTGTGAGGTCCCGTTCTGACCTCTGCTCCTCTGACAGTGTAATACAATAAATTCCCGGCTCTCAATGGGACACACAGCATTATAAATCATTAGAATGCTGTGCGATCCTCTCAGAGGACGGGAGGTCAGGACGGGACCTCACACTGACACACACTGCGAGTTTTTCTCATTTAACTCGCTTGTATGTGTCTGGACTAGGTATTATATTTCTATAGATCATTGTAGTGAACTTGCTGATTTGTGTCTGGCCTTAAAAGCAGAATCACTAAGATTGGTGTTTCGGTCCATTCACCTAAAAATAAAATCTACGAGCGTTATCACCAACTGTGATTTATGCCAGTTTCTGATGTAAAGTGTAGCAAATCAGTCAGGCCACATTAACTCCCTCTAAGGCCCCTTTACATGGTCTGATGTAGCAAGAGATTGTCAGGAAGGAAGAGTTCCTTAATCACAATTACTTGCTCGTCAGTGGAGGAGAAAGCTGCATTTACATACAGTGATCCCCTCCACAGTATGGGGAAGAGCGATCACTAATGCCATCACTCATCCCCAAACAGAATCATTGTTTGCCCACAGCAGAGTGCTTTAGACAGCACGATCTTCTGCTGGCAAACGATCCTATTACCCAATTAACTAGCGTTTCTCACATTCATTCATGGGGTAATTGTCGGCACCTTTACACAGGCAGATTATCACCAACGGGCATCCATATAAACACTTGCTAGCAATAACCTGCCCGAACATTGGGCAATGTATGGGGCCCTTGAGTTCCATCAACATTTCTTGTGTCTTTTGAAATGTGTCACAAAGGATAGAGAGTTGCAAACTAAAGAGCAAATATGGCATGTGCCACAATTTGCCATTTTTATATGCCACACAAAAGTGGCAAAAAAACTGTGATGAATCTGTTCTATAATCTTTATGGTTTATTGAGACTTTCAAATGTGTCTGTAAAAAAAATCGGTATCTGTGATTTTTTTTCATAAGTTCAACAAAGAATAAATAAATACAAAATAAAGGAGGCAAAACCTCCAGTGTAATACTATCTGAATAGTGACTGTAAGAAAACATTTTAAAGGTGCTCAGCTTAGTCAAATTAATGGCGCTTTAAAATAAATAACAATATTAGTGTGCTGTGAAGAAGTCCCAATACCTTATATTGCTTGAACACCGCTGTAAGCCGCTGCCCATGTCCGTCCCGGCTTGCTGTGACAACGCCTTCCCAGGTATGTTGAAGTCGGCTTGTGCAGAATCTCCGAAACGCATTGTAGTTTTTACTTAATGGATAGCACTATTATAAAAACCTGGCGCTCCCCAGTGCCAATCCACTGATGTCTGTTTTTTCTCTTCACAAGCCAACTATACTGATATAGTATAGTATATTTTATACTATCTTTCAGAACTTTTTTCTCCATTATTGAGTTAGATACATACAATCATTCATATCTTGTTGTACTTACTTTATTAAAAAATGCATCTTTGCTCATCTTGCCTTTGTGTGTTGCCAGGGTTGCCAATTTTATTTTATTTTTTAGAGAACTTGGCTAACTCATTTAGCCAATGAAAATTGAAATACCAAGCAATACATGTTAGCAATATTAACCACCTTTTTAGAAGCCTTTTTTTTCCCTTTTTATCTACTCTTCAGTTGAAGTCTAATTTACTGACAGTTGGCTGGTAGCTGCACTTGTAAGAGCTTTGCACAGAAATAAATACAATATCTCATCTATGCCTTATTGTTACAGTCTGGGAGCACACAGCTGGAAAATGAAGTAAGACGGAGTTAGACAAGGTAAAATCATAGGGTCAAATTTAGAAAGACTGACATTTTATATATCAGCCTTAAACTGAAGATTGCCAAATTTTTCAAGGTGCAGATGATAATAGACATAGGGATCATTTAATAATCGTAAATATGCCTAAATTAGACTTATTTAAGTGACAGATTGCAATGCAGTAGTAAATTGCACCGCAATCTGCGACTTCTCCCCGCTCATGCCAGGTCTAAAATTGTGAGCGTGGCGTTGGCAGGGAAGGGACGGCAAACCTGTCTCACTTACCATTTTCTACGCCTGTTTCAAGCATAGAAAAAGGTCTAAATATAAGACGGCTCGGAAGCAGTCTTACATTTAGAACTGACGGAGAATCCGCCGAAGTTATGTAGAGGCCGGCGCTACTTCATAACTTCGGTGGAACCACCATCAGCTGTAGAGGTTATTAAGATCGGCGTCTAAAACGCAGGTCATAATAAATGCGCCCCATAGATTTGTGCTTGTGCGCCATTTTCTGACTTTAAAATTAAGAAATCTGAGTGTTGTTGGCCATGACCCACTCACTGAACCACTTCCACTTTTCATGCCAATTTTAAAAATAAGAATAAAAATATGTGCCACAAATCCAATAATAAGTTTCCCACATTGTTTTCTAATGGACATTTTAATTTCAGTTACTTTAATTTAATTTAAAATACCATATCATATCACCATATAAGATATTTCAGTTATGAATTAATTAATAATTTAGCAGCAGCAATTAAAATGCATAGGGCTACAAATTGGTGTCCTTTCAGTCTGCAGAAATAGTGATGACTTCTCTCAAATATATTTCTAAATAATAATGCCATCAGCAGTCTGTCTCCCAAACACTAAATAGACAGTGCTGCCACCTATTCCCTACTGTTGTGCCCATAAAGAAAGTGGCCAAATAGTAGTACTGGTACAGTAATACATTATATTATGTGTAATTCTGCATGACAGATCCTTAAAGCAGTTCTAATCACATGGTAATGCCCACAATATACTGTAATTATTGCTACAACGCCCATACAAATGTGCAGCCAGAGCAGTGTGCATACTAGTGTTGGGCACGAATATTTGAATCATGAATATCAGCATTTTGAGGATTTTAGAGTATAGTGATATATATTCATAATTTCGAAAATTCAAGATTTTTTTTCATCAGTAACCTCCCTTCTTGCTTGTGGGCCAATGAGAAGGCTGCAATGTCTTTGTCTGAGCTTAGTAACATCCCTAGCAACCAATAGGAAAGTTGCCTACCCCTTACTATATAAGAACCTCCCCAGCAGCCATTTTCTACAGTTTTTTTAAAGTTCTGAGAGAGACAGCAGTGTCATTGCTGTGCTCTGTGCTTTCCACACTACATTAGATAGTTAGATAGCTTATATATATAATACAGATAGTCAGTGTAGGTTATATCCTGATATAGTGTAGCTGTTGCAGTGCAGTGTGTTAGGTAGTGTGTTAGGTTCTGCTGTCCATACATACATGCAGACCTGCTAAAATGTGAAGTTTCACGTATTGCGCCAAAATATTTGCATCATTAGTGCCGATTAGCGCAATCGTGAATATATTGGAGCACTCTAACTGCATATATAAAGCCATTTTTAATGTTCTGCCGTGCCAACCGTTTTCTTCAGTCTCAGGAAACTTCTAGCAGCAAAAGTGACCCACGCCTGCATTTTGCGCGCATTACATTGCCAATTTCTCGCAATCAAGAAAATAATCTCAAATTCGCAAATATATGATGAATATTCACCCAAATATTCATAAAATATCGCAAATTAGAATATAGCCCCTGTCGCTCATCACTAGTGCATACCAGTCTGCTGCTACCATCCTTCCAAAACTATTTCGGGTGGTAGGAACCTAAGACTATATCTAGCTTTACCAGAGCCTGCTGCAAATCCAGATGGATTTTGCTGCTAGGGACGCAGATTATGGCTTTGGAGAAGGTATTAGAAAACTGCTGCAGGCACACTAGTGGCAGACCTACCAGAATGATCA
This sequence comes from Bufo gargarizans, assembly GCF_014858855.1. Lineage (NCBI taxonomy): Eukaryota > Metazoa > Chordata > Amphibia > Anura > Bufonidae > Bufo > Bufo gargarizans. The sequence continues at coordinate 59,597,945 of NC_058090.1, forward strand.
TGGAGTTACTAAGAGAAGTCATCAGGCAGGGTCAAAACCAGAAGAGACATACAAAGTCCTTGCAGTAAACGAGGGGTAAATCCAGTGACAATTCAGGATCAGTATACCAGGAGTATACCAGGAGTTATATATATATATACTGTATATGTGTGTGTGTGTGTATATATATATATATGTATATATATATATATATATATATATATATATATATAAAAATTATAGAAAAAAATTATTGTATATAATTATGGTTTGGCATTTATAAAGAATTTTTAAAAATCACCCAACAAACATTTTGGTTTAAATAAACAGTTGTGATCAATTTCGACTAATGTGTATTGCCACCTTAATACCTAGAAAGACTAACAAAATACTTCTGCTAAGTTTGGAGAAAAATACACTGAGGTGAGCAAATAAGAAAGAGGGGTTTCAGGGAATAGAATATAGAATATTGATGACTTAATTTCAGGATAGGCTATCAATGTCAGACTAGTGGGGCTTTGACTCCCGGAACCCCCACCAATCAGCTGTTTGAAAAGGGTACAGTGCTTCATTGAGGCCAGTGATGTCATATTTATTAGTCACATGGCCTATGTGCAGCTCATTGCTATTGACCTCTTCATCATTTCTCAATCCATTGGATCTCCCTCATGCAACTGGTCTCACTAAGGGAAATGATTATATTGAGATCACGATTTTCCATTGCTTGTACAAAACAAATGCTCTGCTGCTCTCTGGGGGGGCCACAGCAACTCTTTACATGTAACCACTGAAAGAACTATCAGGGTCCATATCGTGTCCTGTGCTATGGTATAAAAACCAAAAGATCATGTGCGATAAGGAAATGCAACCCTTCACCTTACAATCTGAGCCTATTTTTCTACTGAAATGGTTAACAAACATCCAGCAAATAGCATGTGAGTCTCAGCAGCCACATCTTGCAATAAAAGGATTCTCTCGGAATACAAGCCCTGGGCATGTCCTTTCAGATTAGCATCACAGCTGGAAAAAGGGGAGAGGATGCTTTATTTAGAGAGACAGCAGAGTAGCCAGGCGCATAGGATGGAAATAGAGAGAACAGATACTGTAGAGACATAATCCTCAGTGGGTACAGAGAAGCCCCCTGGGATCAAGACAATGAGTAGACATCCAAACATCCTCAACAGTGTGGGTGAGACTACCAGATAAATGACAATTTATTATGACCAAGATAATCACATATGAGGCTACTCAACCTTTAACATAAGAAAATTACCCTTTATAACTGGTATTAGATGCTCTCTATAAATAGGATAGATACAGTTGCCTTTCACAATGATTCAGCACACTGAACATTCAATGTTGTAGAATATACTTCCACTTTGATTGATGCATTCAACCCTGCTGGTTGATTAACAGGTATTTTTCTTTTTTTGCTTCTTTTTTGTTCCTTGAATTTTTTGTTCGTTCACATGTTAAAATGGTTTTAACTTGAAAATAATATCATGTCATTATTGCTTGACAATTGCTTTTCCTGTAACTGTAATTGTATTCGAATTTGGTATATCAATAAAAATAATGTTTACAAAAAAAAAAGATCTCTAAAATAAATCAGCCAGTATTATTATTTTATTTTAGTATACATCTGTTTAAAGGTGCTTGTAACAATATCTACTATATATTATATGTCACGCTGAATATGATGTTTGAGCTAAAGGCTGAATATTATAGAGCAGGTGGAGATAAGCAGCTTCATATATAGTTTTATGGGAAGGAATTTAATATAACATATTTTATTCATTTATATCTGTGCTCATTCTGGCCGTTGAAGTCAAGGAGGAGGTCCTATGAGTGACCGACAGCCTTCTCTCTAGAGATAGCTGTGAATCACTGATAGGACCTCTTCCTAGACTTCAACGCCCAGAATGAGCAGAAATGTAAATTTCTGAAATACATATTTTACTAAATCTTTATACACAAAACTATGTCATTCTGCTCAGCCCAGCATGCACTATAACATGCTGCTTGCAGATTACACTGCATTTTAATGGTGATAGGTTCCCTTTAAACCCTTAAGGACACAGCCGATTTTCACCTTAAGACCGGGCTTAATTTCATTTTAATATTTTAGATTTTTCCTCCCCATAACTTTTTTATTATTCCATTCACATACCAATATGAGGGCTTACTTTTTGTGGGACAAGATAAATTTTTTAATGCCACCATTTAATTTACCATGTCTTGTATTGGAAAACAGGAGAAAAAAAAATATTTATGATATAAAATTGAAAAAAACAAACACATGAGCTAAAAATGACATGACGTCCTTATTCTGAGGCTCAATATGATTGTGAAGGTTGAAGAAAAATAGGACCACTTTCCGGCGCTGTAGGCATATAGATCGATCCGCATGATGGCTTGGATGTTTTTTCTTTTTATTTAATCATAATAAAGCTGTCTACGCGTTTCAAGGCTGTACAGCCCTCTTTCTCAGGACAGTATTCTTTATAGAGTGTTGATAAGAACATGCATTGTATTTAAGACAGTTTTGGTGCCCTGCAGGAGAGCTTTATCAACAACGGGCACTCGCTCCAGTAAGGAGAAAGACACGCCTAGGTTTTAGACTTGTACATAAAATATATAGATAAACAAGTAAATAAATATACGCATACATACCATAGGTTTAGAAATAGCTGTAAAATTGAGGACAAATAGGAGTAAAAATAAGAATAATTAAACAGATAAAATGACAAGAAAAAAAAAACATAAAGAGGTTCACACCTGCTTAGTTAGATCTAATAAAGATCACTGAGAAGCCCCAAATTTACTCACAAAAAGGGAACCTTACAAAATGGGAAAGAAAAGCTTTAAATACAGTTGTCATCCACCCTGCAGACAAGAGGGTGGGGTGGTCTTTCAAAACTATGGGGACTATGAAAGGGAAACCCAGAATATTCTTAGTGATAAGAGCTACTATGAACACATCACAGATGACCCATTTCCAGGAATTACAAAAAAAACTTAATGAATTGGTAAAAAAATTAGTACGAGAAACAGCTAATCAACAAAAAAGAACAAAATTTCTTATGTCCCGGAATATCATGTACCCCATATTTTTATCATTTACTCAAAATACATTAGAATACAAAAAATCCCCCGGGTAGGCCTATAGTATCCAACACAAAATGAGCTACCAGTAACTTGTCCCAATTTTTAGACATGTTTTTACAACCTTATGTCAAAAGCTTCCCCAGCTATCTGCATGACTCAAGCCAGCTGATTAGAGAATTAAAAACAATTGACTGGAAAGAGACATACACCCTTCTAACGATGGATGTCACATCACTCTATTCTAATATCCAACACAATTTAGGGATGAAGTGTGTAGAAACAATCCTAAAGATGGACAACAGCCTAAAAGCACCCCAAACGAAATTCCTCGTTGAGGGCCTGCATCTCATTCTAGAAAATAACTACTTTACATATAATAACACTACTTACCATCAGCATAGAGGGACCGCTATAGGGGCCTCGGGTAGCGCCGGCCTTCGCTAATATATTTATGGTGCAATTTGAAGATTTTTTTTTCATAAATCACCCCATCTTCCAAGGACGAATCAAATATTACAGAAGATACATTGATAACCTGTTTATGATCTGCGATGGGAGTGAAGAAACTGCAAATACGTTCTGTGAACTACTAAATGGGACTGATTGGGGTATCTTTCTCACCCCAAAATTCAGTAACACTGAAATAGAGTTCCTTGACATCATCATTTCAGTTGCAGAGAAGCAGCTAACCACAAAATCATATTTCAAGGCAATGGACTCGAACAGTTATATCCACTATACCAGCTTTCACCATAGAAAGTGGCTAAAAAACATACCTTACAGTCAATGTAGGAGAATAAGACACAATTGCACCAAGGATGAAGACTACAAACTACAAACTAAAATCCTGGAAAATAGATTTAAGGAGAAAGGCTATCCTAAAGTACTCATTAAAAATGCCATGAAAAGAAGTAGCCTACACCCGCAAGAGGAATGCTTGGTCACCATTACAAACATCCAGAAAACAACATAAGAGGTACAGTTCATCACTCAGTATAACACATCAAACCCATATATTCAGAAAAGCCTTGAAAAATATTGGCATATTCTCCGACAGGACCCATACCTGACCAAATACCTCCCAGGCATCCCCAAAATTACTTATAGGAGAGCACAACCATGAAAAACATACTGGCTCCAAGTAGACCAAAACAACACATCGAACCTAAAATAAAAAACACACCTAACAACGGCATTAATCTCTTGGGGACATATGACGTATCGGTACGGCATGATGTCGTGGTACTTAAGGACAAATGACTTATCGATATATCAAGTGTAGTACTGATCACATCCGCGCGGCTGGCGGTGATCGGAACAAGGTGCCTGCTCAAATCATTGAGCAGGCACCCTGGGACATGCGGTTTGCGGCATTTACGGTTGGTTGCGGCGGTGATCAGAGATGCCATCGGGTGCATTGTAAAGGGGATTAGACCCCCAAAAGTGGAAGTTCTAAAGTGGGACAAAAAAAAAGTTAAAAAAAGTTTTCCCCCAAAAAAATTTAAGGTTTCAAGTAAAAAAAAAAACATCACTTCCTCCAAATAAAGTATTTTTTTTTTAAAGAATAGGGGGAAAAAATACATATTAGGTATCGCTGCGTCCGTATCGACCGTCTCTATAAAGATATAACATGACCTAATCTCTCAGATGAAGACCATAAAAAATACAAAATAAAAACTGTGCTAAATAAACCATTTTTTTTGTAACCTTACATCACTAAAAGTACAACAGCAAGTGATCAAAAAGGCATTTGCCCACCAAAATAGTACCAATCTAACCGTCACCTCATCCTGCAAAAAGTTAGCCCCCCTACCCAATACAATCGCCCAAAAAATAAAAATAAACTATGGCTCAGAATATAGAGACACTAAAACATAATTTTTTTTTAAAGTAAATTTTAAAAAGTATACATATTTAGGTATTGCCGTGTCCGTAATAACCTGCTCTATAAAAATATCACATGACCTACCCTCTCAGGTGAATACCGTAAATATCATCTTACATGTCATTCATCCTACGCCATATATCTGATCGAATAAGAATGCGGCCTACAATATGTAGGCCGAACCACACAAGCTCTCCATTGCCGGCTTAATCAAGAAAGATATAACATCGGGAAACAATATTTAAAGCACAATGTCTCCAGGCATTGCGCAACACCCCCCCCCCCCCCCCCGCAAGCTCATAATCACTCCGATCAACTTCATACCCAAAAATCCTACAGAAAAGGGAAGTCTATTGGATATACCAGCTAGACACGCTCACTCCACATGGTCTTAACGAAATAACCAAGACCATTCTATAACAACTTCAACAGTACCAGTCCACCAAAGCGGCGATCTTTCTTTTCTAATAATTCCCTCCAACAGCGGCAATCTATAAAAAAAATCGGTTATCTACCATTACACTGTTCCCAGATACACTCCCATAACAAATACGATGCTTCGACCCAAACCCAATGCCCTTCTCTAGCAACACGCATATGGTGTAACAACCAATAAGCCTTCAAGTCAGCGATTGGTAGCAGCACCCACATACTGTGCACCATAAGTGCTGCTAGTTTAGTGTACACGGTATACATACTTGTTCTTTTTTTACACATAGGCATCCACTAATGTAATTCTACTATCTTATCGGTCTGATTAACATACTAAAAATACGCTTTCCATAAACCCTTCCCCCCTCCCGCCCCCCTATGTCTGCGCCTGCGCCTGCCTAAGCAGGTGTGAACCTCTATATGGATTTTATTCTTGTAATTTATCTTTTTTATTTTTATTTTTTTTACTCCTATTTATCCTAAATTTTACTGCTATTTCTAAACCTATGGTATGTATGCATATATTTATTTACTTGTTTATCTATATATTTTATGTACAAGTCTAAAACCTAGGCGTGTCTTTCTCCTTACTGGAGCGAGTGCCCGTTGTTGATAAAGCTCTTATAAAAAATAAAATAAAAAAATTAAATAAGCCACGCTTCCTTTTTCTCCTGCAGGGCACCAAAACTGTCTTAAATACAATGCATGTTCTCATCAACGCTCTGTAAAGCATACTGTCCTGAGGAAGAGGGATGTACTCCCTTGAAACGCGTAGACAGTAGTGAGGAGCGGCAGGGGCAATATTCAAATTCACAATATTTCGTGCATTTTTGGGCGAATAGTCACCATAAATTTGCAAATTAGAGAAATCGTGATCTCCAGTGATTATTTTCTTGATTGTGAAATTCGGCAATCGGAAAATTCGCAATAAAAATTTGTGATAAATAAATTTGCGATATGAAAATTCGCAATCAACACTACTCCGAAAGTCAAAGATATTGCAGTCTTCTCATTGGCCCACAAACAAGAAACAGTGAGGAATCATGGGTACTGATGAAAAAAATCTAGAATATTCACGATTATGAATATATAGCACTATATTCTAGATATTCATGAATTTTGAAGTGCCAATATTCACAATTTAAATTTGTGATTAGAATATTCGCAATCAACACTAGTAGACAGCTTTATTATCATTAAATAAAAAGAAAAACATCCAAGCCATCGTGTGGATCGATCTATATGCCTACAGTGCCGGAAAGTGGTCCTATTTTTCTTCAACCATCGACTACCCCTGAAGCTCGTGGCGACGAGACAGGACAGGACCAGGCAGCAGCAAGGCATCCCCTTAAACCGGTGAGGGCAAACACCAGCAAGGTGTCACGGACGGTGTACAGGAAACAAGGCAAAACAACATGCATAAATGACTCGCTGGATCCAGAAGCTAAGGAACAAAAGGGGGACCCCTGTAGAAGACCTGGGACTTTCCCTGGCTGCTCAGCCTATGCATAGATCCGAATGGTGGAGGTATGCATATCCACGTACCTTGACTATATAATCCCTGAGCACCCTGTAATAGTGAGGAGACACGACCACCGGCTCCCTACACCAGACACGGAGGGAGTCAGGGTCACCTGGGATCCAGCAAACAGGAAATAACAGATAACAGTATAACACTTAACTTTGTAGAGGAGAGGAGAACCAGATGGGCATGCACACATACTCCAGGAAGAAATATAAGCCGCCCAGAAAAGCATTCTGGGGAAGAATTTAAAGGGAAACAATTAGTCCAACACATAACAGCTGAGAGAGGCTAATGAGAGGAGGAGCTGAATACCACAACACAGAACTCAAGGAGGAGGTTCTGAAAGGCCTCTGTCAGAGCTTCTCAGCTGTCTGGTTGTGACAGTACCCCTCCCTCTACGAGTGGACTCCGGACACTCAGAACCCACCTTCTCAGGATGGGACCTATGGAAAGCCTTGATGAGACGAGAGGCTTTAATGTCCGTCACTGAGACCCACATCCTCTCCTCAGGACCATACCCCTCCCAATGAACAAGGTACTGAAGAGAACCGCGGATAAGACGAGAATCCACAATCCTAGAGACCTGAAATTCAAGATTCCCATCAACCATAATCGGAGGAGGAGGCAAAGGCGAGGGTACAATGGGTTGAACATAAGGTTTCAATAAGGACTTATGAAAAACGTTATGGATCTTCCAAGTCTGAGGAAGATCAAGACAGGATTGATGACAGACAGGATTTTGTAAGGCCCAATAAACCTAGGACCCAACTTCCAGGAGGGAACCATTAATTTGATATTCTTGGTAGACAACCACACCAGATCACCAACATTCAGGTCCGGACCAAGCACACGTCTCTTATCAGCCACACGCTTATATCTCTCACTCATGCTCTTTAGATTATCTTGAATCTTTTGCCAAATAGATGACAAAGACGAGGAGAATCTGTCCTCATCAGGTAAACCAGAAGACCCCTCTCCCGAGAAAGTCCCAAACTGTGGATGAAACCCATATGCACCAAAAAATGGTGACTTATCAGAGGACTCCTGACGACGGTTATTTAAAGCAAACAGCAAGGGACAAAAAAGAACACCAATCCTCTTGATTCTCCGCCACAAAACAACGCAGATATGTCTCCAGATTCTGATTGACGCGCTCTGTCTGGCCATTTGACTGCGGGTGGAAAGCAGAAGAGAATGACAACCGAACCCCCAAGCGAGAACAGAAAGCCTTCCAGAATCTGGAAACAAACTGCGTGCCCCTATCAGAGACTATGTCTGAAGGAATACCGTGCAATTTGACAATGTGATCAACAAATGCCTGCGCCAGCGTCTTAGCATTGGGCAAACCAGGAAAAGGGATGAAATGCACCATTTTGCTAAAACGGTCCACCACCACCAGAATCACAGTCTTCTCCAAGGAACGAGGCAGGTCCGTGATAAAGTCCATGGACAGATGTGTCCAAGGACGGGAAGGAATGGGTAAGGGAAGGAGAGGACCTGATGGCCGTGAATGAGGGACTTTGGCACGAGCGCAAGTCTCGCAGGCTGCCACAAAACCCTCAACCGACTTACGAAGCGCAGGCCACCAGAATCTCCGAGCGATGAGATCCAGTGTGGCTCTTACCCCCGGGTGCCCAGCAAGGACCGTATCGTGGTGTTCTTTAAAAATCTTGTGTCTTAAAGCGAGAGGCACAAACAACCTCCCAGGAGGACAAAGATCAGGAGCCTCTGACTGGGCTGCCTGCACCTCTGCCTCCAATTCAGGAAAAAGAGCAGAGACCACCACACCTTCAGCCAAAATGGGACCCGGGTCTTCAAAATTCCCGCCTCCCGGAAAACAACGTGACAGGGCATCTGCCTTCACATTCTTAAGTCCAGGGCGGAACGTGACAACAAAATTAAACCTAGAAAAGAACAACGACCATCTGGCCTGTCTCGGGTTCAGACGCTTGGCTGACTCCAAGTAGGCCAGATTTTTATGGTCAGTAAATACGGTAATAGGGTGTCTGGCTCCCTCTAGCCAATGGCGCCATTCCTCAAAAGACAACTTGATGGCCAACAATTCCCTATCTCCCACATCGTAATTTCTCTCTGCGGAGGAGAGTTTTCTTGAGAAAAAGGCACACGGTCGCCAATTGGCAGGAGAGGAACCCTGAGACAAGACCACCCCCACACCCACCTCAGAAGCATCAACCTCAACTATGAAGGGTAACGAAACATCAGGTTGCACCAAGATGGGAGCGGAAGCAAAACTCTCCTTGATATCAGAAAAAGCCTTACGCGCCTCTACTGACCAAGAAGAAAAATCTACCCCCTTTCTGGTCATATCAGTGAGTGGTTTAACAATAGAAGAATAATTCAAGATGAACTTCCTGTAATAATTGGCAAAGCCCAAAAAACGCATCAGCGCCTTTTGATTCTCAGGAAGCTCCCACTCAAGCACAGCGCGGACCTTCTCGGGGTCCATGCGAAAACCAGAAGCGGAGAGAAGAAACCCCAGAAATTGAATTTCTGGAACCGCAAACACACATTTTTCCAGTTTCGCATATAATTTATTCTCCCGCAGGATGAGCAAGACCTGACGTAAATGTTCCTTATGAGTTTTGAAATCGGGAGAAAAAATCAAAATGTCATCCAAATACACCAATACAAATTTTCCCATCAAATGATAAAAAATGCTGTTCACGAAATGCTGGAAAACGGCTGGGGCATTCATCAAACCAAAAGGCATAACCAAGTTTTCAAAATGGCCCTCAGGGGTATTGAAGGCCGTCTTCCATTCGTCCCCTTCTCTGACCCTGACCAGGTTGTATGCCCCTCTTAAATCTAATTTGGAAAAGACTTTAGCCCCAACAACCTGGTTAAATAGGTCCGGGATCAGAGGAAGCGGATAAGGGTCACGAATTGTGATATTGTTCAGCTCCCTGAAATCCAGACAAGGTCTTAAAGAACCATCTTTTTTCTTAACAAAGAAAAAAACAGCGGCAACAGGTGACTTCGAGGGTCGTATGTGTCCCCTTCTCAGACTCTCAGAGATATAAGCACGCATAGCGATCCTCTCAGGTTGGGAAAGATTGTATAAACGAGATTTAGGCAGCTTGGCGTCTGGGATGAGATTAATAGGGCAATCGTACTCCCTGTGCGGGGGCAAATCCTGAACTCCACTCTTAGAGAAGACATCCGAAAATTCAGAGAGAAAAGATGGTATAGTCTTAGTAGCAACCTCAGAAACAGATGTCATGAGGCAATTCTCTCTGCAAAAGTCACTCCAACCATTTATTTGCTTCGCTTGCCAATCAATGGTAGGGTTATGCTTAGTGAGCCAGGGCAGCCCCAACACCAGCGGGGTGGGCAAACCGCTAAGGACGAAACATGACACATCCTCAACATGAGCATCACTCACAATTAAACGGATATTGTGAACTATGCCCTTTAATGATTTCTGAGAAAGTGGAGCGGAATCGATAGCAAATACAGGAATATCCTTTCTCAAAGCGCACACCTGGAAACCATGAGTTATCGCAAAGTGATTATCAATGAGATTGACCGCTGCTCCACTATCCACAAAAATCTCACAAAAAAAGTTCTTGCTCTCTAGCGCCACCCTGGCCGGCAGGACAAAACGGGAACTACAAGCAAACGGAAAATCTTCAATCTCCGCCTCAATCCTGCCAATAGTAACAGACGGAACATTTTTCAAAGATTTTTTCCTCTTTGTTTCTTTATTATACCCAGAGAACTGCCTGAATCTCCTAGAGGGACAAATATTTGCCAAATGATTAATACCTCCACAACAAAAACAAACCCTCCCATGCGGGCTGAATCTTCTATTGTCAGAAGCAATCAACCCCAGCTGCATGGGCTCCTGCTCAGAAGGGGCTGACAGCGACTGAGACCCCTGCGCAGAGAATGGGACCGCTGCACAGTCCTGGGACCGAGTATGACAGGAAGGAGAGATCTCTCCTCTCTCTCTAAGACGCCTGTCAATACGAACGGCCTGAGACATAGCAGAGTCCAAAGAAATAGGCCTTTCATGAAAGGCAAATGCATCTTTCAATCCCTCTGAAAGACCATGGCAAAATTGACTTCGGAGTGCAGCATCATTCCAACCAGTATCAGCTGCCCAACTCCGAAATTCTGAGCAGTATATTTCTGCGGATTGTTTACCCTGGCATAGGAGACGTAGTCTAGACTCCGCCAGAGCAATACGATCCGGATCATCATATATCTGACCCAGGGCTAAAAAGAATTCATCCACTGAATGGAGGGGCCGTGCCCCCTCCGGCAGCGAAAAGGCCCAGGACTGAGCGTTACCCCTGAGCAGCGATATAATGATCCCCACCCTCCGTTCCTCATCACCAGAAGAATGGGGAAGAAGGTGAAAATGGAGTTTGCAAGCCTCTCTAAAACGCACAAAATTCTCACTACCCCCGGAGAACGTATCCGGGAGCGAGATCTTAGGCTCAGAACAAACTCCATGAACGCCAGCTGAACCGGTCACTTGAAGCTGAGAAAAAGTCCTGCGGAGATCAGCTACCTCCAATGAAAGACCCTGAAGGCGTTCAGCCAAAAGTGAAACCGGATCCATGCTTGAGACGGTTATGGCGGCTTATAATGTCACGGACGGTGTACAGGAAACAAGGCAAAACAACATGCATAAATGACTCGCTGGATCCAGAAGCTAAGGAACAAAAGGGGGACCCCTGTAGAAGACCTGGGACTTTCCCTGGCTGCTCAGCCTATGCATAGATCCGAATGGTGGAGGTATGCATATCCACGTACCTTGACTATATAATCCCTGAGCACCCTGCAATAGTGAGGGGACACGACCACCGGCTCCCTACACCAGACACGGAGGGAGTCAGGGTCACCTGGGATCCAGCAAACAGGAAATAACAGATAACAGTATAACACTTAACTTTGTAGAGGAGAGGAGAACCAGATGGGCATGCACACATACTCCAGGAAGAAATATAAGCCGCCCAGAAAAGCATTCTGGGGAAGAATTTAAAGGGAAACAATTAGTCCAACACATAACAGCTGAGAGAGGCTAATGAGAGGAGGAGCTGAATACCACAACACAGAACTCAAGGAGGAGGTTCTGAAAGGCCTCTGTCAGAGCTTCTCAGCTGTCTGGTTGTGACACAAGGCTTCTATAGCTGTCGTAACTCTTCACAACAGAATCCGGTAAGCGCAGTACGCACCATTTCCTATTATTTTTAGTCCAGACGTACTGCACATGAGGGACTGTTTTTTTGCCTTTTTTTTGTTTCTGTATATCAATATGATTGTGGTGATACCAAACCTATATAGTTTTTATATTGTGTAATTTACTTGAAAAAAATCGCCATATTCTGACAGCCATAAGTTTTTAATATTTCAGTCTACATACAGTCAGGTCCATAAATATTGGGACATCGACACAATTCTAATTTTTTGGGCTCTATACACCACCACAATGGATTTGAAATGAAACAAATAAGATGTGCTTTAACTGTAGACTCTTAGCTTTAATTTGATGGTATTTACATCCAAATCAGGTGAACGGTGTAGGAATTACAACAGTTTGCATATATGCCTCCCACTTGTTAAGGGACCAAAAGTAATGGGACAATTGGCTTCTCAGCTGTTCCATAGTCAGGTGTGTGTAAAAGGTCCAAAGTTTATTTCAAGTATGCTATTTGCATTTGGAATCTGTTGCTGTCAACTCTCAAGATGAGATCCAAAGAGCTGTCACTATCAGTGAAGCAAGCCATCATTAGGCTGAAAAAATAAAACAAACCCATCAAAAAGATAGCAAAAACATTAGGCGTGGCCAAAACAACTGTTTGAAATATTCTTTAAAAAAAAGGAACTCACTGGTGAGCTCAGCAACACCAAAAGACCCGGAAGACCACAGAAAACAACTGTGGTGGATGACCAAAGAATTCTTTCCCTGGTGATGAAAACAGAACAGTTGGCCAGATCAAGAACACTCTCAAGGAAGCAGGTGTATGTGTGTCAAAGTCAACAATCAAGAGAAGACTTCACCAGAGTGAATACAGAGGGTTCACCCCAAGATGTAAACCATTGGTGAGCCTTAAAAACAGGAAGGTTAGATTAAAGTTTGCCAAACGACATCGAAAAAAGCCTTCACAGTTCTGGAACAACAACTTATGGACAGATGAGACCAAAATCAACTTGTACCAGAGTGAGGGGAAGAGAAGAGAGTGGAGAAGGAAAGGAACTGTTGATGATCCTAAGCATACCACCTCATCAGTGAAGCATGGTGCTGGTAGTGTCTTGGCGTGGACATGTATGGCTGCCAATGGAACTGGTTCTCTTGTATTTATTGATGATGTTACTGCTGACAGAAGCAGCAGGATGAATTCTGAAGTGTTTCAGGCAATATTATCTGCTCATATTCAGCCAAATGCTTCAGAACTCATTGGACGGCGCTTCACAGTGCAGATGGACAATGACCCAAAGCATACTGTAAAAGCAACCAAGGAGATTTTTAAGGGAAAGAAGTGGAATGTTATGCAACGGCCAAGTCAATCACCTGACCTGAATCCGATTGAGCATGCATTTCACTTGCTGAAGACAAAACTGAATGGAAAATGCCCCAAGAACAAGCAGGAACTGAATACAGTTGCAGTAGAGGAGTGGCAGAGCATCACCAAGGATGAAACCCAGTGTCTGGTGATGTCTATGGGTTCCAGACTTCAGGCTGTAATTGACTGCAAAGGATTTGCAATCAAGTATTAAAAAGTGAAAGTTTAATTTATGATTATTATTCTGTACCATTAACAAGTGGGAGGCACATATGCAAACTGTTGTAACTCCTACACTGTTCACCTGATTTGGATGTTAATATCCTCAAATTAAAGCTGACAGTCTGCAGTTAAGGCACATCTTGTTCGTTTTTCATTTCAAATCCATTGTGGTGGTGTATAGAGCCAAACATTTTTGAATTGTGTTGATGTACCAACATTTATTGACCTGACTGTAGCTGTATGGGGCTTGGTACCATTTTTGTGGTATGTACAACTTTTTGATCACTGTTATTCAAAAATGGCTAATTGCGTGTTTTTCATTTTTTTCCGTTATGGCATTTACCACACTTTTTTTTATATATATATTTTAATAGTTCAGACATTTTCAGATGCGGCGATACCTAATATGTTTATTTTTCTATTGTTGGGTGGTATCAACTTTTAATATTTTGGCGTTTTTAATTTTTTTTTTACGTTTTTACTTTTTATTTATTAGCCCCTTTAGATCCCTTGTCCTATTCACCCTAATAGAGATCTATTAGGTTGAATAGGACTTTTACACTGTCCATGCTGAGCTATGCCTCAGCAGCATCCAGACTGCCATGGTAACTGATTGCTGCCATGGTAACCCATTGTGGAGGCTCCAATTGGAATCATTTTGGAATGCTTTTACTTATCCAAGTGATTCTGAGATAGTTTTCTCATGACATATCATACTTCATGTCAGGGCTAAATTTGAGTCAATATGTTTCACCGCTATTTTCTAAATTAAAATTTCTCTGCTTTTAAGACAGATAGTGATACCTCATAAAATAGTTATTAATTAACATTAACAAATGTCTACTTTATGTTGGCATCATTTTGTAAATCTCATTAAAAAAATTTAAGACATGAGAGTGCTTAGAATTTTAGAAGCAATTTTTAAAATGTATTTCCAAAACCCACTTTTTAAAAGACAAATTCAGTTATGAAGTCAGTTTGTAGGGCTGACATAGTAGAAACCACAAATAAATTACCCATTGTAGAAACTGCACCCCTCAAGTTACTAAAAATGTATTTTACTAAATATGTTAACCCTTTACATGTTTCACAAGAATTAAAGGAAATTGGAGGTGAAATTTCAACATTTCAATTTATTTTGCAAATTTTCTATTGTAATCCATTTTTTCCTATGAGGTAGCAATGGTTAACAGCATTTCAGTATTAACTACCCTGATTCTGTGGTTTATAGAAACACCCCATATATGGTCGTAAACTGATGTATGGGCACACTGCAGGGCCCAAAAGAGAATAAACGCCATATGGTTTTTGGAGGGCAGACTTTGCTGGAAAGGTTTTTGGGCACCATATCACATTTAAAGAGACCCTAAGGTACTCCTACAGTGGAAACCCCCTTGAAATTATTAAAGGGTGTACTGACCGTACCATCTGAGACTCACCATGCCCTTAAAAATATTAGGCAGGTTCTACTGGGTATTCAATTGCTATAAATGTGGATGTAAACTGCTATTTGAGTACACTGCAGGGTTTAGAACAGAAAAACTACCTCTTGGCTTTTGCAGCTCAGATTTTGATGGATTGGTTTATGGGCAACATATTGCTATTGAATAGTCTCTGGAGTAGTATCCTCTTCACAATACTTCTTTCATCTTTAGGTGATATTTGCATGCTAAAAAATTGTAAAGTGGTGATCTTCTTTGTATGCAAATATCACCTAAAGATAAGAGAAGTATTGTGGAAAGGATATTGGATAGATAACCATTGCAAATCATTGAGATATTATAGATATCTGAGAGCTGGTGAGCGATATATACAAGGGAGTTTGCACAGAGGTAGCAGAAACCCAGTGGTTGATACACCTAGTTCTTAGTACTGGCCGATCTCACATGGACGGACGTCAAAGACACGTGCCAGTGAGTACTCTGTTAGCAGGACGCTGCTAACACGTGCTGATCAACTCTTCTACAATAAAGACGCACTGGGAAAGCCAGCTATAAAGGTAACTGATTGATACATATTTACAAAATTGTTACCTGATTGAACGAGTCCAGATTCATTATATAAGTTACAATGTAAATAAGATCTGCCCCATTGTGTAACAATAAGCTCCATTATTTGAGACATTATCAAATATAAGATCATAAACCAGGATCCTCCCGGTGGTACCTTTGAAACGAACCCAAGTTTGGTACAAAGGTTTTTTACAGTAGAAATTTATTTATGAAGTTATTACCCAAAGTCTCGAAAGACTTCGGGAAGTAATAACTTCGGCTCATCTGAGCCAATACATTCTAACACTCTACGGAGCGAAAGTTTTATGCAAATCCACTTCAGCTGAAGCATCCAAAGTCGATTCACTCATCCCTAATTATGAGCCATTAAGCCTGTCTGGCTGAAGTGGAAAAGCTGTGTCATCAGAATGGCATTATGCTGTTGGATTTAACTTCAACAGCCATGACTATAGCCCACAAATCCTATAAGGGCCAATACACTGAAATGGCGGCTGAGGGAAATAAAAGGGTAGCTGCCCCTATCATCAGTTGCTAATCTACAGGACGACAGCCTAGGGACTGCGGTTCCAGCTGGTGGACTTCAGAACTGCTCTTGTTCCCAACCTTTTGGAGTCCAGGTTGGAACGATCGGGTCACCTGGCCACATGTCTCGCTGTGCACAGCCAGCTCCCTAAGCTTGCCGCTACCTCCTCTCAGTGGGTGCCCGCTCAAAGCGCGGTGCTACTGGCTGGGGTAGTTGGTCCTGTGTCTCCCCGAAGTCGCGGAGGTTTATACCTGGTGAGCCAGTAGAAGGGTGAATCGCTGTCACCTGTGCCATCCTGTGTCCTTGCTGGGACTATACTATATGCTGCTGACTGTTGGTTATTGAATAAAGTCTTCAGGGAGTGTTATACCATCACCTTGTGTTGTCTGAGTAGTGTTCCATCCACGGGAAAGGAGCAAGCATACAGCTTGCCATTCTGCCCAGTGTGCCCGAGAACCAAGTGCTTTTTCGGGTCTGTCCCTCACTGAGATGATTGGTCATCATGACCAGTGTTGTCATCAGCAGCAGCAGCCTTGTCCTCCATTACCACTGACTCTACCTTGAGTGGCAGCATCTCATCCTCATCCTCCACTTCTCTGCCTCCTGGACATGGCCAGCACCCTCTATAAGCCACTGTACTTTTTGAAAAAGCATTGCACAACTAAATTTATCATGTGCTTCATGCAGTGAGGCCATGATGTTCCTGCAATTGTCGCTGACCAGTTTGCCTAGTTGGAGTTGGCAGGCAGACAGCCAGTAGGATGTTTGTTGCTTGATGCACTTAAGCAATTGATTGTGGCTACTGTCACCTAGCCTGATCAGCTTTAAAACAGCATAGCAATGTTTCACTTCAAGGAGTGGGAGCAACATTCTGCCCTGATTGTGTTGGGGGCCGAATTAGACTGTGGAGGTATCAATAGGTGTGCTGTTTCTTTCAAATTTAATTAATGCACTGTATTATTATATCTCCTTTTACTATGTTGTTTCTACGTATTGTTTCTCTGCTGCCATCTGCTGGCCGGAATTTGTATGTTGCACGCCTTGTTCCTTATCTATAAAGTTTTTCTCTGCTGGGCGTGGTTTTAGCAGCCTTGGTCTTGTCACTTCCTGTAGCCATTTTTCAGTGCTGCACTCCTTGTGACTAGAGACTCACACCTTGGCTTGTGAAGGCATCAGTTTTTGACCAGCAGTTGCCTCAGCAGTTAGCCTCAGGAAAGACATCCACATCACAGCATTCCTGTACTGCATCACTGTACTGCATCACTGTATGTTGCTGCTCTGGATCAAATAAACCCACGTTTGATTGCATCCTCATGTCTACGTCTGGGTCCATCTAACCTGAGCATCTGCCGGTCCGGTCTGCTCCACTGCTTGGATACGAAGGTAGGACAGTCACAAGGTCATCATCAGTTACACCTTCATTCGCCTTCATGTGGGGACAGAACAGTCAAAAACTGCCTTAAAGCCTTATACCCCAGTAAATACCCGTCTCAAAGTCCAATGCCCGGCTACAGGTTCCCTCAGAGCCCAGTGCCACACTCAGGAACCTCCCCTGCAACAGGCCCACTCGCAGCAAATCTGCCCGGCAACAGTGCACGTCCCATAAGCCTAAGGGGAAGCACGGGGTGTCCGCAGTAGATATACTCTTGCCTGGAAGTCCTCCACTACTCGCCAAGCCACTTTCTACATCCTATATTAACCCTTGCTCGCAGGATATAAGAACTGTTCACGCACGCGGGGCCTCCCTCAAACCAAAACCCCGCAATTCACTCAAAACACTTTAGGAACCTTATCGGGGTGCCTCATCTGAGCCGCACGGCAATTTTCAGCCCCCAATTCGAAAGTTCATTTTCTTAAAGAGACAGCGCACCTTAAATCAAAATGGCCGAAAAGGACCTCGTACAGTTCCCCAGTGATGAAACAAAGGAAATGCAACCTGATACTGATCATTATGAAGAGCTGGAGGTAGAATCCACACTTCCAGCAGACCAAGTCACGCGACCAAGGCGCTCTCTCAAACCAACTATAAAGATCACGGAAAATTATCACACCAGGAAAGATGAGCTATGTGACAACCTGGAAGAGCTATGGGAACGAGTTTTCTCCCTCATATCAGGAATTAAGTCCTCCTCAGGCGATGCCACCAGTTTAAAAGTTGCCGTCGGGCGGCTGAACTCAGCCCATGAAAGATACAAGAGACTGTCCACAAGGTATATAACCTTTCTAAAAGACTCTAATATTGAAGAAGCCCCATCAGAATTGTGCAAGGCAGAATCAATAGACAGACAAAGAGACGCCATGGTGCTGGACGCTAAAGATAAAGTGGAACTCCGCATCTCTCATTTGCAAGAAACTAGATCACACAGATCGCATTCATCCAAACATTCCTCGCGGTCCTACAGATCATCATGCTCTAGAAGCTCCGCCCTGAGCAACAGATTACTAGAGGCCCGGATAAATGCAGAGCTATCCAAAGTGAGGCGTTCCTTCACCGAAAAAGAAGTCCTTGCGAGAACAGAAGCTCAGATGGCGGCGGCCAAGAGGGCAGAAGCGGAGGCAGAAGCCAAGAGGGCAGAAGCGGAGGCAGAAGCCAAGAGGGCAGAAGCGGAGGCAGAAGCCAAGAGGGCAGAAGCAGAGGCAGAAGCCAAGAGGGCAGAAGCGGAGGCAGAAGCCAAGAGGGCAGAAGCAGAAGCAGAGGCTCGAATAAAGATCCTTGAATCAGAGAGGGAAGAGGAAATTGCATTAGCAAAAGTAAGACTACTTGAGCAAGCATTGAGCCAAGGCTTTGATTCTGTCTGCTTACCACCAGAGGAGATAGACGATCCAGTTGATCGCACCAGCGACTATGTACTGAAACAGTTATCTGCACCGCCCCCAGTGTGCAGTACTGTCCAAGCAAACACTGAAACCTCCAAGTCAGCTCTACCTGCAGTGCCAGCGATACCCACAGCACCCGAGCAACTCAATAACAGTTGCCCAGGTGCGCCCTCTCAAGGGCAGTTATTACAGCAAGATGGCTACCAGGTGTTTCCTGGCCTACCTCCACAGCTCAAGCGGCAGTCATCAGAATCTACAGAGGCTAGACCACAGCTCAACCCTGCAGCAACATCATTCTACCCGGAAGCATCTCACCCTTTCACGCCACACAGCCTAAACGCCCCAGGGGCATCACAGGTTGTCATGGCAACAAGCAGTGAGAGATCAGATATGTCTGAGTTTGCCAGGTTTATGGTGAGCAGAGAGCTAATTAACACCAGTCTCTCAAAATTTGATGACCGTGCGGAGAGCTACAGAGCCTGGAAAGCAACCTTCAAAGCTGCCATCGCCAACCTCAACCTAACTGCAGAGCAGGAGCTCAACCTCTTGATCAACTGGCTGGGCCCAGGCTCCACGAATCGCATCAAGAGCCTTAGAACTGTCTATGTGGGACAAGCAGAAGCAGGTCTCGCTGCAGCCTGGCAAAGACTCGAACGCACCTTTGGCAGTGCAGAAGCAATAGAGAAGGCACTATTCAGGAGACTGCAGAACGTTCCCAAGATCAGTCTTAAGGATGTCCACAAGCTTCAGGATTTAAGTGATTTGCTCATGGAACTGGAGCTCGCCAAAAGAGATCCTCGTCTGTCCGGGCTGTGCTACCTGGATACTGCCCATGGGGTGAACCCAATTGTCGTGAAGCTACCATACAGCCTGCAAGAGAAGTGGGCGGCATCAGTCTCAAGGTACAAAAGAGTGCATGACGTCACCTTTCCCCCATTTATTCATTTCTGTAGGTTCATCGATGAACAGTCCCAGATGAGGAATGACCCCAGCCTCGACTTCCTGGAGTTTAATACTACAGCTTCAGTGACACCATTATCAAGGTATGAAAGTATTGTGCATAAACACAGAGACTTTAAGAGCAGCGTGAATGTTAGAAAGACTAACCTACCATCATCTGCAGTACCCAATGGTAAACAGTACACTACCTCATCAGGAGACAAGGCCTTCAATCGTGAATGCCCCATCCATAAAAAACCACACTCACTGAACAAATGCAGAGGATTTAGATCCAAAACCATACAGGAGCGCAAGAAAGTCCTCACCGAGCTTGGGGTATGTTTCAGGTGCTGCGCTTCATTGGAGCACATGGCAAAGGACTGTAAATCCATTATCAAGTGTGAGGAGTGTCATAGTGAAAGACACGCCTCAGCTATGCACCCAACTCCACTCACAAGGGATTCACCGGCTGCTGTCACCACCAGTCCCGCTCCAAGTCACGGCGGGGAGCCCCAAAATAACGCCAACACAGCCACTGCTGTTTCCTGCTCATGCTTGGACGTATGTGAGGAGGGCCAGAGTGAGAAATATTGTGCCCGCATATGCCTAATCAAGGTCTACCCGGAGGGGCTACCAGAAAAGGCAGTAAAAATGTATGCCATCATTGACGACCAAAGTAACCGCTCCCTAGCAGGACCTAAATTCTTTGAAGCCTTTGGAATAAAGGGACCGTCAGAACCCTACATCTTAAACACCTGCTCGGGTCGCATAGAGACTAGCGGCAGGAGGGCACAAGGATTCATTGCTTGTTCCGTCAGTGGGAATACAGAAATACCTCTACCGACGCTGATCGAATGTGATCAAATACCCAACCATAGGAATGAAATTCCTACCCCGGAAGCTGCATTTCACCATCCACACCTAAGGCACCTAGCCAACATTATCCCACCTATGGACAACAACGCCGAGATTCTACTCCTGCTTGGCAGAGACAATCTAAGGGTACACAAGGTGTGTCAACAGTGTAATGGTCCCGACTATGCACCATACGCCCAGAGACTGGACCTGGGATGGGTAGTCATAGGAAATGTATGCTTGGATCCACCAAGAATCCACTCTTTCAAAACGTACGTGCGTGGAGATGGACGCACAACTTGCATTAAGCCTTGCCCTCATCACTACGAGGTGAAAGAGAAGCCTCCAGACCTCATACAACCACCTGACGACATTCCTCCCTTCTTTGCCGACAACTTGGGAAGATTAATCTTTCACACAAGCAAGGATGATGATAAAGTAGCTTTGTCAGTAGAAGACAGAGAATTTATCAAGATAATGGACAATGAGTTCCTTAAAGACGAAACCAATCACTGGGTTTCTCCATTACCCTTCCGAGCTACCAGGGTGAGACTCCCGAACAATAGGGAACAAGCTCTGTCTAGATTTAACTCTCTTCAGCGTACCATGAACAGTAAGCCTGAGATGAGAGAACACATCGTTGCCTTTATCGACAAAATATTCCGCAACAACCATGCAGAACCAGCTCCGCCCTTAGGGAAGAACGACGAGTGCTGGTACTTACCTTCATTTGGAGTGTATCACCCACGGAAACCTAATCAAATTAGGGTTGTTTTCGACTCAAGCGCCAAACATCAAGGTGTATCTCTTAATGATGTCCTTCTCACAGGTCCTAATCTGACGAATAACCTAGTTGGAGTGCTGATGAGGTTCAGAAAGGAGCTTGTTGCCATCACCGCCGACATTGAACAGATGTTCCACTGTTTCGTAGTCAGAGAGGACCACCGGAATTTCCTCAGGTTTCTGTGGTACAAGAATAATGACACCAACGCAGAGATGGCAGAATATCGAATGAGGGTACACGTATTTGGAAACAGCCCTTCACCTGCCGTGGCAACTTACGGCCTTCGGCGCACTGCATTAGAGGGAGAATCCGAGTACGGTAAAGACGCCAGAGACTTTGTAGAAAAGGACTTCTACGTAGACGATGGACTGAAATCACTACCGACTGAAGAAGCGGCCATCGATCTGCTCAAAAGGACTCAAAGTATGTTGTACCAAGCCAAACTTAGACTACACAAAATTGCCTCAAATAGCCTGGCCGTTATGAGGGCCTTCGAATCAGGCGATCATGCACCAGGATTCAAGGACATTAACTTGGGACTGGACAGTCCACCTGTGCAGAGGAGCTTGGGCCTCAGATGGGATCTCTCGGCTGACTCCTTCGGTTTTCAGATAAGTTGCGCAGACAAGCAATTTACAAAACGAGGAGTCCTATCAGTGGTAAACAGCCTATTTGATCCGCTGGGATTTGTAGCACCCATCACTATACAAGGTAAATCTCTACTGAGACAGTTCTCTGAAACAGTCAAGGATTGGGATACCCCACTTCCCTCCGAGAAAGAGCAAAAATGGGAAGCCTGGAAGCGATCCTTGTGTGCCTTGGATGAGATCCACATCCCGAGATGCTATGTTAAAACCTCACTTTCCTCTAGCATAAAGAAAGAACTCCATGTGTTCTCAGACGCCTCCACGGAGGCCATCGCAGCGGTTGCCTATCTGAAGGTGACAGAACCCAACAACCAAAATCATGTTGGATTCGTCTTTGGTAAGGCTAAGTTAGCCCCTAAGCCCGATCATACTATTCTGTCATGGTCTTACCTCCTTGCTGTTCCCTTCGTTTGACATGTGCTGGCGGCCATCTTGGTTTCTGGGTTTTCTTGTAGCCTCCCACCCTGCGGCTCCTCCTTCCCACTGGGAGGAGCTGGATGCCCAGCTCATATATATAGGAGGTCTGTGGCTTCAGTTCCTTGCTTGGTCCTCCTGTGTTCACATGCTTCCAAGACTGCTGCTGCTTCTGGTTCCTGATCCTGGCCTCGTCTGACTACCCCGTTGGTTCCTGATTCCGGCTTCGTCTGACTACCCCGTTGGTTCCTGATTCCGGCTTCGTCTGACTACCCCGTTGGTTCCTGATTCCGGCTTCGTCTGACTACCCCGTTGGTTCCTGTTCCTGGCTTCGTCTGACTACCCTTCTGGTTCCTGACCTCTGTCTCCGCAAGACCCTGCTTCGGTTTAGCCATCCGTTCGGACTTTGCTTACGGCTTGCTCTTCAATAAAACCTTTTTATTTTCCACTTATCTCTTGTTGTACGTCTGGTTCATGGTTCCATGACATTAGGACCAAGCCATGAATTCTGACGGTACAGGGCCACCCTCGCTACCTACGCTGGTTGCCAGACTTGATCAGCAGGATCACCTGTTGGGTCGGTTCGCTGTGGCGTTGCAAACCCTGCTTGAACGCACGGCTCATTTAGCTTCCGTTGCCGATGGGTCGGTTGTCGCTCCTGGGCCCGCTCCTACTGCCGCTCCGGTTGTTGCGCCAGAGTCTACCCTGACACCTGTTGCTGCGCCTGTGGTGTTTCAGGGTATGACCGGTTCTGCCCCCCTTCCACAGCGCTTTGGGGGAGAGCCAACTCAGTGCCGAGGTTTCCTTAACCAGGTGGGCATTTACTTCGAGTTGCTGCCACATGCCTTTCCTACTGAGAGATCAAGGGTGGGCTTCTTGATCTCGCTGCTCTCGGACAAGGCCTTGGCCTGGGCCAGCCCTTTATGGGAGAACAACAATCCGGTGGTTGCCGAGTTTTCCGGTTTTGTTGCTTCTCTTCGGAAGGTATTCGATGTGCCGGCTCGTGCTGCCTCTGCTGCGAAGCTCCTTATGTCCATCAGACAGGGTTCACGATCCGTAGCTGAATACGCCATTGAGTTTCGTACCCTGGCAGCAGAGGTGGGCTGGAATAATGAGGCTCTGGTCGCTGCTTTCTCTCATGGTCTCTCGGATGCCTTGAAGGATGAGGTTGCAGCTAAGGACCTACCAGTGGAGCTCGAGTCTCTTATTTCTTTCCTGATTTTGATTGACACCAGACTCAGGGAGAGACCTTCCTTTAAGGAGAGCCTGCGGAGGTCTCCTAACAGATTGGCGCCTACGTTTGCTGTCCCACCCGTGCCTCCCTCTCCTCCCACGCCTCCTGGGGATGACTTGTCTGGGGGTGAACCCATGCAGCGGGGGTTTGCTCGCCTGTCTGAGGGGGAGAGGGTACTCCGGAGACGCGAGGGCCGATGCATGTACTGTGGTCTCGGTGGGCATTTTCGGTTGGCATGTCCGAACCGTCCGGGAGAACGCTCGCACCTGAGGTCCTGTCGGGGGCAGATCTTGGGTGGAGTCTCCTCGTCCCCGGTTTCCCGTGTTGACAAACCACTGATCACGGTTGTCCTCTCCTGGGTCGGGGGCTCGGTGACGACCCAGGCGTTGGTGGACTCTGGTGCTGGTGGTTTGTTCATTGATAGAGTGTTCGTTGCCGCCAATTCCATTCCTCTGCAGCCTCGAGGTTCCCCACTGGCTCTTGAGGCGATAGACGGCAGACCCCTTCTGCCGCCACACGTGACTCATGAGACCCTTCCAGTGGGGATAGCCATTGGTGCCGTTCACAGAGAGTCGGTCTGTCTCCAGGTTATTTCGTCTCCACACTACTCGGTGGTCTTGGGGTACCCCTGGCTCCAGAAGCATAATCCGACTTTCGATTGGAGATCGGTCGAGATCCTCTCGTGGTCACCGCAGTGTGGGGCTAGTTGCATCCATGGGCCTGTCAAGTTGCTGTGTACTTCCTCGGACTCTCTGTTGCCTCCTGAATACGAAGAGTACCGGGATGTATTCGATAAGGTGCGCGCGGTTGCCCTACCTCCGCACCGCCCATACGATTGTGCCATAGAGTTACAATCCGGTGCCGTTCCTCCTCGTGGCAAAGTCTATCCACTGTCGGTAGCGGAGAATGAGGCCATGGAGGAGTACGTGAGGGAGGCGCTTTCACGCGGACACATTCGCAAATCGTCGTCCCCGGCAGGGGCTGGATTTTTCTTTGTGAAAAAGAAGGGCGGCGAGTTGAGGCCTTGCATCGATTACAGGGGTCTCAATCGCATCACGATCAAGAACGCTTACCCGATACCCTTGATTTCCGAGCTGTTCGATTGCCTCAAAGGGGCCACGGTCTTTACCAAACTCGACCTGAGGGCGGCATATAACCTGGTAAGGATCAAGGCGGGCGATGAGTGGAAGACCGCGTTTAACACCAGGACCGGTCATTATGAATCCTTGGTTATGCCCTTTGGGTTGTGCAATGCGCCCGCAGTCTTCCAGGAATTCATCAACGATGTTTTCCGTGACCTGTTGCAGCAGTGTGTGGTGGTCTATTTGGATGACATCTTGGTATATTCTGCATCCATGGAGGCCCACATTCTGGATGTCAGACGAGTGTTGCAACGCTTACGAGAGAACAAGCTGTTCGGTAAGCTTGAGAAATGCGAATTTCACCGATCCCAGGTAACCTTCTTAGGTTACATCATTTCCGCTGAGGGGTTCTCCATGGATCCTGAGAAGGTTTCGGCTGTCTTACAGTGGCCCCAGCCCAGTGGGCTTCGTGCCCTGCAGCGCTTTTTGGGCTTCGCCAATTATTATCGGAAGTTCATCAGGGACTTTTCCATGCTAGCCAAGCCTCTCACGGATCTGACCAGGAAGGGCAGTAATCCTCAGGTCTGGCCGCTCGAGGCCATCCGAGCTTTTGAGGCTCTAAAGTCCGCCTTTGTGTCGGCTCCGATTCTGTCGCATCCCAACCCTGGGTTGCCTTTTGTCCTCGAGGTGGACGCGTCTGAGACGGGAGTAGGCGCCCTCCTGTCTCAGCGTAGAACACCAGAGGGTCCTCTGCTTCCTTGTGGGTTTTACTCCCGGAAACTGTCTTCCGCGGAGTGCAACTATCAGATTGGTGACAGGGAGTTATTGGCCATCGTGCAGGCCCTTAAAGAATGGAGGCACTTGCTCGAGGGCTCGGTGGTTCCGGTTCTCATCCTGACGGACCACAAGAATCTGACCTACCTCTCTGAGGCCAAGAGATTGACACCACGTCAGGCCAGATGGGCTCTGTTCTTGTCACGTTTTAATTACGTGGTCTCCTACCTACCCGGCTCCAAGAACATCAGAGCGGATGCCTTATCACGGCAGTACTCCGAGCTGTCCGGGGAGGAGTCGATTCCGACTACGGTCATACCCCCGAATCAGATCCTGGCCGCTATTCGCACCAGCCTGACTTCTCCTCTGGGTGAGCAGATTTTGGCGGCTCAATCTGGTGCTCCCTCTGGGAGACCCAACGGCAGATGTTTTGTGCCTGAGGAGTTGCGCACTCGGTTGTTGCGAACCTACCATAACTCCAAGGCCGCGGGGCACCCTGGAAAGAATCAGCTGTCCTGGGCGGTTTCACGTCTGTTCTGGTGGCCTTCTCTACGTTCCGACATCGCCGCATATGTAGCGGCATGCTCCGTTTGTGCCCAGAGTAAGTCCCCTCGGCACCTTCCGTTGGGCCTTTTGCAACCCATAGCCACCGGGGAGCGTCCATGGTCACACCTGGGGATGGATTTCATTGTGGACCTCCCTGCATCCCGAGGCCATACGGTCATTCTCATGATTGTGGATCGGTTTTCCAAAATGTGCCACTGTGTTCCTCTCAAGAAGTTACCCTCTGCACAAGAGTTGGCCTCGATTTTTGCCAGGGAGGTCTTCCGGTTGCACGGTTTGCCCAAGGAGATTGTGTCGGATCGGGGGAGTCAGTTTGTGTCCAGGTTCTGGCGCGCCTTTTGCTCCCAGTTGGGGATTCATCTCTCTTTCTCCTCGGCCTACCACCCTCAGTCCAATGGGGCCGCAGAACGATCCAATCAGGCCTTGGAGCAATTCCTTCGTTGCTATGTCTCCGATCACCAAGACAATTGGGTTGACCTCCTGCCTTGGGCTGAGTTTGCCAGGAACATGGCAGTGAACTCTTCCTCTGGGACGTCTCCCTTCATGGCCAATTATGGGTTCCAACCTGCCGTGTTACCGGAGGTATTCTCTCCCCAGGATATTCCGGCTGTGGAGGATCACCTTTCCATCCTACGTGCTTCTTGGGTACAGATCCAGAGGTCCCTTGAGGTCTCTGCGCAGCGCCAGAAACTCCAGGCTGATCGCAGACGAGCGCCCGCTCCTTCCTACCAGGTCGGAGACCGCGTATGGTTGTCCACCCGCAACCTCAACCTTCGAGTGCCCACTCCCAAGCTGGCGCCTCGCTTTGTTGGTCCCTTCCGAGTGCTTCGCAGGGTAAACCCGGTAGCCTATGCCCTTGCGCTTCCTCCTGGCATGCGGATCTCCAACGTGTTTCATGTCTCCCTGTTGAAGCCACTGGTGTGTAATCGTTTCACTTCCTCGATTCCTCGGCCTCGTCCGGTCCAAGTGGGCAATCGTGAGGAGTATGAGGTGAGCAATATCCTGGACTCACGCCTGGTCCGTGGCCGGGTGCAGTTTTTGGTCCATTGGCGTGGTTATGGTCCAGAGGAGCGTTCCTGGGTTCCCTCCGCAGATGTCCATGCTCCTGCTTTGCTCCGAGCCTTCCACGCACGCTTCCCTCAGAAACCGTTCCTTACTCCGCGGAGGAGGGGCCCTTGAGGGGGAGGTACTGTCATGGTCTTACCTCCTTGCTGTTCCCTTCGTTTGACATGTGCTGGCGGCCATCTTGGTTTCTGGGTTTTCTTGTAGCCTCCCACCCTGCGGCTCCTCCTTCCCACTGGGAGGAGCTGGATGCCCAGCTCATATATATAGGAGGTCTGTGGCTTCAGTTCCTTGCTTGGTCCTCCTGTGTTCACATGCTTCCAAGACTGCTGCTGCTTCTGGTTCCTGATCCTGGCCTCGTCTGACTACCCCGTTGGTTCCTGATTCCGGCTTCGTCTGACTACCCCGTTGGTTCCTGATTCCGGCTTCGTCTGACTACCCCGTTGGTTCCTGATTCCGGCTTCGTCTGACTACCCCGTTGGTTCCTGTTCCTGGCTTCGTCTGACTACCCTTCTGGTTCCTGACCTCTGTCTCCGCAAGACCCTGCTTCGGTTTAGCCATCCGTTCGGACTTTGCTTACGGCTTGCTCTTCAATAAAACCTTTTTATTTTCCACTTATCTCTTGTTGTACGTCTGGTTCATGGTTCCATGACATATTCCCAGACTGGAACTTTGTGGGACTGTGTTGGCAGTGGAGATTGCTGATTTCATACAACAAGAACTGGGTGTCGACATAGCTGAAGTCCAGTATTACACCGACAGTAAGGTCGTTTTGGGTTACATCCACAATCGGACCAAGCGATTTTATGTGTACGTTAGTAACCGCATAGAGAGAATCAGGAGATCCTCCAAACCTGAACAATGGCACTACGTACCATCCGAACTTAATCCAGCAGATCACGCCACTAGGCCTATGTCTATAGGTTCCTTTACTAACTCTACTTGGCTTACAGGTCCAGAGTTTCTGCTTGGAGAGGCAGACGAATGTGTACAGGAAGCTTTCAGCATCCAGGATCCGGATAATGATCCAGAAATCCGCGCTGAAGTTAGTGCGTTAGTCACTGGAACAAAGCAAACCGCCAGCTTCGGTTGTCAGCGCTTCGAGCGTTTCTCCAGTTGGATGAGACTCGTCAGAACTATTGCAAGGTTAGTGCACATTGCAAGATGTTATCATAATACTCACCAAGATAAAGATTGTCATGGTTGGCATGCCTGCCATAAACCCTTCTCTGCTGAGAACATCTCTCATAGTGAGTACCTCATAATACGTCACGTCCAGCAGGAAAATTTCAACATAGAATGGAAGTGCTTGTACGACAAACAGCAGATTTCTTTAAAAAGTCCTCTCGCCAACTTAAATCCAGTTATCGACAATTTTGGCTTGCTGAGAGTTGGTGGTCGTTTGAATCAAGCCCACCTGGGAATTGCAGAACAAAATCCTCTCATCATTCCCAGCAAACATCATATCACCACCTTGCTAATCCGATACTACCACGAAAGGGCCGAACACCAAGGCAGGCAAATTACTGAGGGCAAATTACGGTCTGCAGGCCTTTGGATAATAGGTATGAAAAAACGTGTGGCCCAAGTACTGCATCAGTGTGTGCACTGTCGTAAAGCAAGAGGAAAACAACTACACCAACAAATGGCCGACTTGCCTGCAGATAGACTATGTACAGAGCCGCCTTTCACCTATGTTGGCCTAGATGTCTTTGGGCCATGGATGGTATCCGCACGCAGGACCCGCGGCGGTCACGCAAACAGTAAGCGTTGGGCTGTACTATTTACTTGCATGAGCGTGCGAGCAGTTCACATAGAGGTGATAGAATCTATGGACACATCCAGCCTTATTAATGCCTTAAGACGGTTCTTCGCAATCAGAGGACCAGTAAAACAATTGAGGTCTGACCAGGGAAGCAACTTCATCGGAGCCTGTAGAGAACTTAACATCGACACCAAGTCCATCCAAGATCAGTTGGCGGAAAAAGGTTGCACCTGGATTTTCAACCCTCCTCACAGTTCCCACATGGGGGGCTCCTGGGAGAGAATGATCGGCATCTCAAGCAACATCTTAAATTCTATGTTGATGGATGTAAACTCGTCTAGACTCACACATGAGACTCTAGTTACTCTTCTCGCTGAAGTTTCAGCCATTATCAATTCAAGACCCCTTGTGCCAGTGTCTATGGATCCTGAGACACCAGCCATATTGACTCCAGCTATTCTACTTACCCAAAAAACTGAGAGTACGCTTATTCCTAGTGGAGAATTCACTCATGCGAACATCTATCAAAAACACTGGAAACGTGTACAATATCTAGCAGATTACTTCTGGAACAGGTGGCGAAAGGAGTACCTCAGTGTTCTTCAAGGAAGAAGAAAATGGCAACACCACAAACCAAACTTGAAGGAAGGAGACCTTGTATTGATGAAAGAGCAACAAACCGAAAGGATTGACTGGCCTGTTGGGCTAATTTCAAAGGTTTTCCCTAGCAAGGATGGTAAGGTCCGGAAGGTGGAGTTGAAGATCTTCAGGAAAGGCGAGCTTAAAACGTTCTCAAGACCAATCAATGAACTCATCTTAATACTACCCATCGAGAACATCCCTGACGGGTGAACAGGACTGTATTTAGCTTCGCAGATCTTCTCCATTCCAAGTTGAAAACAGGACTATCTATGTTTTGCATTCTAACATGTTTTTTTTACAGGTTGTTTATATTTTATGGACATTCGTCATAGTGAAATCCCCAAAGTGAATTTCAGACGGGGAGTGTGCTGTTTCTTTCAAATTTAATTAATGCACTGTATTATTATATCTCCTTTTACTATGTTGTTTCTACGTATTGTTTCTCTGCTGCCATCTGCTGGCCGGAATTTGTATGCTGCACGCCTTGTTCCTTATCTATAAAGTTTTTCTCTGCTGGGCGTGGTTTTAGCAGCCTTGGTCTTGTCACTTCCTGTAGCCATTTTTCAGTGCTGCACTCCTTGTGACTAGAGACTCACACCTTGGCTTGTGAAGGCATCAGTTTTTGACCAGCAGTTGCCTCAGCAGTTAGCCTCAGGAAAGACATCCACATCACAGCATTCCTGTACTGCATCACTGTACTGCATCACTGTATGTTGCTGCTCTGGATCAAATAAACCCACGTTTGATTGCATCCTCATGTCTACGTCTGGTTCCATCTAACCTGAGCATCTGCCGGTCCGGTCTGCTCCACTGCTTGGATACGAAGGTAGGACAGTCACAAGGTCATCATCAGTTACACCTTCATTCGCCTTCATGTGGGGACAGAACAATAGGACCTGGCCTTATTGCCCCAGTGGGTCATAAAAGGAATATATTGTCCATGCCCATAACAGCTGCTCAAGGTCTCCATGATGGCATGCACATTGCCAGCCAGTGAGATTTGCAATTTTAAACAATTATAAAAAAAAATTAATGTTAATTTCTTAATCTAACCCCTTTGCCACAATGAAATTGCTCATTGCCCATGGCCCTTCATCTTCCCCCCTCTTGCTCCTACCTGGTGCTGCCTGAGGCGATCGCCTCAACTGGTGGTGTACCCCTGCTTGGCACCTATCTTTGTGTTTAAATACCCACATGTTATTTTAATCCTGTAGATCTTGCACCCAGCTGTGGTTATACAGGGGGCAGGGGCGTACACAGAAATCACTGGGCCCCATAGCAAGAGTCTGAATTGGGCCCCCAACCCCGCCCACTACCCACCCCTGGCCCATCCCACCTCCTGGCTCCTCCCTAGCCACACCCCCATTTGCCAATAAAAAAATGTATACATGTTCTACTGAAACCATTAGAAACCTTTAAGAAATAGGTGCTGAATTCAGGTGCTTATAGCGCTTTATAATCCATACTCTCTCTGTATGGGAGTAAGGATCTCAGCCATGTACAGCACACATCACTGCTCCTGCCTGTCTGCTTTGGTAAAGTCGGGCATAAATGGGCGATGTCAGGCTTTAGCAGAGTGGGCACAGGGTGCCATATGTATGCAAGCACAACTGAACGACTGCAGGGAAGGAGCCCGCATATATATCACTCCTCCTGCCTATGCCCACTGCGGTAAAGCCTGACACAGCTTTGTTACCAGTGCCATTTTTTCATCACTTCTCTCACCCCCAAAAATGTAATAAAATGTGATTTAAAAACTCACACACACTCCAAAAGGGTATCAATAAAAACTACAGTTCATCCCGCAAAAAATGAGCCCCCACACAGCTCAGTAGATCATATAACTATAAAAAAGTTATGGGGGTCAGAATATGGTGATGTAAAAAAGTAAATTTTTTTTAAATCAAAGTGTTAATGTATTTTTACACTATTTAGACATAAAAAATATCGTTGTAATCGTACTGACCCAGAGAATGAAGGGCACAGGTCAGTTTTGCCACAAAGGGAAAGCTGTAGGAACAAAACCCCTAAAAAGGTCGAAAAATTGTGGGGTTTTCCCCCACAAAAAAAAGTTATGACTCAAGGAAGATAGGGAAGGAAAAATAAAATGCAAAAATGAAAAAACCTCTGGTATCCTAAGGGTTAAAGGGGCTATCTAATCCCTATTATGCCACCCAAATTGCCCAGGCATCGCATACAGTTAATACTTATGCCCAATGGGGGGGCACAGACAATAGCAGGCTGCATCGGAAATGAGCCTCCCTAGCGTCACCCGCGATGCTAGGGAGGCTCGTTCCCATTGTGGCCTGCTATTGGCTGCTCCCCCCTATGTCGCTGGATGTATTAATCTGTGTGACGTGAGGGAGGCAGTGGCTGCTGTGTGGGCATCAGGAGCAATGCGGGTGCTGGGGAATGAGGTAAGTAAGGTTCCTGGCCCCAAGCATTTTGGGGGGCATTATAGGGGTTGGATAACCCCTTTAACTCATTGCTGCTGATGCTAAGTGTGCACATAGCCACCAATCATATTCTCCCCCCACCCCTGCAAGATGACTGATGTGCTGGGGGGGCCCTGTAGGATCATAGAGGACTCAGGAGGACAGTGTGCTTCCCCCCTCTTCTCCCCGGGGAGTGAGGGGGGGGGAGTAGGAGGAAAGCACACTGTCCTCCTGAGTCCTCTATGATCCTACAGGGCCCCCTTCCCCCCAAACCCCACTGCTTGCTGCTGCCCTCCCCCTATCAAGAATACCCATATCTAACCAATACCATATATGAGCTTTATATTAAGTCTGCTGCTGTCCTCTTACTGTGGCACACTTCTGTGTTCACTGACCAGTCCTTTAGTATGGGCCAGGGGTGTGGGGCACTCACTGGCTGATGACTGTCTTGAGGGCGGGCGGCAGATGGCGGGCAGCACATGAGCGCAGAGGATAACTCTGCCACGCCGAGTGCACTCCTCTATTAGGGTGACCAGACGTCCGGTTTTTAGACTCCTGGTCCTCCGTCCGGCACAAGGCCAGGACGGACTGCCAGAAGTCCTCCTTTTTTGTGGTCATCAGCGACTCTAGACTCGACGAGTACGGGGCACTTTAAGGATCACTCACATCACGGCGTAGAGCGCACCGACATCAGTCGCACGTCCGGCAGCGCCTGCATCGCGCCAGTCAATTCTGGTTTGTGCAGGCGCGGCCACGCAGGAAGTGGAGGAACAGACTCTGAGGAGCGCAGCTGCGCTGAGGTACTCCCTGGTCTGTGCTGTGGGCCGTCGGGGATTGCTCAAAGGGGGGAAGGGCAGGCGCTGGTAATTTTGAAAGGGGTTAATAATACCTACTGTGTGGGTCCTGGGAACAGCTGAAAGGGGGAAATAAATAAGTGTGAAGAGGGGACTGAAAGGGGTTAAATACTGTGAATGAGGGACTGCTGAAAAGGGTCTATGTGAAGGCCCTTCACACTTTCACAGTAGTTATTAACCCCTTTCAGCAGTTCCCCATTCACAGTATTTATTAAGCCCTCAGGGGACTGCTGAAAGGAGTTACCGTTAATAACTACTACTGTCCCTCCAGGACACCCATGACCCCTCCACAAGTTCTTACCTCTCCTCCACCCATTTCCCGGCAGTTGATGGGGGCGTGGCTTCGCGGAGGTGGGCGTGGTTTGTAAGATATAGGGGCGTGGCCGGCGAGGTCCGTGAAGCCAGTGGCCACCCTAGTCTCTATGTGTGCCTGGCTGCGCTGCTCCTGCTGCCTGATACACTGGCCAATCAGCAGCAGCAGGATCCTTGCCTGGGAGGGAGATGCAGCCCGAACAATGGGTGGGGTTGGAGCCGGAGGGAGAAGTTCAAGAACGCCGCCTGAAACTATGAATACACTGTCACTGTCTTGTGCAGAGTAGGGGGCGGAGTCTTTCATGCGCTCCGGGCCCCCCTGTGCCGCGGGCCCCATAGCAACGGCATGGTCTGCCTATATTGGCAGTACGCCACTGACAGGGAGTGCAGAATTATTAGGCAAATGAGTATTTTGACCACATCATCCTCTTTATGCATGTTGTCTTACTCCAAGCTGTATAGGCTCGAAAGCCTACTACCAATTAAGCATATTAGGTGATGTGCATCTCTGTAATGAGAAGGGGTGTGGT
Organism: Bufo gargarizans; assembly: GCF_014858855.1. NCBI lineage: Eukaryota > Metazoa > Chordata > Amphibia > Anura > Bufonidae > Bufo > Bufo gargarizans. Next base: position 59,631,874 of record NC_058090.1, read on the forward strand.
CTAATGACATCAACACCCTATATCAGGTGTGCATAATTATTAGGCAACTTCCTTTCCTTTGGCAAAATGGGTCAAAAGAAGGACTTGACAGGCTCAGAAAAGGCAAAAATAGTGAGATATCTTGCAGAGGGATGCAGCACTCTTAAAATTGCAAAGCTTCTGAAGCGTGATCATCGAACAATCAAGCGTTTCATTTAAAATAGTCAACAGGGTCGCAAGAAGCGTGTAGAAAAACCAAGGTGCAAAATAACTGCCCATGAACTGAGAAAAGTCAAGTGTGCAGCTGCCAAGATGCCACTTGCCACCAGTTTGGCCATATTTCAGAGCTGCAACATCACTGGAGTGCCCAAAAGCACAAGGTGTGCAATACTCAGAGACATGGCCAAGGTAAGAAAGGCTGAAAGACGACCACCATTGAACAAGACACACAAGCTGAAACGTCAAGACTGGGACAAGAAATATCTCAAGACTGATTTTTCTAAGGTTTTATGGACTGATGAAATGAGAGTGAGTCTTGATGGGCCAGATGGATGGGCCCGTGGCTGGATTGGTAAAGGGCAGAGAGCTCCAGTCCGACTCAGATGCCAGCAAGGTGGAGGTGGAGTACTGGTTTGGGCTGGTATCATCAAAGATGAGCTTGTGGGGCCTTTTCGGGTTGAGGATGGAGTCAAGCTCAACTCCCAGTCCTACTGCCAGTTTCTGGAAGACACCTTCTTCAAGCAGTGGTACAGGAAGAAGTCTGCATCCTTCAAGAAAAACATGATTTTCATGCAGGACAATGCTCCATCACACGCGTCCAAGTACTCCACAGCGTGGCTGGCAAGAAAGGGTATAAAAGAAGAAAATCTAATGACATGGCCTCCTTGTTCACCTGATCTGAACCCCATTGAGAACCTGTGGTCCATCATCAAATGTGAGATTTACAAGGAGGGAAAACAGTACACCTCTCTGAACAGTGTCTGGGAGGCTTTGGTTGCTGCTGCACGCAATGTTGATGGTGAACAGATCAAAACACTGACAGAATCCATGGATGGCAGGCTTTTGAGTGTCCTTGCAAAGAAAGGTGGCTATATTGGTCACTGATTTGTTTTTGTTTTGTTTTTGAATGTCAGAAATGTATATTTGTGAATGTTGAGATGTTATATTGGTTTCACTGGTAAAAATAAATAATTGAAATGGGTATATATTTGTTTTTTGTTAAGTTGCCTAATAATTATGTACAGTAATAGTCACCTGCACACACAGATACCCCCTAAAATAGCTAAAACTAAAAACAAACTAAAAACTACTTCCAAAAATATTCAGCTTTGATATTAATGAGTTTTTTGGGTTCATTGAGAACATGGTTGTTGTTCAATAATAAAATTAATCCTCAAAAATACAACTTGCCTAATAATTCTGCACTCCCTGTATGTGCCAGCCTTATGGAGAAAAACTGTCATATAGGAGTTGTTCACACAGAACTAGAGCTTGGCCTAGGTTTGGCATGTATTGAGCCTGCGTCTACAATATCAACGGCATTACCGGTTATCGAACTAACCACAACAGTAGCAGATCTGTCCCTACCAGTTTCTTGGAAGGTTTTGGCTGTACATTGCCTCTGCTTTTTATTGCCGCAGTGAACACCCCCTCTTGGAGGGAAGCCTTTTCAGCACCCGCATCTGAATCCTATGTCCTGTCCAACACACAATCACCTTCATAGTCTTCACCCTTCCTGCCCCTTTTATCAGACTGTGATATGTCATAGTGAGTTCCTTTGCCAACCTCTTGATTCCCTGTTGCAGTAATATGCAATACATTTAATAACACAGATATAATAATGTCGCTATTGCTGCAAAATTCTTCTGTTATAACTTCCCATTATCTTGCAGTAATTTTCAATACTTTAAATAACATGGATATAATAATAGAGTTATTGCTGTAAAATGCTTTTGCTATAACTACACATTATCTTACAGTAATATGCAATGTGTTTAATAACATGGGTATAATAATGGAATTATTTCACTGTTGCTTTTGCTGTAAGTACCTGTTATCTTGCAGTAATATACAGCCTATTCAGTAGGTATAAGGCACTGAAATGGTTTTTAAAAGAAAAAAAAATGGGCAATTGCTCAACGTTTGAAGCAGAATGCTACTAGGGGGTGCTGGCAACAAAGCTGTCTTTTCATATACACACAAAAATGAGTTTCTTTTTATTGCAGATTTTGTAATGGTAAGAATTACCTGCCAGCATCTGTATTAAACAAACAATTCTGAATGACCAGTCCCTCACTCTCTCGATATATGCTTTCCCTGATCAATGTCCCTAAAATATACCCAATTATACCTCCTTATTCTCTCCCTATACTATTGTCCCTATCATACTACATTATTGCCTTGTGAGACAATTTTTTGGCATACAATGCCACAACACATCCTATTGCATCCATAGCAGAGAGCAGAATGGCGTCTGGCTCATTCTCTGCATAAAGACAGCTTGATCAGGGCAAGCGCTCCACTTACTTCCTCCTAAAGTCATGTGATCCTCCATCCTCTTCTCCCTCATGGATTTCTCCGCCAATAGTCACTGTAAAATGGCACTGGGTGCAGTTTTTACCTGATTAAGTTGTTTGGCGATGTACAATTTGTACAATTTACAATTTGAATTTTGAAACTGTTAGATTCTTTTTGTTGTATAAAAGTGTTATGCAATATGGGACCTCTACGTATATTTTTCTGTGTAAATGTACATAACAATTGTATTTTACATACCTCAGTGGTGGCAGTACTACTATCATATTTCTCTGTTTAAATCAAAGTCATGGGGCCAGATATATCATTACGCAAAGTCACTTTTGTGGAGTGGAAAAGTCGCAAAAAAGTCCCAAAGGCTAAAACTGCGCACAAATTTGCGACTTTTTTCTGCTCTGCACTATGCTCGCCAGTTTTCTGAAAGTGGGCGTGTTTTCGTATGTAAATGAATCTCTAGACAGATTTACTATTGGGACTTTTTTAAAAAGTCGCAAAAAAGTCGCAAAAAAGTCGCAACTTCACTCCAGTGAGGACCATGCTTATCTTATGAGACTTTTTAATAGAACATGCGACTTTTTCATAAAAACGTGCGACTTTTGTAAAGCTGCTTACTGACTGATAAACTGCGACCGTCAAACCACATTTATTACAGTCTTAAAGGGGCGATCATAAATCTGACTTGGCTAAAACTGACTTTAGCCATATGTGAAAGTGGAGTGAGCTGTCAGAGTCGTGATAAATCTGGCCCATGGTCTTCAACCATAGGCAATAATTACCCGCTCAACCCAAGTGAACACAGAAACAACATTTTAACCCTTTCCGGTGTGTACTCTCCTGGCAGCTGTAGAATGTGAACCAGAGATTAATTCACCGGCAAAGCAGCCCATTTGCAGCTGTCCACAGCTAAGTATCACCACTCGGCTGCATTTGGCTGCGCAGTGAAGCAGTTTTGCAACAGATGGTGCAGCTTTCTTTAAAGCTTTATAATCTCATGGCTATCGCAATCTTATAATGTGCTTTTAGATGGAAATACAAGATTGTGACAGTGACTGTCTATCCAAGATACTGGTGGTCAGACACAAACATTTTTACTACAATCAAATGGTTTGAAGCAAAAAGCATTACATTAAATCAAATACACCTAAATAATCAATATCTTGTTACAATCAGAACATCACTTCAACCATTTTTATCAAATCATCTAAATTTTCATAACAATTACTATACTGCTACCAGACTACTTTAAAGGGACACTGACAGGCCCTATAAACATATTTCCATATTCCTATGCAGTCATAGGTCTATTAAAGTGTATTCCAATGAAATAAGAGTACCCCATGTCCACCTTTTAAACCATGTAAAAACAACTTTATATTCATCTGTCAATCACATTCCTTTGTGCCCAAGGGGCGGTTTTTCTCCTACCTTCGTGCCCAGCCGCTCCCCAACTGTCGATTCCTACCGCCGCCCAGCTCATTTTTATTCACTGCGCTGGGCGGCTCTGAAGTGCTGGATACCAGTGCCTTGGAGGAGAGATCCGGCACAGGAGCAGCAGGAAACAGAGAGCAGCCGCATAGAAGAAAACGGGACGCAGGCGCATTTAATTTCAGGCTTAGGAGGGTCAAATCATGTGCATTTTTCTCCTATTATTCCTGGCGGAGAAAAACGTTAATATTGGCAACCGGGAATTGTTGGATATCAAGTGGACCTTTAAGGAGTGACAGCACTTCTTAGAGGGGGCTCAGCACCTGGTCACTGTGCTGACAGATCATAAAAATCTAACCTACCTGGATACGGCCAAGCACTTGAATCCCCGGCAAGCATGTTGGGTGCACTATTCTTTACGCAATTAAATTTTGTTGTGACTTTTCACCCTGGGGCTGCTAACGCTAAGGGACTTTAATTCAGTGCCCTATTCAAATCCCCTACTGGCAACACCCACTTGCCAGTTGTAGGTTTCACTCCCTTGCTTTGCTCCTGGTTGCATTGTTGTGGATTTGGATTGTTTTTTAAATTGTCATTCGCTTGCTATTTGACCTCCGTCCTGTACTTCTGATACCTGTCTGGCTCTGACTTTGGCTTGGCTATTTTTACTACCTTCCATCCTTTGATTTTGTACAATTTTTTAGCTCATTCCGTATTGCCTCTGTGTGGTTGCATTCCATGTCTATCTGTTTGTCTTGTATTTAAGCAGTACAGGAAACGTCGACCAGTTGTGGACTTGCAGCTTAGGGCTTGCACTAAAAGAAAGCAGGAAAAGCGGGTTGGGTTTAGTCACCAGAGGACATTACAGGGAGTGAGAACTAGAACTCCAGTACCTGCACTACAACTCCAAGCATGAAAAGACTGTTATTATGGACTATCAAAGGCTAGTACAGGGAATGAGAACAACAAGTCCTAGGATTTGACAACCTATAGATGAAGAGTTCCTTCTTCTCTGTACTACTGATCTCTGTCTTTCTGCACTGGTCACATGATCACTTGCATAAAGATAAAATGACACTGCGCTCAGCCTATTTCTACTAACCCCTATTAACCACTGGCTCTGACTATGTAGTACCTATCCACTTCAGTCTAAAATGTCAAGATTACCTTGTTTCTGATATGTGGAATCGAAGTACCGCTTTGTCCAAGATTTCGATATGTGCGAATTCTTCTACACAGAGGTTATAGCAGGTAAAAAGGCTGTTTGGAGTTCGCAGAAGAATACGATCAAATTAAATCAGATAACAAATAGGGACGGTACTTACGAATATAAGATTAGGGACTATATAACATGCAGCACTAAAGGAGTTTTTTATGCAATAAAGTTTCCATGCGAAAAATTTATATCGGACGTACAAGGAGACAGTTAAAAAAACAAGTGAGTGAACATGTGTATAATATTAACAAAAAATCGGAAGGGCACCCTCTTTCGAGGCACTTTAGAGAAAAGCATAATGGAAATTTGAGGGGTCTTCATTTTTCGGGATAGAAATAGTCAAAATGGATACACAGGGAGGAGATTACATTTAAAATATGTTGAAAAAAGAAACACAGTGGATTTTTAATATGGACACATTGGTCCCGAAGGGTTTAACCACAGAAATCAAGTTATTTGGTTTTGATTAAAAACTATCGAATTTATGATGCTGGAGGTAATTAACATAGAGAGCAGGGAGAATAAAAGGAAGCTATTGATAGCACTCGAATGATTCCCTGACGAAGAGCAGCGCACTGCTCGAAACGTGTTGGTTGTTTTTGCTGCTCACAGCAGCCCGTAGCTCAAGAGGTGACGTCACCGTCTCCCTTTGTGAGTGTGAGCGTGAGTACAAGCGGAGTTTCGCTACCGGCCGGGGCGAACTCCAAACAGCTTTTTTACCTGCTATAACCTCTGTGCAGAAGAATTCATACATATCGAAATCTTGGACAAAGCGGTACTTCGATTCCACATATCAGAAACAAGGTAATCTTGACATTTTAGACTGAAGTGGATAGGTACTACATAGTCAGAGCCAGTGGTTAATAAGGGTCAGTAGAAATAGGCTGAGCGCAGTGTCATTTTATCTTTATACAAGTGATTTGTTTCGTTTTCTGCACGTCCGCAACACAAAGATAGAGCGATAAGGAAGCATCGCTTGTGATATACTCACATTTGTGGATCGCTACTCTCACCACCTAAAATAGATGACACCTGACCATGAGTAACACAGTGATATATTCCTCGCCATATATACGATTATTGATGCTAAAAAAAATTGGACCAAAGTACCACTGTCCCTATTAGGTGGACATCACTGTGATTCTGCGAAAGTTCTAAAAGACAATTACGGAACTGGTATATTAAACTAATCACACGAATACATTCTCAAAGGACATAATGTTACGACTGTACTGAATTGCTACTTATTAAGTGTGGAGGGGAACATTGTATCTTTATGCAGTCCATTATATTGATGACAACCGCTATTTGAATAGAGACAAGGACGGACTTCCTTATCCACACATATATCAACAAAATATAATCTGCATACATCGATACAGTCTATCCAATGTGGACTGCATAATATGCTGGTGTGAGGAGAATTACAGAAATTGATCTGCCATATAAGAGAATATACCACTTGCTCATTCCTAACATACCATATATACCGTATGGGTCCAATATACATATATGTTTTTTATCCTATTTATTTTATCTTCTATTTATCTTCTGATATTGCGCGCATACATGTGTATAAGTTTTAAGTTATAATTTTATATGTACATTACTGCTGTAATAAAATGAATATTTTAACTTAAAAAATTGATAAAGACATAGATTTATCCAAGTGAGGTGTGCCCAACCTACCAATATACTATAATGCTGCAATAGTCAGCCTGATAGGTTAGGGTGCATTTAGGGATTTTTTTATAATGGTCGATAATAATCACTGGTGAGGGACACTCAGGGTGATATTTATGTAGCGTATCGTACCACTGCTACCTGATTCCCCTAATACCTTATGCTGGCATTTGGCACATACGGACACTATACTGTCTATACATTACAGACAACAGTTGTCCAGTATTTGTCCTGACATACGATCTCAATAATTAGCCTGATTATAGTGGTCACCAGGGTTAGGTATTCACCACTGGGGCTAGACGTATTTCTCTACTCAGGCTTACTGATCGTTACTGGGTCTTCAGTGTAATCCCTCTGTTGTAGTTTTAATGCATAAGTATTAAAGATTTATTGTTTTTGTAATGTAGTATGTTCACCTGTGGAGGTCTTGGCAGAAAAAGTCTGAATGCAACTTCTGTTGGCCTGTAGGTCCATTCATTTCTGGTAGCAAATGTAGAGCTAATGAAAGGGGTCTCCCATAGCAATTGCTTGGGGGACTAATTGTGGCTCAGCCATGTCATGGCCCACTTGTAGGCATTTGGCTTTTAGGGTTAATGTCCCTAGTTAATGAGGGACACCATATTTCAGTTATTCCCCCCATTTTTATTGTTAGTTCCCCCTGGAGATCTTGTCCTCTCTTCTCCCCTCCCCCTCCCTCCCACAACCTTTTGTTGTTTTAGTGGTACTTACCGTTCGGTGAAGGTCAGAGATGAATTAGCTGTGTGGCCACGAACACTTTGATCTGGTTGTACATGGTCCAGATCTCTGGCTACTAATTGGCTGAATCCTCCAACGGCAGGAAGAATCCCCTTTAAAATGAGGTCGTTTCCAGGGTCTGGTGCCTGAAGAAGATCTAAAGACCTGCACTCCACCCACCCTCCCCTATTTTAACTTCATGTTGCTATGTTTTTTTGTGGGAGTTTGTCGCCCAGCTAATACCAGGTGGACTGATTCATTTGGCATATGTTGGATTAATTTATGAGGAAATATTAATATTTTATGTTTTTTAATTAATTTATTTTGGTGTTTATTTTTTATGATAATACCCTTAATAAAGCATTGCGGCCAATTATTTTCAAAAATACCTATTGGTGTTTGTGTCTTTATTTATTAGTACTACAAGAAAATTTAGACTAGCACATTCATATTCATAGTCACAGGTGCATATCCATCAAGCAAACATGGTTGATAAAAAATGGCTGCACAACATTTCACATACAAAAAATAGAGGGATAAATGGGGATCATTCTAAATTAAAGTGATATTAAACCTACTATAAATGGAAAAATAGAAACGTGTGTCGGGTAGCGCCTCTTTTACACTGAGCAGCGCCCATCTGCCTGGGTGTTCTGAGCAGCGTATAAATGTAGCTGGTTCCTACACTGCCCTGAAAACTGTAGGCTTAGGTAAGTCCAAGAGAGGCAGTATATTAGTGTTAGGTAACCATCTGCGGAAGCCACCTTGACTCCTGGTAGATGGGCCCGACACGCGTTTGATCAAAAATGTGTGCAAAGAGCTTCTATTTTTCCAATTATAGTAGGTATAATACCACTTTAATTTAGAACGATCCCCATTTCTCAGCTCTATTGTTTGTATGTGAAATGTTGTGCAGCCATTTTTTTGAACAACTTCATTTATTAGTATGTATGTTTCAGTTTTATACATGACATTTGTGGCTTAAGCCACCATGAATTGTGGATGGCTCTGCTGAGAAGAGAACTCTCAAACCATTCAGCCACAGTGTCATTTCCCGGTATCACTTTCCTTTGTGTGTGTTTTTAAATTATTTTTTTTACATAATAAAATATTTTGCAAGGGGTGAAAAAAGATGTATATTTTTAATTCTCAAGCTAATCCCTTCCCTCCAGCGCTGCCATAAGATTAGGCTAACTTATGACCAAGTGTGTACCTCCAATAGCAAAAACACGGGTGAACAGCACTCCTAAGTAATAATGCTGCGGGTGCTCGTCTCCAGGGGAGGTGGTAAAAAGCCCCCTAAAAATAACAACTCATGAATGTCCAAAAAATAGAAAAATGGAGACAGCACGTCCAAAAGGCGGAACTTTATTCCAGATGCAATGTTTCGGCTTAGTGATAGCCTTTGTCAAGCTATCATAAAGGCTTCTGGAATAAAGTTCTGCCTTTTGGACGTGCTGTCTACCTCGTCACAAATTAGCCGCATCTATGGCAGTCCATGCACCTAGAGTAGTTTTGCCAACATTTACGCTTGTTTCCAGGCATAAATCTTAGCAAGTTTGCTTGGGCTGGGGTCGGGGCCCTGCTCTGCCCTGTTACGTCCAACTTTCAAACATAGCATGAAACTGGACGTGCAACTAGATGTTTAGTTGCATTGCAGACATCTTTGTCGTGTTTTAAAAAAATAAATAAAGCCACAACTTGAACCTGTTACTTTTTTAAAAACATTCCAGTAACTCAAATGAGTACCAAAATAAAATATGAATAAAATGGCATAAAAAGTGCATTGCTTTCTATTGTGTTTCACTAATCCATTTTGTCTTATCGCAAACTGCTAGCTGCAGAGTTATAAAAAATGGTGATAAAACACAGCAAAAACCACAGCATTTTTCTCTAAAAATGTTATGTGTGATGCTACCCTACTAGCAATGTTTAGTCCTAAGTCGGTAGAAAAATTACCAAGAAGTGTTTTGTTTTATATTAAAAGAAAAATTGAAGTAGCATGAGAAGTGTATGATGATAAGATGTTTTAGTCCAAGTGCTGTAGATTTAAAAGTTATAATTAAAACAGTAAGACATTTGGAGCCATTCATCGGCAAGAACAATATATGAGTCTCATGCTCTCCAAGCTTAGAGGGTCCTCTTATATCATGGGGGTTTATGGGGGTTATTTATTAAGACTGGAGTTTTAGATGCCGGTCTTAGTAGCTTTTTAGCTGGCGGTGGATGTGCCAAATTTATGTAGAGGCGTCTGCATAACTTTGGTGTATCCACCGCTCTCTTGCTGGCGTAGATGTAGACCATTTTCTATGCCTAAAAAAGGGGTAGAAAATGATAAAGGAGACGGGTCTGCCGGACCTCTCTTCCGCTGCCACGCCATGACCACTCTTTTAGTCCCGGCATGAGCTGGGAAAGTCGCAGACTGCGAGAGAGATATACGCCAAAAAGTGGTAAATAGCTGTTAGTAAATGACCCCCTATGTCTCTCCAATAACTCCAAGTAATTACATTCAACATAATAGACAGCAGTATACTGCTTATTGTTTTAAGGTGGCAGAGGGCCCTCTTACCTGAAAGGCCTCTGTGGGGTTACATACAGTATATGGTATATATTGTCTATATAGCACAGGAGGTGCTTCATGTCCGCTGTTTGGTATCTAATCTGTGTTGTGCATTATCTTGTCTCTGAACATACACACTCCTCCCCGTCCATTTAATTTAAAAGTAATATTAGAAATGAGTCCAGGAAATCACTTAATCTCGGTTATTCAGAGACACAGTGATTAAGGGAACAGCTATGTTACAGAATCTGTCTGAATCCAGAGACTCGCAATGATGTCATTTGGCTATGTAGTCTGATCCCAGACTAGCTTGTAGTGTTCTATGGACTGTACAGTGTACACCAGCACCCCCGTGTACATTACACCAGGGGATCAGGCTCCCATAGCCCACTGTGGAAAGTGATCTACATTAATCATAGTCTACGAACCTGTGCTTTATATTATACATTAACCACATTGAAATGAAAACTGTAGTACTGCAGAGAATAGACTCATGTTCTAATACCCCACCCTTCCCAATAATCCATTTTTTTTATACTTGCCACTAAAATAGAATAGCCTGTACATAGGATTAGTCTACAAGAATATTTTATAATGGGTGATGGGTAAAGTCAACATTTACAGGTATAGAAACTGAACAATTCAGAGTGCTCACTTTTAGTTGTGTTATTGCCACACCAACAATTTCACCATGTATATATTAACCACGTCTTTGTACCTGGTTGTACAGTACGTCTCTCGGCTATAGAACCTGGAATCTCTTATTACTCGGGGCATCTGAATCAAGGTAAAAGTTTTAAGGAAAAATACCAATGGAACAAGCACAATGGCTGCGTACAAAGTGGAATTCTTTATTAGATAAATCCAATGACAACTCGTGTCCAGATGGATACAATATAACACGAACAAGAAACCACAACTACATATATAGGTAGTAAAGTGTTGAAATTACCGGCCAAATCTTTTGAGGAACTGCTTCTTTCACACTAAAAAATAGACATTTATATAAACACTCACTAACTGGGATAATGCTCTCAAAAATAAAAATGGATCCACAAAATGGGATATTTTTTAAAGTATATTTTTAAAAGGGTGGGTTCTTACACCAACAGCAGCCAGGTACACAACTGTCCAGCCAGGGCACAGTTTTGGAGGATGATGATAAGGAAGAGAAAGCGTGTTCACAGCAGGGTGGCACCCAAATCAGCTCACAGGCAACACTAGAGCGTGGCTGGGGGGGATACAGCGGACACAGATAATACACCTCCCATCGAGGACCGCTTGTCGTTGCCTCTGGGCAGCCTGGCACACATGAGTGAGTACATGCTGCAGTGCCACCACTGGCAAGGTTCCCTGATTGTTATCAGTGCTGATTACTTGGTGGCCACCCTGCTGGATCCCCGCTACAAGGACAAAGTGCCATCCTTACTTCCGTCAAGGGAGCGTGATCGGAAGATGTGTGAATACAAGCGCATGATGGTAGATGCACTACTGACGGCATTCCCACCTGACAGAGGGGGATGAGTGGAAGCATGAGGCGGAGGAGGAGGCAGTCGCCAATGCAGCTGGGGCCACCAAAGCCATCTCAGAAGGGAGGGCTAGCATGGCCAAAATGTGGAAAACCTTTGTCACTACACCACAACATCCAGCACCACCATCTGATATGGACCGTCTCAGCAGTGTTACCACTTCTGCAACTTGCAACTGTCTTTATTGGTCTAACCTCATGTTATCTTATGCATTTATTCCAGGTCCTCCACACTGTGCATTTCTAATGTTATGTAACTGTTTATGTAATGTGGCTGGTTCACCAGCAGGTGGCAGCAAACCCAGCAGAGCTATACTTAGATAGAATGGAACCTTCCATTCTATTCTAACCCCCATTTGCAGAGAGGTGGGGGAGTCCTACTTCCTGCAGGAAGGGTGGGCTGAAGTTTTAGTCAGTCTAGCTTATTCCCTGCTTGGGGAAGGTGCCCAAGCCAGCCAGAGCACCCTCAGCAGAGGCAGCCAGAGCACCCTCAGCTCTGCTGGCCATGGAGGCCAAAGCTTGAAGCCTCAGGATCCAGGAGGAAAGTTCCCTGGCCTAATCTAGAGACAGCAAATCCATATAGTCAGCCTGTCAGTACAGCAAAGCCAGAGAGAAACAGATGAATCAGAGTCGGGTTTGCCTGCCAATTTTAATGCTAAAGCCTGCTGGAACCAAGATAAAGCCTGAAATTTGTTTTGGGAAACTGTTTATGCAAAGTAAAGCTGCTGTTCAACTACATACGAGGTCTGGACTCAATTGTTCTTGCAAATTCCTCAATTATTCCCTCTATTTATTGCTTCTGAGCCAACGCCTGGGGTCCAGCCATATCTAGGTAGGAGCACCGTCTCACATATAAAGGGTCATTTTAGGCCGCACTATAACACTCCTAGTAGCATTCCTATTGCATTACATAGTAGAGGGCCCTAGGAGGAAGCGCCCGTGGCAGCTGTGTTTCAGCAACATGGTGGAAGAGTACATGTGCACACATTTGCACGTACTGACTGATGGTTCTGCCCCATTTAACTTCTGGTACTCCAAACTTGACACATGGCCTGAGCTTGCCCTTTACGCCTTGGAGGTGCTGTCCTTCCCTGCGGCAAGTGTATTGTCTAAACATGTTTTTAGCACGGCAGGGGGTGTGATCACAGACAAGCATAGCCACCTGTCCACAGTTAACATGGACAAGCTCACGTTCATTAAAATAAACCAGGCATGGATCCCACAAGACTTGTCCGTACCTTTGGCTGAGTAGACAAGTATACCAGCCGCACCCAGTCATTGTTATACTCCAGCGCAGTTTGTTTGTCTTGTTTGCCATTTCCCATGTTTTGGTGCCTCCTTAACCACCTCCGGACCGCCTAACGCAGATGTGCGGTCCGGAGGTGGCAGGGCTGCGCACAGTCACGCATATACGCGTCATCTCGCGAGACGCGAGATGACGCGAGTATGCGCCCGCGCGTGCGCAGTTCGCGCCGGCATTTCATCGAGAGGTATTTCGTCAGCAACCTGCCAGCCAATGATCGTGGCTGGCAGGTTGCTGATTTTTAAAAAATCCAATCAAAGTGCCAGATAGCAGATCATATTTGTAAATATGATCTGTTATATGGCTGCCTGCTCCTCTGCTGGTTCTTTTCGTCGGTTGGATCCAGCAGAGGAGCAGGCTTCACAGTGAGTACACCAAACACTACACTATAGCCCCTGATCACCCCCCTGAACCCCAATTAACCCTTTGATCACCCCTTTGATCACCCCTGTCAATCACAAGTGAAAAGAAAAAAGTGATCAGTGCAAACTGTCACTTTTTTTTTTCACTGTTATTGACCGTTAGGTTTTAGGTATAGTTTAGGTCCCTTGGTTAGGTAGTTAGCGATCAGTTAGCGCCCAGCCCACCGCACCGCAGTCCGTTATTCGCTGATTAGCGTATCGCTAATCAGCATTTGTACTTTTATAGTATCTGGAAGTGATCAAAACTGATCACGGTCAGATCTATAATAGTACTAGTGTCACTTTAGTTCGCCCTCCACCCAAAACGCAGTGTTTGCCCGATCAGGCCTGATCGGTCGCCCACACGTGCGTTCGCCCACACCCGCCCCACCGCAGTGACAAAAAAATATATTTTTTTTGATCACTGCACATTCACTTTACACGCACTGCGGCGATAAAAAAATCAGTTTTGATATTTTTTATCAACCGCAGCGGCCTCCGGTACTTCGTTAGCCTCCCCTTTGTAAGACAGGCTTGCTTTTTTTTTCTTGGGTAGTCTCAGGGAATACCCCTAAATTTAGTTGCCCACATGTCTAACAGGGGGTATTCTTCTGAAGAGGCCTACAGGCTTCTGACCCAGTCGGATGAGGAGTGGGAACCCTCATCTGATGAATCCAGCGGGTCAGAATACGAACCTGTAGAAAGCAGTGGCTCTCTGACCCAAAGTTCGGACGAGGAGGCTGAGGTCCCTGATACCACCAGGCGTACCCGGCCCCGTGTCGCTAGACCGCAGGTTGCGCAGGATCCGCTTCAAGAGCAGCAGAGTGGGGCTGGTGCTGTCGGATTACGTGGTGAGGCATACACCAGCAGCCCAGCTCTCCCTGGACCTAGTACCAGCACTGCCGTACAACCTGGTGAAGTAGCGAGCACCAGAAGGGCAGTTGAAGCTGGTACGGTGGCACGTGCAGTAGTGACCCCGTCGCAGCCACCGCAAAGACGTGCCCGTAGAGCCCCTAGAATCCTAGAGGTGCTGGCAAACCCTGATTGGCAGTCCCCAACTTCAGCCGCACCTGTAGTTTTCCCTTTCACTGCCCAGTCTGGAGTTCGGGTTGAGACGGCTCAGATCGGTTCGGCCCTGGGATTTTTTGAGCTGTTCTTGACTGCGGAGCTCTTAGACTTAGTTGTGGCAGAAACAAATCGGTATGCCACACAATTTATCACCGCTAACCCGGGAAGCTTTTATGCCCAGCCTTTCCGGTGGAAACCAGTCCAAGTTTCCGAACTTAAAACTTTTCTGGGCCTCCTCCTCAACATGGGCCTGACAAAAAAGCATGAATTGCGGTCATATTGGTCCACGAACCCGATTCATCACATGCCCATGTTCTCTGCTGCCATGTCCAGGGCACGTTTTGAGGCCATCCTGCGGTTCCTGCACTTTAGTGACAACACCGCCTCCCGTCCCAGGGGCCACCCTGCTTTTGACCGGCTCCACAAAATTCGGCCCCTCATAGACCATTTCAACCTGAAATTTGCAGATATTTATACCCCAGAGCAAAACATCTGCATAGACGAGTCCCTGATACATTTTACCGGGCGCCTTGGCTTCAAACAATACATTCCAAGCAAGCGCGCCCGGTATGGGGTCAAATTGTATAAGCTCTGTGAAAGGGCCACAGGCTATACCCACAAATTTCGGGTCTATGAGGGAAAAGATCAGACCCTGGAGCCGGTCGGTTGCCCTGACTACCTGGGGAGCAGTGGGAAGACAGTTTGGGACTTGGTGTCACCCTTATTCGGCAAGGGGTACCATCTTTATGTGGACAATTTTTACACAAGTGTGGCCCTCTTTAGGCATTTGTTTCTAGAACGGATTGGCGCCTGTGGTACCGCGCGAACTAGTCGCGCGGGCTTCCCCCAACGGCTCGTTACCACCCGTCTTGCAAGGGGGCAGAGGGCCGCACTGTGTAACGAAGAACTGCTCGCGGTGAAATGGAGAGACAAGCGTGACGTTTACATGCTCTCCTCCATTCACGCAGACACGACAATACAAATTGAGCGAGCAACCCGTGTCATTGAAAAGCCCCTCTCAGTCCACGACTATAACCTCCACATGGGAGGGGTCGACTTCAATGACCAGATGTTGTCTCCGTATTTAGTTTCCCGACGCACCAGACGCTGGTATAAGAAGGTGTCTGTATATTTAATTCAATTGGCTCTGTACAATAGTTTTGTTCTCTACAGTAAGGCTGGGAGAACTGGATCCTTCCTCAAATTTCAGGAAGAGATCATTGCGAACCTCCTGTATCCAGGAGGTTCCGTGGCCCCAACCACCAGTGTAGTTAGCCGTCTACACGAGCGACATTTCCCCAATGTCGTTCCTGGTACCTCAACCCAACAGTCACCCCGAAAAAGATGTCGTGTCTGTAGCAGGAGTGGAATAAGGCGTGACACCCGCTATTTCTGTCCTGACTGTCCGGACCACCCTGCCCTGACTCTCACCAGGACAGGCACACAGGGCTATTAGGGCCCATTCACTCACTGCTGCTGCAAACGTCTCCTTTCACATGGGACAAAGTGCATAACGCACTTCGCCACATCTTTGGGCGATTTGCGCTTTGCACATTGACCCATGGGGAAGGAGAGGTTTGTTCTATAAAGGTAAAAAAAAAACAAAAAAAAACACACCAGTAAGCAAACACGTTAATGTTCAGTTAAAAAAGTGAAAGTTACATGTTCTGTTGCAAAGTTAATAAAATTATTGCGTTGCGGCCTGGTTTTTTCTTTTTTTTTTTTTTTTCTTTTTTTACCTTCCAGGTGGACCAACCGATTGACTAGCTGCAGCACTGATGTGCATTCTGACAGAAGCATTGCGCTGCTGTCAGATTACACGCAAGTCGGTGTATGCGGCGCTGCAAGACGGGATTTTCTCCTCTGCAGTGACAGATACGTTTGCCGAGGCATACGAGCTGAGGAGGAGGCAGCGTTCCTATGCTTTGGCAAGCACTTTGTATATATATATATAAAAAAAAATAAAAAAAATCCCGGCAATGATCGATTGATGTGAATGGAGAAATCTGGTTTGCCAGGGCATACGAGCTAAGTGGGTATGGATGTTGGGCGGAGCTCCTATGTCCTGGCAGACGCCTTTCCCCTCCATTTTTTTTTTTTTGGCAGAGATTTTTTCATCCACATTGATCGATGCGAATGAAGAAATCTGTGCCGTTCATTTATTTCTTTCAGCCCAGAGGCTGAACGGAAAAAAATATCTCATTACCTGTATGCTCAATATAAGGAGAATAGCAGAAACTCCTAATGCTGGCCATACATGTAATGATTGCGGAGACCCTCAAATGCCAGGGCAGTACAAACACCCCACAACTGACCCCATTTTGGAAAGAAGACACCCCAAGGTATTTGCTGAGGGGCATATTGAGTCCATGAAAGATTTAAATTTTTGTCCTAAGTTAGCGGAAAGTGAGACTTTGTGAGAAAAAAATAAATAAATCAATTTCCGCTAACTTATGCAAAAAAAAAAAAATTCTATGAACTTGCCAGGCCCCTCATTGGATACCTTGGGGTGTCTTCTTTCCAAAGTGGGGTCACATGTGGGGTATTTATACTGCCCTGGCTTTTTAGGGGCCCTAAAGCGTGAGAAGAAGTCTGGGATCCAAATGTCTAAAAATGCCCTCCTAAAAGGAATTTGGGCCCCTTTGCGCATCTAGGCTGCAAAAAAGTGTCACACATCTGGTATCGCCGTACTCAGGAGAAGTTGGGGAATGTGTTTTGGGGTGTCATTTTACATATACCCATGCTGGGTGAGAAAAATATCTTGGTCAAATGCCAACTTTGTATAAAAAAATGGGAAAAGTTGTCTTTTGCCAAGATATTTCTCTCACCCAGCATGGGTATATGTAAAATGACACCCCAAAACACATTCCCCAACTTCTCCTGAGTACGGCGATACCAGATGTGTCACACTTTTTTGCTGCCAAGGTGGGCAAAGGGGCACACATTCCAAAGTGCACCTTTTGGATTTCACCGGTCATTTTTTACACATTTTGATTGCAAAGTTCTTCTCACACATTTGGGCCCCTAAATTGCCAGGGCAGTATAACTACCCCACAAGTGACCCCATTTTGGAAAGAAGACACCCCAAGGTATTCTGTGAGGGGCATGGTGAGTTCCTAGAATTTTTTATTTTTTGTCGCAAGTTAGTGGAATATGAGACTTTGTAAGAAAAAATAAAAAAAATAAAATCATCATCATTTTCCGCTAACTTGTGACAAAAAATAAAAAGTTCTATGAACTCACTATGCCCATCAGCGAATACCTTAGGGTGTCTACTTTCCGAAATGGGGTCATTTGTGGGGGTTTTCTACTGTTTGGGCATTGTAGAACCTCAGGAATCATGACAGGTGCTCAGAAAGTCAGAGCTGTTTCAAAAAGCGGAAATTCACATTTTTGTACCATAGTTTGTAAATGCTATAACTTTTACCCAAACCATTTTTTTTTTTTGCCCAAACATTTTTTTTTATCAAAGACATGTAGAACAATAAATTCGGCGAAAAATTTATATATGGATGTCGTTTTTTTTGCAAAATTTTACAGCTGAAAGTGAAAAATGTCATTTTTTTGCAAAAAAATCGTTACATTTTGATTAATAACAAAAAAAGTAAAAATGCCAGCAGCAATGAAATACCACCAAATGAAAGCTCTATTAGTGAGAAGAAAAGGAGGTAAAATTCATTTGTATGGTAAGTTGCATGACCGAGCGATAAACGGTGAAAGTAGTGTAGTGCCGAAGTGTAAAAAGTGCTCTGGTCATGAAGGGGGTTTCACCTAGCGGGGCTGAAGTGGTTAAATCCTCCTCCCAAAAAATAATTTAAGAAAAAAAAAATACTAACCCCCCCCAAAAAAAAACTGTGTTGGCTACCTCCTCCTCTTCTACCTATACCACCAAGTTCATTGCCTCCTCAACCTCCTACTCCACTTTGACCTCCGCCTCCTAGTTCAAGATTATTATTTTATTTATTTTTTATATTCTACATTATTTTAAGTCACTTCACTATCCACATTTGATTGCAGGGCAATTGTCCTTCTCTTAACCCCATTTTGCTTCCATTGGCTACTATGACTATTTTACAGCCATTTTACAGCACCAAAGTTTAGGTCCTTCTGTGACTTCTATGGGTTTCGGGTTCAGGGTCAAGTTTGGGTACCCAAACCGAACTTTGAACTGAAGTTTGGCCAAACCCGTTGAACATCCACAGGTTCGCTCATCCCTAATTATAATAAATATGTGTTGATGTCATAGTCAAGTTTTGATTATCCTTGCTGACTTTTGAAATAATAAATGTCTTATGATGTCGTACACATAGCTTGGTTTTTACAAGTTTTATTTTGGGGGGGTGCGGGACTTTTCACTATTGAGAAGTCTATGGGAAAAGTTCTGGAAAAGCAAGAAGTCATAAAAAAATGCAAGGAAACTTAAAATGACACTATGAAAAAATAATGTAGTGCTCCTGACTGGAGTAGTTTTCACTCCTGTTTTCTGAGTTTTCTATGCATAAAAGATAGTAAATTTGTCAGGGCTGAAGTCCCAGACCCCACCAATTCCTTAACATTCCAAAATGTCAAATAGAGCACAAAAATACCCATACGACAAAGTATAGTAGTATATAATACTATCAAAATTTATGAGAATATATCCACAAGGTGAGGTCGTATGGCTCTTGTGACGCTGCTGCTCTGCATTTGAGTACTGCACAGCCATACAGGATGCAATGGGCCCTAATTAAACTAATGACACTACACTGTTCAGTGAGTCGGCATTAATAATTGTGCAGCAATTAACAATAAAGACTGACTGAACAGTGCGGCATGGGCGTCGTAAGGTTGAAACATTAAGGGCTAGAGCGCCGGATATTTTGTCCAGTGCCCCGAATGTTTATGTTTATGATTATATTTTTTTATATTAGTCTATTCCTAGCCATCATCCCCAACCCCCCTTGTACTTGTTCCGCTACTTGCATGAGATCAGAACTTCAGTCACTTTAGTCCACAATTCTGTTCTGCGGCGCATGATCCTGCGAGTCTCACAGCACGCTACAGATCACGCGCCGCAGAACAGAATTGTGGACCGAAGTGACTGAAGTTCTGAACTCATGCCCGCGCAGCCTGCAAGTAGCGGAACAAGTACAAGGGGAGTTGATGTGTTCCAACTTCTGTGATTAGTTTATAGTTGGGGGGTTTGCTCAATTTTAAATTAGGCTGACCATAGGTTAGGATGATCTCTGGGGTTGCCCAGACAGCTAGGCCCTTCACTGTAGTTATTAACCCCTTTCAGCAGTGCCCCATTCACTGAAGGGGGAACTGCTGGAAGGGGTTAATAACTACTGTGGAGGCCCCCCGGTGGCAATAAGGGCGTGGCTTCATGGGGTGGGGCCGTGGCTTCATGTGGGCTCGTGCCCCGGATGTATTCAGACCCTAGCAACGCCCCTGCTGTGCGGTCGCATTACTTTAATTAGGGCCCACTGCGGCCTGTATGGCTGTGCAGTACCCATTACCACGGCCGTACTGTGGTGCCTTGGACCCACCAGAGTAAATTATTCCCGGGGCCCAGCTCCAATATCCTCAGTAAAGTCTAATAGGTTGTCAGCTTCAATTTTTTTTTCTTTTCTCCTGGAATTTTCGGGCCTACTCTGGCATAAGAGCCTGGGCCCCCTGGAGGGTTCTCTGGTGCTCAGGTGGGTCAGTACGACATTGCACATGACAGCACCATTGTACCCCAATGATCACAAGTTTCAGACGCCAACTTATTTGCAGAGCCCTTCAGCAGAAGCGGCAGATATGCCCTGCACAACTGTACACATCATATCCCCCTTAGACCAACCTTGGGAATCAACCTTCTGCAGACATGTCATGGAATAGATAACCACAATGAAGTATTGTTTTCTATTAAAGCATAAATATACTTAAGAGTCTCTTTAGCTAGTAAAGTACTCCATTTACTTACTATATGTGCTGCAAACAAGCCATGTGGTAACCAGTGGATACTACATAGCCCTGGTGAATATAACAAGCTCAGTTAATCAGAAGCTTTTGGCTGTTTGTGAGGAGAACACTGTCTAGACTAATGAACCATGCTTCTATTGCTTGTACCTAATTAAGCAAATGATGCTTGCAACAGGGCCATGTGGCTCAAACAAGACCTTCAGCAGCTGGTTAGTAAATACAAACGAGAGGAAGGATGTATAATTTTCTGTGATTTTGAAAATCATAGCTAATTTTGTGGTAGAGTACAGTACTTTAGAAAAAAAATGAAAATAACGTCAGTAAGGGAAATTTACTATCCCAAATGCACCAGACTTTGGTCACAATCTCTACCCCCTCCAAAAAAAACTGTACAGGATGTGCCAAATCTATAACAATTTAAAAATGTTTTATGCCTTTACCTAATGTAAATGAGCTCTTATGCAGAAAGACAAAATCAGGCTCTCTAGTGCCACCTATGTGATGGCTACCCTATCAGTTATGCCTGGCCCTTTAAACAGACCTTAGGACATAACTCAAAATATATATGTTGCCCAGAGTAACTTCTCATTAGTGATGTCTTTAGCACTTTATTATGTCATAATATTATTAATTCATACAATGTTAATGTGTATAGTGTACAAGGGTGCACCTTTTTGCCATCTGAGGTGAAAAGTTAATTGGCAAAATGCTGTAGATTTCCAATGTCTATGCTAATAAATCTGAAACAAATGCTGTATATGTTGCAGAATTTAGCTTAAGCAACTTCCAAGAAGTGTAATACACAGGGTTATCTTTCGATGATGTTAGTAAAGAGGTCAAGTGCCTTTGGAAGGGAATGGGTCAAGTACCTGATGTCCAGTGGTTACTTACCTGCTCAGACTCTAGCGCTGTCTGCTGTTCCAATCCTTGTTCCACAAATTGGAGTTGAATCCAGGGATCCTACCGTACAGACAACTAGGAATAGGTGTTGGGTCAATAACACTCAGAGGGAATGTTAGCAAGTCCCCACACACAGCATATGCACAATTCGGATTCTACCAATTCGGAATTTGTCCCAAATTTACCAAAAGTTTTGGGATTGAATAAACCTGAATATCTTGTGATTTATTTCGGGAGAGGGAGAAAAAGGGCAAAGGATGCGTAAAATACTGAGTGAAATGTACAGGCCAGTTCTCCTTCCAAAAGGGCTAGAGTACTGAATGTCTCAAGAGAAAATTTCCCTGGTTAGCTGACTGGCCTTTGGGGGTGCTTTTTCTCATTATGGAGACCACTTAGTATACATGAGGAGCATTGTTGTCCAGCCAACGCTGCTCTGTGTTTCTGGGAAACACATATGCAAATTAGTATATAGTTAGGCTTTGTGTCCTTTTATTTTTGGAAGGAAGGAATTTGCATACGTTTAAGTTTCTGGGAAAGATATTCAAATTAGCTTTCCTTTATCAAAAAGCACTGATTGAAAAGTATGAGGCTACCACCAGGGGAACATATCTGTATCCATCTTGATCTCTATATCTCTTGAAAAAAAAGGGGGAGAGATAGGCAAGAGATAAAAATGAGTCCTTGAAGACCTCAGAGTGTCATATACCAATTTTCAGGGCAATTGGAGCATATTTGATTTGAGTAAAATCGATGTGGGCCCAAATACATTTTTGGGGGAAAATACGGTGAATTGGAGACAAAATGAAATTCAATAAATT
The DNA here is from genome assembly GCF_014858855.1 of Bufo gargarizans. Taxonomy (NCBI): domain Eukaryota; kingdom Metazoa; phylum Chordata; class Amphibia; order Anura; family Bufonidae; genus Bufo; species Bufo gargarizans. The sequence goes on from NC_058090.1 coordinate 59,653,974, forward strand.
CGCTCATCTTTAATATAGCATATACACGCACATACAGTATACTGAATATACAAACACATATACACAGCATATGTGCACACACCATCATTCATTATTTTTCACTAGTTACATCATGGAGATTCTAATGAACAGAATGTGTGTTAGATGATGCACAGATGTTATTAACATATACCATCCATTTACATATGTCCCCCAAATATCGCTAAGAAGTGCATACAACTTCTTTGTCACACTCCAAAATGAATTTAGATCCAAGATAAAGTGTATTCAGAAACAAACCCCAGAATAAGTACAGACCTCAGAAGTTCAATCATACAAAAAAATAAATAATAATCAGACCCCAGACCAGACTGCAGTCCAGGGTTGACAACCTACACAATTTTTACCGACCTACATTCTTCTGCTATTTTAAAGAACACGACCCCACATCATCCCCTCAACAAAATTCCACACTATGCAGATCCCCAAATTAAAGACGTCCCGTAGAAAAAGAGACAGGCAGTACCATGTGAAAAACTCCCAAACAGTTCCTTTAATTAAGACCCCTTCCTTAGAGCCCTGGTTGCAGAAAAGGTGAAGCATGTGGTTTGCACTGCTCATGTCTTGTCATGAGTGGTAACTGAAAAAATAAATTAAGTGGAAGGTTTTTGTTTCTGTCGGACATTACAGCAGGCAGTGAAGAAAAACACCTGATTGCGGATTGCCTGTAAATTTGCTGATGATTGACAAGCATGCCGCGCAGTGTTCATATATACAGAATAAGAGTAGACACTGAGAACTGCACCCCAAATACAAGACAACAGAAGTGGTACTGTGCAGTGTCCATATATCCAGAATAACACTGCAGTGGCCGGTAGTCCCATTGCTATGCTGGGTCCCCCTAACATCATTGAGGTGTCACCACATGTAGAAGCTCTCTGCAAGGGATGGTAAGGGTGGTGCACCCCAATGGGAAATAAGTCTTGAGAGTCAGGGTTTGCAGTAAACCAGAGTTCTTTTTTTCCCGGAGACGTAAGTGCAAAACAATACAGGCAATGAGCTGGTTTTTCAAGTCTCTTCTCTGGCAGAAAAAGATTTTGTGCTAGGGAAAGGCCTGAGTTTGCTTTCCCTCTCTCTCCTTCAGAAGGTTGGTACCTGGGCCAAAGTGCTGGTGGTGCAGTCACCCACCTCCTTCCATCTCTGCTACCACAAGTAGCAGACACTGCAGCAGCAACCAGTTCAGTCTTATGAATGTGATGGACCAGTTTTTTATAGGTACTGCATCAGGCTGATGCAAATCAGCTAATGGAGATGTACCGCCTGAACAACAAGGTTCAGTCCTACCTGGACTGTGGCCTTTCTCCAGCATGTATCATGTTTCCTGACCCCATTGACTTCTAGGCAGGCAGATTGGAACAGTGGCTGGAACAGGCCCAGTTTGCTCTCTCTGTACTGTCTTGTCCAGCCCTTAGTGTCATCTCAGAGAGAGATTTTAGTACGGAAAGTGGAGTCGTCACCCCCAAACGGAAAATGTTGTCTTCCACCAGTGTGCAATGCCTCACTTTTGTCAAAATGAATGGATATGGATTCATAGCAATTTTCAGACACCTTCAGCTGAGGCCAATAAATAGATCTGCCATTGCCAATAGTGGCTATTTATCGCCGACCCCATCATGCTACTGCCGCTGTCTGCCTGCCTACCATTGTGTTCCATACCATATGACTGCTGCCACCACTGCTGCTACTCCATCTACTGCTATTACCATTACCCCTACCAAACCTCCACTGCTACTACTCTATCACCCCAACACAGCTGCACAAACATCCTACCGCTTTGTCTGTTCCATGCTGTGCTGCTACTGCTGCTGCTACTATTGCTGCCACAAGCCACTATTACCTCTACACAATGGAAGTTGTAGAATAGATGGAGTGGCACTGCACTGACAATATAAATCCCTTTTTATATTAGAGGTAGCGTCACCGGAGTACTTGGCGAAGATATATGCGGCATTTAGCTGCTAACAGTGGTGCTCAGCTCAACGTGTAACTAGATTGTTACTGTTGCAATAAACTTGTACATGAAAGAGACAAAGGGCGGCACTCACCAGTACTGGGGTGCTTTCTTTATTCCATTTCAATGTGAGGTAGGGAGCAGTTCACATACATGTGTGCATCAGCAGGAATAGCTACATTTTGGCTCCGGCATTTTTATTATACCCTTTTTAGACTTGAAAAAGGAGTTATAAACTCCGAAACGCGTTGTCTACTGAACAATAAAACAGCTATTTCACCAAAAGTCCATTAACTGAGGTCGTCTTTTGTGCGCCAAATAAATACCCTATTGTGTGCATGCACACACAAACCAGCAACCTCTTCCTTCACAGTCCCTATAAGTCCTTGGCAACTCCATTCAAAGGGACCGAACGGGTATTGGCAGCACCGACCCCCCCCCCCCCCCCAGTCTCTCTGTGTACCTGCCTTCACGGACGTTGTGCTCCAACCCGCACAACACCAAAAGGTGAGCACACTCCAACCACTTCGCTAAACCACATTATCATTACCCACCACCCTATGAGCGCCTCTCCCTTCTATTTGTCTCCCGCCTTAATTGCTAGATCACAATGAGGGTCATTGATTGGCCCAGGATTCTAAGCACAATTGACACTGGCACAGGATAGGTAGAGTATTAATGCACTTACCGCATCTCACCTGTGTATAAGCTAATAACAGGTGCAGCTAATTATATGGCGCATGAACCTCTGCACAGGCGCCAACAAATGCATGCCCGTCCCGCGGTCCGGCGGAGGAGGATCACGTGTGAAAACATGCGATCTGCATCATCACAGAGCAACAGAACGTGACACCATCGCGGCGCATGAGATCAGGCACACAGCGGTAGCCACACTAGGTGACGGTGGCTAAACTGGCAATATAAAAGTAGTTGTGAAGACACGCAAGGGGCCGGCTAAAATGCTTGAATACCTACTAGAAGCAGGGGGTTACCCACTAGAGTATAGTGAATAAATTAGTAAAACAAATATAAATAACATGATTGTGAAATATAATTTCATAGAGAGATGCCCAAAGTGCATGATTAGAGAACAATTAATAAATGTTATAGCGAGATGAGTACCAATAAAAAAAAATAAAAAAAAAAGGATGTGAAAACACACACAGGGTCGATTAAAATGCTTCAATACACAGTAGGAGCAAGGGATTAAACACTGTGGTATAGTGAATGAATATAGTAAGACTAATGGAAATAACATGAATGTGAAGTGCACTAACATAAATAAATGCGCAAAGTACATGATTAAAAAATAATTGATGAATTTTATGATAAAGTGAGTATCATGATCCTAATAAGTAAAAAAAATAAATAAATATATGAAACCTGAGGAATGAAGGAAGAAGTGAACAAGGGTGATGTGTGAAGAAATGGATTGGGCAAAGAATTCAAAGGGAACTTATGTTTAGAAGGAAGTGGGTAAATGAACCCGATAAGTGGATAAGAGGCATTTTTCTCTAATAAGATATATTAAAAGGTTTCTATTATTAACTTGTGCTATAATTTATACAACATTTGTTGACCATTTAAAGGGGTTGTCTCATCATGGACAATGGGGCATATCGCTAGGATATGCCCCCATTGTCTTATAGGTGCGGGTCCCACCGCTGGTACCCGCACCTTTATCGAGAAAGGAGCCCCGCAAGGTGGTGGCTGGAGGACTCCAGTTCGGCCACCACCAAGCCGGCTCCCAATAGAAGTGAATGGGAGCATACCGCGCATGTGTGGCCCCCGCTCCTATTCATTTCTATTGGGCCGATGGAAATAGCCGACCTATTTTCGCCAGCCCCATAGAAAATGAATGGAGGGCGGCTGTGCATGGGCTCCATTCTCCACAAGTAGAGAGTAGTGGATGCATGAAATAGCCTTCCTGCAGAAGTGGTAGCTGCAAATACAGTGAAGGAGTTTAAGCATGCATGGGATAGGCATAAGGCTATCCTTCATAAAAGATAGGGCCAGGGACTATTCATAGGATTCAGATATATTGGGCAGACTAGATGGGCCAAATGGTTTTTATCTGTCGACACATTCTATGTTTCTATGTTTCTATGTTTCTAAGTAAAGGAGTTCGACTGCACATGCGCAGCCACCCTCCATTCATTTTCTATGGGGCCGGCAAAAATAGCAGAGGTCTGGCCACCTTGGCTATAAGACAATGGGGGCATATCCTACTGATATGCCCCATTGTCCATGATGAGACAACCCCTTTAAGGTTAGGTTAGTGACCATTTAAGCACTGAGAGTTGTCATCTAGTTGAGAGGCAATACAGACATTTTTGTAGCTTCTACTTTCGCAGAAAGGCCAAAATGTCATAAGGCTGCAAAGCTTCTCTGAACTAAACTGATCCAAACGAACACTCCTGACAGATTTGATAACCTGTCAAATATATTGGGCTGCAAACAGTAAACTAGAAGATGTAAGCTATGCTCCTAGGTCAAAGCCTAGAGAGGAAATCCTTTGATACATGGAAACTGTATCTTAATATTCTGTAAGGAAAATGGTGATCTGACCGTGAACTTTTAAACTCTGTAGGCATTTCTTCTTCTAGAATGCAACTTCAAACTCTGAAACCAGTATTTATGGTAGACTGGAAAACCAGGATGTTTGGATAGTTCACTTCTTCATATCCTCTTCAAGGTCAAAGTTACAAGAAAACTATTATATTGGTGATATCCACAGCAGCAGAATCACAACAGAATAACATAGTTAAATGTCTATAATTTTAGTGGAAGATTGAGATATGGCTCTCTTTTTTAGAAAGGCATATACTGTACATACAGTAGATAGTGAACTCTCTATGGTCAGTCACCATAAAGTTTGTGAATTCTCTAATGTTAATGATGTGAATCTAGCAGTATTGTTATAAGCAGATAATTGTAAGAAATTAAAACAGTTTTCCAAGATATTTTAACTGATGACCTATACTCTGGATAGCAATAATAAATATTTTAGAGCAGCACCAATCTACCTTGTATGACTCCCTCGGAATGCAACAGCTTGTTCAAACCACCGATCCTTAATGGTCAACAGATCAGCGTAAAAATAAAAGATGACAGCGGCATATCCAAATGAGGGTCCTTCACCGAACATCCATGAAACAATGTACAAACAATTGCAACTTTTTGGCTACGTAGTAGCCTTTATCAATCATAATATCAATCACCGGTTCCAAACATATATAGTGCAAATGATACCACCCCTAACCTGTTGAGAGACGACAGCAATCATCCCTCCCGAATGATTGAATCACTCCCATGGAGTCAACTACTTAGAGTGAGAAGAGTGGTATCAGATGATAGCAAATTCGGTGACAGAGTGGATGAAATGTGTGATAAATTCTCAAAGAGAGGTTATCCACATAAATTGTTGGAGACCGTGGTGTGCTTTGCGGTCTGCAAATCGCGGATCTGCAAAACACGGAAGGCACGCACAAAAATATTGGGACATCGACACAATTCTTGCATTTTTGGCTCTATACACCACCACAATGGATTTGAAATGAAATGAACAAGATGCGCTTAAACTGCAGACTGACAGCTTTAATTTGAGGGTATTAAAATCCAAATCAGGTGAACGGTGTAGGAAATACAACAGTTTGCATATGTGCCTTCCACTTGTTAAGGGACCAAAAGTAATGGGACAATTGTCTTCTCAGCTGTTCCATGGCCAGGTGTGTGTTATTCCCTCATTATCCCAATTACAATGAGCAGGTACAAGGTCCAGAGTTTATTTCCAGTCTGCTATTTGCATTTGGAATCTGTTGCTGTGAACAAGATGAGACCCAAAGAGCTGTCACTATCAGTGAAGCAAGCCATCATTAGGCTGAAAAAAAAACAAAAAAAAACTATCAGAGAGATAGCAAAAACATAAGGGCGTGGCCAAAACAACTGTTTGGAACTTTCTTAAAAAGAAGGATCGGTGAGCTCAGCAACACCAAAAGACCCGGAAGACCACGGAAAACAACTGTGGTGGATGACTGAAGAATTATTTCCCTGGTGAAGAAAACACCCTTCACAACAGTTGGCCAGATCAAGAACACTCTCCAGGAGGTAGGTGTATGTGTGTCAAAGTCAACAATCAAGAGAAGACTTCACCAGAGTGAATACAAAGGGTTCACCACAAGATGTAAACCATTGGTGAGCCTCAAAAACAGGAAGGCCAGATTAGAGTTTGCCAAACGACATCTAAAAAAGCCTTCACAGTTCTGGAACACCATCCTATGGACAGATGAGACAAAAATCAACTTGTACCAGAGTGATGGGAAGAGAAGAGTGTGGAGAAGGAAAGGAACTGCTCATGATCCTAAGCATACACCCTCATCAGTAAAGCATGGTGGCGGTAGTGTCATGGCGTGGGCATGTATGGCTGCCAATGGAACTGGTTCTCTTGTATTTATTGATGATGTGACTGCTGACAAAATCAGCAGGATGAATTCTGAAGTGTTTTGGGCAATATTATCTGCTCATATTCAGCCAAATGCTTCAGAACTCATTGGACGGCGCTTCACAGTGCAGATGGACAATGACTTAAAGCATTCTGCAAAAGCAACCAAAGAGTTTTTTTTAAGGGAAAGAAGTGGAATGTTATGCAATGGCAAAGTCAATCACCTGCCCTGAATCCGATTGAGCATGTATTTCACTTGCTGAAGACAAAACTGAAGAGAGAATGCCCCAGGAACAAGCAGGAACTGAAGACAGTTGCAATAGAAGCCTGGCAGAGCATCACCAGGGATGAAACCCAGCGTCTGGTGATGTCTATGCGTTCCCGACTTCATGCTTTAATTGACTGCAAAGGATTTGCAGCCAAGTATTAAAAAGTGAAAGTTTGATTTATGATTAGTATTCTGTCCCATTACTTTTGGTCCCTTAACAAGTGGGAGGAACATATGCAAACTGCTGTAATTCCTACACCGTTCACCTGATTTGGATGTAAATACCCTCAAATTAAAGCTGACAGTCTGCAGTTAAAGCACATCTTGTTTGTTTCTGTTCAAATCCATTGTGGTGGTGAATAGAGCCAAAAATGTTAGAATTGTGTCGATGTCCCAATATTTATGGACTTGAATGTATATGATTCAGTGCCCGTGTAGTCTAATTTATATTGGGGAGACTACTATGGATATTAGGGAGAGAATTAATAAACATAAAAGTACCATCAGAAAAAAGATGATGGATAAACCAGTTGCAAAACATTTTGTAGATTGTGGCCATTCTATCAATCAGTTGAGATTCCGGTTAATTGATTCTGTTGGTGTATTGAGGAGGGGAGGTGACAAGGAAGCAATCTTGAGAAAGAAAGAACTGAGATGGATATTTATCTTGAGATCATTACAACCCTATGGATTAAATATAGAATTTAATGTAAGTGGTATTGAATAACCTCATATGTCTATATGTATGTCTTTTCGGTAGTATTGATTGGTTTTAATAATTGTTTTTTAACTTCACTTATTTGTTTTTTATTTTTTATAGGTGGTGTATGGTGGATGCAGGAGTCACCATGCATGCGGGTGGAAAGTCGGTGATTAACCTCAGCATAATTGGTTCACAGCCTAAGGCCTCATGCAGACAGCCGTTGTTTGGTTCCGCATCCAAGCCGCCGTGGGTCCACTTCAATGGGTCCGCAAAATATCGGACAGCACTCCGTGTGCTGTCCACATCCGTTGATCCATTCCGCGGCCCCGCTAAAAAAATATAACATGTCCTATTCTTGTCCGCGCTTGGCGGACAAGAATAGGCATTTTTATTGATGGCCGCCCGTTCCGTTCTGCAAATTGCGGAAAGCACACAGACGGCTTCCTTTTTTTGCAGATCCGCGGTTTGCGGACCGCAAAAACCAGCATGGTCCTGTGCATGTAGCCTAAATAGGACCATTAAAGATATGGACAACATATGAATTAATATATTATATTAACCAATTAGCAGAAGGTGCCCTGGATGAGTGAGATGAATAGAATGATCTGCTACACTGTATTATACCAGATGACAGAGTGGGTCTCCATGGATATGCTTTCCTATGTGGGAGGGTTTGATATAGTCATGTGATATCAGGTAATAGGTCATGTAAGGGGGAGATAGTCACATGATAATAGTCACCAATTTTAACATTATCTGAAATTGGTTGAAGATTGTTATGCGCATGAACGAGTCATGAACGTCGACATGAAATCAGGTGCATGTAGTGAATGTCCCGGCAACCACCTATCACCACGAGGTAATACACGTCACAAATTTTGACAGGTAAATTATTGGTAGGTGATATGTTCTATTGGATAATATAACAAATTGGTGGGTGGTGTAGGAACATGGTATTGCATTTTATTGGTCCCCCTTGATTAGGGGTGGTATCATTTGCACTATATATGTTTGGAACCAATGCTTAATATTATGCTTGATAAAGGCTACTACGTAGCCGAAACGTTGCACTTTTTTGTACATTCTTTCGTGGATGTTCGGTGAATAAAGGACCCTCATTTGGATATGCTGCTGTCATCTTCTATTTTTTTACGCTATACTCTAGATAGGTCATCAGTATCTGATCAGTGGGCCTGCGGCCTTCTCCGTGCTCACCAAGCACAGTGCTGTACATTGTATTGCGGCTGTGCTTGGTATCACAGCTCAGCACCATTCACTTCAATGGTGCTGAGCGGCACCTAGGGCATGTGTGTAATGAATGTGACGTTATATGGCCTAGGCACAGCTGCCAGATGGTCATAGCGCTACTGCAAATGCTGGTACCTTCTCAAACATCTGATCGACAGGGGTCCCGGGTGTCAGATCCCTACTGATCAGATACTGATGACCTATCCAGGGGATAGGTCATCAGTTAAAATATCTTGGAAAACCCATTTAAGCGCTGAAAATAACAAGTAGCAAAGTGCCCTTATAAAGTTTTGGAAAAAACTCCTTGTCACGCAGAACAGTAAGGTAAGGCCTCATGCACACGACCGTTCCGTTTTTTGCGGTCCGCAATTTGCGGAACGGAACGGGTGGCCCATTGTAGAAATGCCTATTCTTGTCCGCAAAATGGACATGCTATATTTTTTTTGTGGGGCCTCGGAACGGAGCAACGGATGCAGACAGCACACAGAGTGAATGGGTCCGCACCCGAGCCGCAAAAACTACGGCTCGAATGCAGACCCGAAAAACGGTCGTGTGCATGAGGCCTAAACCTGATCCCAAATCACTATTTACTGATTTTGTTACCTTTTCCAGGTAGAAAAGAAATAGTATACACAAATTGTTCCTGATTGATGATATAAATCATGGTCTCTGGTTGATGTTTTTGAAAAATATGAATTGTAAGTTTACTAATACAGACGAATGCTATGCTAAGAATATGAATCCTAGGCTTATTATTAGACAGATTTACAATTCTAGTGAATCTTGTAAATCCCACACCAGATTTAGACCAGAATTCTATCTGTGATTATATAGAATAGAAGGACTACTGTTGTTCTTTATAATTCTATCTGTACACCAAAATCTTTGTGCTCCAAAATAAGGAAGAGTTGAACTTTCCTATTTTTTGGACGGCAGATGTACTCGAATATTCTCAGGTTAGCTTTGGACTAATCCACTAAAGTGATGCGTAGAGCCATTTTAGTGTACATGTTGACAGGAAAAAGGCACTCAAGAGGAAGAAAAAAGGTTCTCACATGATGACCCTGAGAGGAAGTAGGAGGGCGGGCCTTCCCTGATTGGCCTAGATGAGCCAATCAGTGCTGCGCATGCAGGGAGGTGACCTAGCAGAATGAGCAGAACACCATTCTGTTCTGGGCTGTGAAAGAGGGTTGTTGGGTGTGACAGTGTCAGCCAGAAAAACTATCTAGGGAGTCTGGGAGAGTGAAAAAATAGAATAGAAGCAGGGCAGTACTTGTGGCTGACTGTGCCTGCTATAAGAAGTGCAGGTGCACCTCAAAAGCAGCTACCTGCAAGCAAACACTTTCACCCCACCCCCACGCCCCCATTTTCACTGAAATCACTTTTTTTTGTAGGGTTCAATTTAATTAAGTAGCAAATATATGTGATTACTCTAGCAATAACCAAGGTGTAGCAGCAATCTACCTTTTTGTATCAAGTTAAAATTGAGCATGAAGCCTCAATCGTCCATTTACGTATATTCAGTGGCCATTAATGTATAATCAGTGGCAAAATAGATATGAGGTTTAATGCAGACAAAATGGAGTCAGATGCCAGTAAAGGAAAGTTCCAGAGATTTCCTGGCTGATCAGTTAATCTAGTTAACCATTCCAGTAAACTAAAAGGAAGATTCTAGGGACTTCTGTTTGTTGAATGACCAGCATGATAATGATGGATATGAAAGGGTCGTAACTAGGGATGAGCGAACCCGAACTGTATAGTTCGGGTTCATACCGAATTTTGGGGTGTCCGTGACACGGACCCGAACCCAAACATTTTCATAAAAGTCTGGGTTCGGGTTCGGTGTTCGTCGCTTTCTTGGCGCTTTTTGAAAGGCTGCAAAGCAGCCAATTAACAAGCGTCATACTACTTGCCCCAAGAAGCCGTCACAGCCATGCCTACTATTGGCATGGCTATGATTGGCCAGTGCAGCATGTGACCCAGCCTCTATTTAAGCTGGAGTCACGTAGCGCCGCACGTCACTCTGCTCTGATCAGTGTAGGGAGAGGTTGCAGCTGCGACTGTTAGGGCGAGATTAGGCAGATTAACTCCTCCAAAGGACTTAATTCAGTGATCGATTTACAGCTGTGGATCATTGAAATGCTGCTATTTAATTGCTCACTGTTTTTAGGCTGCCCAGAGCGTTTTTCAGTCACTTTTTTCTGGGGTGATCGGCGGCCATTTTGTGTCTTGTGGTGCGCCAGCACCAGCTGCCACCAAGTCCATTTAACCATCAATAGTGTGGTTATTTTTTTGCTATATCCTACATCAGGGGCTTAGCTGTGCTTGCTATTTTATTGAGGGGTGAAATACAATTGCCAAAATAGCAGTACCCTAAATCTGGTGTTTCAGCTGTGGCCAGCCAATTGTAATACTGTCTGCTGTCTGGCAAAGAATATATTTTTGTTCTGGGTTGAAATACAATTCCCAACTTAGCAATTTCCTAAATCAGTGGTTTCTGCTGTATCAGGCCTATTTTAAATCTATCCATAAAAGGGTATATTAGATTGAAGGTGCGGATAGTGTCATCCTCAATAACTTCACACGCTACCGTGCATTTCCAAGTTTAATTCTGTTCCTAAACGTATACCTGTCACCCAGCGCCTAAATAATAGTCCTAAAATTTATATTCAGCTAAATCTGTGTTTATTGCTGATTCTGGTCAATTCATTTAGTGTCCGCCAAAGCACAGTTTTTGTTCTGGGTTGAAATACAATTCCCAACTTAGCAATTCCCTAAATCAGTGGTTTCTGCTGTATCAGGCCTACTTAAAATCTATCCATAAAAGGGTATATTAGATTGAAGGTGCGGATAGGGTCATTCTCAATAACTTAACACACACGCTACCGTGCATTTCCAAGTCTAATTCTGTCCGTAAACGTATACCTGTCACCCAGCGCCTAAATAATAGGCCTCAAATTTATATTCAGCTAAATATGTGTTTATTGCTGAGGCTGGTCAATTCATTTACTGTCCGCCAAAGCACAGTTTTTGTTCTGGGTTGAAATACAATTCCCAACTTAGCAATTCCCTAAATCAGTGGTTTATGCTGTATCAGGCCTACTTTAAATCTATCCATAAAAGGGTATATTAGATTTTTATATTCCCTATCCACATTTGTTTGCAGTGGATTTAACTACATTTTGCTGCCTTTTGCAGCCCTCTAGCCCTTTCCTGGGCAGTTTTACAGCCTTTTTAGTGCCGAAAAGTTCGGGTCCCTATTGACTTTAATGGGGTTCGGGACGAAGTTCGGATCCCGAACCCGAACATTTCCGGGAAGTTCGGCCGAACTTCTCGAACCCGAACATCCAGGTGTTCGCTCAACTCTAGTCATAACCCACAGTTGTTGTCTATGCAGACTGCGGGGGTTGTAGTAGTGTTGTGTAAAACCTTTGTGTATATATACTGTGACTTTCACTAACACTATTTGTAACAGTACTAACCACCATGCTGTACCCTGTGTTTATACAGGGCACGGTTATAAAGATCTACTTCATACATTATAAAACTAACAACGAGCATTCAGAATATTATTCTATTATTATATAATCCCTAGATGACCAAGTGCTGTCGAACACATGATGTAGCAAGTGTTGTGTATATATATATATATATATATATATATATATACAGTACAGACCAAAAGTTTGGACACACCTTCTCATTCAAAGAGTTTTCTTTATTTTCATGACTATGAAAATTGTAGATTCACACTGAAGGCATCAAAACTATGAATTAACACATGTGGAATTATATACATAACAAAAAAGTGTGAAACAACTGAAAATATGTCATATTCTAGGTTCTTCAAAGTAGCCACCTTTTGCTTTAATTACTGCTTTGCACACTCTTGGCATTCTCTTCATGAGCTTCAAGAGGTAGTCACCTGAAATGGTCTTCCAACAGTCTTGAAGGAGTTCCCAGAGATGCTTAGCACTTGTTGGCCCTTTTGCATTCACTCTGCGGTCCAGCTCCCCCAAACCATCTCGATTGGGTTCAGGTCCGGTGACTGTGGAGGCCAGGTCATCTGGCGCAGCACCCCATCACTCTCCTTCATGGTCAAATAGCCCTTACATAGCCTGGAGGTGTGTTTAAGGTCATTGTCCTGTTGAAAAATAAATGATGGTCCAACTAAACGCAAACCGGATGGAATAGCCTGCCGCGGCAAGATGCTGTGGTAGCCATGCTGGTTCAGTATGCCTTCAATTTTGAATAAATCCCCAACAGTGTCACCAGCAAAGCACCCCCACACCATCACACCTCCTTCTCCAGTCTTCACAGTGGGAACCAGGCATGTAGAGTCCATCCGTTCACCTTTTTTTGCGTTGCACAAAGACACGGTGGTTGGAACCAAAGATCTCAAATTTGGACTCATCAGACCAAAGCACAGATTTCCACTGGTCTAATGTCCATTCCTTATGTTCTTTAGCCCAAACAAGTCTCTTCTGCTTGTTGCCTGTCCTTAGCAGTGGTTTCCTAGCAGATATTCTACCATGAAGGCCTGATTCACACAGTCTCCTCTTAACAGTTGTTCTAGAGATGTGTCTGCTGCTAGAACTCTGTGTGGCATTGACCTGGTCTCTAATCTGAGCTGCTGTTAACCTGCGATTTCTGAGGCTGGTGACTCGGATAAACTTATCCTCCGCAGCAGAGGTGACTCTTGGTCTTCCTTTCCTGGGGCGGTCCGCATGTGAGCCAGTTTCTTTGTAGCGCTTGATGGTTTTTGTGACTGCACTTGGGAACACTTTCAAAGTTTTCCCAATTTTTCGGACTGACTGACCTTCATTTCTTAAAGTAATGATGGCCACTCGTTTTTCTTTACTTAGCTGCTTTTTTCTTGCCATAATACAAATTCTAACAGTCTATTCAGTAGGACTATCAGCTGTGTATCCACCTGACTTATCCACAAGCAACTGATGGTCCCAACCCCATTTATAAGAAAATAAATCCCACTTTATAAACCACCTAATATACCAGAGTCCACAGAAAATCAACTACTAAACGAGATAGACGAGGTGGCAAATCATAATGAGGTGGTTATTATGGGGGACTTCAACTACCCAGATATAGACTGGGAAACTGAAACTTGTATATCTCATAAAGGAAACAGGTTCTTGGCAATAACCAAAGACAATTACCTCTCCCAACTGGTTCAGGACCCGACTAGAGGGACGGCCATTCTGGACTTAGTATTAACCAATAGGCCTGACAGAACAACAGACGTGCAGGTTGGGGGACACCTGGGAAATAGTGACCACAAAGTAATAACCTTCCAATTATCATTCAAAAGAGCGTTTCTACAGGGAGGAACAAAAATACCAAACTTCAAAAAAGCTAAATTTAGCCAACTAAGAGAGGCCATAGGCCTAACTAAATGGGATAAAGTCCTCACAAATAAAAATACAGCCACAAAATGGGATATCTTTAAAAGCATCCTAAAATCTCATTGTGAGAGGTACATACCGTATGGGAATAAAAGGTTAAGGAACAAAAATAAACCAATGTGGATAAATAGAACTGTAAAGAAAGCAATAAATGACAAAAAGAAAGCATATAAAACACTAAAACAGGAAGGTAGCACGGAAGCACTGAAAAACTATAAGGATAAAAATAGAACATGTAAAAAACAAATAAAAGCGGCCAAACTAGAGACCGAGAGATTAATTGCCAAAGAGAGTAAAACTAATCCTAAAATGTTCTTCAATTATATAAATGTTAAAAAGTATAAATCTGAAGGTGTCGGCCCGTTAAAGAGTAATGAGGGGAGAGTCGCAGAGAGCGACGAGGAGAAAGCAAAGCTGTTAAATATTTTTTTCTCCAATGTATTCACTGAGGAAAATAAACTGTCAGATGACATGCCGAATGTTGAAATAAATTCCCCATTAAAAGTGTCCTGCCTGACCCAGGAAGAAGTGCAACAGCGACTTAAAAAGATTAAAATAGACAAATCGCCAGGACCGGATGGCATACACCCCCGTATCCTAAGGGAATTAAGTAATGTCATAGCCAGACCCTTATTTCTAATATTTGCAGATTCTATATTGACAGGGAATGTCCCACAGGATTGGCGCATGGCAAATGTGGTGCCAATATTCAAAAAGGGTCCAAAAACAGAGCCTGCAAACTATAGGCCGGTAAGTTTAACATCTGTTGTGGGTAAACTGTTTGAAGGTTTTCTGAGAGATGCTATGTTAGAGCATCTTAACGGAAATAAGCAAATAACGCCATATCAGCATGGTTTCGTGAGGGATCGCTCATGTCAAACAAATTTAATCAGCTTCTATGAGGAGGTAAGTTCTAGACTTGACAGCGGCGAATCAATGGATGTCGTGTATCTGGACTTCTCCAAAGCATTTGACACAGTACCACATAAAAGGTTAGTATATAAAATGAGAATGCTCGGACTGGGAGAAAACGTCTGTAAGTGGGTAAGTAACTGGCTCAATGATAGAAAACAGAGGGTGGTTATTAATGGTACATACTCAGATTGGGTCACTGTCACTAGTGGGGTACCTCAGGGGTCAGTATTGGGCCCTATTCTCTTCAATATATTTATTAATGATCTTGTAGAAGGCTTGCATAGCAAAATATCAATTTTCGCAGATGACACTAAACTGTGTAAAGTAATTAACACTGATGAGGACAGTATACTACTACAGAGGGATCTGGATAGACTGGAGGCTTGGGCAGATAAGTGGCAGATGAGGTTTAACACTGACAAATGTAAAGTTATGCACATGGGAAGGAATAATGCAAGTCACCCGTACTTAAATGGTAAAACACTCGGTAACACTGACATGGAAAAAGATCTAGGAATTTTAATAAACAGCAAACTAAGCTGCAAAAAACAGTGTCAGGCAGCTGCTGCCAAGGCCAATAAGATAATGGGCTGCATCAAAAGGGGCATAGATGCCCGTGATGAGAACATAGTCCTACCACTTTACAAATCATTAGTCAGACCACACATGGAGTACTGTGTACAGTTCTGGGCTCCAGTGAACAAAGCAGACATAGCAGAGGTGGAGAGGGTCCAGAGGAGGGCAACTAAAGTAATAACTGGAATGGGGCAACTACAGTACCCTGAAAGATTATCAAAATTAGGGTTATTCACTTTAGAAAAAAGACGACTGAGAGGAGATCTAATTAATACGTATAAATATATCAGGGGTCAGTACAGAGATCTATCCCATCATCTATTCATTCCCAGGACGGTGACTGTGACGAGGGGACATCCTCTGCGTCTGGAGGAAAGAAGGTTTGTACACAAACATAGAAGAGGATTCTTTACGGTAAGAGCAGTGAGACTATGGAACTCTCTGCCTGAGGAGGTGGTGATGGTGAGTACAATAAAGGAATTCAAGAGGGGCCTGGATGTATTTCTGGAGCGTAATAATATTACAGGCTATAGCTACTAGAGAGAGATCGTTGATCCAGGGATTTATTCTGATTGCCTGATTGGAGTCGTGAAGGAATTTTTATTCCCCTAAAGTGAGGAAAATTGGCTTCTACCTCACAGGGGTTTTTTGCCTTCCTCTGGATCAACTTGCAGGATGACAGGCCGAACTGGATGGACAAATGTCTTTTTTCGGCCTTATGTACTATGTTACTATGTTACTATGTTACTTATTAAACCTGACAGGACACACATGTGAAGTGAAAACCATTTCAGGTGACTACCTCTTGAAGCTCATCAAGAGAATGCCAAGAGTGTGCAAAGCAGTAATCAAAGCAAAAGGTGGCTACTTTGAAGAACCTAGAATATGACATATTTTCAGTTGTTTCATACTTTTTTGATAAGTATATAATTCCACATGTGTTAATTCATAGTTTTGATGCCTTCAGTGTGAATCTACAATTTTCATAGTCATGAAAATAAAGAAAACTCTTTGAATGAGAAGGTGTGTCCAAACTTTTGGTCTGTACTGTAGTCGTGGCCAAAAAGTTTTGAGAAATACATAAATATTGGAAATTGGAAAAGTTGCTGCTTAAGTTTTTATAATAGCAATTTGCATATACTCCAGAATGTTATGAAGAGTGATCAGATGAATTGCATAGTCCTTCTTTGCCATGAAAATTAACTTAATCCCCCAAAAAACTTTCCACTGCATTTCATTGCTGTCATTAAAGGACCCGCTGAGATCATTTCAGTAATCGTCTTGTTAACTCAGGTGAGAATGTTGACGAGGTCGCAAGAAGGTCCACTACTAGTGCATTAATGAAGGCTGAGTCGTAGGACCATGCGGTCGTATTGGATCCAATCACCCTGAGATATGCACCGTAAGGTGCATATCTCAGGGTGATTGGATCCAATACGACCGCATGGTCCTACGACTCAGCCTTCATTAATGCACTAGTAGTGGACCTTCTTGCGACCCCAGCCACGTTGGAATGTTGCTGCCTCATGCGGCTTCACGTGTCCTCATACACTAAATAATGGTGGCTAGGTGTGTCCTAGAATTTTATATAAGATTTAGTCCCCTTCCCTTTTCCCTCTTTTGTGAAACAATAAAGTATTAGTTTTAGCAGCTATTATAGCGTTCCGATTAACAGTGATATAAATTTTGATAGGTGTAACGTATACCCCAGACCAGTTAGTATCAGTGAATTGAGTATCAGTGAATTGAGAATGTTGACGAGCACAAGGCTGGAGATCATTATGTCAGGCTGATTGGGTTAAAATGGCAGACTTGACCTGTTAAAAGGAGGGTGATGCTTGAAATCATTGTTCTTCCATTGTTAACCATGGTGACCTGCAAAGGTCTTTCCGATTGTTTGGGGCATCAGGAAAAAGGCTTGTCCGGAGAAGAAAAGATGAGCGCTACCATCAGTCCTGTGTCATGCCAACAGTAAAGCATCCTGAGACCATTCATGTGTGGGGTTGCTTCTCATCCAAGGGAGTGGGCTCACTCACAATTTTGCATAAAAACACAGCCATGAATAAAGAATGGTACCAAAACACCCTCCAACAGCAACTTCTTCCAACAATCCAACAACAGTTTGGTGAATAACAATGCATTTTCCAGCACAATGGAGCACCGTGCCATAAGGCAAAAGTGATAACTAAGTGGCTCGGGGACCAAAACGTTGACATTTTGGGTCCATGGCCTGGAAACGCCCATTGAGAACTTGTGGTCAATCCTCAAGAGGCGGGTGGACAAACAAAAACCCACTAATTCTGACAAACTCCAAGAAGTGATTATGAAAGAATGTGTTGCTATCAGTCAGGAATTGGCCCAGAAGTTGATTGAGAGCATGCCCAGTCGAATAGCAGAGGTCCTGAAAAAGAAGGGCCAACACTGCAAATACTGACTCTTTGCATAAATGTCATGTAATTGTCGATAAAGGCCTTTGAAACGTATGAAGTGCGTGTAATTATATTTCACTACATCACAGAAACAACTGAAACAAAGATCTAAAAGCAGTTTAGCAGCAAACTTTGTGAAAACTAATATTTGTGTAATTCTCAAAACTTTTGGCCACAACTGTATATATATAATTACTGCAGCAATACCCATGGTGTGGCAGCAATCTACCTGTGTTTATTAACCACCTAACTGTTTTCCCCGAGTCCAGTAGCTAACTGTTCTGCCTGAGCTGGGCTCGGTGGGAAAGTGGAAAAGAAAGGGCTACTTTAGATTCTGCTATCTTCTGAATGATCTCCTGAACATCCCAGGCTTTCATACAAGACCAAAATTGCAGCATTAGCCTAAGCAACAGAGGAGAAATCACTTTGAGTTCGAGTTGGGAATAATCACAATAAAATTAGTTTTTACTTTCACTTTCAGCTGCATTCACAGCATCATGATTTCTATCAGTGTTATCTTCCCCTGTACTGAATGTATTGTTGTCATTCTGTATTGTCTGAAAGCCAGCTTTCAAACAATACAAAGCCCATATCTCTAGCTGATACCAAACCAGAGATATGAGCAGTTAAAGCACCCCCCTTCCTCTTCAGTCAGAAGCAGAATGAGGGAGCAACTGACAGGCCGCAGGAGGAGAGAAAAACTGTAACAAATATATAGAAATGTGGTATTATCATCAATGTTCTGACCCACATAATAAAATCACTAAATGTTTACCACACAGTGAACACCATAAAAAATTTTTTTTATCTTTCCCCCTAAAAATTAAATTAAAAAAAGTTATTTAATACATTATATAACCCAAAATGGTTCCTAAAAAACCTACAACTAATCCCACTAAATAAAAAAAATTGAAGACATTTTTGGGAGGGTTTTTCCATTTTAACGTGACTGTTAGGAGGTTAAGGTGAAATTGAGCATCAAGACGATTTACATATATTCAGTTTCCACACGGTCGCAATTAAAAAAACTAATTTGGTGTGGGGGTTCAATTTAATTAAGCTGCATATATATGTGATTACTACACCAATACACAGGGTAGTTCACAACATTATCTGAGAGGCCCAAAAATGTTAGAGCTACAAAAGGGTTCGAAAGACCTAGAATCAGAATGTGGGTAGTAGCAGCAACAACTGTATGGCTAGAAGTAGTAGCAGTACTAGTAGGCCACAGTTGTCCCTACTGGCTTCGGAAAGGTGCAACATTATAGTTCAGGGGAAAGAGGATAAGATTGTGGATTGGAAGGCTCACTCCTCTTCTCAGTCGCAGCAGGATGATGTGGAGGTGGCTTCAGAGTTAGACACAGCTCCTCCTGCTCATCCTCCTTGCATCCCTAAAGAAGGCTTTCAGAGGAGTCCTCTCAGTCATCACTGCACATTAATTTTTCCTGAGAAGTGGCAAAAAAAAAAAACACATCATGCCCTACAGAAGATATTCAAGTGAGTCTCCCTGTTGACGACTTGTGAGAAAGCCCTCCCCATTTTGGCTGCCTTGAGGAGGAGGTTGGGGAAGAGGCAAGTGACCCCATGTGTTGGTGATGGTGGTAACAGTGGCACCCATAGCTAGCGACAGTGGCAGTTGGGGAAAATGCAGAGCAGGGGAGGGGAACCCAGGAGCTCACCATGATATCTCATAGTCTGAAAAAAGTAGCAGGAAGCTCGAGGACTCCAATGACGATTGTGTGCTGGACTGGATCTAAGAGCCAGATCGGGCTGCTGAGGAGAAGGCAACATCAGTGGAGAAGGGAGGTGGTGGCAGCAATAAAGAGCAGAGGCAACGTATCTCCCAAACAACAGCCAGGGCCACGTGTAGTTCAGGATCTAGTGATGCCGCTGATGCTGTGGGTGGGTTAGGCCCAAAACATGCCAGAGCTAAGCCCAAATTTTTTAATTTTCAATAACATTTCCAAAACGATTTTTTAAGCATCAATTCAGTTATAAAGTGATTTTGAGGGGCTTACGGAATGGAAACCACTCATAAATGACCCCATTTTAGAGACTACACCCCTCAAATTATTCAAAACTGATGTTACAAACTTTGTTAACCCTTGAGGTGTTCCACAAGAATTAAATGAAAATTTTTAAAATTTCACTTTTTTGGTAGATTTTTGGTAGATTTTTTATGTTAATCAATTTTTTCTTGCAACGCAGCAAGGGATAACAGCAAAATAAACCTCAATATATATTACTCTGATTCTGCAGTTTACAGCAATACCCCATATGTGGCGGTAAACTGCTCTATGGGCACGTGGCAGTGGTCAGAGGCAAAGGAGCGCCATATGGATTTTGGAGGAAGATTTCGCTAGAATGGTTTTTAGGCAACATTTTGTAGTTGAAGAGACCCTGACATACCCCTACAGTGGAAACCCTGAAAAAGTTACTCCATTTTGGAAACTACACCCCTTTAAGAATATATTAGGGGGGGTACTGAGCAATTTGACCCCCTCTTTTATGGAATTTGGAAACACTTAGCTGTAAAAATGAAAAGTTTTGTTACTTCCAATAAAATGTTGCTTTAGCCCCAAATGTTTCATTTTCATAAGGGATAACAGGAGAAAAAGCACCCCATAATTTGTTGCCCATTTTCTCCTGAATACGACAACACCCCATATGTGGTGGTAAACTGCTGTGGTAGCACATGGCAGGACTCGAATGGAACAGAAGGAGCGCCATGTGCAGCACAGATTTTGATGGATAGGTTTATGGGTGCCATGGGTTTTTATTTTTTAAGTGATTGTCTTATGTGGGGACTAATTTTTTGCAAGATGATGTGATGGTTTGATTAGTAGCATTTTGGGGTACATAAGACTTTTTGATCGTTTGGTATTAAACTTTTTGTGAGGCAAGGTGAAAAAAATGGCTGTCTTGGCATAGTTTTTTTTTTTTACAAAATTCACCTGAGGGGGCATATAATGTGATATTTTTATGGAGCAGGTTGTTACGGATGCGGCAATGCCTAATATGTCTATCATTTTTATTTTTGTTAAGTTTTACACAGTGAAATTATTTTTGAACAGAATAAAATCCATTTTATGAGAGCCCTATATTTTTTGGGGGGGCAAGGTAGGGGCTCATTTTTACGGGATGAGATGACGGTTTGATTGGTATCATTTTGGGGTATATAAAACTTTTTGATCACTTGGTATTACACATTTTGCGAGGCAAGGTGACCACTCTAGGACTTCAACTTTTGGGGGTAGATCCCCTTTACAATGCATTACAATACTTCTGTATTATAATGCATTGGATGTAAGTGTATTACTCACTGTAAGGAAGGCATTGGGCTGCTGTCCAAGCCATCGGGCCCCCGTCACAGCAGCGCGGGGACTGGATGGACACCCCACATCCTGCAAGTCACCGCACGTGCCGCGGTCAGCACTGACAGTGGCAGTGCAAGGGTTAATTCGCCGGTATCAATGTTTTCACCGATGACGGCGCATACAGCAGGGGTCCAGCTGTCAGTGACTGCCGGACCCCTGCAGCTGATTGGGCAGGCGCAGCTCCTGCGCCCGCCCGATCAGAGCGCCGTAGATGTACGGTGCTGGGATTTCTGTCCCAGTTTCCAGCGCTGCACATGTACGACTCTGGTATCCTACGGGTTAACCCCATCAAATGTGTGACAACCCACAGCTATGCATGTCTGCCACTCATTTACTATTGCAGATAACGGCCAAGAGGATAGAGAAGGAGCTCATAGGGTAAGTAAATTCAGCTAATCAGATTTCTAATGAAAGAAATGGTTTGCTCACCTATTGTGGTTGCATCAATTGGATGCAACTGCAATGGAGAACGAGTGTAGATAAATGACGGTTGGTGCAGCCTAGATTCGTCCGATCGCCTTTGGCAGGAGCCACCCTGCCACTTGGGTAACGGTATGAAGAAGAGTACGCTAGACCTTAGGTAGAGCGTGTGGACCACAGAGGGCGCATGAAACAACCGGTCAAAGACAATATTTTGGTTTCAGCAGTATTCCATTTATTCGTAAGACAACGCGTTTCGGGGTGCTAGGGTCCCCATTATCAAGTCTAAAATAAAGATTAGGTAAAAAACGGAGAAAACATGTTTTGGGAAAACATTAAATTTGTGCTCCCCTATATAACAAACAAATAGATTATGAGGATAAATATATAAATAAATAGATAAATGAATAAAATACGCATGAATCTAATTACCAAGGCATACACTGATAAAATAATAAATATACACCTGTATAAAGGGAGGGTGTATCTTATGTATATATATATAAAACATGGCATCAAATTGATAGTATAAAAATATATATATATATACACATAGGAAAAATACATAGAGGATAAAAAATGTATATAAAAATAAATAAATTAATAATAATCATAATAAATGAGATAAGTACCAGAACAAAAACCATAGCAATAATGTTTCTGTACTGATGTCTATCCCTACCATGAGAGTGATCTGTATGTCATATATAAATAATTAGCACCAATGTGAGCCACTAGCATAAAAGTCCATATAGTCAGTCTATTTGATGTGGTTGCTGGTAAACCATAGTAGAAGAGCTAGGCTGATATTTCCATACATTTGAAGAAAAACTGTATAAAATGTGAGAGGTAGCTATGGCAAATATAATGTAATGTGTCCACTGGCGAACAGGGGATCTTGTATCCACTGACAGGCAGGGGGTATTTATGTCCCTGAGGGGATCATAACCTATTGATGTCTATTGTATATATAACACCGTGTCCTGGCAGCTCAGACCAAAAATAATAGTAATAATTGTTAAAGCCCCGCATGATGTGGTGAAGAGAATATATGTATATATTCTAATAGCGCTTTAATATGGATCATAATACCTGAGCCGGAAGGCTGGAGGGGTGTCACGGCTCGTCTACAGAGGCACGTGTAGAACGCTGACCTCTTCGGTAACCGCGCTGCAGAAGAAGAAGGGGAGTGAGTGGGAGGGCTTGCCGAGGTCCATGGGAGGGGCGTCCGTGGGGGGGCGTGGTTAGGGAGAACGCACAGTGGCCTGAAAGGGCGGTGAATCGGAGGGTATGTCTGAATTGGTAGGCGGGGATCCGTACGGGGGAGTGGTTGTTGGGAGCGCATAGAGAGCAGAGTGGGAAGCGCATAGAGATCTTCGTTTCTTCCTCTTTTGTTGTTTTTTCTGATTCCACGGATCCGTGGAATCAGAAAAAACAACAAAGGAGGAAGAAACGAAGCAGGACCCTCACAGCCCAAAGAGGAACAAAACCTCACTACAGTAAAGATATTTAATTTATCTAGGTTTGACCTCTCTGCAGCACAGATGTCAGTCCTCCAGAGGGGCTTATCGTTCTGTCCTGCAGAAAAGTACAATGAATTTGACCTTTTTGTGGACCTCAATGCATTCATCAGGAAGGTCACACTCCAAAGGCACTTTGCCATTAAATCCAAATTACCTGTGACAAACAGGGATAAGGAAACTACGGCAAGTAAAGATGAAGAAAAAGAAGAAATAAACACTCCCCATACTGACCTGAAACCAAAATCGACATTTAATCCTACATACCATAGAGGAAATCACATTAACACCTTTTACTCTTTGGTTTCCAAAGAAGCAAGAGAAATTAATAAAGCTATTAAGGTCAAGAACAACCTATCGAAAGGAGAAAAAGACGCACTAATAGAATTAAACAATAATGACCTTCTTGTCATTAGGAGCGCGGATAAGGGAGGTGGAATAATTTTACAAAACAAGGAGGATTACATAATGGAAGCCAACAGGATACTGGATGACGCCCTATATTACGAACGACTTACATCCAATCCACTTATAGAGGATCAAAAGACATTGAACATTATGCTGAAGCAGGCCGAAGAGTGCAAAGTTATCACTAAGAAAGAAAGGGAGTACATAGTGGTTGAACATCCAAATATGGCATTATTTTATCACCTGCCAAAAATCCATAAAAACCCTTTGAATCCACCAGGTAGACCGATTATCTCGGGAATTAACTCTCTTACCAGTAATCTCTCTCATTATGTCGATATATTCCTCCAAAGCCATGTCAGAAACCTTCGATCCTATCTGAGAGACTCTACGCAACTAATTAGTCTACTAACAGATATTGAATGGGAACCCCACTTCTGTTGGCTGACATTGGATGTTGCAGCCCTTTATTCCAACATCCCACATACAGCGGGCATTGAAACTACAAAACGCTTTTTAGAAACAGATGACCATCTTTCCGGCAAACATAGGGATTTTATATTGGATGCAATTCACTTTATTTTAACGCATAACGTTTTTAGGACAAGATCTACAGGCAACGAAACGGGACTGCAATGGGGACGCGTTTCGCGCCGAGCTTTGCCAATTTATATATGGGCTGCTTTGAAGAAGAGTTTATTCACTTGAGTCAATATTGGAAGAAAATCATCATATTCTATAAGCGTTATATAGATGACCTTATAGTGATCTGGAAGGGCCCCAAGGAAGAAGCCGAATCATTCTTTAGCTACCTCAATAAAAATAAGTGGAATCTCTCGTTTACATCCAACTTAACTACCTCATCTATCGAATATCTAGACCTACTACTAGAGTTGAGCGAACACCTGGATGTTCGGGTTCGAGAAGTTCGGCCGAACTTCCCGGAAATGTTCGGGTACGGGATCCGAACCCGATCCGAACTTCGTCCCGAACCCGAACCCCATTGAAGTCAATGGGGACCTGAACTTTTCGGTACTAAAAAGGCTGTAAAACAGCCCAGGAAAGGGCTAGAGGGCTGCAAAAGGCAGAAACATGTAGGTAAATCCCCTGCAAACAAATGTGGATAGGGAAATGAATTAAAATAAAAATTAAATAAATAAAAATTAACCAAAATCAATTGGAGAGAGGTCCCATAGCAGAGAATCTGGCTTCACGTCACCCACCACTGGAACAGTCCATTCTCAGATATTTAGGCCCAGCACCCAGGCAGAGGAGGGAGGTCCCGTAACAGAGAATCTGTCTTCATGTCAGCAGAGAATCAGTCTGCATGTCATAGCAGAGAATCAGGCTTCACGTCAGCCACCACTGCAACAGTCCATTGTCATAAATTTAGGCCAAGCACCCAGGCAGAGGAGAGAGGTCCCGTAACAGACAATCTGGCTTCATGTCAGCAGAGAATCAGTCTTCATATCATAGCAGAGAATCAGGCTTCACGTCACCCACCACTGTAAGAGTCCATTTTCATAAATTTAGGCCCAGCACCCAGGCAGAGGAGAGAGGTCCCGTAACAGACAATCTGGCTTCATGTCAGCAGAGAATCAGTCTTCATGTCATAGCAGAGAATCAGGCTTCACGTCAGCCACCACTGCAATAGTCCATTGTCATAAATTTAGGCCCAGCACCCAGGCAGAGGAGAGAGGTCCCGTAACAGACAATCTGGCTTCATGTCAGCAGAGAATCAGTCTTCATATCATAGCAGAGAATCAGGCTTCACGTCACCCACCACTGTAAGAGTCCATTTTCATAAATTTAGGCCCAGCACCCAGGCAGAGGAGAGAGGTCCCGTAACAGACAATCTGGCTTCATGTCAGCAGAGAATCAGTCTTCATATCATAGCAGAGAATCAGGCTTCACGTCAGCCACCAATGCAACAGTCCATTGTCAGATATTTAGGCCCAGCACCCAGGCAGAGGAGAGAGGTCCCGTAACAGACAATCAGGCTTCACGTCAGCCACCAGTGCAACAGTCCATTGGCATATATTTAGGCCCAGCACCCAGGCAGAGGAGAGAGGTCCCGTAACAGAGAATCTGGCTTCATGTCAGCAGAGAATCTGTCTGCATGTCATAGCAGAGAATCAGGCTTCACGTCAGCCACCACTGCAACAGTCCATTGTCATAAATTTAGGCCAAGCACCCAGGCAGAGGAGAGAGGTCCCGTAACAGACAATCTGGCTTCATGTCAGCAGAGAATCAGTCTTCATATCATAGCAGAGAATCAGGCTTCATGTCACCCACCACTGTAAGAGTCCATTTTCATAAATTTAGGCCCAGCACCCAGGCAGAGGAGAGAGGTCCCGTAACAGACAATCTGGCTTCATGTCAGCAGAGAATCAGTCTTCATATCATAGCAGAGACTCAGGCTTCACGTCACCCACCACTGTAAGAGTCCATTTTCATAAATTTAGGCCCAGCACCCAGGCAGAGGAGAGAGGTCCCGTAACAGACAATCTGGCTTCATGTCAGCAGAGAATCAGTCTTCATATCATAGCAGAGAATCAGGCTTCACGTCAGCCACCAATGCAACAGTCCATTGTCAGATATTTAGGCCCAGCACCCAGGCAGAGGAGAGAGGTCCCGTAACAGACAATCAGGCTTCACGTCAGCCACCAGTGCAACAGTCCATTGGCATATATTTAGGCCCAGCACCCAGGCAGAGGAGAGAGGTCCCGTAACAGAGAATCTGGCTTCATGTCAGCAGAGAATTAGTCTGCATGTCATAGCAGAGAATCAGGCTTCACGTCACCCACCACTGTAACAGTCCATTTTCATAAATTTAGGCCCAGCACCCAGGCAGAGGAGAGAGGTCCCGTAACAGACAATCAGGCTTCACGTCAGCCACCAGTGCAACAGTCCATTGACATATATTTAGGCCCAGCACCCAGGCAGAGGAGAGAGGTCCCGTAACAGAGAATCTGGCTTCATGTCAGCAGAGAATTAGTCTGCATGTCATAGCAGAGAATCAGGCTTCACGTCACCCAACATTGGAACAGTCCATTGGCATTTATTTAGGCCCGGCACCCAGACAGAGGAGAGGTTCATTCAAATTTGGGTAGCCTCGCAATATAATAATAAAATGAAAATAAAAATAGGATTGAATGAGGAAGTGCCCTGGAGTACAATAATATATGGTTAAGGGGAGGTAGTTAATGTGTAATCTGGACAAGGGACGGACAGGTCCTGTGGGATCCATGCCTGGTTCATTTTTATTAACGTCAGCTTGTCCACATTGGCTGTAGACAGGCGGCTGCGTTTGTCTGTAATGACGCCCCCTGCCGTGCTGAATACACGTTCAGACAAAACGCTGGCAGCCGGGCAGGCCAGCACCTCCAAGGCATAAAAGGCTAGCTCTGGCCACGTGGACAATTTAGAGACCCAGTAGTTGAATGGGGCCGAACCATCAGTCAGTACGTGGAGGGGTGTGCACACGTACTGTTCCACCATGTTAGTGAAATGTTGCCTCCTGCTAACACGTTGCGTATCAGGTGGTGGTGCAGTTAGCTGTGGCGTGTTGACAAAACTTTTCCACATCTCTGCCATGCTAACCCTGCCCTCAGAGGAGCTGGCCGTGACACAGCTGCCTTGGCGATCTCTTGCTCCTCCTCTGCCTTGGCCTTGGGCTTCCACTTGTTCCCCTGTGACATTTGGGAATTCTCTCAGTAGCGCGTCTACCAACGTGCGCTTGTACTCGCGCATCTTCCTATCACGCTCCAGTGCAGGAAGTAAGGTGGGCACATTGTCTTTGTAGCGTGGATCCAGCAGGGTGGCAACCCAGTAGTCCGCACACGTTAAAATGTGGGCAACTCTGCTGTCGTTGCGCAGGCACTGCAGCATGTAGTCGCTCATGTGTGCAAGGCTGCCCAGGGGTAAGGACAAGCTGTCCTCTGTGGGAGGCGTATCGTCATCGTCCTGCCTTTCCCCCCAGCCACGCACCAGTGATGGACCCGAGCTGCGTTGGGTGCCACCCCGCTGTGACCATGCTTCATCCTCATCCTCCTCCACCTCCTCCTCATCCTCATCCTCCTCGTCCTCCAGTAGTGGGCCCTGGCTGGCCACATTTGTACCTGGCCTCTGCTGTTGCCAAAAACCTCCCTCTGAGTCACTTCGAAGAGACTGGCCTGAAAGTGCTAAAAATGACCCCTCTTCCTCCTCCTCCTCCTCCTGGGCCACCTCCTCTTCCATCATCGCCCTAAGTGTTTTCTCAAGGAGACATAGAAGTGGTATTGTAACGCTGATAACGGCGTCATCGCCACTGGCCATGTTGGTGGAGTACTCGAAACAGCGCAACAGGGCACACAGGTCTCGCATGGAGGCCCAGTCATTGGTGGTGAAGTGGTGCTGTTCTGTAGTGCGACTGACCCGTGCGTGCTGCAGCTGAAACTCCACTATGGCCTGCTGCTGCTCGCACAGTCTGTCCAACATGTGCAAGGTGGAGTTCCACCTGGTGGGCACGTCGCATATGAGGCGGTGAGCGGGAAGGCCGAAGTTACGCTGTAGCGCAGACAGGCGAGCAGCAGCAGGATGTGAACGCCGGAAGCGCGAACAGACGGCCCGCACTTTATGCAGCAGCTCTGACATGTCGGGGTAGTTGTGAATGAACTTCTGCACCACCAAATTCAGCACATGCGCCAAGCAAGGGATGTGCGTCAAACTGGCTAGTCCCAGAGCTGCAACGAGATTTCGCCCATTATCACACACCACCAGGCCGGGCTTGAGGCTCACCGGCAGCAACCACTCGTCGGTCTGTTGTTCTATACCCTGCCACAACTCCTGTGCGGTGTGGGGCCTGTCCCCCAAACATATGAGTTTCAGAATGGCCTGCTGACGTTTACCCCGGGCTGTGCTGAAGTTGGTGGTGAAGGTGTGTGGCTGACTAGATGAGCAGGTGGAAGAAGAGCAGGAGGAAGTCGAGTAGGAGGAGGTGGCAACAGGAGGCAAAGAATGTTGCCCTGCGATCCTTGGCGGCGGAAGGACGTGCGCCAAACAGCTCTCCGCCTGGGGCCCAGCTGCCACTACATTTACCCAGTGTGCAGTTAGGGAGATATAGCGTCCCTGGCCGTGCTTACTGGTCCACGTATCTGTGGTTAGGTGGACCTTGCCACAGATGGCGTTGCGCAGTGCACACTTGATTTTATCGGATACTTGGTTGTGCAGGGAAGGCACGGCTCTCTTGGAGAAGTAGTGCCGGCTGGGAACAACATACTGTGGGACAGCAAGCAACATGAGCTGTTTGAAGCTGTCTGTGTCCACCAGCCTAAATGACAGCATTTCATAGGCCAGTAGTTTAGAAATGCTGGCATTCAGGGCCAGGGATCGAGGGTGGCTAGGTGGGAATTTACGCTTTCTCTCAAATGTTTGTGAGATGGAGAGCTGAACGCTGCCGTGTGACATGGTTGAGATGCTTGGTGACGGAGGTGGTGGTGGTGTTGGTGGTACATCCCCTGTTTGCTGGGCGGCAGGTGCCAACGTTCCTCCAGAGGCGGAGGAAGAGGCCGAGGCGGCAGCAGCATAAAAGGGCCGAGGCCGCAGCAGCAGAAGAGGTAGCAGGGGGAGCCTGAGTGACTTCCTTGGTTTTAAGGTGTTTACTCAACTGCAGTTCATGCTTTGCATGCAGGTGCCTGGTCATGCAGGTTGTGCTCAGGTTCAGAACGTTAATGCCTCGCTTCAGGCTCTGATGGCACAGCGTGCAAACCACTCGGGTCTTGTCGTCAGCACATTGTTTGAAGAAGTGCCATGCCAGGGAACTCCTTGAAGCTGCCTTTGGGGTACTCGGTCCCAGATGGCGGCGGTCAGTAGCAGGCGGAGTCTCTTGGCGGCGGGTGTTCTGCTTTTGCCCACTGCTCCCTCTTTTGCTACGCTGTTGGCTCGGTCTCACCACTGCCTCTTCCTCCGAACTGTGAAAGTCAGTGGCACGACCTTCATTCCATGTGTGGTCTAGGACCTCATCTTCCCCTGCATCGTCTTCCACCCAGTCTTGATCCCTGACCTCCAGTTCAGTCTGCACACTGCAGAAAGATGCAGCAGTTGGCACCTGTGTTTCGTCATCATCAGAGACATGCTGAGGTGGTATTCCCATGTCCTCATCAACAGGAAACATAAGTGGTTGTGCGTCAGTGCATTCTATGTCTTTCACCGCTGGGGAAGGGCTAGGTGGATGCCCTTGGGAAACCCTGCCAGCGGAGTCTTCAAACAGCATAAGAGACTGCTGCATAACTTGAGGCTGAGACAGTTTCCCTGGTATGCATGGGGGTGATGTGACAGACTGATGGGGTTGGTTTTCAGGCGCCATCTGTGCGCTTTCTGCAGAAGACTGGGTGGGAGATAATGTGAACGTGCTGGATCCACTGTCGGCCACCAAATTGACTAATGCCTGTACCTGCTCAGGCCTTACTATCCTTAGAACGGCATTGGGCCCCACCATATATCGCTGTAAATTCTGGCGGCTACTGGGACCTGAGGTAGTTGGTACACTAGGACGTGTGGATGTGGCAGAACGGCCACGTCCTCTCCCAGCACCAGAGGGTCCACTAACACCACCACGACCATGTCCACGTCCGCGTCCCTTACTAGATGTTTTCCTCATTGTTATCGTTCACCACAACAACAAAAATATTATTTGGCCCAATGTATTGTATTCAAATTCAGCTGAATATAAATTTGAGGCCTAGTATTTAGGCGCTGGGTGACCGGTATAGATTTACTGACAGAATTAGACTTGGAAATGCACAGTAGCGTGTTTGTGAAGTTATTCTGAATGACCCTATGTGCACCTTGAATATTATATACCCTTTTAGGGATAGATTTCAAATAGCTCTGATACAGCAGAAACCACTAAATTAGGAAATTGCTAAATTGGGAATTGTTTTTCAACCCAGAACAAAAAATGTGCTTTGACGGACACTAAATAACTTGCCCAGCCAGAACAGTACAGCGGTAACGACAGA
Source organism: Bufo gargarizans (assembly GCF_014858855.1). Classification (NCBI taxonomy): domain Eukaryota; kingdom Metazoa; phylum Chordata; class Amphibia; order Anura; family Bufonidae; genus Bufo; species Bufo gargarizans. The sequence goes on from NC_058090.1 coordinate 59,684,693, forward strand.
TTTAGCGGGATATAAATTTGAGGCCTAGTATTTAGGCGCTGGGTGACCGGTATGGATTTACTGACAGAATTAGACTTGGAAATGCACAGTAGCGTGTGTGTGAAGTTATTCTGAATGACCCTATGTGCACCTTGAATATTATATACCCTTTTAGGGATAGATTTCAAATAGCTCTGATACAGCAGAAACCACTAAATTAGGAAATTGCTAAATTGGGAATTGTTTTTCAACCCAGAACAAAAAATGTGCTTTGACGGACACATGTTTAAAGAGACAGGGGGCACACCAAATGCTTAAAGGAGTGCAAGGGGTGGTAGAACTACATATGACAAATAATCTAACCCAAGAGAGAGTCAAAAGAGCCACCCCATAGATGCACATCCAACCATTGTAGGATAAAAAATATATATATAAAGTTTATTGGACACAACAACACACACGCATTAAAAAATTGTATACAATATAGAACAAAGTGCGGTATGCAATAAATATATGTAACCGACACACACAGGTCCACTGAATTATCACAAGAAAATGTATGCGTTATCAACCAGCATATAAAGCAATACAATAAATCACATATAGCAAATGCAAGGTAAGGTAAGACCACTAGAATTAAAGGTGCAATAAGACCGACATGGGGTCAAATATCAAGAGCCAAACCTACATAGCCAGCTGGTACAGTGGACCTGGAAACATAGCAAGCGCCCAACGCGTGTCGCCGGAGCAATCCGGCTTCCTCAGGGGTAAAGGACTGTGTGTTGGAGCGTCAGTTAATATAGGGTATTGAATAAACTGTAATTGCGTTCACCTGTGCAGCAGGAACTGTGGTCAGTGCGTAAGCGTATCAGATTCCAGTCAGAACAAGGAACCGGAAGTGTAAGTCACATGATCGGCTGGTGGAACGCATGGTGGAACGCATATGCGCTCCACCAGCCAAAACACAGCCACAAAACCAAAGAGACATGGAAGGCAAACATATTTGTACTAAGCATTAGAAGATAATGTGGCAAATGAACAACTGTAGCTGTTTAGAGCAACATCGGCAGTGCCAGGTAAGCTGGTAAATGATCCGGACGATATTTACAAACCGGAAGTAGATGGTGAAACCGGAAGTGACGTGCCGCTATGGAACGCATGGTGGAACGCATAGTGCGCTCCACTGTGAATGGTGGAGCACACAATGCGTCCAGCACACGCCCAGGGGCATGGCAGCACACTGAAAGGCACAGGGGAGGCACACACAAGGAGGATGGGGGTGGAGCACTAATATATGCATACATAATGGTCATATTCAGCAATACTAATAATAATAATGATATAATATGACAGAAGCATAACAGAGGATTGAACATGTACATACATAATATGCAAAATTCAAAATTCAAATGTGCAATATATAAAGCGGACATAAAGACAGGTAATATATAAAATATACAGTTGATGCATATAACAATACATATATATAGATATATTAAGCATATCTGACATACACACCTATATACGTGGTGCTGTCAGCAATCCCAATGTATATCCCCACAGAGGCATAGACATTCAAATCATGTGAACGATAACATACATGTATGTAAAGCAACATACATGCATGTTAATACATGAACCTGATATAAGATCCACGATCTAATGAGGACCTAAAAGGTAATAATAATACTGGAAGGGAGCAAAATAAAATTAGTGATAAAATGTGACCAGCGTGGTAAGACCACTAGTGTGGAAGTGAAGGAGTGGTAGAAACAGAAATACCCAAACCGTGTAAGTGAAAGCGTGAATACAAGTGAAAATGTGATGAGAGCCTGTGGAGAAAAGGGGTTAGCGCAGATAAACGGTTATTTGATACGGGACCAATTATAGTAACAAACACAAGCCTTCTGTGTCCTACCTACAACCCCCTGAATTGAGACCCTATAAAGACAATGGTGTTTCAATGCCCAATCTATGCCATACTATATGGCCATTATATGCAACAATACAGTGGTTAAATACCACCTGGATACACTGTCAAGAGAAATGGAATGAAATAAAATCAATACCTCCACCTAAAACCGAAACCCCCTGATGTACCCCCACTGTCGGTGCTCTGATGACATCAAAAATATATGCTGCTATTCCCGTATGTTAGCCATGGATAGTTTAGTTATTTGATACACCCCGGATATCTAGACGTGGGGGAAAAGAATACGTGGCCCCAAATATGATTAGGGGATCGTCCCCCAAATATCAGGTATGGTAATAACCAGTAAACAACAATTCTTCATTTAATCCATGTGGGGCAACTGTATCCAGATTGAAAATCCATTTGGACTCGAGACGCAACAATTGAGAGGTAGCCGATCCTCCCCTCAGATTCATGTGCACCAGGTCAAGTCCCGCAATCCTGAGTCCGGAGATTATACACTAATGACAATCCAAAAAGTGTGCAGCGACTGAAGTTAGCGGTTTCTTTGCTTGAATCCTATCACGTCGGGCCAAAGCAATACTTGATAGATGTTGTTGAATACGTTTCCGTACTTCCTGGCCTGTCTGTCCAACGTATAGCTTCCCACATTCACAGATGAGTGCGTAGATTACATTTCTTGTACGACAGTTGATGTAATGATCTAAAGGTATCCCCGCCGGAAGCCAATTTGTCGCGTAGATTTGGGGCTCTACGTGCAATAATCTTCGGAGTTGGATTTACATGGTCGCTCAACTTGGGATCCGCCAATAAAAGATGCCAGTGTGTATTTAGTATTGAATATAAATCACGCCATTGGTTATTATATTTCGTGATAAGATGAACCTGGGTACTTCGGCGTTTAGGATTGGATCTCAACAGTTCAAGGCGATCAGTTGACTTTGCCCTTTCAAAAGCCCCCGATATTACTTTCTTCGGATAGCCACGTGCTTTAAATCTGTTCGTCAAATCGATGGAGGCCTCACTGAAGTCAGGGGTGGTGGTGCAGTTACGGCGTAATCTTAAAAATTGGCCCTTGGGGATCCCTCTCCGTAGGTGGGCCGGGTGGAAGCTGTCGAAGCGTAGCAAACTATTTGTTGCAGTTTCCTTACGGAAAAGTGAAGTGCGGATAACTTGTTCGTCAAGTGTCAATCGCAAATCCAAGAAGTCAGCGGTGATATCCGATATCTTATGAGTGAGTGAGATGTTAAGTGAATTGGTATTCAACAGGCTAACAAAATCAGTGCACTGTTCAACTGTGCCCAGAAATGTGTGGTGTGCCGGATCTCCGCAGGATGATTTGTGGAGGAAGTACTGAGTAGCTTGTAAACCATCACTATGCGAGATGTTCGAATAGAGGGACTCGACGTCACACGTGAGTATCAATGTCCCCGGTGGAAATTGCATATCCTGTAGGTGTTGTACCAGCTGCATGGAATCCCTGAGATGCGATTGAAGACCCAAGACATAAGGCTTGGGGAGCATATAGAAAGTGGGGATTTTAGGGCTGTTGACTTCCAAGAATCCCTTCTCCTTTTTGGTAATGATATTAAATTGGCATGCAGAGGTGAGGAGTCTATCCAGTTTCTTCATAAACGTAACCGTGGGGTCTCCTTTATCCGCCTCCTTGATGACAAAGGCCGCATTATTCTGTAAACTCCTGATCGCCAACAATTCTGCTTTAGACAAGTTTTTGTCCCGGATTTTGTTCGCCTGTAATTTCCTAATTTCCACTATCATGACTTTCCTTCAATAGATCCATCAGATCCATGAAAACACCCCTTTCGTCCTCAGGTAGCTGTTGTACAAGGGAAGGTTGAGCATATAACCCTCTAAAGCACAATTGCCAGCACTGATCTTTCCATTGGTGTGAGTGAATATGTTGAGAGATTGATGATCCTTAAAGTGTCCTCCTCCGTCGGGGTATTGGAAGTGGGGGCACCCGTTAGTACTGAGGTCGTCGTTTGCGCGTCGCATAATGATGATTGCTGCCCCTCTGCTGTGCAAATGTCCTCTTTCTTGGGTTTACGTAATCACTAAATAACTTGCCCAGCCAGAACAGTACAGCGGTAAAGACAGATTTAGCGGGATATAAATTTGAGGCCTAGTATTTAGGCGCTGGGTGACCGGTATGGATTTACTGACAGAATTAGACTTGGAAATGCACAGTAGCGTGTGTGTGAAGTTATTCTGAATGACCCTATGTGCACCTTGAATATTATATACCCTTTTAGGGATAGATTTCAAATAGCTCTGATACAGCAGAAACCACTAAATTAGGAAATTGCTACATTGGGAATTGTTTTTCAACCCAGAACAAAAAATGTGCTTTGACGGACACTAAATAACTTGCCCAGCCAGAACAGTACAGCGGTAACGACAGATTTAGCGGGATATAAATTTGAGGCCTAGTATTTAGGCGCTGGGTGACCGGTATGGATTTACTGACAGAATTAGACTTGGAAATGCACAGTAGCGTGTGTGTGAAGTTATTCTGAATTAGACTGGGATATGGGCAAAAAATAACCACACTATTGCTGGTTAAATGCACTTGGTGTGACAGCTTGACCAACCACACTACTGAGGGTTAAATGCACTTGGTGACAGGCGCAGCTTGCCCCTGATGTAGTATATGGCCAAAAAATGAACAGACTATTGCTGGTTAAATGCACTTGGTGTAACAGCTTGACCAACCACACTACTGAGGGTTAAATGCACTTGGTGACGGGCGCAGCTTGCCCCTGATGTAGTATATGGCCAAAAAATGAACAGACTATTGCTGGTTAAATGCACTTGGTGTGACAGCTTGACCAACCACACTACTGAGGGTTAAATGCACTTGGTGACGGGCGCAGCTTGCCCCTGATGTAGTATATGGCCAAAAAATAAACAGACTATTGCTGGTTAAATGCACTTGGTGTGACAGCTTCACCCTGATGTAGGCTTTAGCCGAAAAACAACCACACCATTGAGGGTTAAATGCACTTGGTGACAGGCGCAGCTTGCCCCTGATGTAGTATATGGCCAAAAAATAAACAGACTATTGCTGGTTAAATGCACTTGGTGTGACAGCTTCACCCTGATGTAGGCTTTAGCCAAAAAACAACCACACCATTGAGGGTTAAATGCACTTGGTCGCAGCTTGTGCTGGCGCACCACAAGACACAAAATGGCCGCCGATCACCCCAGAAAAAAGTGACTGACAAACGGTCTGGGCAGCCTAAAAACAGTGAGCAATTGAATTTCAGCAGCTCAATGATCCACAGCTGCAGATCGATCAATTAATCAAGTCCTTTGGAGTAGTTAATCTGCCTAATCTCGCCCTACTGTCGCAGCCGCAACCTCTCCCTATGCTGATCAGAGCAGAGTGACGGGCGGCGCTATGTGACTCCAGCTTAAATAGAGGCTGGGTCACATGGTGCTCTGGCCAATCACAGCCATGCCAATAGTAGGCATGGCTGTGACGGCCTCTTGGGGCAAGTAGTATGACGCTTGTTGATTGGCTGCTCTGCAGCCTTTCAAAAAGCGCCAAGAAAGCGTCACAAAAGCGCCAAGAAAGCGACGAACACCGAACCCGGACTTTTACGAAAATGTCCGGGTTCGGGTCCGTGTCACGGACACCCCAAAATTCGGTACGAACCCGAACTATACAGTTCGAGTTCGCTCATCCCTACCTACTACTCTATTCAGAGAATAAGACCATCAAGTCCAAGACACATTTCAAAACAGTCGACGGTAATAGTTACCTTGACTATAGGAGTGCCCACCACAAAAAGTGGAAAAATAACATACCGTACAGTCAATTCAAACGGATCAGGAGGAATTGTACTAATGATGGCGACTTCCTCACTCAGAGTGAGATACTACGATCTAGATTCATGAGGAAGAGATACCCGAAAAGAATTGTAGATTACGCGTTCGTGCGGGCAAAAAGTCAGAGCCAAGAAGAATGCCTGAACATAAAAAAGAAGAATGAGCCGGACGAAACATCAAAAACCATGTACTATAAGACCTCTTTTATTACAACTTTTAACCCTAACCATGAAGTTTTAAGAACCATTTTATCTAAACACTGGCACATACTCAAATGTGATCCATATCTAAAAGAGGCCATACCGCAAAAACCGCACATTAACTTCAGGAAGGCTAAATCTCTGAAGAATGTACTTGCACCGAGTAAACTGAAGAAGAAGAGTCCTACCACAACCTTAGCTGGTGCAACGAGCCATTTGAAACTTACAGGCACTTACAAATGCAATCACAAACTATGCAAATGTTGTAGCAATATTACAAATCGTAGACAGTCATTTAAGAGCAATGTGACGGGGGAGGAATACCCAATTAAAAGTCTTCTAAATTGCTCTTCTTCCTATGTTATATATGTGATGGAGTGCGAGTGTGGGCTACAGTACGTAGGCCGCACCATCCAGTCACTAAGAGAAAGACTAAATAAACACCGCTGGAACATCTCACGGGGCTACCTCAAACATAGTGTGTCCCGTCATTTCCTGACCTCCCACAATAAAGACCCATCCGGATTGACAATCACACCCATCGAAACCATTATAGAAACAATTTCGGATAGATTTAGGACTCTACAGAAGAGAGAGATGTTTTGGATATTCAAATTACAAACCCTCGAACCCTATGGACTCAATGAGTCCTTGGAGAGCAAGTGCTTTTGACCACCCCTCCGCTAAGCACAAAATGAAATAAGCTTTTCAGTTACACCTCAATGCTTTATTCCCGGGGGCAATCCATTCCCCTGGTGTAATCATTTTATGTTAATTTTACCACATCACCACTCATACCCATTTAAATCACACTTTTATGGGTTATTTCTATTTATATATATATATACATCTCTTTCACTCCTAATCCATCCCCTACATGCCGGCCTTAGCCCCGCCTCTCCACCTTGCGATGCAATTCTGCTTTCAACTCATTTAGCCGTCCCCACTCTGCTCTCTATGCGCTCCCAACAACCACGATCCCCGCCTACCAATTCAGACATACCCTCCGATTCACCGCCCCTTCAGGCCACCGTGCGTTCTCCCTAACCACGCCCCCCCACGGACGCCCCTCCCATGGACCTCGGCAAGCCCTCCCACTCACTCCCCTTCTTCTTCTGCAGCGCGGTTACCGAAGAGGTCAGCGTTCTACACGTGCCTCTGTAGACGAGCCGTGACACCCCTCCAGCCTTCCGGCTCAGGTAATATGATCCATATTAAAGCGCTATTAGAATATATACATATATTCTCTTCACCACATCATGCGGGGCTTTAACAATTATTACTATTATTTTTGGTCTGAGCTGCCAGGACACGGTGTTATATATACAATAGACATCAATAGGTTATGATCCCCTCAGGGACATAAATACCCCCTGCCTGTCAGTGGATACAAGATCCCCTGTTCGCCAGTGGACACATTACATTATATTTGCCATAGCTACCTCTCACATTTTATACTGTTTTTCTTCAAATGTATGGAAATATCAGCCTAGCTCTTCTACTATGGTTTACCAGCAACCACATCAAATAGACTGACTATATGGACTTTTATGCTAGTGGCTCACATTGGTGCTAATTATTTATATATGACATACAGATCACTCTCATGGTAGGGATAGACATCAGTACAGAAACATTATTGCTATGGTTTTTGTTCTGGTACTTATCTCATTTATTATGATTATTATTAATTTATTTATTTTTATATACATTTTTTATCCTCTATGTATTTTTCCTATGTGTATATATATATATTTTTTTATACTATCAATTTGATGCCATGTATATATATATATATATATATATATATATACATAAGATACACCCTCCCTTTATACAGGTGTATATTTATTATTTTATCAGTGTATGCCTTGGTAATTAGATTCATGCGTATTTTATTCATTTATCTATTTATTTATATATTTATCCTCATAATCTATTTGTTTGTTATATAGGGGAGCACAAATTTAGTGTTTTCCCAAAACATGTTTTCTACGTTTTTTACCTAATCTTTATTTTAGACTTAAAAAAAAGGGGACCCTAGCACCCCGAAATGCGTTGTCTTACGAATAAATGGAATACTGCTGAAACCAAAATATTGTTTTTGACCGGTTGTTTCGTGCGCCCTCTGTGGTCCACACGCTCTACCTAAGGTCTAGCGTACTCTTCTTCACTCATTTACTATTGTCATTGCACTCTAGAGCTTTGGGAGGGGGTAGAGAAAAAAAAAAGGGTAAAAAATTAATGAAAAGAAATAACACGTTTTCCTAGGAGGCTATAGGGTAGTTATATATCAACTTTCAGGTAAATTTGATCAACTTCGGTTCGACTCAAATTATTTTTAAAATTTTTTATGAACCGGACTGGTTTGCACATCTCTAACTTAGGAGGCAGTGAGGAAGTAGGCATTGTGAAGAACCTAATGTGAGTCTAATGCACGCGCATCAAATGTGTCTATTTTATTTCAGGAGTTCATACGGACTAAATGATCTCAAACTAATGGACCAAGCGTAAATATTTCACAGCAAATGCGGCACCATCAAGTGGGGTTTCTAATCCGAACGGATCTGCTAAAGGTATTGTAAACTATATGGATGACAGAGGAAGGACATCACATAACAGAAGAAACAGATTACTAATACTGTAGCACAGTGTAAACTTTGATAGACAGTCTTATACTGTGTCAGATTTAACGCAAAGTTTGATGCTATCTGTATTTGCTTCAAAATAATGTGTTCTTCTTTGAATTATAATGTTACAAATGCGCCACCAAGTGGACATCTGAGATCACAGCAACTTTCTTAATTATAAGCCATCTTTCCTGATCTTAGTCATCTGGAAACAAAAATAAGAATGGCTGTACTAGTATAATAGCGTAGGCTTCAAAAATACACTCAGGCAGGTATCCTGCTCACCTGGAAAGCTATTATAGGCATACAGCTATAAGGCTTTATAAAGGGTACTTTCACACTAGCGTTTTTCTTTTCCGGCATAGAGTTCCGTCACAGGGGCTCTATACCGGAAAATAACTGATCAGTTTTATCCCCATGCATTCTGAATGGAGAGTAATCCGTTCAGTTTGCATCAGGATGTCTTTAGTTCAGTCGTTTTGACTGATCAGGCAAAATATAAAACCGTAGCATGCTACGGTTTTATCTCCGGCGAAAAAAAACTGAAGACTTGCCTGAATTCCGGATCCGGCATTTTTCCCCATAGGAATGTATTAGTGCCGGATCCGGCATTCAAAATACGGGAATGCCTGATCCATCCTTCCATCCTGCGCATGTGCAGACCGGTAAAAATTTGAAAAAAAATGACAAGCGGAGAGACGGATCCGTTCTTGCAATGCATTTGTGAGACGGATCCGCATCCGGATCCGTCTCACAAATGTTTTCAGTCACATAAAAATTGGCGGATACGGATAACACTGCCGCAAGTGTGAAAGTAGCCTAAGACAGCGGCAAGTTCTTAAAATGCACAAACACAGTTTCAAACAGAACAGAAAAATTGAGAAAAAGGGAGAAAACCATACTTGATGGAGATGCATTGAGACACCGTTTGACTATCAGCGATACCGTACATTCTTTTGTTAAAGGTTTATAAAGATATGAGTGGCCTTGTGCTAAAATTAAAAAAAAAATTCTCTGTCATTCTGCCTTTAATACATGATAATGAGAAAGTGAAAACAGACAGTTTGAAAGCTTTGCTAATTTATTAAAAAGGAGAAACTAAAATCTTTCCTTGGCAAAAGAATTTCTGAGTTCAGACCCTTGACTCAGTACCCACATAGTTGGAGCACCTGTGGCAGTGATTACGGTGTCCAGTTAGCTTAGGCATGATGCCACGAGGTTTGCACACCTGGATTTGGGGAGTTTCTGCCATTCTTTTCGGCCGATCCTCTCAAGTTGTTAAGGAAACTGCAGTCAACGTCCAAACTAGTGTTGAGCAAATCAAAGCATCCAAAGTGGAATTCAATCCGCAACGAATCCAAATTTCCTGGCACTTCGTAGTAACAAATGGATTTTTTTTTTTCGTAAAATGGCTGTGGCATGTGTTACAAAGTGAAAGTAAGAAGCCCGGGAAGAAGAGATCACCCGTAGTGCAGTCAGCCAATCAGTAGCTAGCCATACTATGTAATGCCACATCCCTATAAAAATCTTAATCCCACCTGGTCTCAGCCATTTTACAGTGAACTGAGCATAGGGAGACACGTTTTTAGGGACATTGTTTAACAAAGCTTTAGTTGTAGAATCTTGGATAGAGAGACTGCAGGAACAGTGTAGGGAGATCATAAGGGGGATTGTTACACACTGTAGGGAGAGTATAAGAAGAGCATAGGGAGACTGCAGGGACAGTGCAGGCTGTGTAATCAGAAGCTGAAAGGATCCACATGATACAGCTCAATTTGCATAATCCCTGCACAGAGCTATCTAATTGAACAGTGTCTACTTTGTTTAATAGATAAGCAGATTTATTACGCCTTGATTCACAAATTGGGGGGAATAAGTAGTGTAATTTAAATGTCATTGGGGTGCTCACCTTGTTAAATAGATAAGTGATTGCACTAGGCCTTGATTCTCAAATTGGGTTTAATAAGCTGTCTATTTTTACTGTTATTGGGGTGTGCCACTTGTTTCATAGATAATTTTATTAGGCCTTAATTCTCAAATTAGGCTGAATAAGTAGTGTAATTTGACCGTCATTAGGGTGCTCACCTTATTAAATAGATAAGCAATTCCAATAGGCCTTCATTCTCAAATTGGGGTTAATAAGCTGTCTATGTTTACTGTTATTGGGGTGCCCATCTTGTTTCTTAGATAAGCAATCCCATTAGACCTTGATTCTCATATTTGGGTAAATAACCTGTGTAATATAACTATTATTGAATAACTTATTTTACATTTACAGTTACTGTACAGTATGTCCAACAGACCGGTGCCAGGGCCCTGTGAGGGAACTGGCAGTGGCAAAAATGTTGCTGGAGCTGGCAGAAGTAGCAGCAGCAAGAGGCCACAACTGCTACTATCATCCAGTGGTTGTGTTTTGACCAGCAATCCAGCTATCCTTGAATGGTTGACTCGGTCTTCATCATCATCTCAACTGACATCAGGCACTCACAGCCAGGAATCAGTGGGTTCCTCTGACACCACACTTAGTTGGCATAGCCCAGGAAGAAGCTCTGTGCCCTCACCTGTCCTGAACCTACCTCTTTCTTTTTCTGCTCCTTCTGCTCGGGAAGTATTGTTGGCTGCTGGCTCTGCTCCGCTGTTCAGTGAGGACGAGCTTATTGAGGACAGTCAGTAGCTACTGCCCAGCCCAGATTTGGAGAGGTCCGATGCTTCCTCCTGTAGGCGTGCATGCAGCGACTAGTGTTGATCGCGTATATTCAAATAGCGAATATTATTCGCGCATATCGCAACTTTGAGAATTCCCAAATATTTCGAATATAGTGCTATATATTCGTTATAGCGAATATTCGTCATTTTTTCCCATCTGAACATATGATTCCTCCCTGCTTCTTGCTTGTGGGCCAATGAGTCATTGGCTCACAAGCAACTTAAAGCAGGAAGAAATCATGATGACTTTAGATGAAAACAAAATGACGAATATTTTAAAAAACGAATATATAGCACTATAGCGAATATATTTGTTTTTTTTAGAATATTAGTCTTTTTTTTTAAATCCTGTACAGTTGTTCCGGCATAATCCTCCCCGACAAGCATGCCCGTCACCATGGGAACGCCTGGTGGTTAGAATATACCATCGGATCTGAGTTTTCACAATCTCAGTGAGATCGTGAAAACTCAGATCTGACAGTATATTCTAACCACCAGGCATTCTCATGGTGACGGGGACGCTTGTCAGGGAGAAGTGTGCGAAAATAATGAGGCAGTAAGGTAAGGTGCCCAGAGGGGCATTATTTTCATTCAAAAGGTGCCCAGGAATACCCTTGAGTGCCCAGGTACTGCCCCCCTACAGAGCCCAAGCACGCCTCTCTCTCCTCTCATACACTACGCCCCCAGCCTTGCCATTGCTGTCACACACCCACCTCCATCTCGGTTACGTCGCTAGTAGCCTATAACCCCGCCTACCCTTTCCTTTCAGCTTCACCAACAGACACAGGACTGAACAGTGTCGGCGCCTGCACTCTTCCAGTTTAAGTGAGGGCATCAGCCTCAACTGTTTCACTGGGCATGCGCCGAGCCTAGTGATGTTTTTGGCGCATGCCCAGTGAAAAAGTTGAGGCTGTCAGCGGTCAGCGCTGCGGTTATATGCAGTTAAATTTCCATGATGTCTCCATGATAAATCTGCAGCGTAGGGGCCCGTGTGGCTTCTACACACTTTCAAAATAATCCTTCAGTGGACCGAATAGATGCCGGATGATCGGGACGCTCTATGACCTTCCCAGGAGCTGCTGTTGGGAGCATCGGTTCATTTCTGAGACATCCGTATAGTGCGGGGCGATCCCGAAGACCCTTTCCATCTCCGTGCTCCGTTATATGTGGTAAAATCTTTATTGAAGTATTTTATTCAATGTTCAGCACTGCACCTATATGCGTTAAAAACATTTGTGACTTATTTTGGTGGAAAAACAAATTTCATGCAGCGTTCAGCGCTGCAGTTATATGTGGTAAAATCTTTTGTGACTTAGTTCGGTGGGGGAAAAAAATTGTATTCAGCATTAGGTGCTGCACTTATATGCGGTAAAATCTTTAGTGAATTATTTTGGTGGAAAAACAAATTTCCACCTCCTCCATTAACTTCCTCCTTTCTTCATTCTCATCCTCAACACACACACTGACTTGACACCCCCTAGCTACAGGGAGTGCAGAATTATTAGGCAAATGAGTATTTTGACCACATCATCCTCTTTATGCATGTTGTCTTACTCCAAGCTGTATAGGCTCGAAAGCCTACTACCAATTAAGCATATTAGGTGATGTGCATCTCTGTAATGAGAAGGGGTGTGGTCTAATGACATCAACACCCTATATCAGGTGTGCATAATTATTAGGCAACTTCCTTTCCTTTGGCAAAATGGGTCAAAAGAAGGACTTGACAGGCTCAGAAAAGTCAAAAATAGTGAGATATCTTGCAGAGGGATGCAGCACTCTTAAAATTGCTAAGTTTCTGAAGCGTGATCATCGAACAATCAAGCGTTTCATCCAAAATAGTCAACAGGGTCGCAAGAAGCGTGTGGAAAAACCAAGGTGCAAAATAACTGCCCATGAACTGAGAAAAGTCAAGTGTGCAGCTGCCAAGATGCCACTTGCCACCAGTTTGGCCATATTTCAGAGCTGCAACTTAACTGGAGTGCCCAAAAGCACAAGGTGTGCAATACTCAGAGACATGGCCAAGGTAAGAAAGGCTGAAGACGACCACCACTGAACAAGACACACAAGCTGAAACATCAAGACTGGGCCAAGAAATATCTCAAGACTGATTTTTCTAAGGTTTTATGGACTGATGAAATGAGAGTGAGTCTTGATGGGCCAGATGGATGGGCCCGTGGCTGGATTGGTAAAGGGCAGAGAGCTCCAGTCCGACTCAGATGCCAGCAAGGTGGAGGTGGAGTACTGGTTTGGGCTGGTATCATCAAAGATGAGCTTGTGGGGCCTTTTCGGGTTGAGGATGGAGTCAAGCTCAACTCCCAGTCCTACTGCCAGTTTCTGGAAGACACCTTCTTCAAGCAGTGGTACAGGAAGAAGTCTGCATCCTTCAAGAAAAACATGATTTTCATGCAGGATAATGCTCCATCACACGCGTCCAAGTACTCCACAGCGTGGCTAGCAAGAAAGGGTATAAAAGAAGAAAATCTAATGACATGGCCTCCTTGTTCACCTGATCTGAACCCCATTGAGAACCTGTGGTCCATCATCAAATGTGAGATTTACAAGGAGGGAAAACAGTACACCTCTCTGAACAGTGTCTGGGAGGCTGTGGTTGCTGCTGCACGCAATGTTGATGGTGAACAGATCAAAACACTGACAGAATCCATGGATGGCAGGCTTTTGAGTGTCCTTGCAAAGAAAGGTGGCTATATTGGTCACTGATTTGTTTTTGTTTTGTTTTTGAATGTCAGAAATGCATATTTGTGAATGTTGAGATGTTATATTGGTTTCACTGGTAAAAATAAATAATTGAAATGGGTATATATTTGTTTATTGTTAAGTTGCCTAATAATTATGCACAGTAATAGTCACCTGCACACACAGATATCCCCCTAAAATAGCTAAAACTAAAAACTACTTCCAAAAATATTCAGCTTTGATATTAATGAGTTTTTGGGGTTCATTGAGAACATGGTTGTTGTTCAATAATAAAATTAATCCTCAAAAATACAACTTGCCTAATAATTCTGCACTCCCTGTATATACAGTACAGACCAAAAGTTTAGGACACACCTTCTCATTCAAAGAGTTTTCTTTATTTTCATGACTATGAAGGCATCAAAACTATGAATTAACACATGTGGAATTATATACATAACAAACAAGTATGAAACAACTGAGAATATGTCATATTCTAGGTTCTTCAAAGTAGCCACCTTTTGCTTTGATTACTGCTTTGCACACGCTTGGCATTCTCTTGATGAGCTTCAAGAGGTAGTCCCCTGAAATGGTCTTCCAACAGTCTTGAAGGAGTTTCCAGAGATGCTTAGCACTTGTCGGCCCTTTTGCCTTCACTCTGCGGTCCAGCTCACCCCAAACCATCTCGATTGGGCTCAGGTCTGGTGACTGTGGAGGCCAGGTCATCTGGCGCAGCACCCCATCACTCTCCTTGTTGGTCAAATAGCCCTTACTTTCAAAGTTTTCCCAATTTTTCGGCTGACTGACTGACCTTCATTTCTTAAAGTAATGATTGCCACTCGTTTTTCTTTACTTAGCTGCTTTTTTCTTGTCAAAATACATATTCTAACAGTCTATTTAGTAGGACTATCAGCTGTGTATCCACCTGACTTCTCCTCAACGCCACTGATGGTCCCAACCCCATCTATAAGGCAAGAAATCCCACTTATTAAACCTGACAGGGCACACCTGTGAAGTGAAAACCATTTCAGGGGACTACCTCTTGTAGCTCATCAAGAGAATGCCAAGAGTGTGGAAAGCAGTAATCAAAGCAAAAGGTGGCTACTTTGAAGAACCTAGAATATGACATATTTTCAGTTGTTTCACACATGTTTGTTATGTATATAATTCCACATGTGTTAATTCATAGTTTTGATGCCTTCAGTGTGAATCTACAATTTTCACAGTCATGAAAATAAAGAAAACTCTTTGAATGAGAAGGTGTGTCCAAACTTTTGGTCTGTACTGTATATAAGTGGTGCCAGCACCACCTAGGGGTGAATAAAGGTAAATGACACTGCCAGCCTATAAAAGGGAATTTCAGCATGATACCACAATACATTTGATATGACATTTAGCAACAGTTTGCAGTGCCCACATATAGCACATAGTGGGACACTGCATCAAGATAAATCAGGCGTGGATCAGCCAGGATTTCCACAAACCAGTGCCTGATGCATCAGACTAGATCATCCATAGTGCCACACCAACAATTTGACAAAAGAGACCGGTTTCTTCTGGCTATCTGCCTCAGCTATTATGATGCTGCAACCCGCATGATGCCACACATTTGATACCAAGTGCCCCTTCTTGCACCCACCTTCCTCAGCGGGTACTGGTATTGCCACCCACCGCCCCACTCTGTTACTGGGTCACTATGTGTTCTCCTGATGCAGCTGCTGCTGCCATCTCCAAACTAAGTCACCTTTCCACTCTGTGCCCTCCTTATGCTGCTGCCATATCCAGACTATTTCACCTTGACACTCTGTGGTCTCCTCATGCTGCTGCCATCTCCACACTATGTCATCTTGCCACTCTGTGACCTCCTGATGCTGCTGCCATATCCACACTACATCACCTTGCCACTCTGTGGCCTCCTCATGCACTGCCATCTCCACACTATGTCAACTTGCCAGTCTGTGGTATCCTGCTGCTGCCATATCCACACTATGTCACCTTGCCACTCTGTGGCCTCCTGATGCTGCCGCCACCTCCAAACTATGTCAACTTGCCACTCTGTGGCCTCCTTATGCTGCTGCCATCTCCACACTATGTCACTGTCACAACCAGACAGCTGAGAAGCTCTGACAGAAGCCTTTCAGAACCTCCTCCTTGAGTTTTCTTTGTTTTGGTTTTCAATTCCTCATCTCGTTAGCCTCTCTCAGCTGTCATGTAGTTGGACTGATTGCATCCCTTTAAATTCCTTCCCATAATGCATTAGTGTGCGGCTTATACAACTTCCTGGAGTGTGTGTGCATGCTGATCCTATTTTCCAGTCTTCTACAAGATAAGTGCTGTACATTTATTTGTGATTTTCTGTTTGCTGGATTCCAGGTGACCCTGACTCCCTCCGTGTCTAGTGTAGGGAGCCGGTGGTCGTGTCCCCTCACTATTATAGGGTGTTCAGGTGTTATACAGTCGAGGTATGAGAATATGCGATCATCTACCATTGGGATTTTCGCATAGGCTGAGCAGTCAGGGAGAGTGCCAGGTCTGATGCAGGGGTCTCCCTTTTTGTTCCTTAGTTTTGGATCCAGTGAGTCATATATTCATTTTGTATTGTCTTGTTTCCTGTACACCTTCCGTGACATTATAAGCTGCCAAAACCGTCTCAAGCATGGATCCGGTTTCACTTTTGACTGAACGCTTCCAGGGTCTTTCATTGGAGGTAGCTGATCTCCGTAAGACTCTTTCTCAGTTTCTAGTGACCGGTTCAGCTTGCGTTCATGGAGTTTGTTCTGAGCCTAAGATCTCGCTCCCGGATACGTTCTCCGGGGGTAGTGAGAATTTTGTGCGTTTCAGAGAGGCTTGCAAACTCCATTTTCGCCTTCTTCCCCATTCCTCTGGTGATGAGGAACAGAGGGTGGGGATCAGTATATCGCTGCTCAGGGGTAACGCTCAGTTGTGGGCCTTTTCGCTGCCGGTGGGGGCACAGCCCCTCCGTTCAGTGGATGAATTCTTTTTAGCCCTGGGTCAGATATATGATGATCCGGATCGTGTTGCTTTAGCTGAGTCTAGACTACGTCTGTTATGTCAGGGTAAACAATCCGCAGAGATATACTGCTCAGAATTTCGGAGATGGGCAGCTGATACTGGTTGGAATGATGCTGCACTCCGAAGTCAATTTTGCCATGGTCTTTCAGAGGGATTGAAAGATGCATTTGCCTTTCATGAGAGGCCTATCTCCTTGGACTCTGCTATGTCTCAGGCCGTTCGTATTGACAGGCGTCTTAGAGAGAGAGGAGAGATCTCTCCTTCCTGTCATACTCAGTCCCAGGACAGTGCAGCGGTCTCATTCTGTGCGCAGGGGTCTCAGTCGCTGTCAGCCCCTTCTGAGCAGGAGCCCATGCAGCTGGGGTTGATTGCCTCTGACAATAGAAGATTCAGCCCGCATGGGAAGGTTTGTTTTTGTTGTGGAGGTATAAATCATTTGGCAAATGTTTGTCCCTCTAGGAGATTCAGGCAGTTTTCTGGGAGTAATAAAGAAACAAAAAGGAAAAAATCTTTTAAAAATGTTCCATCTGTTACTATTGGCAGGGTTGAGGCGGAAATTGAAGGTTTTCCGTTTGCTTGTAGTTCCCGTTTTGTCCTGCCTGCCAGGGTGGCGCTAGAGAGCTTGAACATTTTTTGTGAGATTTTTGTAGATAGTGGAGCAGCTGTCAATCTCATTGATAATCATTTTGCGATAACTCATGGTTTCCAGGTGTGCACTTTGGGAAAGGATATTCCTGTTTTTGCTATTGATTCCGCTCCACTTTCTCAGAAATCATTAAAGGGCATAGTTCACAATATTCGTTTAATTGTGAGTGATGCTCATGTTGAGGATGTGTCATGTTTCGTCCTTAGCGGATTACCTACTCCTCTTGTGTTGGGGCTACCCTGGCTCACTAAACATAACCCCATGATTGATTAGCAAGTGAGGCTAATAAATGGTTGGAGTGACTTTTGCAGAGAGAATTGCCTCACGACATCTGTTTCTGAGGTTTCTACTAAGACTGTACCACCTTTTCTCTCTGAATTTTCGGATGTCTTCTCTGAGAGTTGAGTTCAGGATTTGCCCCCGCACAGGGAGTACGAATGCCCTATTAATCTCATCCCAGGCGCCAAGCTGCCTAAATCTCATTTATACAATCTTTCCCAACCTGAAAGGGTCGCTATGCGTGCTTATATCTCTGAGAGTCTGAGAAAGGGACACATATGACCCTCGAAGTCACCTGTTGCCGCTGGTTTTTTCTTTGTTAAGAAAAAAGATGGTTCTTTAAGACCTTGTCTGGATTTCAGGGAGCTGAACAGTATCACTATTCGTGACCCTTATCCGCTTCCTCTGATCCCGGACCTGTTTAACCAGATTGTTGGGGCTAAAGTCTTTTCCAAATTAGATCTAAGAGGGGCATACAACCTGGTCAGGGTCAGAGAAGGAGACGAATGGAAGACGGCCTTCAATACCCCTGAGGGCCATTTTGAGAATTTGGTTATGCCTTTTGGTTTGATGAATGCCCCAGCCGTTTTTCAGCATTTCGTGAATAGCATTTTATATCATTTAATGGGAAAATTTGTATTAGTGTATTTGGATGACATTTTGATTTTTTCTCCTGATTTCAAAACTCATAAGGAACACTTACGTCAGGTCTTGCTCATCCTGCGGGAGAATAAATTATACGCGAAACTGGAAAAATATGTGTTTGCGGTTCCAGAAATTCAATTCCTGGGGTTTCTTCTCTCCGCTTCTGGTTTTCACATGGACCCCGAAAAGGTCTGTGCTGTGCTTAAGTGGGAGCTTCCTGAGAATCAGAAGGCGCTGATGCGTTTTTTGGGCTTTGCCAATTATTACAGGAAGTTTATTTAGAATTATTCCTCTATTGTTAAACCACTCACTGATATGACCAGAAAGGGGGTAGATTTTTCTTCCTGGTCGGTAGAGGCGCGTAAGGCCTTTTCTAATATCAAGGAGAATTTTGCTTCCGCTCCCATCTTGGTACAACCTGATATTTCTCTACCCTTCATAGTTGAGGTTGATGCTTCTGAGGTGGCTCTGGGTGCGGTCTTGTCTCAGGGTTCCTCTCCTGCCAAATGGCGATCGTGTGCCTTTTTCTCGAAGAAACTCTCCTCCGCAGAGAGAAATTACGATGTGGGAGATAGGGAATTGTTGGCCATCAAGTTGGCTTTTAAGGAATAGCGCCATGGGCTAGAGGGAGCCAGACACCCTATTACCGTTTTTACTGACCATAAAAATCTGGCCTACTTGGAGTCAGCCAAGCGTCTGAACCCGAGACAGGCCAGATGGTCTTTGTTCTTTTCAAGGTTTAATTTTGTTGTCACTTTCCGCCCTGGGGTTAAGAATGTGAAGGCAGATGCCCTGTCACGTTGTTTTCCGGGAGGTGGGAATTTTGAAGACCCGGGTCCCATTTTGGCTGAAGGTGTGATGGTCTCTGCTCTTTTTCCTGAATTGGAGGCAGAGGTGCAGGCAGCCCTGTGAGAGGCTCCTGATCTTTGTCCTCCTGGGAGGTTGTTTGTGCCTCTCGCTTTAAGACACAAGATTTTTAAGGAACACCATGATACGGTCCTTGCTGGGCACCCGGGGGCAAGAGCCACAGTGGATCTCATCGCTCAGAGATTCTGGTGGCCTGCGCTTCGTAAGTCGGTTGAGGGTTTTGTGGCAGCCTGCAAGACTTGCGCTTGTGCCAAAGTCCCTCATTCACGGCCATCAGGTCCTCTCCTTCCCTTACCCATTCCTTCCCGTCCTTGGACAGATCTGTCCATGGACTTCATAACGGACCTGCCTCGTTCCTCGGGGAAGACTGTGATTCTGGTGGTGGTGGACCGTTTTAGCAAAATGGTGCATTTCATCCCTTTTCCTGGTTTGCCCAATGCTAAGACGCTGGCGCAGGCATTTATTGATCACATTGTCAAATTGCATGGTATTCCTTCAGACATAGTCTCTGATAGGGGCACGCAGTTTGTTTCCAGATTCTGGAAGGCTTTCTGTTCTCGCTTGGGGGTTCGGTTGTCATTCTCTTCTGCTTTCCACCCGCAGTCGAATGGCCAGACAGAGCGCGTCAATCAGAATCTGGAGACATATCTGCACTGTTTTGTGGCGGAGAATCAGGAGGATTGGTGTTCTTTTTTGATCCTTTGCTGAGTTTGCTTTAAATAACCGTCGTCAGGAGTCCTCTGATAAGTCACCATTTTTTGGTGCATATGGGTTTCATCCGCAGTTTGGGACTTTCTCGGGAGAGGGGTCTTCTGGTTTACCTGATGAGGACAGATTCTCCTCGTCTTTGTCATCTATTTGGCAAAAGATTCAGGATAATCTAAAGAGCATGAGTGAGAGATATAAGCGTGTGGCAGATAAGAGACGTGTGCCTGGTCCGGACCTGAATGTTGGTGATCTGGTGTGGTTGTCTACCAAGAATATCAAATTGAAGGTTCCCTCCTGGAAGTTGGGTCCTAGGTTTATTGGGCCTTACAAAATCCTGTCTGTCATCAATCCTGTTGCCTACCGTCTTGATCTTCCTCAGACTTGGAAGATCCATAATGTTTTTCATAAGTCCTTATTGAAACCTTATGTTCAACCCATTGTACCCTCGCCTTTGCCTCCTCCTCCTATTATGGTTGATGGGAATCTTGAATTTCAGCTCTCTAGGATTGTGGATTCTCGTCTTGTCCGCAGTTCTCTCCAGTACCTTGTTCATTGGGAGGGTTATGGTCCTGAGGAGAGGATGTGGGTCCCAGTGACGGACATTAAGGCCACTCGTCTCATCAGGGCTTTCCATAGGTCCCATCCTGAGAAGGTGGGCTCTGAGTGTCCGGAGTCCACTCGTAGAGGGAGGGGTACTGTCACAACCAGACAGCTGAGAAGCTCTGACAGAAGCCTTTCAGAACCTCCTCCTTGAGTTTTCTTTGTTTTGGTTTTCAGTTCCTCATCTCGTTAGCCTCTCTCAGCTGTCATGTAGTTGGACTGATTGCATCCCTTTAAATTCCTCCCCATAATGCATTAGTGTGCGGCTTATACAACTTCCTGGAGTGTGTGTGCATGCTGATCCTATTTTCCAGTCTTCTACAAGATAAGTGCTGTACATTTATTTGTGATTTTCTGTTTGCTGGATCCCAGGTGACCCTGACTCCCTCCGTGTCTAGTGTAGGGAGCCGGTGGTCGTGTCCCCTCACTATTATAGGGTGTTCAGGTGTTACATCGAGGTACGAGATATGCGATCATCACCATTGGGATTTTGCATAGGCTGAGCAGTCAGGGAGTGCCAGGTTTGATGCAGGGGTCTCCCTTTTGTTCCTTAGTTTTGGATCCAGTGAGTCATATATTCATTTGTATTGTCTTGTTTCCTGTACACCTTGCGTGACAGTCACCTTGCAACTCTGTGGTCTCCTCATGCTGCTTCCATGTCCACACTGTCACCTTGTCACTCTGTGGTCTCCTCATGCTGCTGCGATTTCCAGATAATGTCACCTTGCCACTCTGTGGCTTCCTCATGCTGCTGCCATCTCCACAATATGTCACCTTGCCACTCTGTGGTATCCAGCTGCTGCCATATCCATACTATGTCACCTTGCTACTCTGTGGTCTCCTCATGCTGCTGTCATCTCCAAACTATAGAGATACAAAAAGAGGATTACGGTACAATTTGAACTCCCTGGTCTAAAAATGGACCAGGAGTCGCAAAATAGGTACCTAGAGTAGAGGCTATCAGAGGCGCCAGGGGGCGGAGGAGAGTTCTATACAGAACAATATAGGAGTTATGCTCATCTGCAATTATGGAACAAGATAGGCAGCTCAAGTGTTTCAGTGGATCAAGGATTACCCTTGCCCACTTGTGAAGAGATATAGGCGGTGTAGAGAGGACAAAGGAAGACAAGCCCTTCACACCCGTGAAAAAAAGTTTGAAACACGTACCAGGCGCCAGATCACTAATGACTGAGTGATCTGGCGCCTGGTACGTGTTTCAAACTTTTTTTCACGGGTGTGAAGGGCTTCTCTCCTTTGTCCTCTCTACACCGCCTATATATCTCCAAACTATGTCACCTTTCCACTCTGTGGTATCCTGCTCCTATCTCCACATTATGTTACCTTGCCACTCTGTGGCCTCCTGATGCTGCTGCCATATCCACACTATGTCACCTTGCCACTCTGTGGTATCCTTCTGCTGCTTCCATCTCCATACTATGTCACCCTGCCACTCTGTGGACTCCTCATGCTGCTGCCATGTCCACACTATGTCATCTTGTCACTCTGTGGTCAATTCATGCTGCTGTCATCATCACACTATGTCACCTTGCCACTCTGTGGTATCCTGCTTCTGCCTTATCCATACTATGTCGCCTTGCCACTCTGTGGTCTCCTGATGCTGCTGCCATCTCCACATAATGTCACCTTGCCACTCTGTGGTATCCTTCTGCTGCTGCCATCTCCACATTATGTCACCTTGCCACTCTGTGGCCTCCTGATGCTGCTGCCACCTCCAAACTATGTCAACTTGCCACTCTGTGGCCTTCTCATGTTGCTGCCATCTCTACACTATTTCACCTTGCCACTCTGTGGTCTCTTCATGCTGCTGTCATCTCCATACTATGTCACCTTGCCACTCTGTAGTATCCTAATGCTGTCATCTCCACATTATGTCACCTTGCCACTCTGCGGTCTCCTCATGCTGCTGCCAACTACAGACTCTTTAAAGTGTTTTTTTTTTTTTTTCAGTAAAAATGATGGGTGACTGAAAAACTCCTTTTGCTGTATGGACCGAATGACGTCGCGTGAGGTCATGTGACATCTGAAAGTGTGAGTAAAATATATATTATATTATTATTACAACAAATATACAAAAAGTACATAAAAACAATGACAACCTCCTGATGCTGCCGCAACCTCTAGACTCTGTCATTGTGCCAGTCGGTGGCCTCATCATACTGCTGCCATCTACAGACTCTGTTATTGTGCCACTCGGTGGCCTTCTCATGATGATGCTGCTGCCTCCGCCACCTCCAGGCTCTGTCATTGTGCCACTCGGTGACTTTCTCCTGATGCCGCCACCTCCAGACTAGGTCATTGTGCCACTCGGTGGCCTCCTCATACTGCTGCCAAATCCAGACCCTGTTATTGGGCCACTCTGTGGTCTCCTCATTCTGATTTCACCTCACCACTATGTCATAGGTCCACTCTGTGGACTTCTCATGCGGTTCCCACCCTTCCCACTTCATGACTGGTCCACTATTTTGCCTTTCAGCCTGGCTGGCATCATCATTTATTTTACCTTTCTTTTGATCTGTCAGAAGGAAGGAAAAATGAGATGCACAACGGATCCTGTCTGTATAGCAGCTGTAAGGCCTGTATGGTCCCATCAGAATTGGCTTGTGATTTAGTAGCCAAAAGAAGGAGTGGGTACAAAACACAGAAGACATGCAAATATTCCATTCACGTGTCATTTCTGTTTTACATCCACTCCTGTTTTTTTTTGGGCATTAGCAATACTGATGGATTATTGAGCAAATGCTGACCGAGTGAAGGCGTATGCCCCATAGACAGGATACGTTTTTTGTGGGTTGTTGTTCTGACAGATCAGAGGAAGGGCAAATTAATCAGTGACTCTGTTCGGGGGGGGGGGGGGGGCTTTACTTGTATACGCGTTTAATAGAACAGGTTCTAATTACATCTATGTGGAATCAGCTGGTGACAATGTAAAAGGAGTGCGCTTCTTCTTGGCACTAACATTGACCTGTAAGGCTGAGTTTATACTTGAGTTATTTGGCCCCGTGACAGCCCAAATAAGTGAAGTGTGCAAGGATTCTAAGAGCGACGCCTGTCATACAGACTCACAGTATTATTTTACTACCAAAGCAGACTCCCTATGCGTGTTACTACAAGGCACAGTGTTATACATCACTATAAAAGCTCACAGCAGCCAGGAAATAGCCATTTTTTTTACGCGATTAGCCGCAATAAATTCGGATCAAAGCAAATTTTTCCCAAAAATGTTGCCAACCAGCAAAATTGCATTTTTAAATAATGCGCTCATCTCTAATGATGATGTAATCAATTGTATGTGGGAGCCGGGTGAAGACGGGGGCTTCATCATCATCCTCAGGGGGTGAGGGGGGCAGCATGCCTGTGAGACGGCGGCAGGATCACAGAGTGCGGCTGAGCTACAGACAGTGAGGCAGGGGTTAATATGGTGGATGCCTGATTCGCTCGGACTCTGGGTTTGTCTTTTAGTCCTTAATCTAGATCAATCCCCATATCGACTCTGCTCCTCTTACTAAGGGGAAACTAACACACATTGTACGTAACATACATCTTAGGGTGGGGCCCTCCATAATGAGTTTATTTCTTGGTATGTCCTTGAAGGTCTTTCCAGTCCTATGGTATTAGGTCTTCCTGTTGTTGATTGGCAGGCCAGGGAGATACTGGGCAGGGACAATTGCCTAAGTAGTAGTTGGTCAGCCACCTCCATTACAACTTTACCAGCCTTTGTGTCCGACTTTGAGGATGTTTTCTCTGAAAAGGGGTGTCAGGAGTTACCACCCGACTGAGCATTGTAGGAACAATTGCCTATGTAGCAGTTGGTCAGCCACCTCCATTACAACTTTAATAGCATTTGTGTCCGACTTTGAGGATGTTTTCTCTGAAAAGGGGTTTCAGGAGTTACCACCCCATCGTCCGTATGATTGCCCGGTTAACCTACTCCCTGGAGCAAAGTTTGTGTCTGACTAATGCTCTTTCAACACTTTGTCAATGATATATTTTGTCATCTTGTCTGCGGATGTGTGATGATATATCTTAACAATATTTTGATCTATTCGCCGGATCTGGAGACACACAAGGTACATGTCAGGCACAAATAAGTTATATGCTAAATTGGAGAAATGTGTATTTGCTGTACAGGAGGTACAATTCCTGGGGTATCTGTTATCAGCTTTGGGGTTCCGTATGGATCCAGAGAAGGTCAGCGCGATCCTAGAATGGGATCTTCCTGAGAATCTAAAAGCTCTGCAGCATTTTTGGGGTTTTGCCAATTTCTATCAAAAATGTATTCAGAACTATTCTGCAATTGTCAAACCCTTTACGGACATGACAAAGAAGGGGACAGATTTTTCTAAATGGTCTGACGCTGCTAAACTGTCTTTTTCCTCTCTCTGAAGGAGAGTTTCACCTTGGCACCCATACTGGTCCAGCCTGATGTTTTCAACCTTTTATTGTGAAGGTTGATGCATCGGAGGTGGGAGTGGGGGCTGTACTGTCCTAGGGTCCATCTCCAAGTAAATCCTTGTGCTTTCTTTTCTAAGAAATTGTCGGCAGCTATTAAATTAGTGTTTGTGGAATGGCATCACTTTTTGGAGGGGGCAGCTCATCCCATCACGGTGAATACGGATCATAAAAACCTGTTTTGCCTTGAATCTGCTAAAAGTCTTACCCCTAGACTAGCTAGGGGGTCTTTGTTTTTTACCAGGTTTAATTGTGTTATCACCTATCATCCGGGGGCAAAAAAATACCAGAGCTGATGCGCTGTCCCGAAGTTTTCCTGGAGGGAGTAATGTTGACAATCCGGTGCCAATTTTACAAAAGGGAGTGTCTCTGCGTTACACTCAGACCTGAATGGGATGGTGTTGGAGGCTCAGGGGGACGCCTTGGTCTCCTGTACCGCAGGTAAGTTATTTGTGCCTTTGAATTTGCTCCTTAAAATATTAAAAGAACACCATAACTCTGTACTTGCCTGGGCACCCAGGTAGTAGGGCAACCTCGGATCTATTGTCTCGTAGTTTTTTGTGGCCGAGATTGCACCAGGGTGTAGTTGATTTTGTGTCTCATACTCATCCAGCGGGGTCTCTGTTGCCACTGGTCATTCCCAACAGACCGTGGACACAACTGTCAATGGATTTTATTACTGACCTACCTGTATCTGCAGGTAAAACTGTAATTCTGGTAGTAGTAGACAGGTTCACGGAAAAAGTGCATTTTATTGCCTTACCCGCGTTGCCAAATGCTAGAACCCTGGCTCAGGTTTTTATCAGTGAAATAGTGAAGCTTCACAGGGTCCCTTCTGATGTTATTTCGGATCGGGAACCCAGTTTATTTCTAAATTCTGGAGAGCTTTTTGTTCTCGCCTTGGGGTACATTTGTCCTTTTCCTCAGCCTTCCATCTGCAGTCGAACAGCCAGACCGAACGCACCAACCAAAACCTAGAGACTTACCTTAGGTGCTTTGTGTCTGAAAATCAGGAGGAATGGTCATCTTACTTACCTTTAGCAGAGTTTGCTATAAACAATCGCCATCAAGAATCAACTGGTAAGTCACCATTTTTGGGTGCATATGGTTTTCATCAGTAATTTTGC
The DNA here is from genome assembly GCF_014858855.1 of Bufo gargarizans. Lineage (NCBI taxonomy): Eukaryota > Metazoa > Chordata > Amphibia > Anura > Bufonidae > Bufo > Bufo gargarizans. Next base: position 59,711,062 of record NC_058090.1, read on the forward strand.
ACTTTCAGTGAGGTGGAGCCCTCTCGGATCCCTGAAGAAGAAAGGTTTACATCTGCTATTGATGGGTGGTTTCTTCAGTAGGCGGGTGAAGAAAAGTGCTCATTAGAGACTCCTGACTTAAGTTGCTGATGATGGAGCTGATGCTGCTTCTGTCCACCCCACCACCCTCCAGTCATGCAGTGGAGTACCCTCCAGCAGTCATGCAGTAGAGTGTGAGCACAGAGGGCCCCCCTGGTCAGACCTTCGTGAGGATGGACGATGGTGCACATAGGCAGCGGCCAACTGACTACATGCGATGTCTCAATAGTATTTGAGTTTATCCTCCTTCTCAGCAGGTGGAAAAAAAGGCCCAATTTTGGATCAGTATCGAGGGTCTAACATGGTGGAGAGCCAGTAGTCATCCCTCAGCTGAATGGCGATAAAATGGATGTCACTACGCAAGCATATCTGACCATTTACACAAGGGACTCAGAGGGACTCCCTGCCTCCATCTCCATTGCATACTGCCACGATGTGTCGGGGTCATCGGTCTGACCTTCCTCACTGCCCTCCAGATCCTCTCCTGTCATGTGTGCAGATGAACCACCCATTTCTGTATACACTGCTTGTGCGTGATTGTCCTCTGCTAGTTCAGCCCCACAGTGCTCAGATGGCCATGAGATGTAGGTGCAACGTCTCCTGTCCTCAGGCCAGCCAGATTTATCAGCATCTGTTCCAGGACTTGAAGGAGTGGAATGACGTTGTTCATCCCGTAGTTCTGGTGAATAACAAATGAAGTGGCCTCCTCAAAACGCCTAAGCAAATGGCAGGTGTCACGCATGAGCTGCCACTGGCTAATGTCAAAGTTACATAGGGGAGTGCTCCTGTCCACCTGCATCAGCAAGAAATAATTCAGAACGCTATTCTACCTTTGCTGCTCAAGGAGGTTGTATTTTGCAGAGTAAAAGGGGCTGAAGTGCATGCACAGTTTTCTGGACATTTTCATAATATCTTGAGTTGGGTGGAAGACTTCAGGAACCGCTTTTCAACTAAAATAAAGACGTGCGCCAGGGGAGATGGGAGACGCATCGCAAAGAGGTGGAAGTTTAGGAGCGAATTGGGGGGGTTAAGGAAATGGAAATTATAATTTATTTTGTATGGAAACATTATTGTTCAATAAAAAAGAAAAATTTTTAAAAGAAAAAAAAAATAAGATGTGCGCCATGCAGGGCACATGGGTCATCCCTCCTTGAAGCAGTACCAACACAATGTTCTTCCCATTATCAGTGACCATGGTTCCGATCTTCAGTTGGTGAGGAGAGAGCCAGGATTTAATTTCCTCTTGAAGGATGCGGAGCACTTCCTCCCCAGAGTGACTCCGTTCACCAAGGCAAACCAGATGCAGAACAGCGTGACACCACCATGCTCTGCATAGGTGGTATGCTGGAGGAGCACTCGGAGTTGTGCCTGCAGTGGAGGCTGAGGACAGAGTTGAGGATTAGAAGGCAGAGGAGGATATTGGCGCAGGACTCACAGCTTGAGAATGTGGAGGTGGCAGTGCCATCACCTGGTCAAGTTGCTGGTGTGGCTGGGCAAAGACCCACATTTACCCAGTGGGATATAAAGGACATATATGGTCTATGACAGTAGTTACAGCTCCACACGTCGGCGCGGCCGTGAACTTTAGCAGACACCGACAGGCTCAAGGACTGGCCCATCTTCTGCTCAGCATACGTGTGCAGAGCTGGTACAGCCTTTTTGGAGAAGTGGGACTTTCCACCTTGGTTCGGCACAAGCCATCAGTTCTATGAAAGGTGTAGATTCAATCACATGGAAAGGGAGGGACTGTAGTTCCAGCAACTTTGCCAGGAGCACATTTAAAATCTGTGCAGTTGGATAAGTGTACGCATACTGTTTTCTTTTTGCAATCGCCTCAGTGATCAATTGCTGGCAAAATGAGTGACGAGGAGGAGGAGCATCAGGACCAGTAGATGATAGGAAGGAAACACATCTCCCTTCTGCTGAGGTGGTGGAGCCTTGGCTGCTTGAGAAGGGATGCGGGCCACTGGGACATGCAGCGGTTGCTGCATTAGGCTGTACAACAAGATTTGCACCACGATTTTCCCAGTCCACTTTATGGTGACACTGCATGTGTTGACGCAGGGTCGTGGTGCCAACATTGGCACCCTGGCCACGCTTCACCTTCTGCCCACAGATGCTACAAACAACTATGCTGACGTCCTCCGGCGACTTGATTAAATATTCCCACAACGGCGAGTATGGCATTTTCCCCCCAACCACTACGTGATGACTGCCTGCTGCTGCTGCCTCTGGACCAGTGCACTGCTAGTTGTTTCCAGACAGATAGAATCCTGAGTAGCACATAGTATACCCCGGGCACGTTTGGTTCGAGACCTCACACTGCTGCCATCTAGTGATGAGCGGCAGGGGTCATATTCGAATTCGCAATATTTCTCAAATATTTTGTAGAATATTCGTCGAATATTTTCAAATTCGAATATTCGTTATATTCTACAATTTTTGTACTTGAAAAATCGGCAAGGTAATGATCGTGTAATATGCAGAAATAAAAAATTTTGCAAAGCAAATTTTCGGAATGGGAATTTTTATCGCAAATCTTTCAATTGCCGAGTAAAAACATGATTCCTCCCTGCTTCTTGCTTGTGGGCCAATGAGTCATTGGCCCACAGGAAACTTTAGATGGGAAAAATCTGAATAAAAAAAAAAAAACGAATATATAGCACTATATCAAATATATTTGTTTTTTCAAATATTCGTAATATTCTAAAACAAGAATATATAGCAATATAGCGAATATTCCAAAAAAACTAATGTAGAGCAATTTTGCTAATATAGTGCTATAATCTTTTTTTTTAATTTATATGAACTTCAGATGAGAAAAAAATTACAACTATTAGACAAAGAAGATTATAGCACTATATTAGCTAAATTGCTCTATATTATTATTATTTTTTTGAATATTCGCTATATTGATATATATTCTTGTTTTAGAATATTCTGAATATTCGAAAAACAAATATATTTGATATAGTGCTATATATTCGTTTTTTTGAATATTCGTCATTTGCCTATCTAAAGTCATGATTCCTCCCTGCTTAAGTTGCTTGTGGGCCAATTACTCATTGGCCAACAAGCAAGAAGCAAGGAGGAATCATGTTTTTACTGGCCAATTGAAAAATTTGCGATAAAAATGTGCATTTCGGAAATTTCCATTACGAAAATTTGCATTATGGCATATTACTCGATCATTACATTGCCGATTTTTCGAGTAAAAAAATTGTAGAATATAACGAATATTCAAATTTGCAAATATTCGACGAATATTCTACAAAATAAAGTCATGACTCCTCCCTGCTTAAGTTGCTTGTGGGCGAATGACTCATTGGCCCACAAGCAAGAAGCAGGGAGGAATCATGTTTTTACTCGGCAATTGAAAATTCCCATTACAAAAATTCGGATTACGAAAATTTGCAATCAACACTCCACCTAAAGTCAAAGATACTGCAGCCTTCTTATTGGTACAACCTACTTAATCATCAACAAGATGAATCAAATGTGTCTCTAACACAGTTTATGGGCTTTTTCTCTGAGGTGCTTTGTATCTGGCCCTCACATTTGCTCATATTAGTGTAGTCTCTGTATACCTGAGTAGGGTTTTTCACATCTTATTGGGGGTTGTTCAAATATTGCCTGCTTTATGCGGAACCTATGTTCTTTTTGGAGTCTCCCCTATATTGGGATCGGGCGTACTTCTTGCCCGGCAAACGAGCTGCTTGTCGCAGCGCTAGCCTGGATTGCTGCTGCTAATACTATTTCTTTATGTTTTTTGTAATGTCTATTAGTTAATAAAATTTGCAATTATTTTATATGTGTGTCCCTTTGTTCATTTGGTGTAGTTAGCCTTCTTATTTGCCCACAAGCTAGAAGCAGGGAGGGATCATGTGTCTTGATTTAAAAAAAATCTTGAATATTCGAAATTACGAATATATATCACTATATTCAAAATATTCACAAATTCTCTAAGTGCCTATATTCACGATAAAAATTAGCAATTCGAATATTTGTGATCAACACTACTGCCATCCTGCTTGCTCAGCCACTGTGTCACGCACAAGCTGCCACCCTAATTCCCTGATGAAGCCCTCTCTTCACCTGCCTCCCACGTGCGATCGGCTACATCATCATCCACTACTGTCTGCATGTCATTGATGTCACCCTTACCAGTCTCAAGGCTACGTGTCTGACTGCTCATGACACCTGCTCCCACGTGACTCTCATCGTCGCTACTTGCCTGCCTACGGGAGGAAGCAGCGGATCTCTCCTCCAGATCTTTGCTAGGCAGTAGCTGCTGACTGTCCACAATAAACTCTGCTTCTCTGAAAAGTGGAGCATAGCCGGCAGCCTACAATACTTTGCGAGCAGAAGGAACAGTAAATAAAAGAGGCTGGTTCAGGACAGGTGGGGGCACAGAGTTTGTCCCTAGGCCATGCCAACTAAGCTAGGTTTCAGAGGAACCCATTGACTTCTGGCTGGGGGTGTCTGATATCACTTGAGATGATGTTGAAGACGGAGTCAACCATTCAAGAACAGCTCGGGTTGCTGGTCAAAACACGACACTGGAAGCTCTTGCCTATCGGTGGGACTGCTGCTACCACGCCCCTTCTTCTGCTGCTACTTCTGCCAGCTCCAGAAACATTTTTTCCACTGCCCATTCCCTTAAAAGGCCCTGGCACCTGTCTGTCGGACATACTGTACTGTAACAGTAACTAGCAGTAATATCAGGCCGCAGTTGCACCCCAATTACACAATTAAGGATTGATGAATTGAATTATGTATTAACGTATTTAAACACCCCAAAATCTGTAGTATCAGGCCCCAATTTCACCCCAATTACACAATTAAGGATTAACGGATTGAATTATATATAAAAGAACATGAACACCCCAAAATCAATTTCAACTCAATTACATAATTAACCACTTCAGCCCCGCTAGCTGAAACCCCCTTCATGACCAGAGCACTTTTTACACTTCGGCACTACACTACTTTACTGTTTATCGCTCGGTCATGCAACTTACCACCCAAATGAATTTTACCTCCTTTTCTTCTCACTAATGGAGCTTTCATTTGGTGGTATTTTATTGCTGCTGACATTTTTACTTTTTTTGTTATTAATCGAAATGTAACGATTTTTTGGCAAAAAAATGACATTTTTCACTTTCAGCTGTAAAATTTTGCAAAAAAAACGACATCCATATATAAATTTTTCGCTAAATTTATAGTTCTACATGTCTTTGATAAAAAAAAATGTTTGGGCAAAAAAAATATGGTTTGGGTAAAAGTTATAGCGTTTACAAACTATGGTACAAAAATGTGAATTTCCGCTTTTTGAAACAGCTCTGATTTTCTGAGCACCTGTCATGTTTCCTGAGGTTCTACAATGCCCAAACAGTAGAAAAACCCCACAAATGACCCCATTTCGGAAAGTAGACACCCTAAGGTATTCGCTAATGGGCATAGTGAGTTCATAGAACTTTTTATTTTTTGTCACAAGTTAGCGGAAAATGATGATGATTTTATATTTTTTTTTTTCTTACAAAGTCTCATATTGCGCTAACTTGCGACAAAAAATAAAAAATTCTAGGAACTCACCATGCCCCTCACAGAATACCTTGGGGTGTCTTCTTTCCAAAATGGGGTCACTTGTGGGGTAGTTATACTGCCCTGGCAATTTAGGGGCCCAAATGTGTGAGAAGAACTTTGCAATCAAAATGTGTAAAAAAATGACCGGTGAAATCCGAAAGGTGCACTTTGGAATATGTGCCCCTTTGCCCACCTTGGCAGCAAAAAAGTGTCACACATATGGTATCGCTGTACTCAGGAGAAGTTGGGGAATGTGTTTTGGGGTGTCATTTTACATATACCCATGCTGGGTGAGAGAAATATCTTGGCAAAAGACAACTTTTCCCATTTTTTTATACAAAGTTGGCATTTGACCAAGATATTTTTCTCACCCAGCATGGGTATATGTAAAATGACACCCCAAAACACATTCCCCAACTTCTCCTGAGTACGGCGATACCACATGTGTGACACTTTATTGCAGCCTAGGTGGGCAAAGGGGCACATATTCCAAAGTGCACCTTTCGGGTTTCGCCGGTCATTTTTTACACATTTTGATTGCAAGGTACTTCTCACACATTTGGGCCCCTAAATTGCCAGGGCAGTATAACTACGCCACAAGTGACCCCATTTTGGAAAGAAGACACCCCAAGGTATTCCGTGAGGGGCACTGCGAGTTCCTAGAATTTTTTATTTTTTTGTCACAAGTTAGCGGAAAATGATGATTTTTTTTCTTTCTCTTTTTCCTTACAAAGTCTCATATTCCACTAACTTGCGACAAAAAATTAAAAATTCTAGGAACTCGCCATGCCCCTCACGGAATACCTTGGGGTGTCTTCTTTCCAAAATGGGGTCACTTGTGGCGTAGTTATACTGCCCTGGCAATTTAGGGGCCCATATGTGTGAAAAGTACCTTGCAATCAAAATGTGTAAAAAATGGCCTGCGAAACCCGAAAGGTGCACTTTGGAATATGTGCCCCTTTGCCCACCTTGGCAGCAAAAAAGTGTGACACATCTGGTATCGCCGTACTCAGGAGAAGTTGGGGAATGTGTTTTGGGGTGTCATTTTACATATACCCATGCTGGGTGAGAAAAATATCTTGGTCAAATGCCAACTTTGTATAAAAAAATGGGAAAAGTTGTCTTTTGCCAAGATATTTCTCTCACCCAGCATGGGTATATGTAAAATGACACCCCAAAACACATTCCCCAACTTCTCCTGAGTACAGCGATACCATATGTGTGACACTTTTTTGCTGCCAAGGTGGGCAAAGGGGCACATATTCCAAAGTGCACCTTTCGGGTTTCGCAGGCCATTTTTTACACATTTTGATTGCAAGGTACTTTTCACACATATGGGCCCCTAAATTGCCAGGGCAGTATAACTACGCCACAAGTGACCCCATTTTGGAAAGAAGACACCCCAAGGTATTCCGTGAGGGGCACTGCGAGTTCCTAGAATATTTTTTTTTTGTCACAAGTTAGCGGAAAATGATGATGATTTATTTTTTTTTTCTTACAAAGTCTCATATTGCACTAACTTGCGACAAAAAATAAAAAATTCTAGGAACTCACCATGCCCCTCACAGAATACCTTGGGGTGTCTTCTTTCCAAAATGGGGTCACTTGTGGCGTAGTTATACTGCCCTGGCAATTTATGGGCCCATATGTGTGAGAAGTACTTTGCAATCAAAATGTGTAAAAAATGGCCTGCAAAATCCGAAAGGTGCACTTTGGAATATGTGCCCCTTTGCCCACCTTGGCATCAAAAAAGTGTCACACATCTGGTATCACCGTACTCAGGAGAAGTTGGGGAATGTGTTTTGGGGTGCCATTTTACATATACCCATGCTGGGTGAGAGAAATATGTTGGCAAAAGACAACTTTTCCCATTTTTTTATACAAAGTTGGCATTTGACCAAGATATTTATCTCACCCAGCATGGGTATATGTAAAATGACACCCCAAAACACATTCCCCAACTTCTTCTGAGTACGGCGATACCAGATGTGTCACACTTTTTTGCAGCCTAGATGCGCAAAGGTGCCCAAATTCCTTTTCGGAGGGCATTTTTAGACATTTGGATCCCAGACTTCTTCTCACGCTTTAGGGCCCCTAAAAAGCCAGGGCAGTATAAATACCCCACATGTGACCCCACTTTGGAAAGAAGACACCCCAAGGTATCCAATGAGGGGCCTGGCAAGTTCATAGAAATTTTTTTTTTTTCCGCATAAGTTAGCGGAAATTGATTTTTTTTTGTTTTTTCTCACAAAGTCTCACTTTCCGCTAACTTAGGACAAAAATTTAAATCTTTCATGGACTCAATATGCCCCTCAGCAAATACCTTGGGGTGTCTTCTTTCCAAAATGGGGTCAGTTGTGGGGTGTTTGTACTGCCCTGGCATTTGAGGGTCTCCGCAATCATTACATGTATGGCCAGCATTAGGAGTTTCTGCTATTCTCCTTATATTGAGCATACAGGTAATGAGATTTTTTTTTCCGTTCAGCCTCTGGGCTGAAAGAAAAAAATGAACGGCACAGATTTCTTCATTCGCATCGATCAATGTGGATGAAAAAATCTCTGCCAAAAAAAAAAAAATGGAGGGGAAAGGCGTCTGCCAGGACATAGGAGCTCCGCCCTACATCCATACCCACTTAGCTCGTATGCCCTGGCAAACCAGATTTCTCCATTCGCATCAATCGACGTGGATGAATAAATCATTGCCGGGATTTTTTTTTTTATATATATATATACAAAGTGTTTGCCAAAGCATAGGAACGCCGCCTCCTCCTCAGCTCGTATGCCTTGGCAAACGTATCTGTCACTGCAGAGGAGAAAATCCCGTCTTGCAGCGCCGCATACACCGACTTGCGTGTAATCTAACAGCAGCGCAATGCTTCTGTCAGAATGCACATCGGTGCTGCAGCTAGTAGATCGGTTGGTCCACCTGGAAGGTAAAAAAAAAAAAAACAAACAAAAAATAAAAAAACAGGCCACAACGCAATAATTTTATTAACTTTGGAACAGAACATGTAAACTTTAACTTTTTGAACTAAACATTAACAAGTTTGCTTACTGGTGTTTTTTTTTGTTTTTTGTTTTTGTTTTTTTACCTTTATAGAACAAACCTCTCCTTCCCCATGGGTCAATGTGCAAAGCGCAAATCGCCCAAAGATGTGGCGAAGTGCGTTATGCACTTTGTCCCATGTGAAAGGAGACGTTTGCAGCAGCTGTGAGTGAATGGGCCCTAATAGCCCTGTGTGCCTATCCTGGTGAGATGATCCCTATGCTAGGTGTACCTGTGTGTGGTACTTTCGGAAACACTCCCCTAAGCATAGGGCAGGGTGGTCAGGACAGTCAGGACAGAAATAGCGGGTGTCACGCCTTATTCCACTCCTGCTACAGACACGACATTTTTTTCGGGGTGGCGGTCGGTTTGAGGTACCAGCAACGACACTGGGGAAATGTCGCTCGTGTAGACGGCTAACTACACTGGTGGATGGGGCCACAGAACCTCCTGGATACAGGAGGTTCGCAATGATCTCTTCCTGAAATTTGAGGAAGGATCCAGTTCTCCCAGCCTTACTGTAGAGAACAAAACTATTGTACAGAGCCAATTGAATCAAATATACAGACACCTTCTTATACCAGCGTCTGGTTCTGCGGGAAACTAAATACGGAGACAACATCTGGTCATTGAAGACCACCCCTCCCATGTGAAGGTTATAGTCGTGGACTGAGAGGGGCTTTTCAATGACACGGGTTGCTCGCTCAATTTGTATTGTCGTGTCTGCGTGAATGGAGGAGATCATGTAAACGTCACGCTTGTCTCTCCATTTCACCGCGAGCAGTTCTTCGTTACACAGTGCGGCCCTCTGCCCCCTTGCAAGACGGGTGCTAACGAGCCCTTGGGGGAAGCCCGCGCGACTAGTTCGCGCGGTACCACAGGCGCCAATCCGTTCTAGAAACAAATGCCTAAAGAGGGCCACACTTGTGTAGAAATTGTCCACATAAAGATGGTACCCCTTGCCGAATAAGGGTGACACCAAGTCCCAAACTGTCTTCCCACTGCTCCCCAGGTAGTCAGGGCAACCGACCGGCTCCAGGGTCTGATCTTTTCCCTCATAGATCCGAAATTTGTGGGTATAGCCTGTGGCCCTTTCACAGCGCTTATACAATTTGACCCCATACCGGGCGCGCTTGCTTGGGATGTATTGTTTGAAGCCAAGGCGCCCGGTAAAATGTATCAGGGACTCGTCTACGCAGATGTTTTGCTCTGGGGTATACAAATCTGCAAATTTCAGGTTGAAATGGTCTATGAGGGGCCGAATTTTGTGGAGCCGGTCAAAAGCAGGGTGGCCTCTGGGACGGGAGGCGGTGTTGTCACTAAAGTGCAGGAAACGCAGGATGGTCTCAAATCGTGTCCTGGACATAGCAGCAGAGAACATGGGCATGTGATGAATCGGGTTCGTGGACCAATATGACCGCAATTCATGCTTTTTTGTCAGGCCCATGTTGAGGAGGAGGCCCAGAAAAGTTTTAAGTTCGGAAACTTGGACTGGTTTCCACCGGAAAGGCTGGGCATAAAAGCTTCCCGGGTTAGCGGTGATAAATTGTGTGGCATACCGGTTTGTCTCTGCCACAACTAAGTCTAAGAGCTCCGCAGTCAAGAACAGCTCAAAAAATCCCAGAGCCGAATCGATCTGAGCTGTCTCAACCCGAACTCCAGACTGGGCGGTGAAAGGGAAAACTACAGGTGCGGCTGAAGTTGGGGACTGCCAATCAGGGTTTGCCAGCACCTCAGGGACTCTAGGGGCTCTACGGGCACGTCTTTGCGGTGGCTGCGACGGGGTCACTACTGCACGTGCCACCGTACCAGCTTCAACTGCCCTTCTGGTGCTCGCTACTTCACCATGTTCTACGGCAGTGCTGGTACTAGGTCCAGGAAGGGCTGGGCTGCTGGTGTATGCCTCACCACGTAATCCGACAGCACCAGCCCCACTCTGCTTCTCTTGAAGCGGATCCTGCGCAACCTGCGGTCTAGCGACACGGGGCCGGGTACGCCTGCTGCTATCAGGGACCTCAGCCTCCTCGTCCGAACTTTGGGTCAGAGAGCCACTGCTTTCTACAGGTTCGTATTCTGACCCGCTGGATTAATCAGATGAGGGTTCCCACTCCTCATCCGACTGGGTCAGAAGCCTGTAGGCCTCTTCAGAAGAATACCCCCTGTTAGACATGTGGGCAACTAAATTTAGGGGTCTTCCCTGAGACTACCCAAGAAAAAAAAAGCAAGCCTGTCTTACAAATGGGAGGCTAGCGAAGTACCGGAGGCTGCTGCGGTTGATAAAAAATATCAAAACTGATTTTTTTTATCACCGCAGTGCGTGTAAAGTGAATGTGCAGCGATCAAAAAAAAATTATTTTTTTTTGTCACTGCGGTGGGGCGGGCGTGGGAGAACGCACGTGTGGGCGACCGATCAGGCCTGATCGGGCAAACACTGCGTTTTGGGTGGAGGGAGAACTAAAGTGACACTAGTACTATAAGGCCTCTTTCACACGGGCGTCATGTTTTTTGCCCGGATAAGAGGCGGGTGCGTTGCGGGAAAATGCGCGATTTTTCCGCGCGAGTGCAAAACATTGTCATGCGTTTTGCACTTGCGTGAGAAAAATCGCGCATGTTTGGTACCCAGACCCGAACTTCTTCACAGAAGTTCGGGCTTGGGATTGATGTTCTGAAGATTGTATTATTTTCCCTTATAACATGGTTATAAGGGAAAATAATAGCATTCTGACTACAGAATGCTTTGTATAATAGTGCTGGAAGGGTTAAAAATAATAAAAAAGTTAACTCACTTTCTCCTCTTGTTCGCGCAGATTCCACTCTGTTCTTTAGCTGTGGACTGAATGACCTGAGGTGACGTCAGATCACATGCTCCAATCACATGGTCCATCACCATGGTGATGGAGCATGTGATCTGACGTCATCAAAGGTCCTTTAGCCCACAGATAAAGAACAGACCGGCATCTGCGCTAACAAGAGGAGAAGGTGAGTTAACTTTTTTATTATTTTTAACCCCTCCAGCACTATTATACAAAGCATTCTGTATTCAGAATGCTATTATTTTCCCTTATAACCATGTTATAAGGGAAAATAATACAGTGAATAGACTGTCACCTAGAACCCATGCGTGAAAATCACACCGCATCCGCACTTGCTTGCGGATGCATGCGATTTTCACGCAACCCCATTCATTTCTATAGGGCCTGCGTTACGTGAAAAACGCACAAAGAGGAGCATGCTGCGATTTTCACGCAACGCACAAGTGATGCGTGAAAATCACTGCTCGTGTGCACAGCCCCATAGAAATGAATGGGTCAGGATTCAGTGCGGGTGCAATGCGTTCACCGCACGCATCGCACCCGCACGGAAAACTCGCCCGTGTGAAAGGGGCCTTATAGATCTGACCGTGATCAGTTTTGATCACTTCCAGATACAATAAAAGTACAAATGCTGATTAGCGATACGCTAATCAGCGAATAACGGACTGCGGTGCGGTGGGCTGGGCGCTAGCTGATCCCTAAACTATCTAACCAAGGGGCCTAAACTATACTGAAACCTAACGGTCAATACCAGTGAAAAAAAAAAGTGACAGTTTGCACTGATCACTTTTTTCCTTTCACTAGTGATTGACAGGGGCGATCAAAGGGGTGATCAAAGGGTTAATTGGGGTGATCTGGGGGCTAAGTGTGGTGTAGTGGGTACTCACAGTGATGTGTGCTCCTCTGCTCCTCTGCTGGAACCAACCGACCAAAAGAAGGAGCAGAGGAGCACAGCAGCCATATAACCCCATCATATTTACTAATATGTGGGGTTAAATGGCTGCTGATTGGATTTTTTAAAAATCAGCAACCTGCCAGCCAATGATCGTGGCCGGCAGGCTGCTGACGAAATACTCTGCTGCGAAATGCCGGCCCGCGATGCGCATGCGCGGGCCGGCTGTGACGTAATCTCGCGTCTCGCGAGATGACGCGCCGATGCGTCCAGGAGGAATAAATCAACCACCTCCAGGACGCATCGGTGCGTACAGCGGTCGGGAGGTGGTTAAAGGGGTATTCTACAGTTTTCAAACCAGCACCTGAATCTGAATAGTTTTGTAATTGCATGTAATAAAAAAATTTGCATAGCCACTGAGTTATTTAATAAAATGTATCTGTATAGTGCCACCTGCTGTCACGATATGTAGGTAAGTGGGGAAATAACCAAACACGGGAAAAACAAACAGAACAAACTACTAGGCCCAAAAGCGAAAAGGGTCATCTCCTAGCAATCCCTAAAAGCTTTCCCTAAATTGCTGTGCCCATGTGCATACCCTTAGGGTGGATATGCACATGCCCTCGTGCCTAAACCTGAACACCCTAGGCAAACCCTAAGCAGCAAGGAAAAGGGAAGAGGCCACCAGCTTCTTTAGACCAGGAGGAAGCAAGCATCTCCCTAGAGGCCTAGATAAAACACACAAAGGGAAATGAAGGAGAGGACTTATCTTAAGCAGAGCTGGAGCAGACGATCCACCACAAATTAAGAGCTCCCATGAAAGAACTATAACCCGCACAGGCCACTGGGGGAAGGAGGGATCAATAGCCTCACTAACAATGAAACCCAGTGCACCTGAGGGAAGGTGGATCCAGCTCAAATCCAAATCAAAACAAACAAAGAAGTCAGACATGTGCAGCCAGTCTCTGCACATTCACAGGGCAAGGCATGACACCTGCTCTTTATTTTTTTCTTATTTCTTTGACCTGCTCACCGAGAAGGCCGCATATGCTCATTTTCATCTTTCAACTGCCTCTTGAGCTGTGATAGAGAGAGCATGGGCACGCCTCCTTAGCTGTGCAGAAAACACACATCCCTTGAGCTTTCAGCTTGATATAAATCCAGCAGAGAAATGAATGGGGAGATCTCTGGATCCATGTGAGGTGCAGGGCTGTTCTAGCTTTGTTAGAAAGAGATTGTCATGTACTATATGTCGTCTTATTTTAATTTTTTACATGCAGTCATGGGATAACCCCTTTAAGGAATAACGGATTGAATTATCAGGTCGCAATTTCACCCCAATGACACAATCAAGGATTAACGGATTTACTTATGTATAAAAAAATGTGAACCCCCCAAAATTTCCCTGAACTGCTCAATAGTAATATTTTGTAAATAAAGTCTTTCCTGATCACTGTCCCTAGCGCCTGTAACCTCTCTCCCTGCATTAAGTTCACTGGAAAATGCCGGAGATCATGCAGGATGAGGCATTTTATAGGGCTGTGACATTACAGGGGTTGGCTATCTGCCGATTGACTGGCTGCACGGCATTATGGGTGATCCCTCGTTCCCCAGCTTTTTGCTTCCTTTTTGTAACATATGCAGCAGCCACTTTAGAAAAAATCTAATTTTTCCAGAATTTCAGATCAAATTCCACTTCGTCAACTTCGATTCGTTCAACACTAATACGGTAGGTGTGTCGGTTATCGGAATGATCCACACAAATCACTTCACTCACTCAACCCAAATTCATCGTAGCTAATATGTCATTTAGCAAAAAAAATTGTCTGTATCATTATTGCAATCATTTATGGTCAGAACTACAACGGTATTACCAGACAAATCACTCCTCCAACTGGAACCAAATTCGTCATTCCTAGTTACCATGTTCTGTTATAGAAAATTTGACTCTGTGTCACCCTGACCACGACAACAAATTTAATAAATGTCACTGCGCAGTGCAATAAGATTTTTGTCCACGTGGATCCCTCCATAAGGTCTGGGATCCCTTCATACTATGAACTTAATGGTATTTTGCTTTCAACATGTATTAGGGTTGAAACCAGTTGGGCCAAACTTGCTGAATGAATCAAACCTGGCAGTTGGATTATTGCCATACGGGAGGAGAATCGTTAGTTACTGGAATGAACCACACAAATCACTCCACTAACTCGACCCAAAATCATCGTAGCTAATATGTTCTTTTAAGCCTCATGCAGACGTCCGTATAACACGGTCCGCGAGATACCGGACTGGCATTGCAGGAGCGTACGGCGTCATAGCAACGAATGACGCTGTGCGCTCCTGCAATGCCTGTCCGGTATCTCACGGACCATGTTCCATTGACGTCTGCATGAGGCTTTGGTCAGTGTTTTGCATCAGTATTTGATCAGAATATTTAAGACAAAAGCAGAAGTGGGTCCAAAACACAGATGACATGCAAATAATCCCATTACATTTTATCTCTGTTTTGGACCCACTCCTGTTTTTGGCTTACAATTACTGATCAAATACTGATGCAAAACATTGAAAAAATACTGGCAGTCTTAAAGAGGCGTTATCGATGCTCAAAATACAGGATTTTTTTTAATGTTCTTCTGACAGATCAGAAAAATTGAAACATAAGCAGTGATGTTAACACAGCCTTTCTGCCACTGCTGCTACTGCCACCCTCCCCACTCTGTCATGGGGCACTTTTGTCACAGATACTGTCAATGCTGCTACCCTCTCTCTCCTCCCCACTCTTTCATGGGGCAACTACTGCTACCGTCCCCACTCTGTCATGGGGCCACCACTCGAATCCTGGGACATTGCACGGTTAAGTCCACAGAGATAAATTAGACCTGACACTTTTATTGACCTGTTATAATGACACACAGTAATTCCACAGCTAACAGAAGGGATTAGCTGTGGATTTTAGTGCACTACACAGTGATGTAGACGACGATAAATTACACTTCCTTGTAATACTGATGCCACCTACAGAACAGATTAACTATGAATGTGGGTGCACTAGAACATAATGCACATGGCAATACACTCTCCATGCACTCTTCCTGCAGTTTACAGTTGCAAGAAAAAGTATGTGAACCCTTTGGAATGATATGGATTTCTGCACAAATTGGTCATAAAATGTGATCTGATCTTCATCTAAGTCACAACAATAGACAATCACAGTCTGCTTAAACTAATAACACACAAAGAATTAAATGTTACCATGTTTTTATTGAACACACCATGTAAACATTCACAATGCAGGTGGAAAAAGTATGTAAACCCCTAGACTAATGACATCTCCAAGAGCTAATTGGAGTGAGGTGTCAGCCAACTGGAGTCCAATCAATCAGATGAGATTGGAGGTGTTTGTTACAGCTGCCCTGCCCTATAAAAACACACACCAGTTCTGGGTTTGCTTTTCACAAGAAGAATTGCCTGATGTGAATGATGCCTCGCACAAAAGAGCTCTCAGAAGACCTACGATTAAGAATTGTTGACTTGCATAAAGCTGGAAAGGGTTATAAAAGTATCTCCAAAAGCCTTGCTGTTCATCAGTCCACGGTAAGACAAATTGTCTATAAATGGAGAAAGTTCAGCACTGCTGCTTCTCTCCCTGGGAGTGGCCGTCCTGTAAAGATGACTGCAAGAGCACAGCGCAGACTACTCAATGAGGTAAAGAAGAATCTTAGAGTGTCAGCTAAAGACTTACAAAAGTCTCTGACATATTCTAGCAACCCTGTTAGTAAATCTACGATATGTAAAACACTAAACAAGAATGGATTTCATGGGAGGATACCACAGAGGAAGCCACTGCTTTCCAAAAAAAACATTGTTGCATGTTTACAGTTTGCACAAGAGCACCTGGATGTTCCACAGCAGTACTGGCAAAATATTCTGTGGACAGATGAAACCAAAGTTGAGTTGTTTGGAAGAAATGCACAACACTATGTGTGGAGAAAAAGAGGCACAGCACAACAACATCAAAACCTCATCCCAACTGTGAAGTATGGTGGTGGGGGCATCATGGTTTGGGGCTGCTTTGCTGCGTCAGGGCCTGGACGGATTGCTATCATCGAAGGAAAAATTAATTCCCAAGTTTATCAAGACATTTTGCAGGAGAACTTAAGGCCATCTGTCCACCAGCTGAAGCTCAACAGAAGATGGGTGTTGCAACAGGATAACGACCCAAAGCATAGAAGTAAATTAACAACAGAATGGCTTAAACAGAAGAAAATACTCCTTCTGGAGTGGTCCAGTCAGAGTCCTGACCTCAACCCGATTGAGATGCTGTGGCATGACCTCAAGAAAGCGATTCACACCAGACATCCCAAGAATATTGCTGAACTAAAACAGTTCTGTAAAGAGGAATGGTCAAGAATTACTCCTGACCATTGTGCACAGTCTGATCTGCAACTACAGGAAAAGTTTGGTTGAAGTTATTGCTGCCAAAAGAGGTTCAACCAGTTATTAAATCCAAGGGTTCACATACTTTTTCCACCTGCCCTGTGAACGTTTACATGGTGTGTTCAATAAAAACATGGTAACATTTAATTATTTGTGTGTTATTAGTTTAAGCAGACTGTGATTGTCTATTGTTGTGACTTCGATGAAGATCAGATCACATTTTATGACCAATTTGTGCAGAAATCCATATAATTCCAAAGGGTTCACATACTTTTTCTTGCAACTGTAAGTCCCAATCCTTCACACTGAGATTGGGCCACCAAGTGGGATACATATGATTAGGTAGAGTGGCCTGGGTATACCAGATTTAGCGTGATTGGTGCCAAATTAATTCAGAATAAATCAAATTTCTTAAAGAACTTCGGCGGATCGTCTGAATCTAATTTTTCCAAACTTTGCTTAACTCTATTTATATGAATTGAGAATCAAAATGTAGAATTTGACTCTATAGTAGATACAATGCCACACTAATAAAAAGAATTGTAGTCTTAAACTTATTGAAATCATTCTTTTATAATTGGGGGCATGGTTTGAGCCATGTATGCAGCACTTTTTTTTCTGCGTCTAAAGAAACAGATCTCTGATAAAAATCGCCCAAACAGATGCCAAATGTGCATAACTGATGCATAGGATCCGTAGTTTTTTTTTTACAAGATTGTTTTTCTTAAAGGATCTTTTTTTTTTTCCTATTCTTCTGATTGCTCAGAAGAGCATAAAGTCAAATAGTGATGTGAACTTTCCCTAACAAAGGTGAGCATTAAATCAACAGCCTATGTTACTTTCTATAGTGGTCCTTTGCAAACATGATGTGGTCTGCAGCTCCATCCTAGATTATATCCCTCTTCTGGAATGTGATGAGGATGCCTCTCGTATGGAGGTGGTGGGTTAATGCCTTTCCACATCCTGCAGCCTGTTTCTGGGGAGCCTCTAAAGTGTACATATCATGAAGTATCAAAGGTTTTGATCTTTGGGGGTCTGAGGGCCGAGCCAAACTGCTAGCTAGAATGGGGAGTAGGAAGCGCTCAAAAAGAGTGCTCTCTCCTCACTGCACTTTTCAAAATATTGTGTATCCATCTTATTAATTTTTTTGCATGCCTTGCATTTTTATATGGAAAAGTATGGCACTTGCCCTGTAGAGCACTATGCAAAAAATGCATTAAAATATATTGTAACATTCCTCACACTCCATAAAAAAAAAAAGAAAGAAAAATCAAGAAGACAGGAGCAGGTAGAAAATAAAATCACCATTTCAGAATTTAGCCCACAACAAAATAATTGTACTGCTTAATACTGACTAATAGTTCACAATTTGTTGGAAGACCATCAACCATCAATGGCAAACAATAGTGTTCATCAATTAAAGCAGGTTCTGCCTTGGTACTAATGATGGCCGCATCAGAGGTCGCAGGGTCTTTGCTATAGGGGAATCAAGGGAAGCGACTGCTTTGGGGCCGATTAGAATTTTAATACATTTTTTAAACTTTTTTTTTAGGCCCCTAAGTGGAACCCAACTTGCAATCATTAGATTGAAATTTGTATACAGTAATGGAATTTTATGCTTTACTCTATCACTATATTGCAATTCAGTGCTGCCACCTGCTGGGCTGAATTACAATATGCAATGAGCCTATAAGCCTTGTACAGCCAAAAAGCTGCAGAGTGCTACACTAATAAGTGTCTGCAGGCAACAGTGAAGCATCATGTTCTTTTGCAAGTTTGGCTACATTTTAGCAAATGGAATTGGGGATTTGGTCAGGATTATTGGTGTCTTCTGAGAAATATAGGCAGATGTTTATCCATCATGCAATATCATCAGGGAAGCATTTGAGTAGCTTCAAATTTATTCTGCAGGAGGACAATAACTCCAGAACAGCTAATGTCATTGTGGCGAAAGCCACTTCACCACAGTGTTTTGGAGGGGGCTGTTTGCCCGCCTCCTGCCCCTGGATTATGGCCCTTTAAGAACCATCTGGGGACATACTGTGGAGTTACTGGATGGCCACCATTTCATGTATCAGAGGCACATGGTGAGAACAATGGATGGCGGCCATTTTTAACTCACAGACACTGTTTGGACTTTTCTACACGGTGCCATCTCGCCGGTATTTGGTGCATAAAGACATCGGGCAGTAGTTTTAAACTATACAACAGGGGAAACCAAAAAAGACAGAGTGGCATTAGCAGGAGGTGCTCAAACCCACATGCAGTCGTGCATATATATAGGGGAGCAAATCCTGCACTTGTGGCCCGTTGCTAATGGCGATCCCCAGCAAAATGCATACGGTGGAGGATGCCCGCGGCGAACCACAAGTACCACAATAGACATCTCACACAAGGTAACAAGTGCGGATGTAATAATCAATATAACAATATAACAAAACAACAACAAATACAGGTGCACTCTGCGGTCTCACTAAACCCTCAAACTGATTTTAAAATTGAGAGATTAGTCAACATGTCCTACGGTGTAGAACATGTCTAAGCCCGGGCACCACGTCAAGGTTTCTCAAGTAACCCGGGCTATTTGAGAAACCTTGACGTGGTGCCCGGGCTTAGACATGTTCTACACCGTAGGACATGTTGACTAATCTCTCAATTTTAAAATCAGTTTGAGGGTTTAGTGAGACCGCAGAGTGCACCTGTATTTGTTGTTGTTTTGTTATATTGTTATATTGATTATTACATCCGCACTTGTTACCTTGTGTGAGATGTCTATTGTGGTACTTGTGGTTCGCCGCGGGCATCCTCCACCGTATGCATTTTGCTGGGGATCGCCATTAGCAACGGGCCACAAGTGCAGGATTTGCTCCCCTATATATATGCACGACTGCATGTGGGTTTGAGCACCTCCTGCTAATGCCACCTTGTCTTTTTTGGTTTGTATATATAGATTCCTGGAGGTGTATAAACTCCAATTCAAATGTGACTGTTTTCCATCTACAGGCCACATTTAGGTGCACCTGTGAGGCCTGGGCCATATCAGTCAGTCTTGAGTGGGACTCACAGACTCCTCCCTCCTCCCATTGCAAGCATGGTTACATGCTGGAGGTAACTGGTGAGCTGTTTGTGAGTTGGCCTCATGCTCCTGTAATTTGCCCACTGGCTCCTGGTATCGCCCATAAGGCGCAGGTAGGAGAGCGTTAGGTCCCGGGCTACTTGAGAAACCTTGACGTGGTGCCCGGGCTTAGACATGTTCTACACCGTAGGACATGTTGACTAATCTCTCAATTTTAAAATCAGTTTGAGGGTTTAGTGAGACCGCAGAGTGCACCTGTATTTATACAACAGGGGACCATCCGTGGACATGTGACTTTTGGGAACAATGGCCTTTGAGACTGTGTAGCAGATTGCATTCGGGCTGTCTTGAATATTGTGTATGTTGTTATGGGTTCGGTTGGATTGTATTGCGATGTATTGTGGGCTGTGTGTATCTTGCTCTTGCTGTGATGTTAAAGGCATTGCTGTTCTGTGCCTCTTCTCCTCCCCCTTTTCCTGTCCCTCCTCCATCTCCCATCAGCCCTTGCTATTGTCGGGCCCCACCCTTCCTTGTACCATAGCCCTCCATGTGCCCTATTGTATGCAAATGAGGCTGTTGGACGGGTTTAAAGTAGGTGTGCTATGTCCAAATAAAGTCAGTTCCTGTTTTTACCCTCAAGGTGAAGTGTTGTCTCATTCTTGGGGGAGGATTTATTGCATGCTGTCCCAGTTTGACTGCTAGGAGTGTAAACCTATTCGTATGGTTTCCTATTCAACTGTCTACAGCATTCAGGCTTGAAGAGGATTTATATGCTGCTTTGGTTCGGTGATTGTGGTGTCTGCCAGAGTGCTTGGAGATCTCAGGAAAACGCTAGGAGCATCCGTCAACGGAGGTACTCAGTCGGGGTGCCAGGTGATCCGTTACAGTCATTAAGAACTATCTTCAGTGTAAAAATTAAGTAGTCCTGAAAGCGATGATATGGCTGACCTCCACATCATCAAGTCTGTCTGGAATTATATGAAGATATTACCAAACTAACCCGATTATTATCAGCAATTAATAATAATATGAATTGCCTGCCCTCTAATTTTCTTTTATTATTGTCACGAGGGTGTCAAGAGCCACGTCTGACTCAGTTATACCCGGGGTCAGGAAGTCGCAGCGGGTGGCTGCGCGCTCTATGTCTAAAGATAGTGCTGTTACTTAATAGTAGCTTTCCATGTTTGCCTTTTAATCCTTTTTGTCTCACTCAGGGATCCGTAGCTTCTTCTCCTCAGCTGTTTCTTGTCCAGCACTCCCAACCTCCTTATATTCCCCGCTCTCACTTCTCTGGTTGCCAGATATAGAGCTTCCTGCCTGGACTTCTATACTGACCCACTGGAGCTGAGTTGCTGTTATCCCTAGTTGTCGTACCAGAGCGTTACCCTCCGGATCCCTGTTGGTTGTTTGTTGTTGCCCACCTGGGACTATATGTTTTGTCAGTATTGTCTGTCTTCTCCCTAGTGTTTCCCTTTAGTGTTAGTGGTGCGGACTAGTGTTCCCACCGCCCTATTCACTACGTTGGGCTCATCTTAGGGAAAGCCAGGGTTTAGGCACGTGATCGGCGTACGGGTGAGGAACCCGTCTAGGGACGTCAGGGCAGTCAGGTGCCAGCCTAAAGGTGGGTTAGGGGTCACCATCTTTCCCTCTCCCCTGCACAGGGCCTGCCTTTTCCCTCACTTTGCGTCATGTATGTGATCGGCACGCCGGTCGTGATATTATAACTGGCCCTTATTTTGTTTTACTTTTTTTTTTCTTTTTTTCTTCTGCCTATTTAGAATCCAGCATGGATCCTATTGCCGCTTTGACAAAGCAACTTCAAGGCCTGTCTTTGGAGGTGGCAGGATTGAAGGCGGTCCTCCAGCAACAGCAGCAATTGCAGCAGACCGCATATCCTGCAGTTGCTATGGGTAACCAGGTTGCTCCAGAACCCAAGGTTGTTCTTCCTGACAGATTTTCTGGGGGAAGGGACACATTTGTAATGTTCTGTGAGGCCTGTAAGTTATATTTTAGGCTGCGCCCCTACTCCTCTGCTAATGAAGAACAGCGGGTGGGGATTGTGTTATTTCCCTGCTTCAGGGGGACCCGCAATCCTGGGCGTTCTCTTTACCCACTGATTAACCAGCTCTCCGGTCTGTGGAGAAATTTTTTGGGGCTTTGGGTCTCATATAGGATGACCCTGACCGAGTCGCCCTGGCTGAGTCGAAATTACGGAGACTCCTACAGGGAGAGCGGCCAGCAGAGGAGTATTGCTCAGAGCTTCGTAGGTAGGCTACGGATACCCAGTGGAACGATCCGGCTCTCAGGAGTCAGTTTTTGGTTCTGGGTTATCCGAAAGGGTTAAGGATGTGCTTGCACTGTACGAGACCCCCTTTTCCCTTGATTCGGTTATGTCCCTTTCTATCAGAATAGATAGACGTCTTAGGGACAGCTTGAAAGAGCAATTAGTAACCCCTCCCAAGCAGCAGCTAGTCTGTACGGGCCTAGAAGAGCCTATGCAGCTAGGAGGAACTACTCGTCAGGTCCGTCCTCCTGAGGCTCGCTGTAGGCGTGGGGTTTGTTTTTTTTCTGTGGGGGGAGGGGTCATTTCATTAATGTCTGTACTTCCATACAAAAGACCATTGGAAAACTACTAACCCCAGGCTGCGTGGAGAATGTCAGCTGGGGGGTATACGTTTCCTCCATACGAACATCTCAATTTGTGTTGCCAGCGGTTGTTGTTGTTGGTGTTAAGACAGAGACTATTTATTTCTTCCTAGACAGTGGAGCAGGAGTAAATTTGATAGATGCCCAGTTTGCCCAGACTATGGGTTTGTCTTTCTGTACGCTACAGAGACCTATTCCCATTTTCGCTATCGACTTTGCTCCTCTGTCTCAGAGAAACCTTACTCATATTGTCCATAACTTACACCTTCGGGTAGGGGACCACTATAACAAGTGTCTATCATGTTATGTGCGTCACGTATGTGATCGGCACGCCGGTTGTGATAATTATTGCTGGCTGGAGCAGCCACCATCTTGCATCTGCTTGCATGGAAATATGCACCTGAAAAAAAGCAAAAGAAAAGCATAGTGTTGTAATTTGGGAGCTGGGTTTAGACCATCATGAGATAGGTTAGCTTTACCCTATTGATGATTGGGTTGTTGCAATAGTAATCCTGCTTAGTACTAGAGGAACAGCAGGTTCAGACATTTGGTGTATGTGCATGGTTAAGGAGCCAAGGGGTACGAAGCTACCATCTGTGAGATTATGATTTGAATCCCACCTATACGTGATGATACCACAATATCAAGGAGCCCCTACCCCCTGGCTGGGATAGGCCACTCCAGTGGGGGGTGGCGAGTAGAGGCGCCTCAGGACTGGATCGCGGTCAGAAGCCCCGTCTCTCTTCCTGAGTGCACCACACATTTATTGGGAACTTGGTGCAAAATCATTCATAGTCCTCTGCCTGGAGAGTCCTTCCATGGACCTGGGCACGGCCAAAGTACAGAGTGTCCCGCCTTAAGGCCAAGACCCACAGAGTGATTGTCGGGGTAGCGGGCGTGGGGAGCATCCAGTGGAGGCAGATTCTATCTGACAGCTCATCAGATTATAGTTGTATAAATATCTATTTAAAGCTAGAGTTGAGCGGACACCTAGAAGTTCGGGTTAGACGGGTTCGGCCGAACTTTGCAAAAAGGTTTAAGTTCGGGACCCGAACTTGACCCCGAACCACATTGAAGTCAATGGGGACTCGAACTTTGGAGCACTAAAATGGCTCTAAAAAAGTCATGGAAAGGGCTCGAGGGCAGCAAAATGTGGTTAAGAGCATGGCAAGTGCTCTGCAAACAAATGTGGATAGGGAAATGACAAAATAACATAAAATAAGTAAAATAAAAAATTATAATCTTGATCTAGGAGGAGGAGGTCCATATGGAGTAGAAGGTTGAGGAGGCAGTGAATGTGGCGGTGTAGGTGGAAGCTGCGGTGGAGGAGGAGGAGGTAGCCAACACTGGTTTTTGTTTTAATATTTTATTTTATTAATTTTTTTGTTTAAATTTGGGTAGACCACAAAACATTAAGAAATATAAAAAATAAAACAAAGAGAAAGTGCACTGGAGTACAACAATGGCTGGGTGATGCCGGTATACGGTACATGTCTATTCTGCACAAGGTACGGACAAGTCCTGTGGGATCCCTGACTGGTTTATTTTAATTAACGTGAGCTTGTCCACATTGGCTGTACTCTCACAATTGAAGCACAGGGGTTGTTACATACAAAATGGTGGATATGTCACCCCTACAATGGAAAAGATGGATTTGCTGAACTTTTGTGCCTGCCTGTCACATGTGCAGGCCTCAGAGGTACTTTACACCCAAAAATGGGAATTTAAAACCCAAAAATGTAACCGCGGTATTTACTGGTTTTATTTGACTGACAGGAATGCAGCGCAGGCCGCAAATGTACTTTCTAGCAACAAAAATTAGAATTTTTCAAAAAAAAATAACTGCAGTGTTTGGTGGTTTTATTGGACTGTCAGAAATGCAGTACAGGGCTAAAAGGTACTTTATTGCCCCCAAAAAAGGGTTTCTTTAACCATAAATGAAACGGATGGATTTAACTGAGATTATATTTCACTCTCACAAATAAAGCACAGGTTTTTTTTACATAAAAAATGGTGGATATGTCACCCCTACAATGGAACAGACTGATTTGCTGAACTTATGTGCCTGCCTGTCACATATGCAGTGCAGGCCTCAGAGGTACTTTACAACAAAAAAATGTAAATATGTCACCCCACAATGGAACAGATGGATTTAACTGATTATATTTCACTCTCAGAAATGCAGCACAGGGGTACTTTACATAATAAAATGGGGATATGTCACCCCCTGGGTCCATTAGCTCACAGACGGTATTATGTTTCCTTCCCCTGGCACATATGCAGTGCAGGTGCACTTTAAAAATGGGTGTATGTCAGCCACTGAACTACAAGAACAGGATTAAATGATTGTCCCTGGCACATATGCAGTGCTGGTGCACTGCTGGTGCACTGCTGTTGCACAAAATGGCCACCGACGCCACCTAACTAACAGACGGATTAAAACTTTTTTTCAGTCTCACTGGGCTCAGGGCAGGGTGTAAAAATGTTGCATTGCACCCCTAAACAAAAAACGCTGTAGATAGCTGACTTCCCACCAAGTGCAGATATCAGAGTCTTTCCTAATCTCTCCCTCACAGCAGCAGCATCCTATCCCTACAACTAGTAAGAGCAGAGTGACGTGCAGCGCTACATGACTCCAGCTTATATAGGGGCTGGGTCACATGCTGCACTTGGCCAATCACAGCCATGCCATTAGTAGGCATGGCTGTGATGGCTTCTAAGGGCACATGAGTTAAACGCTTGTTGATTGGCCGCCCTGCAGCCTTTCAACAAGTTCCATTAAATCGCGAACACCGAACTCAAACTTTTACGAAAATGTTCGGGTCCGGGTACAAAAAACCCTAACGTTCGGTATGAACCCGAACTTTACAGTTTGGGTTTGCTCAACTCTATTTAAAGCTACTAAATTTTCACCCTTTCCCATCATGGTGATTTTTGAGTTTGCGTTTTTTGATCCTTGCCTTCCTGGAGCCATAACTTTCTTTCTTTTTTCGTTTGCAAATGATGTAGTGGGAAGCTGGAAAAAAAATTCCAATTGTGGTGAAATTGGAAAAAAACGTAATTCTGTCACAGTTTTATAGGTTTTGTTTTATGCTGTAAAACTGACCCTATGCCCTTCATTCTCTGGGTCAGAATACGATTACAAGGTGTGGTAATAGAGGGATCCAGATATTAAAATTATTGTTAGGAGTAGGCAACCCGTCCCTTTACATTCCTGTAGGGGGTCATTATTACATCTTCCATGTCCTTTCCCGAGACAGGTCAAGAAATTGTAGCAAAAAAAAACAATAAGATGGAACAACTTCAGAGCCCTATCATAAAATGTGAATATGTCATGTACCAGCATTATACAGACCAGAACCGTTAGAGGGTATAGGAAAAGGCTAGTGTCCTTTCCACTGAGGTCACACATGAAACCCCTATCTTGCAAGATACATCAAAGAAATACGTGGACAAATTCATATTTGGTCCATATGCTTCCTCCTGAGAACTCAGGGCATCTATATGCTTCCTTGGTATCAAAATCAAATAGATCTGAGCTCAGTAACAGGGCGCAATTAGATAACTTCAGCCATCCTGCCATTACCTCCACCATGTTTAGTACGCACGTGTGCGGGACATTCAGATGGAGGTAATATGAAATTGCTGGGGTAAATACCCAAAAATATATTTCAATACAAAGAGTTTGAGGCAGACTTGGCTTACAGCAAGTGGTTGTAAAAACTGTCATAAAAGGTCATTACCATTCTCCCTGGCCTCCTCTGACATCACAGGTGGGGGGGGTTATAGAGGGAAGATACCGACCCTTTTTAACACGAGTATGGAGAAAAGCAAACTGTCATTTCTTTTTGGATCACTAGTTTAATGGACTGACTGATATTTCTGCTTCCCCAGGCAACCAGACTTAACCATCCCGTAATGTATTAAGTTCTGTTTTTTATCCCTTTTATTTTCCAAACTGTTAGGCTCCATTCACACGTCCGCAACGCGTTTTGCGGATCCACAGAGCCGTGGATCCGTAAAACACGGACAGCGGCAATGTGCTTCCGCATTTTGCGGACCGCAGATTGCCAGCACTATAGAATATGCCTATTCTTGTCTGCAATTGCAGGACATGTTCTATTTTTTTCGGGAACGGAATTGCAGACCCGGAAGTGCAGATACTCAATTCAGTGTCCGGGCAGCATGAATGGGAATAGAAATGAATGGGTCCGCAATTCCGTTCCGCAAAATGCGGAACAAAATTGTGGACGTGTAAATGGACCTTTATTCTGAACTGTATGTATTTGTCAGTATATTTTATAAAATAAATAACTAATAGTTGCCACTCCACCAATGCTTTTAGGCCCAGTGTTCTGTGGTGGGGTAAATACCCAGTATATAATCAGAAAAGGAATCACAGCACTCGGATTTGTAATGCGGATAAGAGAAGACGTTTAATTGAATCCAATTGTTATCATTGCTGGTGGCCACTTTTTGGGTCCATCCCAGACCTTGTTCACTGCCTATGAAATATACAGTGGATACAGTAATTTGTACATCATATATTACATGGTGTCACATGTACATATAAGAATCAATCACTTCAGAGGTACACTGTTCATTTTAGGACATGGTCAGATATCATTGTCAAGTATCAGAATAATGCCAGTGTGACACCTGACTCTGACACCTGAGTTTGACTTATCGTCTTCATAGGTCGGGGTCAAAGTGAGAATGAGTTATATAAAAAAAAATCCTTCAGGATGAGGTCAGAAGCTATAGCTCAGTGGTTTAGATGCTTGCCTTGCATGCAGTGTTCTTGAGTTTAAAACCCCCTATCAGTCTTTTTTAAAAATAGACATTTTATTGAGCCCTAGAAAAGAGACAAATTCAAGTGATGTGTGACCCTGATGTCTGACTTTTCTCTTCTCCCTAATCAGCGTCGCATTGACTTTTAGCTTCATTGTACTTTTAATATGCTCCATCACATAGATAAAGGAAATCCCTCAATTTGCTGTCTGAAGCTATAGCTCAGTGGTTTAGATGCTTGCCTTGCATGCAGTGTTTTTGGGTTCAAAACCTCTATCAGTCTTTAAAGAAAATGTACAGTTTATTGAGCCCTAGAAAAGAGACTTTTAAGTTAAGGGTCCATTCACACGTCCGTGCAATGGGTCCGCATCCGTTTCGCAAAATCCGGAACGGGTGCGGACCCATTCATTCTCAATAGGGCAGGAATGGATGCGGAGAGCACACTATGTGTTCTCCGCATCTGCATTGTCAGAGCGGGGCCCCGATCTTCCGGTCCGCAGCTCCGGAAAAAAAATAGAACAGGTATGATTCTTGTCCGCAATTGCGGACAAGAATAGGCAGTTCTATGGGGTTGCCTGCTGGGTGTATTGCGGATCTGCAATACACTACGGACGTGTGAATGGACCGTCACTGTGTATTTGTCTTTTGAATCACATAACTAGAGAAAATCACTACCAAACACTAGGTGGACCTGTAGCTTACTGGTGGGTTGTCTGACTCTCATGCACCTACTAATGGACAAGAAAAAAAAGAGCTTGGATTTTTTTTTTTTTTACATATAACAAAGAGTACTATACGTAGTCCTTTTTTATTTTATTAAAGAGTACATGGGCACCACTTTAGTAAGGAGGGCACTAATTTACTGTATCTTTATCTAAATTACAGGTGACTTAAGGCCATTTTGTTTTCTGTTGTCTTGAAAGAGTCACTGTACAATACAATAATGTGTTTTTATTTCTTAGGAAGGGGTCTAATAATTAGATCTGTAAATCACTTTATTGAAATTGTCGGCATCCAAACATAAGCTGCAAGCATATGACCACTAGGGGTCTCACTAGTCCACTGTGGTTAGGCATGGTCCAGCTTTTCCAGCAAATACAAGCAGGAGGAAGTGTGGGAGTGTTCTGGAGTAGCTGATGAGGCCAGATTGCCAGATTCACTGCCTCTTCACAGATCTGCAAAGCAACTTATCTTACTGTAAGTCTGCTCTCCCTCCGCTATCTTACATGGCTTATACATTGATTCACCTCTCTCAAGTGTGTATTCAGTTCCATATTAGCAAGAATCACTATTTTTCTGGGACCCCTGAAAAAGATGATTAGTCACTGTATACAGAGCTGTGTCCTGGATTATACATATCTACTGTATATATGTGTATTATACACACATCGTGCTATAGCTTCACCACACTGAGATCTGCTCAGAAAGCTGATGTACATATCACTACTTTATCCACAGACACAATATATGATCATACAGATCGCAGTACTATGTGGTAGCTTCTAAGTATAGAAAAACCATGTGGTAATGTCCCTATGTGGTAATGTTATAGCTTAGAGGTTACACTAATGGCTTTGCATGTAGACATCCCAGGTTGAAGTCCCCAGAAAGACATATGTTTTCTTTCTATTATTATATATTTTTTTTATTAAAGACTATATTAATACAATATACTATAATAAATAATATGTCATTAACCCATAGGATACCAGCCCTGTACATGTACGTCCCTGGAAACACGGTCACAAATCCCAGCGCCGTACAGCTACAGCGCTCTTTTCGAACAGGCCACAGGAGCTACTCCCGCCCGATCAGCTGCAGGGGCCCGGCAGTCACTGATAGTCAGTGAAAACAGTGATGCCGGCGCATTTACCCATGCACTGACTAAGTCAGCGCTGACCGTGGCACGTGCGGTATCCTGCCAGGTGCGGGGTGTCCATCGGGTCCCCGTGCTGCTGTGACGGGGACCCGATGCCTTAATTAGGGCATAACAGCCCCCTGGATCTCACAGGCAGGAAGCTGTAAGTGTATTTCCAGTGTATTGGAAGTATTGGAATGCATTGTACAGGGGATCAAACCCCCAGAAGTTGAAGTCCCAGAGTGGGACAAAAAATTAAGTTAAAAAAGAAGTAATAAAAATAAAGTTTTACAAAAAAATTAAAAGCTTCAAGTAATAAAAAAAGCGTCCTATTCCCAAAAGAAAGTAAAAAAAATGTAAAAAATAGGGAAAAAGAGAAAAGTTGACATATTAGGTTTTGCTGCGTCCGTATCAACCAGCTCTATAAAAATATCACATGATCCACCCCGCCAGGTGAACTCCGTAAACAAATAAAAGTGTCATTTTCTGGTCACCTTGCCTCATAAAAAGTGTAACAGCAAGCGATCAAAAAGGTGTATTTAGCCAAAAATGGTACCAATTAGACCGTCATCTCACCCGGCAAAAAATGAGACCCTATTCAAGAAAATTGGCCAAAAAATAAAAAAAATATGGCTCTCAGAACTGGCAACATAAAAACAAGATTTTATTCTGTTCAAAAAGGCTTTAATTGTGTAAAACTTAGCAAAAATAAAAATGATAGACATATTAGGTATCGCCGTAACAACCTGCTCTATAAAAATATCACATTATATGCCCCCTCAGGAGAATGCTGTAAAAGAAAAATTGTAAAAACTATGCCAAAACTATGCCAGAATTTTTTTTCACCTTGAAATGTGTAATACAAAGCAATCAAAAAGTCTTATGTACTCTAAAATGGTACCAATGAAAATGTGACCTCATCCCGCAAAAAAATAGCCCCTACATAAGACATTCACTTAAAAAAAATGAAATCCAATGACACCCGTAAACCAATCCATCAAAATCTGTGCTGCAAATGCCATATGGAGCTCCTTCCCTTCTGAGTCCTGCCTTCGGGAAACCAATGGGACCCCCTTTCGGAGGTAACACACACAAAGGGAGACGTCTTGCACACATGCAGGGACAAACACTAACAACATCCCAAACATGCAATCACAAAAAAGACGTACCACAAACCTCCAACTCAAACCCACACCATAAACACACCAGGAGGGGAAGGAAGACAAGGAGGAAACACTCAGTATGACATCGCAGATGACATTGCTAATAACCTTAATGTCAAATTTGGATGGCCCTCAGATCTCATCCATGCACAGATCACGCATCACACATGCAAGGCAGACAAACCAAAACTGATCTCAGTCTCAAGGCCAAAGTATATAAAGAGACCTAAGACAACACCCAACTCACCACTTGCTCCAGCCAGTGAATTAACCCCACACACCCCACAGCAGGGAGACACTACTTAAAGGGGAATTCCACACACAAGCAAAAGGCAACAGGTTGCAGCAGACAACAGCATGTGTGGCCAGCAAGTCACGGCGCACACAGCAAAAACCCATGACACTGCCAAAACATGCCAAAACAGCAACATGTTGCCACCGGCAACAGCAGGCATGGCAACAGTGTCACGGCGTACACCATAGGCCGTGACAGCTATTAGCGAATCCTTTGTTTCCCAATCTCTAGACCCTCCGGGGTTTGTAAAGGCCCATTCTACCAGGGCCGTAGCTACTTCTTTTGCCAATAGGCGTCGTCTTCCGCTCGACATGATTTGCAAGTCTGCCTCCTGGAGCTCTGAATCAACATTCATCTCCCATTATAGACTGGATGCCAGATTAGCCGAGTACTCAGCCTTTGAGCAGACTATACTTGGTTCTGCCAGGCATGATGGCCCTCCCTAGGGGTTCTTCTTGCTATCTCCCCATTTGTGCTGCTGGTAGGACATAAGGGAATCGTTAATTTCTAACGATAATTAGTTTTCCCTTAGTCCTAACAGCAGCACACAAATATCCCACCCTAGTAAGGCTATTTTTTTTATTGCTATAACACAGTGGGCTGGAAGTGATTCCCTCCTTTATAAGGGAGGCTTAAGTGTTTTATTAAGTTTATTACTTGGGCTCATTAAAATTCCGCCGGTACTACTAGTCCACGGGGGGTGGTTAACCCCATCTGTGCTGCTGTTAGGACTAAGGGAAAACAAATTATCGTTAGAAATTAAAGAGTCTCATCAGCTACTCCAGAACACTTCCTCCTGCTTGTATTTGCTGGGAGAGCTGGACCATGCCTAACCACAGTGGACTAGTGAGACCCCTAGTGGTCATAGCTTTGCAGCTTATGTTTGGTTGGATGCCGACAAATAATTTCAATAAAGTGATTTACAGATCTGATAATTAGACCCCTTCCTAAGAAATAAACACATTATTGTATTGTACAGTGATTCTTTCAAGACAACAGAAAACAGAATAGCCTTCAGACACCTAGAATTAGATGAAGATACAGTAAATTAGTGCCCCCTTTACTATAGTGGTGCCCATGTTGTCTTTAATATAATAAAAAAGGACTACTTATAGTACTCTTTGTCATATGTTTTATGTAAAAAAAAAATGCAAGCTCTTTTTTTTCTTGTCCATTAGTAGGTGCATGAGAGTCAGACAACCCACCAGTAAGCTACAGGTCCACCTAGTGTTTGGTAGTGATTTTCTCTAGTTATGTGATTCAAAAGACAAATACACAGTAAACCTAAAAGTCTCTTTTCTAGGGCTCAATAAAATGTAAATTTTCTTTAAAGATTAATACGGGTTCTGAACCCAAGGCAAGGCAAGCATCTATACCACTGAGCTAAAGCTTCAGACAGCAAACTGAAGGATTTTCTTTATCTATGTGATGGAGCATATTAAAATTACAATAAGGCTAAAAGTCAACGCGACGCTGATTAGTGAGAAGAGAAAAGTCAGACATCAGGGTCACACATCACTTGAATTTGTCTCTTTTCTAGGGCTCAAAAAATAAAAAAAATTTCTAAAGACTGAAAGGGGTTTTGAACTCAAGAACACTGCATGCAAGGCAAGCATCTAAACCACTGAGCTATAGCTTTAGACCGCAAACTGAAAGATTTTCTTCATATAACCCATTCTCACTTTGACCCTGACCTATGAAGATGATAATTCAAACTCAGATGTCAGAGTCAAATATTAAAGTCAGGGTCAGTGTCAGGTGTCAGATGTCAGCGTCATGTGTCAGAGTCAGGGGTCAGGTGTCAGGGGTCAGGTGTCACACTGGCATTATTCTGATACTTGATAATGATATCTGACCATGTCCTAAAATGAACACTGTACAGAGGGACTGGACATGAAGGTAAGTACAAGATGGAAAGTCTCATGGAGTGAGGGCATTCTGTTGTCCTGTGCTTGGAGCCATCTAAAATGGGGATCATCAAATTAAAGTTGTATATAGTTGGTAGCTCCCAAATATCAATAGTGGTTACTTAGGTAATACACCTATATCTGTATCGCAACATAGATTTAATTAACAAGGATTGAGCATATAGGAGAAACAAAACCAAAGTATATGGGCTGAGAGCAGCAATAGAAGTACACCTCGGTAATAATATAAAGTAATGTAGTGAGAATAAGACCATAGATCAAATGCAGAGTGTATATTTTATGTGATATCTTCTATGATAACCCCATTGTTTGTACGCACTGTCCTTTTTTTATATTAAAACTTTACTTTAATAAGAGCCTTCTTGTGTTCTAACGATTCCATGACCTTAGAACAGGGATGCTCAACCTGCGGTCCTCCAGCGGTTGCAAAACTACAACTCCCAGCTTACCCAGACAGCCTACAGCTATCATTCCACAGCAGGGCATGGTGGGAGTTGTAGTTTTGCAACAGCTGGAGAGTCCGCAAGTTGGGCATTACCTAGATTGATTTAGTAACCCTATGAATGCTAGCAGCTGTAGAGAATACTTAGGTGTTATTTCATGCAAGCTGTCTCGTCAGCCTGATATGGGGCCTTGGTTAAGCTAGAGGGAATTATGAACAGTTCCAAATACCAGTCAATATTGGCACAAAACCTTCAGGCTTCTGCTAGAAAGCTGAACATGAAGAGGAACTTCATCTTTCAGCATGACAACGACCCAAAGCATACATCCAAACCAACAAAGGAATGGCTTCACCAGAAGAAGATTAAAGTTTTGGAATCGCCCAGCCAGAGCCCAGACATGAATCCGATCTGTGGGGTGATCTGAAGAGGGCTGTGCACAGGAGATGCCCTGGCAATCTGACAGATTTGGAGTGTTTTTGCAAAGAAGAGAGGGCAAATCTTGCCAAGTCAAAATGTGCCATGCTGATAGACTCATCCCAAAAAGACTGAGTGCTGTAATAAAATCAAAAGGTGCTTAAACAAAGTATTAGTTTAAGGGCGTGCACACTTATGCAACCATATTATTTTATTTTTATATTTTTTCTTCCCTCTACCTAAAAGATTTCAGTTTGTTTTTCAATTGAGTTGTTTTCAATTGAGTCCCCCCCCTAGCTAGGGATCCCATTTATGGACCCGGGCACAGACAGGGTACAAGTGTCCTGATATGTGATGTATAAGGTATAATAGATGCAGTGTGTACAGATATATAGTATATAAAGCAGTGTACAGATATGTGATGTATGAGGTATAATAAATGCAGTGTGTACAGATATATAGTATATACAGCAGTGTACTGATATGTGATGTATGAGGTATAACAGATGCAGTGTGTACAGATATACACTCACCTAAAGAATTATTAGGAACACCATACTAATACGGTGTTGGACCCCCTTTTGCTTTCAGAACTGCCTTAATTCTACGTGGCATTGATTCAACAAGGTGCTGATAGCATTCTTTAGAAATGTTGGCCCATATTGATAGGAGAGCATCTTGCAGTTGATGGAGATTTGAGGGATGCACATCCAGGGCACGAAGCTCCTGTTCCACCACATCCCAAAGATGCTCTATTGGGTTGAGATCTGGTGACTGTGGGGGCCATTTTAGTACAGTGAACTCATGGTCATGTTCAAGAAACCATTTTTCCAGTCTTCAGCAGTCCAATTTTGGTGAGCTTGTGCAAATTGTAGCCTCTTTTTCCTATTTGTAGTGGAGATGAGTGGTACCCGGTGGGGTCTTCTGCTGTTGTAGCCCATCCGTCTCAAGGTTGTGCGTGTTGTGGCTTCACAAATGCTTTGCTGCATACCTCGGTTGTAACGAGTGGTTATTTCAGTCAACGTTGCTCTTCTATCAGCTTGAATCAGTCGGCCCATTCTCCTCTGACCTCTAGCATCAACAAGGCATTTTCGCCCACAGGACTGCCGCATACTGGATGTTTTTCCCTTTTCACACCATTCTTTGTAAACCCTAGAAATGGTTGTGCGTGAAAATCCCAGTAACTGAGCAGATTGTGAACTACTCAGACCGGCCCGTCTGGCACCAACAACCATGCCACGCTCAAAATTGCTTAAATCACCTTTCTTTCCCATTCTGACATTCAGTTTGGAGTTCAGGAGATTGTCTTGACCAGGACCACAACCCTACATGCATTGAAGCAACTGCCATGTGATTGGTTGACTAGATAATCACATTAATGAGAAATAGAACAGGTGTTCCTAATAATTCTTTAGGTGAGTGTATAGTATATACAGCAGTGTAATTTATACCTCATATATCAGTACACTGCTGTATATACTATACGTCTGTACACACTGCATCTATTATGCCTCTTACTATCTGACCATCAGCAATATGTCACCTCCTTTCTCTATTCTACCTTCTACCAGAAGACTCTCTCCCTCCAACTCCAGCCCCACTGCTCCTGTCCTGCAAATCCCAAACAGAGGTGATACATTTAAATGGGGACAATGCTGTTGCCAGTGGGGGAGGGTTTGTCAGGGAACAGGGTATTTATTTGGGGAGATATTTTGTGCTGGAATGTTGTATTTATATGGTGAAGTTGGGGAGGTAATTTGGTAATGCACGCTGAGTCAGGGCGCTGCTGGGGAGCTTATTCATGGTATGTGCTGCTGTTGGGGAGGGTAACGTATATCTCTGACAATGTGGTTAGGCATTTTTGTGTTCCACTTTTATTTCTTTTCTTGTATTAATGGCTTACATAGGGGCGTGATCAAATAAAGCAAAATTCACTTCCACCGTTTGCATTGCGCACCATTATTTTTATGCAATATCATATGCGCTGGTGGGGTTTGTGCCTGTTTCGTAACAACAGTCCAGCCCCGACAGCCCACTATACAACACGCACTGTACCAGCAAGTAGTGATGGACGAACATCTGCCGGGACGGTTCGCGAACGCGCGATCAAATGTTCGCGAACCGCAAGTTTGCGACGGGTCCTATTAATTTTAATGGCAGGCGAACCTGAAAAAACTTCAGCTAATATTTGCAGCCAAGAAATAATTACTAGCAGTGCACAAATAGTCCCACAACATGGACAGTGACGTACCAGATGTATTATTCGAATTTGCGATCTCCATTCATTTTTTTTTTCCAATGCAAAATTTCGGCAATATAATTTTCACGTACGCGCATGCACAAATGCACTATGCAGTACTCAAATGCACTAAAAAGAAAGTATATTGGTATATAACACCCCGCTTCAATCAGTTTTTTGGGGGGGCGACTGGTATATCACACCAGTGGAAATTATTTGTCCCAATAACGCTTGTCCCTCTTTATACCTGCAGTATCGCAGCAGAACCGCACACAACTGCCGCACAATACAAATGCACTATAATATACTTTCTAACATAGAAAGTATATTATAACATTGTACGAGGAAGGCAATCCATTAGAATATACAGTACAGACCAAAAGTTTGGACACACCGTCTGATTCAAAGAGTTTTCTTTATTTTCATGACTATGAAAATTGTAGATTCACACTGAAGGCATCAAAACTATGAATTAACACATGTGGAACATAACAAAAAAGTGTGAAACAACTGAAAATATGTCATATTCTAGGTTCTTCAAAGTAGCCACCTTTTGCTTTGATTACTGCTTTACACACTCTTGGCATTCTCTTGATGAGCTTCAAGAGGTAGTCACCTGAAATGGTATTCACTTCACAGGTGTGCCCTGTCAGGTTTAATAAGTGGTATTTTAAATGGGGTTGGGACCATCAGTTGCGTTGTGGAGAAGTCAGGTGGATACACAGCTGATAGTCCTACTGAATAGACTGTTAGAATTTGGCCATCATTACTTTAAGAAATGAAGGTCAGTCAGTCCAAAAAATTGGGAAAACTTTGAAAGTGTCCCCAAGTGCAGTCACAAAAACCATCAAGCGCTACAAAGAAACTGGCTCACATGCGGACCGCCCCATGAAAGGAAGACCAAGAGTTACCTCTGCTGCGGAGGATACGTTTATCCGAGTCACCAGCCTCAGAAATCGCAGGTTAACAGCAGCTCAGATTAGAGACCAGGTCAATGCCACACAGAGTTCTAGCAGCAGACACATCTCTAGAACAACTGTTAAGAGGAAACTGTGTGAATCAGGCCTTCATGGTAGAATATCTGCTAGGAAACCACTGCTAAGGACAGGCAACAAGCAGAAGAGATGTGTTTCGGCTAAAGAACACAAGGAATTGACATTAGACCAGTGGAAATCTGTGCTTTGGTCTGATGAGTAAAAATTTGAGATCTTTGGTTCCAACCACCGTGTCTTTGTGCGACGCAGAAAAGGTGAACGAATGGACTCTACATGCCTGGTTCCCACCGTGAAGCATGGAGGAGGAGGTGTGATGGTGTGGGGGTGCTTTGCTGGTGACACTTTTGGGGATTTATTCAAAATTGAAGGCATACTGAACCAGCATGGCTACCACAGCATCTTGCAGCGGCATGCTATTCCATCCGGTTTGCGTTTAGTTGGACCATCATTTATTTTTCAACAGGACAATGACCCCAAACACACCTCCAGGCTGTGTAAGGGCTATTTGACCATAAAGGAGAGTGATGGGGTGCTGCGCCAGATGACCTGGCCTCCACAGTCACCGGACCTGAACCCAATCGAGATGGTTTGGGGTGAGCTGGACCGCAGAGTGAAGGCAAAAGGGCTAACAAGTGCTAAGCATCTCTGGGAACTCCTTCAAGACTGTTGGAAGACCATTTCAGGTGACTACCTCTTGAAGCTCATCAAGAGAATGCCAAGAGTGCAAAGCAGTAATCAAAGCAAAAGGTGGCTACTTTGAAGAACCTAGAATATGACATATTTTCAGTTGTTTCCCACTTTTTGGTTATGTATATAATTCCACATGTGTTAATTCATAGTTTTGATGCCTTCAGTGTGAATCTACAATTTTCATAGTCATGAAAATAAAGAAAACTCTTTGAATGAGAAGGTGTGTCCAAACTTTTGGTCTGTACTGTACATAAAGATAAAACGCAACCTTTAATAATGTTACTATGAGGGTCCATTCACACGTCCGTAAGTGTTTTGTGGATCCGCAAAACACGGACACCGGCAATGTGCATTCCGCAATTTGTGGATCGCACATCGCCGGCACTATAATAGAAAATGCCTAATCTTGTCTGCAATTGCGGACAAGAATAGGACATGTTCTATTTTTTTGCGGAAACGGAAGCACAGATGCGGAAGTGTGGATCCGCAAATGCGGACAGCACATTCCGGCCCCATTGAAAATGAATGGGTCTGCACCCATTCCTCAAAATTGCAGAACGGATGCGGACCCATTTTGCGGACGTGTGAATGGAAAAGATATCCCTCAAAATGAAAATAAATTAAATTATTAAAAATAAGCAAAAGGCATAGATGTGGTAGGCAATAACAAGTGCTTGGCGGCACCAAATCAGAAACCATATGTCCTACCACAATCCGGGGGGCTCCAGTGCACATCCATGAATCCAGGAGGGAAAGCCAAAAACCATCTATCCCTGGGCTAGATGATTATGTGGTATTGAAGGACAGGGTGGGCAAAGAACTGTCCCTGATATTGCCCTACAGTGGGTGCTATTCTGGCCCTGATAGCCTAACCACAGACCACCCGCCCTGATAAGAGCGACCCCGTCCGGAACCTTGCCCTATATAAAAATGGCCCTAGTAAGCCCCTAGCCCCTAGGCCCCTGACTTCCAGGTGATCACTATATAGATCTATGTGTTTTTGACTCATTATAAAAGTATATTATAAGTATATTGCACCGCTCTGTGTATCACACCCATCGATAGCACACCTATACTAGTGCTTAAAAGGACTTTTGTGGCCCTATTAGCTAGTGTTTGGTGTCTCTAACAGTCTGTCCCTGCTCCAAACAGCAACCTCTCCCTACACTGGCAAAACACAGAATGTAAAATGGCGGTCAGATCGGGTTTATTTATAAGGTAGGGGGTATGTCCATGTGCTGAAATGTCTCAATTGTCTGTCCTGTACCACCTGATGGATGTGTCATGGGTCAAAGTTCTTCACAATGTAAAATAATATGGCGGGCGCAAATTTCTCCATATGTTCGCATGTTTGGCGAATCGCGAACACGCAAAGTTACCCGCGAAACGACCGCCGGGCGAACTGCAAGGCCATCTCTACCAGCAAGTACAGTTCATGGGGCAAGGGGAAGGCATGGAGGTCCAATTTAGATTCTTGCTATGAGTCCCAGTGATTTCTATGTACTCCCCTGCATAAATAATCGAATATACACGTAGGCACTGTGTCTGCCTGGTGCTGGTGATGGGCGACTTCAACTCGGTCATGGACATTAAAAAAGATAGGATCTCCACCATAACTAATTATGAATCAAATTCTGGTCCAAGTACTGTACTATCTAGAATATGTAAAGAGATGGCATTGGTTGACATATGGCGATCTCTTTATGGAGATAAGCAAGTTTTTTCATGTTTCAGTAACACATATAGGTCCATGTCTCGAGTTGACCTGGCCCTCGCCAGCCCCGGGCTCATTAATAGGGTTAAAAAAATGAATTATGAGTGTCACGGTGTCTCTGACCATAGCCCGGTTATGGTAATACTAGATAGTCCTAATAAACCAAATCCAAATAGAATTTTTAAACTTAACCCCCACTGGATGACATTAATAAGGGATCTGGATAAGATTAATGAAGAAATAAAGCTCTTTTGGAGCAACAACGTTAACTCAACACACATCCATATGGTCTGGGACTCGCTTAAGGCATACCTTCGGGGTATATATTCACATGAAATTAGGAAACAGAAAAATGCCTTTGCCCAAACTCAAAAAGAAATAGAAGGGATGCTCAACCAGATAATGAACGAGATCACCAATGTAAACACCCCAGAAAAACAACTTCAACTTAAAAAAGTACAAGATGAATATAAACAATATTTATATAATAAAGCACAGAACAAAATGTTCTTTTCAGGGCTGAGAAGCTTCAGCGAGTCCGGCAAACCAAGCAGACTGTTATCCATGATAGTACAAAATCAAAGAGGGAGTAATAACATCATTGGAATTAGGACAGAGGCAGGAAATATCCTACGAGACCCTGAAGATATTTTAAGGGAATTTACCCGATACTTCTCGACGTTATATCAAGCCGGGCCTAAAAATCAGGGAGGAAAAATGGATCAATATCTAGATAATATTAAGATCCCTGAATTTGACCAACAAGATATTGACTGGTTGAACAGACCGATTCAACTGACCGAGCTACAGACCACGCTGCAATCTATCAAGGGTAATACATCCCCAGGGGTGGACGGTTTCCCATTTGAACTATACCGGAAACATGAGGGAATTATTCTCCCCCAAATGTTGGAGGTATTAAACCAATCTTGGATAATGGGTTCCCTACCACCCTCATGGATGGAAGCAACCATCACATTAATCCCCAAAAGAGGGAAAGACCCGCTGTCAGTCACATCCTATCGCCCCATCTCTCTGTTGAATACAGATTATGAAATCCTTGCCAAATTGTTAGCCAATAGATTAAAAACAGTTATCCACAAAGTCGTCCACGTAGATCAAACTGGGTTCATCCCCAAAAGGAACATACAGGACAACGTAAGGAGGGCTTTCTTGAACGTCCAGATGGGGGATGGGGGGGGACTGCTCAATCCTGTCCTTGGATGCCGCTAAGGCTTTCGACAGGGTGGAGTGGCCCTTTCTCTGGAGAGTAATGTCGCGGGTGAAAATAGGGGAATATTTCTCTAGAGTGGTTCGCATTTTGTATCAAAACCCGGTATCCAGGGTCCGAATTAATGGTGAATACTCTGTCCCCTTCCCCCTGACCCGAGGAACACGCCAGGGCTGCCCCCTCTCCCCCTTGCTCTTCTCGCCGTTTCTGGAGCCAATTGCATGCAAAATTAGAGCAGACGGGGAAATATCGGGCTTTGGGTGTGAGGGAGAAGCTGACAAAATAAGTCTTTATGCGGATGATATGCTGCTTTTTCTGGGGAAGGGGTATAAGAATTTGCCCAG
This sequence comes from Bufo gargarizans, assembly GCF_014858855.1. Lineage (NCBI taxonomy): Eukaryota > Metazoa > Chordata > Amphibia > Anura > Bufonidae > Bufo > Bufo gargarizans. Next base: position 59,751,744 of record NC_058090.1, read on the forward strand.
GGTTATGGAAAATCTGGATGAGTTTGGATGCCTATCTGGATATGAGATAAACTGGGAGAAATCAAAATTTCTCCCATTAAGACGTCCAGTCCCACTGGGCCATAACTTTCGGGTTAGCATATTGACCCCAGCAGACTCCTTACTATATCTAGGTATCCAGATGGGGACCAAGCTGGAACATTATACGAAATTGAATATACTCCCAATAATAGATAGAGTTAAGGAAAAAATTAGAATATGGCTAAAACTTCCCCTGTCACAAATCAACCGCATAGCTCTCATAAAAATGACACTACTACCAATGTTACTATATGTATTCAATGCTAGCCCAATTACGATAGAAGATACGTTTTTTAATAAGTTAGAGACCCTCTTCAACGAACTGATATGGGGCCGCAAACGAGTTAGAATTAAGATACAATATTTGTATAAAGAGGAGGGTGGAATATCCATCCCTTTTCTAAAAGGATATTATCTAGCTGCCCAATTTGGATGGTGTGTGAGGAATCAAAAGAATAAATGCATTCGGCCTCTTTTTGGGGAGCAATGTAGACCCCGGGAGGATCTTTTTCACATCCTCGAAACTGGTATTTTTAAGAAGAAAACAATAATAAACCCATTCAGTAGAATGCTTGGGTATATCTAGCAACAAGTTAGAGATATGGTGGGCGTATCTGAAGCAGTTCAGTACACCCCATTGTGGGGGAATGCACACTTACCACAAGTTATGCAACTGGGTGATGCTGAATATTGGGAAAAATATGGGATATATTTAATTGCACAAGTTTTTCATAAAGGACAGATTAAGCCCTTAAATGAAATTTTACCAGACATTGAATTAGGATTTATTGATAAATTTCGATACGAACAACTTCGTCACGCTATATACTACACGGAGAATAAGAATTATTTGAACATTGTAAAGAACACTTTTTTAGATTTCTGTAAAGATATGACAGTTAATACCTCTATATCACACATTTATGCTAAGTTATAACATGAACATACAAAAAGGATCACATTTAGGGGTGAGGTTAAATGGGAAAGAGACCTACAAAAGGGGGAACCCACACCGTGTACAGAAATATAAAAAAATCGACTGTTTCACCCGCCCATGTATGGATTCTTTTGAAAATCATACACCGTCTCTATTATACACCAGCACTACTGCATATCATTTATAAAGACAGGAAACAGAACTGCTATAAATGTAATAAAGATAGAGAAGATTATAAACATCTGCTGTGGGAATGCCCAGGGATAAATGAATATTGGATCAAAATATTTTGGAAATTGCAGGATAGCTCCCCTATGAAGTATCAAGCTTGCATTGATTATGCTATCCTGGGCACATTCCCAGAGACAGATAAAAATAAAACTGAGCAGATTCTTTGGTTTCGGGGCACCGCATTGGCCAAAATAAAAATCGTTAAATACTGGGGCACCATAAAACACCCTAATTTTCAGGAGTGGATGGAACGGATGAATAGGGTTAGGCAGTATGAATATATTTTAGCTCAAACAGCGGGGAAAAAGGCAGCCTGGTTGCGGATCTGGGGCAACTGGAAACAATGACAGCCGGTGTAGATACGGCAGCTCCGCGGAAAGAAACGGGGGGTGGAGGGAGTGATTGGGGGGGGGGGGGAGTTCAGTATAAAATGAGATGATTTTACTACTGTATTCCTATTCTATCGCTGTGTGACATTAAAATGGAAGACTGTTGATCTCTATTTTTTGGAAAATAAAACATATAAAAAATAAAAATAAAATAAGAAAGTATGACTCCCCCCAAGGAATATCACACTACAGGTCCCAGCTTACAATATGATGTCACCGCTGGAGTGGCCCTACTGTGTCATTATCTGCACATGTTCAATCTGTAATGTGCTCTCCTCAGCTCTCTCATGAAAGCCGGGCTCCTGCTCTAATCACCTGGATCAGCAGAAGTCCCAATCCTGGCTGTTTAACCACTGAGATGCAGCAGTCAATAGCAATTGTGGCACCTAAGTGGTATCAGAGGGAGGGGATCACTATGTCACAGCCGAAAATAGGATCACAAGGTGCCAATGTCTAAACATGGCACCCAGGGGCCAGGGTCTGCCTCATTTTATGTTTTTCAGAATGTGCCAGTGGAATGGCCTAATAGATTAGCTGTCAGTTTTCTAGTGACATACCATAATACACTGCACTACCTAAGTAGTACAGTGTATTGTGAGTGATCAAAGAATTGCATGTCAAAGTCCTCTTTTGGTTCTAATAGGAGGTGAAAGTAAGAATGAACTAAAGTTTTGTTAAACAAATCTCCAAGTTAAAGGGGTTTTCAGATACCTAAATAATGATGACCTATCCTCTGCAGGCAGCATGTAATAGAAAAGGAGGAGCTGACCAGATTTATACAGTGAGGAACAGAAGTATTTGAACAACCTGCGATGTTGCAAGTTCTCCCACTTAGAAATCATGGAGGGGTCTGAAATTCACATTGTAGGTGCATTCCCACTCTGAGAGACAGAATAAAAAAAATAAAAAAATTGTGGACCACATTGTATGATTTTTAAAGAATGTATTTGTCTTGCACTGCTGAACATAAGTATTTGAACACCTGAAAAACAGCAAGAATTCTGGCTCTCAAAGACCTGTTACTGTGCCTTTAAATAGTCATAAACCACTCATTAATCTTCCTTAGTAGCACCTGTCCACCCCACAGTCAGTCAGACGCAAACTACTACCATGGGAAAGACCAAAGAGCTGTCAAAAGACTTTAGAGACAAAATTGTGGACCTCCACAAGGCTGGAGAGGGCTACGGGGCAATTGCCAAGCAGCTTGGTAAAAATAGATCAACTGTTGATCTGAAAAATTGTAAGAAAAAATTGATTTGCAAGAAAATGGAAGAGGCTAAAGATGACTGTCAGTCTCCCTCGGACTTGTGCTCACGGATAATAAGAAAGGTGAGGAATCAGCCTAGAACTACAAGGGAGGAGCTGGTCAATGACATGAAGAAAGCTGGGACCACAGTTTCAAAGGTCACTGTCGGTAGAACACTACGCCGTCATGGTTTCAAATTATGCATTGCACAGAAGGTTCCCCTGCTCAAGTCATCACATGTCCAGGCCCGTCTGAAGTTTGCCAATGACCATCTGGATGATCCAGAGGAGGCATGGGAGAAAGTCATGTGGTCAGATGAGACCAAAGTAGAACTTTTTGGTCTAAACTTCACTCGTCATGTTTGGAGGAAAAAGAAGGATGAGTTGCATCTCAAGAACACCATCCCTACTGTGAAGCATGGGGGTGGTAACATCATGCTCTGGGGGTGCTTTTCTGCGAAGGGGACAGGACGATGGACTGTATTAAGGAGAGGATGAATGGGGCCATTTATTGTGAAATTTTGAGCAACAACTTCCTTCCCTCAGTGAGAGCATTAAAGATGGGTCGTGGCTGGGTCTTCCAACATGACAACGACCCGAAGCACACAGCCAGTATAACCAAGGAGTGGCTCCGTAAGAAGCATATCAAGGTTCTGGAGTGGCCTAGCCAGTCTTCAGACCTAAATCCAATAAAACATCTTTGGAGGGAACTGAAACGCTGTGTTGCTCAGCGACAGCCCCAAAACCTGACAGATCTAGAGGAGATCTGTGTGGAGGAGTGGGCCAAAATCACTGCTGCAGTGTGTGCAACTACAGAAAACGTTTGACTTAATTGCAAACAAAGACTTCTGTACCAAATATTAACACTGATTTTCTCAGGTGTCCAAATACTTATGTTGAGCAGTGCAAGACAAATGCATTCTTTAAAAATCATACAATGTGATTTCCTGAATTAATTTTTTTTTATTCTGTCTCTCAGAGTGGGAATGCACCTACAATGTAAATTTCAGACCCCTCCAAGTAGGAGAACTTGCAAAATCGCTGGGTGTTCAAATACTTCTGTTCCTCACTGAGCTTTGAAGTCAAGGAGGCGGTCCTATCAGTGATTGACAGCCTTCCTCAGGATAGGTCATCAATATCAGATTGGCGGGGGTTCAAAACCCGGCACCCCAACCGATCAGCTGCATGAAGGGAAGGCACGCGCAGTGTGCATGTGCCGTCTCCCTTCTCTCCTCCGCGCTGCTACTGCTATGTCTATGGTAGAGCACTAGCGAGCAGGAAGAGAGACGACATGTGCACACTGTGCGCGCCTTCCTTTCATACAGCTGATCTGTGGGGGTGCCGGGTGTCGGACCCCCGCCAATTTGATATTGATGACCTATGCTGAGGATAGCCCATCAATATTAAAAGCCCGAAGAACCGCTTTAAAGAAGATCTGTCAGCACTCCCGACATTTTGGTATATACTTGCATTCCCACTGAAATAACAATTCTCAACCATTCTTTTTCTCATAACTCTCTGCTGTTCTGTTCCTCTGGTATTCTTCCTGAATATCTCAGAATAAACATGATAACAGGGCATTGCCATTCCCCTAACATCTGGCTCTGTCAGCACTGAATGGAAAATGTCAGATTTTGTAGGGAAACATTCCCAACACATTTTTAGGCGTAATAACAATACAACAACAGAACGCAGAGTTCTAAGAAAAGATGCTTGGACATTGTTATTTCATGTAGAATACAAGCTTTTAAGCAACATATGTATGTCCGGAGAGCAGATTTCAGTTTTGTGGGGAAAAAAAACACTAAAAAGGAGCATTATAACAGAAACGTTCTTTTTATTTCTACTGCAGTTTAAGTTCAAAAGAACAAACGGCCTCATCCTACAGGAATTTAGGAGTGGTATGACCATATTATGACCTGGATATCTGCAGGAGAGACAGTGAGTCCAAATTATTAGTTTCATAACTTAAAGAGGTATTCTGGTTTTAATGACTATAGTTATTTATTTAGAGAACAGGATATTGAACAATTTCTACACATCTATTGCCTGCAGACCTTTACTAAATCCATACAGTAGACTCTCACTAAAGGAAAAACAAATTGTACGCCTCATCTTAGTCCTGTAGAGTGCATCAACAGGAGAGCTGGATAAGACTAAACATGGCGTCAGTGATCTAGTTCAGTTAAAGGGGTGTCCGACTGCTGGGACCCTCAGCCATCACAAAAACGGGGGTCCATTCATTTTCTACGGGAGCACTGAAGTACAGCACTCGGCTATCTCTGACGCTACAATAGAGAATGAATGGAGTGGCAGTGCTGACCCATGACCTGTCACTCCATCAGAACGGGGGAATAGGACCCCCATGCTTGTGATCTGTGGGGGTCCCAGCAGTCGGACTCCCAGCGATCAGCTACTTATCCCTGCCGATTATCCCGCGCCAATGCATTCTCAAACTGCTGACCGTGAGGGACCCAGGGTGTCAGATCCCCACTGATCAGATACTGATGACCTATCCTGAGGAGTCTCTTCATAGCTACCCTCCAAACACAATGCAAGAAAATCTAGACTAGCACATCCATAAAGCTAACATACAACCCAGGGAAATTTTTTTAAAGTTAAGTGTCTTTGCTCTGCCTGACAGAGTTTGCTTCTTATAGTTTAGGGGGAATATAATTATACTGTGGTTAGGGATCGACAGATTATCGGATTTACAGAGGTTATTGTCCGATATTCATTATTTTCTAAGTTATCGGTATCGGCATCTAACCCTGCCGATAATGCGTCCAGCGCGCGCCCCCAATCTGTCTCGGAGTCTCCGCGCAGCAAAACAAGGCGTGCGCACGAATCGCAGGACTTCTGGAGAGGAGCTGAAGTCCCGGCCCTGAAGTAGTGCTGTCTGGAGGAGTGGCTGCAGTGCCGTGTGCCGTCCAAGTCTGCTCTGCCGCTTGTGTGCCAGCCCAGTTGGACCGCTTGGTTTGCCAAATTGCCCCCTTTTCTTCTGGTCTACTAAAAAGGTAATTTTATTTTCTTTCATCTAATACTATGTTGTTTATTGGAGTAGGCACTTACTCAGGCACTAGAAATTGGCATTTGGCACTAGTATATTATAAATGTAAATTATAAATTAATAAACCAGCTATACTAAATGATAATAAGCAAGCAGGCCATGATAGTCAGTGGGGGGCGGGGGGGCTGTTGGATATTGCACTATATATTATAATAAAGCTCTGGGCTTAATTGTTTGCTTTAGATTTATATTACAAAACATGTTCATTTAACAGCAGATTTGTGTGGGATTTTTTATTTTTTTTCAAAAATGAAATGCACAGAATATCGGTATAAGTTATCAGCCATCGGCCTGAAAGTTTACAGGTTATCGGTATCGGCTCTAAAAAATCAATATCGGTCGATCCCTAACTGTGGTCACTATTATCTAGTGTTTCTCGAACAGTAAGGCTGGTTTCACACGGGCGTTGCGGATTGGGGCCGGATGCGTTCAGGATGCGTTCAGTGAAACTCGCACTATTTTGCAAGCAAGTTCAGTCAGTTTTGTCTGCGATTGTGTTTAGTTGTTCAGTTTTTTGCAATGCGTTTTGATGCGTTTTTCACGCGCGGGATAAAAAACTGAATGTTTACAAACAACATCTCTTAGCGACCATCAGTGAAAAACGCATCGCACCCGCACTTGCTTGCGGATGCAATGCGTTTTTCACGCAGCCCCATTCACTTCTATGGGGCTAGGGCTGCGTGAAAAACGCTGACTATAGAACATGCTGCGAATTTCAGGCAACGCAGAACTGATGCTTGAAAAACAACGCTCATGTACACAGATCCATTGAAATGCGTGTCGTGTTCACGACACGCATTGCACCCGTGCGGAAAACTTGCTTGTGTGAAAGGGACCCAACATTTCCACAAGCTCTGCATCATTAGAGATTACCAGATCCAACAGAGCATCGCCCCTAGTGGGACCTTCTTCAAACTGGCCCATAAAGTGGTCCTGCAGCAAGTTGAGGAATGTTCTCCCCTTTGCAGTTGAAGCAGAACCATGACCTCAGTCAATATCTGGGAAGTTAAAATCTCCCATTATGACCACTGTACCAGCCTGTGCCGCCAGCTCTATTTGGTTATACAGTTGCATTTCTATCTCCTCTGTGATGTTAGGGGGTCTATAGATTACACCAAGTATTATTTTTTCAGTGTTTAAATCCCTTTGAACTTCCACCCATAAGGTTTCAACATCCTCACTAGGGATGAGTGAATCGACTTTGGATGAAACATTTGAAGTCGATTCGCATAAAACTTTGTTTCAATACTGTACGGAAGGGAGCACTTGGAACCGAACCAGAGTTCGGTAAAAGTTTTTTTTACAGTATAAATCAATTTCTGAAGTTATTATGCAAAGTCCTGCAAGACTTTGCGAAGTAATAGCTTCGGCTCATCTGAGCCAATACATTCTAATACTGTACGGTCGCTCGATGCTTACAGTATTGAAACCAAGTTGTTTCATCCGAAGTCGATTCGCTCATCCCTAATCCTCACCATCTGCACCTATAATTGCCTCTTTCACACTTGTCTTCAGATCACTCCTCACATACAGGCACACGCCACCACCTTTTCTATTGACCTGGTCTTTCCAAAATAGTGTTAAACCCTTAATATTAACAGCCCGGTCATGCGAAGAGTCCAACCATGTCTCAGCCACACCAACTACATCTATGTGTTCTTCTAGTACCATATGCTTCAGCTCCATTTTGCTAGCTAGACTTCTGGCATTTGTGAAAATACTTCTTTTTTTTTATTGCTATTACCTGTAAAGTGAATATCCATGATTTTTCGGTTACCTTGGTTGATGTTTGTATGCAACAGGTTCTTGTTACCAGCAGTTCTATTTTTCCATCGGTGTACAGTTCTGCCCAGTCTTCTCCCTGCTTTCCTTACAAACCCCAGCCCCGACTAAATCCCTCCTATATCCCACTCTCTATCAACAGGATCTACCCCCTTTATTAGTATGACCCCCCCCCCCCCCCGTCTCACTTCGGCAAATTGTATTTATTATGTACAGGAGGTTAATACAAGGCAGTTACTAATGTATGTGATTGTCCATATTGCCTCCTTTGCTGGCAGGATTATTTTATCCATCACATTATACACTGCTCGTTTCCATGGTTACGACCCTGCAATCCAGCAGCGGTGGTCGTGCTTGCACACTATAGGAAAAAGCACCAGCCCAATTGCGCTCCCATGGTCCAGGCCACCAGAGGGGCCAACGCTTATTCCTATACTGTGCAAGTACGACAATCACTAATGGATTGCAGAGTGGCCATAACTAGGGATGAGCGAATCGACTTCGCATAAAACTTCGTTCTAATACTGTACGAAACGTGCGCGCCGTTCAGTATTAGAATGTATTGGCTCTGATGAGCTGAAGTTTTTGCTTTGCGAAGTCTCGCGAGACTTCGTGCAATAACTTCATAAATGAATTTGTACTGTAAAAAACTATTTCCCAAACTCAGGTTCGGTTCCAAGTGGTACCTTGGAACCGAACCAGAGTTCGGGAAATGTTTTTTTTACAGTATAAATCAATTTCTGAAGTTATTGCACAAGACTTCGCAAAGTAATAACTTCGGCTCATCAGAGCCAATACATTCTAATACTGAACGGAGCGCTCGCTCCGTATAGTATTGAAACAAAGTTTTATGCAAATCGACTTCGGATGTTTTATTTTCGGGTACATACTTGTACTTTGATCGCTCGCTATTACGTATTTCTGCAAGGCGAGGTGACCATAAAATAGCCAATTTGTCATTTTTATTTTATTTTTACATCGTTCACCTGATGGTAGTTAATGTAATATTTTTATCGAGCAGTTCAATATGAACACAGCGATACCTAATATTTCTATTTTTTATTTTTGCAATTTTACACATTAAAAGCATTTTTGAAAAAAAATCCTGTGCCTGTGTTGCCATTTTCTAAGAGACTTATTTTTTTTTTTCTTTTCTGCCGATCATCTTGTGGGGGCTCCTTTTTTTGCTGGACGAGGCAACAATTCCACTGGTACCACAAGAGTACTTGTCCTAAACCGTGGGTTCTTGCCGCATTAAGACAAGTACTCTCGTCCTGCATCTTGAAGAGGTTAAAGGCATTCAGGAGTTTATATACAACATGTTTTTTCAGCATTTTCTTTTTTCTGTTCCCCGGAGAACCCTTTTAAACATGGCTATAGATAAAGCCAGTCATTTACGCTGCTTTTACTGACAAACATATGGGTATTCTTCCGTTCCGATCTGGCTATCTTTTCTGTAGAAGCTTTTTCTTACTTAAACATTATGTAAGCCCGTAATACACCACTATGACACATTCCTTTATTTCGCTATGGACAAACAAAGACGAGGAAGAAGTTTTTCTTTCAAGATACCAGTAAACATTTTATTGCTTGGAATATTATTCTGCAACGTGGCTTAAAAATGAAACACATGGAAATGTTTAAAATATGCCAGCTCTACAGAAACAATGGCATGAAGTATTTGAGCTGGACAGTGAGGAACAAAAACTATGGTAAAAAGGGCCACCGGTGTCCAGTGACACACACAGAAAGGCGCGAAGCTGCTTAATACTGCCACTAGACACTAAGGCTTCTGACAAAGACATGTCTTTCATATGAAGTCACTCATGCCAGGACTTGAAAGAGCACCAACTCCTACATAACAGGCCACCAGCTTGATCAGTAGCGTAGGGCACATTCGCATCAGAGCAGGTATTTGGATGGCTGGCAATCACGGTAAACGCTTTATATCTTCAATCACAAACTTCCATTTGCGCACATTTCCAAAGTTCTCAAGCAGCGTGCCTTCTGAAAACTGAATGCCGGTCCAGATGATGCCCATGTATTACTAGCATGGTAGTGGAAGCTGCTGTACCCTGCAGGTTATTCCCAAATTCTCCATTCCATTGGCACCACTTGTGCTGAGAAGCACAATCTGTGTGGCAAAAGTCAATACAATTCCCATTCAAAACAAAGATTTTTTACTTGTGCTGAGGTTTTGCATATACAGTTCGGCAGGGGCGTAGGTACATACACTGTTTCCCAGGTCAACACTTATGTTTCATAGCAAGCTGGAAAGAGAATAATGAGAGTAATTACAATGAGAAATAAAATTGGATGACACATTTGTTTTGGAAAAAGCGGAGGGACATTTACTAAGGGCATTGCGCTATTATTGTGGCGTAAAAAAGGCGCAAATTATGGTGCACGCCATATGTGCAAAAATGTACAAATTTAGAGCTTATTGACGCCTTTCCCAAAGAGCTGATAAAAGGGTTGGGGCTTAAGTGAGAGGTGGTGGGGCCTTACACCGCCCGAGAGCAGAAACTGGCATAAGTCACAGCTGAAGTCTGCGCCGGCCCCTGTGCTGGCGTAGACTTCAGTTTCTGCCACACGCCAGAGTACAGGTGCGGCTAATTTATTAAGAGGCATCTGGCTTCTAATAAATTAGTCACATCTTACTCCAGTGCAGCGAGATCAAGACTGGAGTATGGGAACGCCGGTCTCGACAAATGTCCCTCAGAGTAGGTTTACCCAAGGCTTTTTTCAGATGGGCGATATTCCCGTCCATGCCCGCATGAACCCGACATGGACAACACAAATACCTCACTGTAACCTATGGGGTCACACATATCAGCTTTTTCACATGGGCCGTGCGTTTGCATAAAAAAAAAAAAAACTTTAGAGCATGTTCTGATCCAAATGTCTGATCAGACTAGCCCTTGCTATGGTACAGTCGGAGATTTCCTGCACCCATGGTGCTCGGGGCCTTCAGTGTGCGATTTATAGGCAGCGGTTCACAGAAGAACCACGGGATAATACATACAGCCTTCTAATACCAGCCTGAGGCTTCATGCACATGACCGTATTTTCTATCATTTGTCCTATCTGCATTTTTGTGGATATCATTCTGACCCATATATTTCCATGTGTCCATGCACACATCCGTAGTTTTGGGGGATTCATGTGACAGTTTTGCAAATTATAGAACTGAACAAGAAAAACAAAACCTAGTGTTCACCATATAATTTAAGATAAAGCTTTATTGGACGAGTTTAACCCTTTTCCCGACATTTGATGTAATAGTACGTCACATGTTGGGTCTTTAAAGATGGCACCCACTCCGGAACGAGTGCTTTAGCAACCAGGTGTCCGCTGTTTCACAGTAATACCGATTGTGGCCACTTAACCCCTCAGATGCTGACAACAGTATTTGAAAGGCATAAAACTGCGCTTTCCAGGCAAGCACATATACATACATATATAAACACACACACACACACACACACACACACACACACAAATAACCCCCCTTTAGGCTACTTTCACACTTGCGGAAGGACGGATCCGACAGGCTGTTCACCGTGTCGGATCCGTCCTGCCGCAAGTGTGAAAGTACCCTTACACCAAAAAACAACAACAACAAAAAAACACATAGGCATTGCGCCATCCAAAAACACCTATACTATTAAATATTAAAACATCACATATGGTGAATAGCGTAAAGGGGGGGGGGGAGGGGAGGGGGGGAATATATTACTTCACCTCCTGCAAAGAGTGATCAAAAAGTCATACACACTCCAAAATTGTGGGGGGGTTCAGTCAGCACAACCCTGTATGCAGGTGCACATTGCTATGGCGAAATACACATACAAACGCAAAAACACAAATGCAATCGCACTCTGCAACCAGCACTCTGCCCTGCCTCTATGCTGGATGTTGAATAAGGCATTGGTGTACATTTTGGACAAAACGTAATAAGCCACTCACCACGTCAAGGTCGCCTCTATGAATGGTCCCTAACACTAGTTCCTACCTGTTATGGGCCACGACAGCCACACAAAGTCCAGGGAGCGCAGGTACAGCATTAAAGTCAGTATAAAACCGAGTCTGCTTTTATAGCGCCTACCAGTAGCCATTAGGCTCCAGGAGAAGTATATAGTGGGCTCAGCATGCATGTTGGTACTTGCATCCCTGGATCCGATGAAAGCTGTTATGGCACCGGATGGGGTTAAAAGCAGAGTGTGCCTGGCGTGCATGCTGTACCTGCGCTCCCTGGACTTTGTGTGGCTGTCATGGCCCATAAAAGGTAGGAACTAGTGTTAGGGACCACTCATGGAGGCGACCTTGACGTGGTGAGTGGCTTATTACGCTTTGGCCAAAATGTACACTAATGCCTCATTCAACATCCAGCATAAAGGCAGGGCAGAGTGCTGGTTGCAGTGTGCGATTGCATTTGTGTGTACACTCCAGAATTGTATCAATAAAAACTACAGATCGTCCCGCAAAAAAGAGCCCGCACCCAGCTCCGTAGACGTAGCTAAAAAAAAAAAAGGTATGGAGGTCAGAATAAGGTGATGAAAAGAAAAAATTATTATTTTCCAAAGTTTTGTGTGATATATACAAATGTGGTATTGCCTTAATCATACTGACCTGGAGAATGAAGTGCATAGGGCTGAAACATTTAATCGATTGAATCGAGTAACAACACAAAAAAATCATTGATGCAATTTTTTTGCATAGAAGATTGACTTATGTCATGTGACCACAGAGCGTGAGTGAAGTGCTTGCTATTACTTGCTCGCTGGGGACATGGTGGCAGTAGGGAGGCTGATGAGTTTTTATAAAGAAAAACATTCTTTTAATTCATACTCGATTAATCGTTGGATAATCATTAATCAATAGAATACTTGATTAGAAAAATAGTCAATAACTGCAAACCTGCCGTAGAAGTGTACAAAGTCAGTTTTATAGCATAGTGCATGCCACAAAAACAAAACTAATAAGTGTGGTAGAATTGCATTTTTTCCAATTCCACCTCATTTGGAATTTTTTTCCAGCTTCCCACTACATCCTATACAATATTAAATGGTGCCACTAGAAAGTACAACTTGCCCTGCAAAAAACAAGTCCTCATACGGCCATGTGAATAGAAAAATAAAAAAAATTATGACTCCAAGAAGGAAGGGAGGGAAAACAAAAACGCAAAAATGGAAAATCGCTCAACAAAAAACAACAAACCTAATGTCTCAGACAGAATATATATATGTGACCCCCCCAGCACATATACCAAAATACCAATAATAAATAACAAAAAATTATAGTAATTCTTTAATTATATCAATATTATATTGTTGTAATATGATAATATTCTATGAATTATTCATTATAATTAATATACCAGCCATACATAAAAAAAACAAAATCAATAACTGGTTTGGTTGTTTATAATTGGTATTTTGTTATTTATACACTGATTTATTTGTACGTTTGACCCATGTCATTATTTAAAGCACCATTGCTGTGGGGGAGACCTGTAGGTTTGTTGTGTTTTTACTGTTTTTTTTAAACTTTTTCAGTGAAGCATCAGGTTTTGGCAAGTACTTTGTTTCTTTTGTTCAGTTTCATACACTTACATGCTGATAGCACCCAAGCCCATTATTATTAATAGTGGTGTCCATCCTATCTCAAACAAATTATAGAACATATCCTATTCTCTTACTTCTGATGGGAGTAAGAAAAATCTGGAATGCACATGAAAGGTATCCGTGAGACATAAGGGTGAGATCTTCAGTAATGTTACAAGGGGCAAAACCGAGTCCTGGACACAGACAGTTGTTCTACCCACATCCCATGAATCCGAATTGTATTATCTTTTGTCCTTTTCATATTACAAGGCTGTGCATGTCCACACAAAGAAACCCCATCCAAATGTACAGTGCATGAAAACAGCACTGGTTCCCAGGGATAATATCATCCATACGTCTTTATTTAGTCTTGGGACACATAGAAAAAAAAATAAAAAAAATATTAAAGATGTTTTTTTTTTCTACGTGTCCCAAGACTAAAAAAGACACAGATTTTATCCTACACTTCTTTGAAGGCTTTGCATCGCCTTAATAAGAAAATTAGGATAGGAATACTGTGCTTGTGGTTACCTTGTGAGCAGTGTCTGCAAACTGTTGTGCACTGTTCATCATTTCCGCTGTCGATTCTTCTGCCCGACCAAGGCGCTCTCCACGCTCATTGAGTGCTTGACTAGCCTTCTGTACAGCACTGGTCACACTGTCAGCAGCCGAGTGTAGTATACTGTTGCCTGGAAGGTATGCAGGGTTTAGTCTGGCCATAACAAGGTCCTTCATGTAAGAGGAAAGCAACAACTTTTAAAAGGGGATTTTTCCAAGACATACATCAGTGGTGGTATGTCCGCTTTCATCTGATCCCAAGGTGATCAGAAACCTTAGTCACAAAATCAGACCCTTAGCTCGTAGATATTTATGGCATATCCAATCTGTCATTGCAACACCTGCTTAATATTAAGCACTAACACATTAAGCTGGACAGGACCAGGTACGCTAAAATGGGGAGTGAGAAACGGCCGCCCAGCGAACTATTGTTCCTACTTGTTGGTGGACCTGTAACATTTAGCTCTTGCGGATAATACCCATCTGGTAGTCGGCAGCTTTTTCTCCCTGGTTAGTGCCACATACATTGTACTTGCGTGTTGCAAACAGCAATTTAAAATTTCTTGGGAAGAATGAATAGGAACTTTAATTTGTAGGTTGTAAGTATACCTAGTACATGACTGGTTGCATTACAGCCATCTACATATTAAGGGCTCATGCACACGACTGCATGTATTTTGCGGTCCGCAAAACACTGAACCACAAAAAATATGTATGACGTCCGTGTGCATTCCGTATTTTGCAGAATGGAACAGTAGGCCCCTAATAGAACAGTCTTATCCTTGGCCGTTATGTGGACAATAATAGGACATGTTCTATTTTTTGGGCGGAACTGACATACCGAAACGAAATGCACACGGAGTAACTTCCGTTTTTTTTTTTTTTTTTTTTTGCGGATCCATTAAAATGAATGGTTCAGTATCCAGTCCACAAAAAAAAAAAAAAATGGAAGGAAAATACGTTTGTGTGCATGAGCCCTAATCAATATTCATCTGTAAAATACTCTGATACACCCGTCCCACTTAAAGGGGTTTTCTGAGATTTTTTTTAACTGGCCTATTCTAGTGAATTGGATCTATCCAGAGGATAGATCCAATTCACTATATGGATAGGCCATCAGTATCTTATCTGATTGGTGGGAGTCTGACACCCCTGGCAATCAGCTTCTTGAGAAGGCACTGGCTCTCACAGTAGCACCACGGCCTTCTCTCAGCTTTCCTTAGGCCATGTGATGCCACGTTCATGGCCTAGCCACAGCTCAGCGCCATTGAAGTGAATTGGGCTGAGCTGCGATACCAAGCACAGCCACTATACAATGGACCACTGCCTTCTCAAACAGCTGATTGGCAGGGGTCCTGGGTGTCGGACCCCCAGCATTCGGATAATAATTGACTTATCTGGGGGACAGGTCATCAGTTAAAGGGAGTCTGTCACCTGTTCTTCACCAATATAACTAAGAGCACTGCCCCACAGAAAATTCCATCCATGTCCAGGAAAAACACTTATTCTGCTGAAAAGCAGCTCCCAAGTGCCCAAAGAAAACCAGACTGAAGAGGGGAGGGCTGCTTTAGCTCATATGTTGGGATTGGTAGCCACTAGAAATATGACAACCTGACCTTGTTTGAAAGCTGACATTCCAACCTTTCAAACGATACCAGAATCATGGCATTATATCCACTATATCAGAAGATATAGCCATAAATCGAGTCAGGATTGTTTTTACTTTCACTTTCAGCTGGGCACTTGGGAGCTGAATAAAAGTGCTTCTCCTGGACATGGAATACAGACACACAGTACGTCTGGAATGTGCCGGCAATCTTCTGTGGGCAGTGCTCTTAGTTATATTGGGGAAAATTAGGCGACAGACTCCCTTTAAAAAAATCTCGGAAAACTCCTTTAAACATTAGGAAAGGAGAGAGTGATGCCCAAGATAAATCTCACACAGACAGAAAAGTCTGACTTGATAAAAGCCTGCTTGCAGTATTCCTCATGTGCACGGCATACATAGCTACAGACAGCACAGTATTTCTGAACTATTCTCCCCTAGAAACAATGCTTTAGAAGAGAATACTCAGACTACATGATGTATTGTGTAGCATGCCACAATGGCCAGTTTAAACAGAACTAAGGCCCCATATACTTCTATGGGCACTGCATCATTGTATGTACCCCTTAGACGGCCATGTGCATGTACAGTTTGCACAGAGTCAGACACTCACCTGAGAAAAGTCTGGATTGACAGTTGATGAACTCGGGCTTTCCGTCAGAGAGATATCGCTGACATGTATGGTGCAGGATTTGGAAGAAAGTAAATTTCTCTGAGCCGGAACTTGCCATCCACTGGTCAGACGCGTTGTCGAACTGAAGATCAAATTCTGGAGACTCCTAAAAATGACACATCAGAATATGTAAGATGAAAGATTTTTACAGGCACTGAGTACTGCCTCATGTGAATGACCAGATCATAGCTCAATGTAACCTCCAAGTTGCACTGCGCTCTAATAGGGCGCCTATAGACTTCTATGGGGTCCTACTGTAGCTCTATATGCCTCCGATTTCATAAGGAGACATACAGGCTTTTACTGAGGAGGTATTCCCTAATACAGTGCCACATAAAGGAGAACGCCACAGAGATTCCAAGTGCTACCGTGCAGCCTCACGGGGTCTAAATGTGCAACTAAGCACCAGTATTACCCAACCTAAGGGCTCATGCATACGGCCGTTGCCCCGCCATGGCCGTATTGCAGCTCTCATACAGCGGGGCCGCAATACATGGGGCACCGGCCGTGTACACCCTGCATTACAGATGCGGACCCATTCACTTGATGGGGTCTGCAAATCCGGAAATGCGGTGCGGAAGCACGGATCGGAACCCCACGGAAGCACTACGGAGAACCAATAATATTTTCCCCCTTTGTGTTCCAGCAGTCATAACTTTTAAATTTTTTTTCTTCAAATTTTTTTTTTTTATTTTGCACGTAAAACAAGAAAAAAGGGAGGCAGCGCCACATGTGCGGCGTCACTTTGTAGAGAGTGGTTTGATAAGGGTTAGGGTAGGCTTACCATCTGTGGTTGTGAGGAGTCACAACCACTGTAGAGAGCCTTGCTGGAATTATAGTTCGCCGACCAGCACACCGGCGGTCACTCTGTTGGTGCCCCAGTAGATGAGGTGTACACAGTGGAAGTATCAAAAAGGAAAACTGGTTAAAAAAAAAACCTTTATTTCGACAGCTTTTTGCAGCGCTTGCTTGGAAGGATTCAGACCCAAGTCATCGGACAGATAAGGGCTTAACTTTTATTTGCAGGGTAGTCAACGCTTTTACCAGTTTTACTTTTGATTTTGCAGGATTAGTTGTAGTTTTTTTTTAGAAACCATTTTTTGGGTATATATAATGTAGTAAATAACTTTTATTATTTTATTTTTATGGGGGGGGGACAGCAATTTTAACATTTTGTGATTTTTTTTTTTATGGCGTACACTGTGTGGTACTTTTATTATGTGGGTCAGTACAGCGATGATAATGCCACAATTCTATATATTTTTTACTAGAGGTGTGGGGAGAGGCGGCTGCTTTAGCTGCTCATATCTCTGGTTTAGTAGCAGCTAGAGATATGGGCATTCCAAGCTTTCAAACAATACCAAAATTACAGCATTATCTTCAGTACATGGGGAGGATATCACTGTTAGAAATCGGGATGCAGTGAATGCAGCTGAAAGTTCTGCCAGAGCCCAGCTGGGGCAGAACAGTTAGGGTACTTTCACAATAGCGTTTTTCTTTTCCGGCACCGAGTTCCATCCTAAGGGCTCAATACCGGAAAAGAACTGATCAGTTTTATCCCCATGCATTCTGAATGGAGAGAAATCCGTTCAGAATGCATCAGGATGTCTTCAGTTCAGTCTTTTTGACTTTTCAGGACGGAGATAACACCGGAGCATGCTGCAGTTTTATCTCCGTCCAAAATTCCGGAACACTTGCCGGAATGCCGGATCCGGCATTAATTTACATTGAAATGTATTAGTGCCGGATCCAGCATTAAAAATACTGCAATGCTGGATCCGTCCTTCCGGTCTGCGCAGACCTTTAAAAATGTGGGGGGAAAAATAGAAACGGATCCGTTTGTCCGTATGACAAACGGAAAGACGGATCCACTCTTGCAATGCATTTGTGAGACAGATCCGCATCCAGATCAGTTACAAATGCTGTCCATTTACATGCAGATTCCGGAACTGCTTGCCGGATCACTCTGCCGCAAGTGTGAAAGTACCCTTAAAGGGGTTGTCCCACGAAAAATTATCTTCAGTTTTCAATCTAGCACCTGGATCTGAATACTTTTGTAATTGCATGTAATTAAAAATGTAGCATAGCCACTGAGTTATTCAATCAAATCTATCTGTATAGCGCCACCTTTTTCTTATTTCTTTGTCCTGCTCACTGAAATGGTCGCACATGCTCAGTTTCATCCTTCAACTGCCTCCTGAGTTGTGATAGGGAGAGATGAGACACGCCCCTTTTAGCTGCGGCAGAAAAGACACTCCCCTTAAGTTGTCAGCTTGATATAAATCTAGCAGAGCAATGAATGGGGAGATCTCTGGATCCATGTGAGGTACAGGGCTGGTTCTGGCTTTGGTGATTAATAAAATTGTACACAAATGAACAGATTGATGGGGAGCTCACCAGAATAGAGCACGACCTGCTTCCATCCCATAGCTATTGGTACATAACAGATAAAAGAGCTGGCAATTTTTTATCTGGTTCTAGCTTTGTTGGAAAGAGAGATTGCCATGTACTGTATGGCGTCTGATCTTCATTTTTTACATTAGTCATAGAATAACCCCTTTAAGTGCTTTACACACAGCCAGAGCTGAGCTTTGGCAAAACAGGTGGTTAAAGGGAATCTGTGTTGGTCCCATGATCATATGTGCCTGCATTGCTGAGAAAATGATCTTTGCAACTGCTGCACCCTCTCCACTTTGACTAACAGGGCAAGGCAGTGAAAAGGTCATCACACCTGGCCTTGACTTCTCCTAAGGAGCAGGGTGCGTGGCAGTTGCAGAGAGCAGAGCCTGCAAGTGTAATGTCAACGCCCCCGTTGCTCCTAGAGGCTCATTTGCATTTATTAAAACCTAATTTTTCTCCGAAATGATGTCACATATGAACATGGGACCAACACAGATGCCTTCAGCTGCCAAAAGCACACGCCACAGGTCAGCCAGTTTCATCTGCTCCATGTGGCTTTTGAAGAGCGGATTTAGCTGCAATGGTAATTGGGAGCTATGTCGCATATAAAGACATCCTGAGGTGGTGCTACAGTGAAAACCCCCAAAAAGTGACCCCATTTTGGAAACTACACCCCTCAAGGAATAATTCAAGGTGTGTAGTGAGCACTTTGACCTCAAAGGAGTTTCCTAGAATTAGGAAAAACTTGGCAGTGAAAATGAAAAATTGCATTTTTTTCTTGAACAAGTAGCTTTACACCCACATTTATTAACTTTCCCAAAAGGTAACAGGACAAAATGCACCCCACATTTTGTTCCCCATTTCCCCCTGAATACGGCAACACCCCATATGTGCTAAAAATTATACACGGCGCACAGCAGGGCTCTATAAGTTAAACAGCAAAATATGGATTTTGCAGACCTGAATTGGCAGACATGGATTTTAGGTGGCACTGACTTAACAGGTGTTTTACACAAATGAATATGTAGTGGTTGGTGAAAATTGGATCTGTAAGCTACTACAGGGTACATCATGAATGAAATTAAATTAATACTCCATGGATGAGTGGTAGATTTTAAAACACTCCTGCATGCACAGGCCATGTTTTTCAGGGCAGGTTTTGCAGTCGTAAATGGCGTTTTTCCTTATCCCCCTTTTGGAACACACCCTCCATCTTTTTTGGGTCCTTCCCTTCCTTGCTGTCTGGGGGGCTTGGCCTAGAAAATGTTGCCCTGGTATGACACGGGCACCATGACTTCCAGAAGTACTGAGACCCTCCCTTGCCTGGCTTTGAAAAAAAAAAAATATATATATATAAAAAAAAAAATATATATAAAAATAAGAAAAAAATATATATAAAAAAATTATCCCAAGCTCTAAACATCTCATGGAGCACTGTCCAATCCATGATCTAAAAACAGAAGGAGTATGGCACAACTGCAAACCTACCAAGACATGGCCGACCACCTAAACTGACAGCCCAGACAAGGGGACCACTAATTAGAGAAGCATCCAAGAGACTTACGCTGGGTTCAGACCTCAGCGTACTTGAACGTACGCTCTGTATGCGCGATTGTACGGGCGTTTGCAATCGCGCATACAGAGACAAGCGAACGCCCATTGTCGCACGTTCCCGCTAAAGTCTATGTACGAGAACACGCAACAAGACGCCCCAAAGAAGCTCATGTACTTCTTGGGGCGTCGGGCGTTTTACAGCGCGATCGTACGCGCTGTAAAACGCTCAGGTGAGAACCATTCCCATAGGGAATCATTGGTTCTTGCCTGTTGAGCGTTTTACAGCGCGTAGGAACACGCTGTAAAACGCTCAGGTCTGAACCCAGCCTTATGGTCACTCTGGAGGAGCTGCAGAGATTCACAGCTCAGGTGGGAAAGTCGTGTACTCCACAAATCTGGCCTTCAGGCTAGGGCTACAAGACGACATGTGTCGGTGACATTTTGTCGCACCAATGTTGTGCGCCAATTTTTATAATTATAGTCTATGGCAGGGATAGCCAACGTGAGGCTCTCCAGCTGTTACAAAACTACAACTCCCAGCATGCCCAGACTGACTACAGCTATCAGCCTACAGCAGGGCATGGTGGGAGTTATAGTTTTACAACAGCTGGAGAGCCGCAGGTTGGCCATCCTTGGTCTATGGTGTCGCACTGCGACATGCTGTGACTGTCACGTCGCAGCATGTCGCAGTGCGACACCATAGACTATCATTATGAAAATTGTCACACGACGACACATGCTGCAGTGCAGTTGTGCCCTATGTGACACATGTCGTCTTGTAGCCCTAGCCTTATGGAAAAGTGGCAAGATGAAAGCCATTTTTGAAAGCAAGCCATAAGAAGTCCTGTTAGCAGTTTGCCACAAGCCATGTAGGGGACACAGTGAACATGTGGAAGAAGATGCTCTGGTCAGAAAGTTTAACTTTTTGGCCTTAATGCTATGTGTGGCAGAAAACTAACACTACACATGACCCTGAACATATCATCCCCACCACGAAACATGGAGGTGGCAGCATCAAGCTGTGGGGATGCTTTTCATCAGCAGCAACAGGGAAGCTGGTCGGCGTTTATGGGAAGATGGATGGAGTTAAATACAGGGCAATCCTGATGGAAAACCTGGTAGAGGCTGCAAAAGACTTGAGACTGGGACAGAGGTTCACCTTCCGGCAGGACAACGACCCTAAACATACAGGCAGAGCTACAATGGAATGGTTTAGATCAAAGTGTATTCATGAGTTAGAATGGCCCAGGCCGTTCTCCAGACCTAAATCCCTTTGAGAATCAGTGGCAAGACTTGAAAATTGCTGTTCACAGAAGCTCTCCATCGAATCTGACTGAGCTTGAGCTATATTGCAAAGAGGAATGGGCAAAAATTATAACCTCTAGATGTGCAAAGCTGGTGGAGACAAACCCCAAAAGACTTGCAGCTGTAATTGCAGCAAAAGGTGGTCCTACAAAGTATTGATTCACGGAGGTTGAATACAAATGCATGCCACACTTTCCAGATTTTTATTTATTAAAAATTTTAAAAAACCATGTGGTTTTTCTTTGCATTTCACACATACTTGCTACTTTGTTGTTGGTCTATCCCATATAATCCCAATAAAATACATTTAAGTTTGTGGGTGTAATGTGAAAAAATTTGAAAAAGTTCAAGGGGTATGAATACTTTTTCAACGCACTGTATCTTGAGATTGGTAGCAGCTAGAAATATGGGCCTGGCATTCCAAGCTTTCAAACAATACCAGAATTTACAGCGTTATCTCCACTATGTCGGAAGATATAACTGTTAGAATTCGGGTCTGCAGTGAAAGCTGTTTTTACTTTCACTTTCAGCCGCACACTTGGGATCTGTTTTTCAGCAAAATAAAAGTGCTTTTCCTGGACATAGAATAAAGACACAAGGTAAACAAAGGTAGGTTTGGAATACCTTGTATCGCTGTGGTTCCAGAGTTCAAATCTCATCAGGGACAACATCTGTATAGCATTTGTATGCTCTCCCTGTGTTTGTGTGGGTTTCCTCTGGGTACTCTTGTTTCCTACCCCACACCCAAAAAAGTAGGCAAATTGGCTTCCTACAAAATTGGCCCAGTATTTGGTTTTCAGGATGTGCGCCTATACAGCAGCCAGCGACTTCCCACATAACTATCCCTGCCCTTTGATTCCCTCTAAGAAAAGCACATTACAAATCTGTCATTCCCTTTAAGGATGGATTTCTATAAACTGAACGGTGCCAGCTTTTAGCTCCATATGCCGCTTGACATCTGTGTTAGGCTTCCAGTAAACAGGTGTGACAGCTAAAGTAAGCAGGGGAGAAGACGTGTTACCGCACAAGTTATGAACACCTGTCCATAGAAATGAATGACCTATTTACAAAGATCTGTGTTTGCCTTGTGCTGCAGCTCTTTGCACAGACAGGTTTCAGATTTAAAGGGATTTTACTGGACTACTTTAACAGAAAACACTTTAAATACAGAAATCGCCACTGCAATTCTGCCCAGTCCTTGCCACAGCCTGAAGTAATACCCATGTGGTGAGGTGGCTATATGATCGCACGGTCCCTTGCAGAGGTGCAATGTGTCTATGTCACATGAACACCATGTGTGATCTTCCTTCTTAAACCTGGAAACAGAGGTTAAAAACCTCTGAACCTCTCATAAACCGCATATTGTGTTAGAATCAACTAAAATGAGATCTGCACCTTTCAATTCTATAAAGCTGTGAGACCAACATAGCACTACCGTCCCCTGTGAACATAACCGCTCACGTCCTTTGTGGGATCTTCATAGGCGATAGGCCGAAAAACCAGAACAGAAACCCCAGTGTTTCTGGATTCCAGTGTCAGATGACACTTCAGGCTCCCAACACCCCACTGGCCGTTTCCTTTTCTAGTGTCAGCAGAAATATTGAATCTGATTCTTCTAATTTTTATCTTTTTCTTACTAGTCCAATGTTTTTTCATAATAGAAAGAATATTTGAATAATTGTCCCTCAAAGAAAATGGTGCTAAACAATCATAAATGAGTATGGTAATAGTATGCAGAAATCCAGCTCAAAAGATTTAAGAGTATATCAGGTAGGTGTTTGTGAGGCTGAACGTTTATTCCAGGCGTGCATGTAGACATGAGTTCTGCCACTAGAGGTCACCACTGCTGCTGGAAATAGCAATAGCATCAACAGATCTCAATTCTGAAAACTAAAGCAGATAAACAGTGGAGGAATTGAAATCAATTCTAGTCAAGATGCAACATTTACATATTGATCCTCCAACAGGGTTAGGCCTCATGCACAAGGCCGTTGTGCAGCCGTTCCATCGGGCAACATCTGTGCGGCAGCCGGGACGGATCGAGACCATTCAACTTGAATTGGTCCGTGATCCATCCGCACTGTAAAAAAATTTAAAATGTTCTATTTTTTATTTTATTTTTTTGGGCGGTGTGGAGGCACGGACAAAAACACCACAGAAGCACTATGTAGTCCTTCTGTGGGCTTCAGTTCCGCACCGCACCTCATGAATTGCGGACCCGTTCAAGTGGCCGGGGAACGCTGTGTCCATGAGGCCTTAAAGGCGTGGTCTTATCAAAGACAACTCAAAATGAGGCTGCTCGGGAGATCAACTGATCATTCTGGGCTCTGCTCCGAATAAACAGCTGCCAGGGACTTAGCTGCAGGGGTTCATTTTCTGTCTTTTTATATTGGTCTTAGATTCCCCACTACACCGCTATATGATGCGTCTATTTTATGACAAAGAGTGCTCTTCGTCATAAATTAGGTGACTCTACGGCAGTCTGTGTGCTTGGCGTTAAAATTACTCCAGCCCCCATTTACGCCAAACACGGTCCAGCCCAACTGCCAAACACAGTGCAAAACCGGCCGTCCAACTAAATATTGTCATGCAGTCAATATTAAAAAAAGGGACTATTTTTGTGACTAAAAGAGTCGCAAGTCCCTCAATAAATGAACCCCCAGTGACGATTCATATGAATGGCCATTTATACAATACAAGAATGGTTGAAACCTGGAGGACGTCCATATTCTTTAATGGTGCGTATGAACAGGGGTTGACTCGCAAGGGCTTTCTTCATTAGACAACCCCTTTAAAAGCTCCACTAAACATGGAGGGTGTGGGTGGTGAATACCTATTTGTAACGCGTTTTAATAATTCATGCACCTTCACATGCTACGGATTTTGTTGAAGAATTTTCCACAACTGAAAACCAGTTTCATTCATTTTAATGGGAAGGTAAACATGGTCACATTCCGGTGGAGAGAACGGATTTTCAGTC
The DNA here is from genome assembly GCF_014858855.1 of Bufo gargarizans. Taxonomy (NCBI): domain Eukaryota; kingdom Metazoa; phylum Chordata; class Amphibia; order Anura; family Bufonidae; genus Bufo; species Bufo gargarizans. The sequence goes on from NC_058090.1 coordinate 59,776,140, forward strand.
ACGGAAAATTCTGCAACAAAATCCGCACCGTGTGAAGGCCCCCTAAGAGGTGTATAAGATGCAAGGTAGGGCATACGTAAAAAAGGGCAATAATTCAGGCACAAACACATACCGGGCCATAACTTACCCGATTAGGGTCGATTCCATTTACTTGTCTCAGCTGATCTAGACTCCACTGAGTTCTTCTCACAAAACAAGATGAGCCCTCAAATTGTTTCACCTTGGTAATGTAGACTTGTGATGGCCTTTTATTTGTGACTGAAAAAGAAAAAGAAAGTCAAAAACAGAAAACAATCTTCTGTGTCTGGCTTAGGCTACTTTCACACCGCCGTTTTGGTTTCCGTTTGCGAGATCTCACAAGCGGTCCAAAACAGATCAGTTTTGCCCTTAATGCATTCTAAATGGATAAGGACCCGCTCAGAATGCATCAGATTGGCACAATGTAAGTCAATGGGGACAGATCCGTTTTCTCTGACATTCGTTCGTAACTATTTGTGTCTGATACAAGGGTATAGCACATGTCCCTATATTGTTGGAGGGAAAGGATAACAATGTTTCCCCCCTTATCTGATGGTTTCACAACAATGTTACTATTTTTATTGAGATTTTGTAGTGCTATCATTTCAGAATAAGTATAGTTTTTATGTATATTTTTTTTTTCAAGTTTGTGTAAATCACGTGTTACTGATCTCAAAAAGGTTTCAATGTTAGCATCGTTGAGGGTTTTCGGTGGCATTTTAGTGCTTCTGTTTTTAAGAGACGTGAACGGGCCTTGTCCAATGGGGCGTTCATTTTCATCTAGTAACTCTGTGAGATTGTTCAATCATTCACTTGATTGCCTACATCCAAGAAGTCAAGTGGGATAGATTTATTTTTGCTTTATTTCTATTTCTTTTTCTTGTTTATATATATCTTTTATACATTATGGGTCGTTAATTTTAAATATAAATATTAAAAGTGAAGCTTTAGAATTAAATGGTTCCTTCTGTGATACCCAAATACTGACAGGCAGTGAGGAGATAAATGCTGTGCTCAGGATCTTCCCTCCTGCAAACGCAGAGCTGACAGACTGGAGGAGTTCTCTCCTCTGTACTCTTCTGCTGGCTGTGAGGCAGTGTCTGCAGAGCATTGCACAGCAACAGATAGGGGGAAGGTCTTGTGTGTATCAGCAATGTCATTGTACAGCTGGGACTTGTAGTCCCACACATACAACATGAGTATCCCAGCAGTCAGACTGCAGACAGGGCAGCAATGTTATTCACTTCCTTTGCAGAACAGGGGGGAGGGGGAAAGGCCATCTTTTTTGACACCCACAAATATTCATGAAAACCTCAGAAACCGTAGTTACATGCCCCCACAGTTTGCTTAAATCTTGCTTAGGGCTCTTTCACATCTGCGTTCTTTTCTTCCGGCATAGAGTTCCGTCGTCGGGGCTCTATGCCGGAAGAATCCTGATCAGTTTTATCCTAAAGTTTTAACCGTGCGGACTGTAAGTATGCCGATCCCCCGCTCCTCGCTCCTACTATGGCAACCAGGACTTTAATAGCGTCCTGGGTGCCATAGTAACACTGAAAGCATTTTGAAGACGGATCCGTCTTCAAATGCTTTCAGTACACTTGCGTTTTTCCGGATCCGGCGTGTAATTCCGGCAAGTGGAGTACACGACTGATCCGGACAACGCAAGTGTGAAAGAGGCCTTAGCTTATATTGCAGACTATCAGATTTACAGTGCTTTATTTTCTTTTACATAACTCAGACAACCCCTATAAACATCCTGAAAGCATTTGAATAATATATTAGGCTACTTTCACACCTGCGTTCGGGGCAGACCCGTCTTCTATCTGCACAGACGGATCCGCAGCGATAATGCAAACGCTTGTATCTGTTCAGAACGGATCCGTTTGCATTATTCATGTAAAAAAAAAAGGCTAAGTCAAAGCGAATCCGTCTTGATTGAAAGTCAATGGGGGAGGGATCAGTTTTCAATTGCACCATATTGTGTCAGCGTAAAACGGATCCGTCCCCATTGACTTACATTACACTGACTCGCATCGTCAGGCGAACACCAAAACGCTGCAAGCTGCGTTTTAGTGTCCGCCTCAAAAGTGGAATACAGGAGCAAGGGAGCCAAACTCAGCCAAATTGATGTATTCTGAGCGGATCCTTATCCATTCAGAATGCATTAGGGCTGAACGCTTGTGAGAGCCCTGAAACGGATCTCACAAGCGGACCCAGAAACGCCAGTGTGAAAGTAGCCTTATTCTTTGGGCCGTTAATCAGGGAAAAGAGATAGAAAATGTCAGGTTTTAGGCTTTTCACATACGGCCACACCAGTAATGTATACATTATTCATAATATCTATAATAGCAGTCAGACTTTTGTCATGTGAATTAAACATTTATCTGGGGGTTTTGGAAATCCAGCAATTCTGTACTCCTACCGAATCCAAACCCTCCCTGAAGGCATAGGCACAGACAGCACAGTTATGCAATTTATAACCCACCCCCTCTCCTAAGATAGGCCTTCAATTTTAAAAATCCTGGTCTCAATTAAGTATTATGACTGAAGCTTCTTGACCGCACAACTATCCTATATACAAAGAATGACCTTAAGGAGGGATTCATATGGAATATGGTCATCCCTGCTCTGAATCCCTCAAATTGTATTGCTTTGAGGAAGCTTTTCCCACCTAATTGCTGTGTACATCTCTGGTACAATTACACAGGAGGACAGGGGCTGCAAACACGCTTCGGCTCCCCCGTTCCTGCCAGTGGGAGCCGGAGCACACTGATGACCACGACATTACTGCCTGTTACAGACATTAGTGCTCTTTAAAAACAGCAGACACCCGGTGGCCATGGCGCCCCTTACACGCACCAGCAGGGGCCATTTTCAAATGCCCGGAAGTTGGGAAAGGGTTAACTTCCAAGCATTCACACTGAGATTGCCCACCAAATGGGAAGAATATGAATAGGCAGAGTGGCCTGGGTATACCCGAATTATAGCGATTCATGACAAATTAATTTGGAACAAAATCGAACTTCGGCGAATCAGCAGATTCTAATTTTTCGAGACTTCGCTCATCTCTAAAAATGACAAATATTTCAAATGAGCTTTTCTCAGGGGGACTCAAAGCACAGGGATAGTGGTGTGGCTGGGGCGACTCCCTTGGTAGTCAGTGGCTGCCATATAGGCGCTCAACCTCAACACACACTACGGTCCATTTCATAGGAAGCCAATTGCTTTAGTTTATTTTTGTTTGAGTGTTGGAGGAATCTGGAGTACCCTGGGAAAACCCACGCAAACACAGACAGAACATAAAAACTCCATGCAGATGTCACTGGTGAGATTCGAACCCACTACCCCAGAACTGTAAGGCACCAGTATTAACTGCAGAGCCACCATACAATGTAAAAGGTGAAATCTGTAGAAAACCTGCAGGGTAACAGAAGAAGGGTTATCCATTTGGGAGCATTCATGTCATAGTCACAGGATATGTCAAATGCCCGATAGAGGCTCCACCTCCGGGACCAGGTCTGATGGCCATGCATGGCTCTCTAAATTGCGGTGTAGGTTTGCTTTGCCCTTTCTGTAAATCCTACAGAATTTAATGTGTAGCTGGAGGCTGCTTTTTATCAACTCTAGAGAGCAATGTTGTTACTGTGCTTCAGCAGTGACCTCCTCATAGAGGCATACATATCCAGTTTTGGCAAATAGAGCACAAGAAAACTTATTAGAGAGAAAAATGAATGTTCTGATCGATATTTTTGTAGGCTGCAAATGTTTGGAACCGACTCAGTGTACCACTGATGGCATGGTATACAATCCATAAATGTATTTGTCACTACAACCTGTTGTGGGACTCCACCTAATATTTTATTTTATTGGTCTTTATTAAAAATAAGGAGCCCTTTTTTTTGTACAGAGCTGAGATGCTCTAGTTACACCCTTTGGATTTTCTGTCTGTTCTATCAGACCAGGAGCTGAGGGACTCCTTATCTCTGCTCTCTGACCTCCTAAACACTCATTACACCAAGCAACAACACAAAAAAATAAAAAATAAAACTTTTAGTCTGCTACTGGGCAAAAACCATTTGTCCTATACTAAATCGAGTGTGCGGATTACAAATCCGAAGTCAGAATTGTTGTGACACGTCACAAAATTTTGCTATGCATGAGTATGCCTAAATGAATTAAGCACTTGGAAAGCATTGAATAATTTTGAACAGAATGAGTTTTACTCCAACAATTTCCTGATCTACATTAAAGTTTGCGTAGTAAACAGTGTATGAAAATGGAATGGAATAACAAAATTTCAAAAAGTCTTGTTTTTCAGTTTAAAAGTCTCACTTGAGCAAGGCCCAGTACTGTTAAAAGTCCTTCAGGCCTCTGCTTTTGCGTTTGTGAATGGTCATATTTTCCTGTTGCAAAAACCAGCAGTAGTCCCCCATCATGTTGGGATTCCAGTGGCTTGATACCGGTTCTCCATTGTAGAAATATCTTTATGGAACCGCTCTCCGTGTTCGTCACTTACGTGCCCCAAATTGGGTGGGAAAAAGTCACGTCAATGTAAGAAATGCACTTTCAATGACATTCGGCAGCCAAGTTGTTCATATGCTGTAAGCATGTTGTCTACTAATTCAGCATAGTTTGTAGCTCGTCTGTTCCCAAGGAAGTTCTGCACTACTGGCACTAATGCATCCCAAGCTGCAAGACGCACTCGCTTTGTCCGATTCTTGCACTGATCATAAGTAGTGTATTTACCACATATGTAGCAAAAATTGTCTGGATCATTAACACATTTGCGTTTATCCATCTTAACCACTTCAGCCCCGCTAGGTGAAACCCCCTTCATGACCAGGCCACTTTTTACACTTCGGCACTACACTACTTTCACCGTTTATCGCTCGGTCATGCAACTTACCACCCAAATGAATTTTACCTCCTTTTCTTCTCACTAATGGAGCTTTCATTTGGTGGTATTTTATTGCTGCTGACATTTTTACTTTTTTTGTTATTAATCAAAATGTAACGATTTTTTTGCAAAAAAATGACATTTTTCACTTTCAGCTGTGAAATTTTGCAAAAAAAACGACATCCATATATAAATTTTTCGCTAAATTTATAGTTCTACATGTCTTTGATAAAAAAAAAATGTTTGGGCAAAAAAAAAATGGTTTGGGTAAAAGTTATAGCATTTACAAACTATGGTACAAAAATGTGAATTTCCGCTTTTTGAAACGGCTCTGATTTTCTGAGCACCTGTCATGTTTCCTGAGGTTCTACAATGCCCAAACAGTAGAAAAACCCCACAAATGACCCCATTTCGGAAAGTAGACACCCTAAGGTATTCGCTGATGGGCATAGTGAGTTCATAGAACTTTTTATTTTTTGTCACAAGTTAGCGGAAAATGATGATGATTTTTTTTTTTTTTTTTTTTTCTTACAAAGTCTCATATTCCACTAACTTGCGACAAAAAATAAAAAATTCTAGGAACTCACCATGCCCCTCACAGAATACCTTGGGGTGTCTTCTTTCCAAAATGGGGTCACTTGTGGCGTAGTTATACTGCCCTGGCAATTTAGGGGCCCAAATGTGTGAGAAGAACTTTGCAATCAAAATGTGTAAGAAATGACCGGTGAAATCTGAAAGGTGCACTTTGGAATATGCGCCCCTTTGCCCACCTTGGCAGCAAAAAAGTGTCACACATGTGGTATCGCCGTACTCAGGAGAAGTTGGGGAATGTGTTTTGGGGTGTCATTTTACATATACCCATGCTGGGTGAGAGAAATATCTTGGCAAAAGACAACTTTTCCCATTTTTTTATACAAAGTTGGCATTTGACCAAGATATTTTTCTCACCCAGCATGGGTATATGTAAAATGACACCCCAAAACACATTGCCCAACTTCTCCTGAGTACGGCGATAGCAGATGTGTCACACTTTTTTGCTGCCAAGGTGGGCAAAGGGGCACATATTCCAAAGTGCACCTTTCGGATTTTGCAGGGCATTTTTTACACATTTTGATTGCAAAGTTCTTCTCACACATTTGGGCCCCTAAATTGCCAGGGCAGTATAACTACGCCACAAGTGACCCCATTTTGGAAAGAAGACACCCTAAGGTATTCCGTGAGGGGCACTGCGAGTTCCTAGAATTTTTTATTTTTTGTCACAAGTTAGCGGAAAATGATGATTTTTTTTTTTTTCTCTTTTTTCCTTACAAAGTCTCATATTCCACTAACTTGCGACAAAAAATAAAAAATTCTAGGAACTCGCCATGCCCCTCACGGAATACCATGGGGTGTCTTCTTTCCAAAATGGGGTCACTTGTGGCGTAGTTATACTGCCCTGGCAATTTAGGGGCCCAAATGTGTGAGAAGTACTTTGCAATCAAAATCTGTAAAAAATGACCGGTGAAATCCGAAAGGTGCACTTTGGAATATGTGCCCCTTTGCCCACCTTGGCATCAAAAAAGTGTCACACATCTGGTATCGCCGTACTCAGGAGAAGTTGGGGAATGTGTTTTGGGCTGTCATTTTACATATACCCATGCTGGGTGAGAGAAATATCTTGGCAAAAGACAACTTTTCCAATTTTTTTATACAAAGTTGGCATTTGACCAAGATATTTTTCTCACCCAGCATGGGTATATGTAAAATGACACCCCAAAACACATTGCCCAACTTCTCCTGAGTACGGCGATACCAGATGTGTCACACTTTTTTGCTGCCAAGGTGGGCAAAGGGGCACATATTCCAAAGTGCACCTTTCGGATTTTGCAGGGCATTTTTTTACACATTTTGATTGCAAAGTTCTTCTCACATATTTGGGCCCCTAAATTGCCAGGGCAGTATAACTACGCCACAAGTGACCCCATTTTGGAAAGAAGACACCCCAAGGTATTCCGTGAGGGGCACTGCGAGTTCCTAGAATTTTTTATTTTTTGTCGCAAGTTAGTGGAATATGAGACTTTGTAAGGAAAAAAGAAAAAAAAAAAGAAAAATCATCATTTTCCGCTAAATTGTGACAAAAAATAAAAAATTCTAGGAACTCGCCGTGCCCCCCACGGAATACCTTGGGGTGTCTTCTTTCCAAAATGGGGTCACTTGTGGCGTAGTTATACTGCCCTGGCAATTTAGGGGCCCAAATGTGTAAGAAGTACCTTGAAATCAAAATGTGTAAAAAATGGCCTGCGAAATCTGAAAGGTGCCCCTTTGCCCACCTTGGCTGCAAAAAAGTGTCACACATCTGGTATCGCCGTACTCAGGAGAAGTTGGGGAATGTGTTTTGGGGGGTCATTTTACATATACCCATGCTGGGTGAGAGAAATATCTTGGCAAAAGACAACTTTTCCCATTTTTTTTATACAAAGTTGGCATTTGACCAAGATACTTTTCTCACCCAGCATGGGTATATGTAAAATGACACCCCAAAACACATTCCCCAACTTCTCCTGAGTACGGCGATACCAGATGTGTGACACTTTTTTGCAGCCTAGATGCGCAAAGGGGCCAAAATTCCTTTTAGGAGGGCATTTTTAGACATTTGGATCCCAGACTTCTTCTCACACTTTCGGGCCCCTAAAAAGCCAGGGCAGTATAAATACCCCACATGTGACCCCACTTTGGAAAGAAGACACCCCGAGGTATTCAATGAGGGGCCTGGCGAGTTCCTAGAATTTTTTTTTTTTTTGCATAAGTTAGCGGATATTGATTTTTTTTGTTTTTTTTCTCACAAAGTCTCACTTTCCGCTAACTTAGGACAAAAATTTCAATCTTTCATGGACTCAATATGCCCCTCACGGAATACCTTGGGGTGTCTTCTTTCCGAAATGGGGTCACATGTGGGGTATTTATACTGCCCTGGCTTTTTAGGGGCCCTAAAGCGTGAGAAGTCTGGAATATAAATGTCTAAAAATGTTTACGCATTTGGATTCCGTGAGGGGTATGGTGCGTCCATGTGAGATTTTATTTTTTGACACAAGTTAGTGGAATATGAGACTTAGTAAGAAAAAACAAAAACAAAAACAAACAAAAAATTTCCGCTAACTTGTGCCAAAAAAAATGGCTGAATGGAGCCTTACCAGGGGGGGAGTGATCAATGACAGGGGGGTGATCAATGACAGGGGGGTGATCACCCATATAGACTCCCTGATCACCCCCTGTCATTGATCACCCCCCCCTGTAAGGCTCCATTCAGACATCCGCATGATTTTTTTACGGATCCATGGATACATGGATCGGATCCACAAAACGCATGCGGACGTCTGAATGGAGCCTTACAGGGGGGTTATCAATGACAGGGGGTGATCAGGGTAATCACCCCCCTGTCACTGATCACCCCCCCTGTAAGGCTCCATTCAGACGTCCGCATGATTTTTACGGATCCATGGATACATGGATCGGATCCACAGAACGCATGCGGACGTCTGAATGGAGCCTTACAGGGGGGTTATCAATGACAGGGGGTGATCAGGGTAATCAGGGTGATCACCCCCCTGTCACTGATCACCCCCCCTGTAAGGCTCCATTCAGACATCCGCATGATTTTTTACGGATCCATGGATACATGGATCGGATCCACAGAACGCATGCAGACGTCTGAATGGAGCCTTACAGGGGGGTTATCAATGACAGGGGGTGATCAGGGTAATCAGGGTGATCACCCCCCTGTCACTGATCACCCCCCCTGTAAGGCTCCATTCAGACATCCGCATGATTTTTTACGGATCCATGGATACATGGATCGGATCCACAAAACGCATGCGGACGTCTGAATGGAGCCTTACAGGGGGGTTATCAATGACAGGGGGTGATCAGGGTAATCAGGGTGATCACCCCCCTGTCACTGATCACCCCCCTGTAAGGCTCCATTCAGACATCCGCATGATTTTTTACGGATCCATGGATACATGGATCGGATCCACAGAACGCATGCGGACGTCTGAATGGAGCCTTACAGGGGGGTTATCAATGACAGGGGGTGATCAGGGTAATCAGGGTGATCACCCCCCTGTCACTGATCACCCCCCCTGTAAGGCTCCATTCAGACATCCGCATGATTTTTTACGGATCCATGGATACATGGATCGGATCCACAGAACGCATGCGGACGTCTGAATGGAGCCTTACAGGGGGGTTATCAATGACAGGGGGTGATCAGGGTAATCAGGGTGATCACCCCCCTGTCACTGATCACCCCCCCTGTAAGGCTCCATTCAGACATCCGCATGATTTTTTACGGATCCATGGATACATGGATCGGATCCACAGAACGCATGCGGACGTCTGAATGGAGCCTTACAGGGGGGTTATCAATGACAGGGGGTGATCAGGGTAATCAGGGTGATCACCCCCCTGTCACTGATCACCCCCCCTGTAAGGCTCCATTCAGACGTCCGCATGATTTTTACGGATCCATGGATCGGATCCGTAAAAATCATGCGGACGTCTGAATGGAGCCTGACAGGGGGGTGATCAATGACAGGGGGTGATCAGGGAGTGTATATGGGTGATCACCCCCCTGTAAGGCTCCATTCAGACGTCCGCATGATTTTTACGGATCCATGGATACATGGATCGGATCCGTAAAAATCATGCGGACGTCTGAATGGAGCCTGACAGGGCGGTGATCAATGACAGGGGGTGATCAGGGAGTGTATATGGGTGATCACCCGCCTGTCATTGATCACCCCCCTGTAAGGCTCCATTCAGACGTCCGCATGATTTTTACGGATCCATGGATACATGGATCGGATCCGTAAAAATCATGCGGACGTCTGAACGGAGCCTGACAGGGGGGTGATCAATGACAGGGCGGTGATCAATGACAGGGGGGTGATCAATGACAGGGGGGTGATCAGGGAGTTTATATGGGGTGATCAGGGGTTTATAAGGGGTTAATAAGTGACCGGGGGGGGGGGGGGGGGGGGGTGTAGTGTAGTGTAGTGTGGTGTTTGGTGGGACTGTACTGACCTACCTGAGTCCTCTGGTGGTCGATCCTAACAAAAGGGACCACCAGAGGACCAGGTAGGAGGTATATTAGACGCTGTTATGAAAACAGCGTCTAATATACCTGTTAGGGGTTAAAAAATTCGGATCTCCAGCCTGCCAGCGAGCGATCGCCGCTGGCAGGCTGGAGATCCACTCGCTTACCTTCCGTTCCTGTGAGCGCGCGCGCCTGTGTGCGCGCGTTCACAGGAAATCTCGCGTCTCGCGAGATGACGCGCCGATGCGTCCAGGAGGAGAAAAGCAACCACCTTCCGGACGCATCGGCGCGTTAGGCGGTCCGGAGGTGGTTAAAGAGGACCTTTCACCTGGAAAAACAATGTGAACGAAGTATGCAGACATGGAGAGTGGCGCCCGGGGATCTCACTGCACTTACTATTATACCCGGGCACCGCTCCGTTCTCCCGCTATGCCCTCCGGTATCTTCGCTCTGTAAGTTATAGTAGGCGGAGTCTGCCCTTGTCCTGTGGGCGTCTCCTTCTCCTAGGCTGCAGTGCTGGCCAATCACAGCGCAGAGCTCACAGCCTGGGAGAAAAAAAAACTCCCAGGCTGTGAGCTGTGTGCGCTGCGATTGGCCAGCGCTGCAGCCTAGGAGAAGGAGACGCCCACAGGACAAGGGTAGACTCCGCCTACTATAACTTACAGAGCGAAGATACCGGAGGGCATAGCAGGAGAACGGAGAGGCGCCCAGGGATAATAGTAAGTGCAGTGAGATCCCTGGGCGCCGCTCTCCATGTCAGCATACTTCGTTCACATTGTTTTTCCAGGTGAAAGGTCCTCTTTCAGTTTCAAAACTGATAGCACTATAACAGATCACTTTATCAAAATCTGTCCAGCTTGCCTTATATACTTACTGCTGACATCAGCCTGAGTGCGTCCGAACAGGTCTGGACATGTCCATTGGAATATCTCCAATATAATGCCTGGTATGCAACCGTAAATGGTGCCATTAGAAAGTACATAATAAGTACGCAAAAAATAAGCCCTCATATAGCTATGTGAATGAAAAAAAAAATAATAATAAGTTAGGACTATGGGAAGGCGGGAAGTGAAAAACGAGAATGCAAAAATGGAAAATCCCAGGGTCTTTAAGGGGTTAAAATCTAGACGTGTCAGGCAAATTCCGAGTTTATATTTGGAATCAGCGCACTCATTTTAGTATAAAATCACATGTTTATCTCTCAGCAGCAAAATCATTGTTGCGCGGTGTTATAGCTCAGTTCTTATCTTACTGTTAAGAATGTGGCTTAAATAAGTGTATATGACCTCTTAGGGTCCATTCACACGTCCATAGTATATTGCGGATTCGCAATACACCCGGCCGACACCCCCCATAGAACTGCCTATTTTTGTCTGCAATTGTTCTATTTTTTTTGCACTCCGCCTCTCTTCCGGCCCTATAGAGAATAAATAGATCCGCACCAGTTCCCGATATTGCGGAACGTATGCGGATCCATTTGCGGATGTGTGAATGGAGCCTTAGTAGTTTAGAGATATGGTTTATTAGATGACCGCACATAGTGAAAGTATCATTAACACAGCTAGCCAAAAAAAAAAAAAGTTAACCCCTTTGTGACAGATCAGCTTAGTATTTTTAATAGATGCAATTAAAAAAATGATTTTTAGCCCAAAATTTGTAAATGCAATAAGAAATTGCGGCCAAAAGGTGTACATAGCCTTAAAGTTCAAACATAACGTAAAGTTCATACTGAAGCCATATGAGCAAGAACTCAAATTTATACCGCATTATAACCAGGTGCTAATTTTTGCTAAACATCCCAAAACATTTTGCAATGTGGATAAACGCCACCCTGAAATGAAGCACATATTAACGTCGAGGGATTAGTGCATTACTTCACCACAGGAAGCTCCGATATTTCCTGAATTGGCTCTATTCCCTTTTCACACACAGGCAACACGGATTTCCTTGCACTCAAGCAAATCAAACAATTACACCATATGTTGGATGACCTGTGTCCTGGGAAACAAGTGAACATGTTAAACATGAAGCTCCACTTTCTAGTCGTCTTAGAAAATAGTAAGAAATTGCTTAAATAGCAACATGACGGGATGGCTGTCAAACCTTATAGGGTCACTGATCGGTGGGAGTCTGGAAAACCCCATGAAGTAATAGAAGCGCTCGTATAGCCTGCTCTCTCTCCTCTCCACTGGGGAAGAAAGCAAGATAGGTCCAAAGACTTTCAATTTAATCTGTCTCACTTCCTCTACTACAGTGAGGAGCGAGGGTATGATATGAGAGTGCTTCTCTCTCCCCTCATTTAAGCGATCGGTGGGGGTCTCTGCACCCAAGACGCTCACCAATCAAAACTTTTGATCAGATTCCTTTTAATCAAGAAGGCATGCCGAGGAGCATTTTCCCCCTATATGAGTTACCCAGTATTAACTTAACCAGACCTCCAAAATCGCTGCCATAAGCTCCAATAATGCCAGTCTTCTCACCTAGGTGCCAAGGTCTACAAAGATTCTCCAACTGCGGCAAAAATGGGCTACTATAACACAACAAACATTACCTCCTCTCCTGTTCTGCACAGTTCTATACTTCATGATCAGCAACCTACATGCAAGCAGACAACCAGCCGTTGCTGACATATTACTATCTTGGTTTCAGTCTCTATAAAGAGGACCCGTCACCTCTCCTGACATGTCTGGTTTAGTAACTACTTGCATTCCCCATTTAGTAACAATTCTGGAGCATATTACTTATCACTCTATGTTGTGCCATTGTTCTGTTATTCTTGCTAGAAATATATGGATCAAGGTACAGATGGGAGTTACCAGTTGTTTGACTGTGCAGGGACACGCCCACAACTGGTAACTCCCATCTGTACCTTTATCCATAAACGTCTAGCAAGAAAAGCAGAAGGATGGCACAAAATCCAGTTATAATAGAAGACGCTCCAGAATTGTTGGCTAGTAAACCAGACATGACAAGAGCGGTGACAGGTACTCTTCAAAGCTAGGCAGAATGAGAGCCATTCTGTAAGAGCACCTCCTCTCTGGTGGCCTACATTCTGATTGGAATATGTCCGGGACCAGCTTAAAATGACAGATTCACCTTGGCAGCCAGCTTTTTATGGTTTTATTGTTGATCTAAAATGAAAACGGAGTCACCTTTACAAATAGTGTTAGGGTGTCCTACAGCTTTCCATCTGCAGCTCCTATGCAGGCCTGTGTGTCTCCAAGGTAACAGCCTAGAAATCTACTCTGTAACCTGATCCTGCAGTCACAATGCCAACCATCTTACCAACGCGCTACATTTTGTAAATGTATGTCATTATTATAGTTGTTTACGTATATCGCATCACCATCTGTCTTCAGGGTGTACAATGGGATTCAATGCAGAAAACGCTCAATATTTAAAAAGTTGCAACATATATTACTGTGCGCCATAATAAACCAGAGGGTAACTTTAAAAGGAACCCTGTCAAGACGATTTGGGTTCCCAAACTGCCACCAACCTGATATCCAGAATGGGGGCAGGGTGACAATGATGTCTTGTATATTCTGGCTGCTGCATCACAACATAGAAAAAGACCTTTAAAGGGAATCTGTCCCCTGGTTTGAGCATATTAAGGTGTTACCACTGTCATGTGCAATAAAACACCTTAGTTATTGCTGTAGTCTTCGTTTTTTGCTTCATGGTTTCATTAGCCATGATGTTATGCAAATGAGTGTCCAAGGTGCTCAGCGGGGCGTTATCCTCCTAATCTGGAGCTCAGTAACACCCATGTACAGTGCCCAGCCCGCCTTCCTTCCATGCGCCGATCCCAGTGACAAATTTGAAGCTATTGCCCTCAGGAGCTCCTACATCATGCAGGCAGTCCGCGGTACTGCGCCTGCGTGACGTTTCACATAACGGAGGGGGGCGGCAGCAAAGAGTTCAGGTGTGGGCAGTTACTATGCAGGAAGAGGTGTGCTTGGGCTCTAAAGGAAGGCGGGCTGGGCACTGTACGGGGCAGTTACTGGGCTCCAGAGAAGGATAATAACGCCCCTCTGGGCACCTTGGACACTCATTTGCATAACAAAAAGTGGATTTTATTGCTCATGAAACAAAAAAATGAAGACTACAGCAATACCTAAGGTATCTTATTGTACATGGCAGTAGTAACACTTTAATATGCTCAAACCAGGTGACAGATTCCCTTTAAAAACAGTGCGAGGGATATTCAGAGAACCTGTAAGTAGTTACGGTGGTGGAGCTGTTCCTCTGAAGGTATGGACACGAAGAGTTTTGGGACAAGGTTTTGAGGCAGATCTGACTGCAGAAGTGAATTCAAAAGGAGTCGGAAATATAAAGGAAGTAATCATACTTCTGTATCCTGGTGGATCCACTTTTGGCTTTCGCTGAAAATATTGCAGGCCTCTAAACCTTGTCTAAAAAAAACAAACAAAAAAAACTCTGTGGTCGTACCATGAAGATTCTTTTTGGCCAGTCCCAATCCTAGTTTTAATGACATCCCACACGCCCACTGACCAAAGGCTTTTTCTTATGTACCCGGCCTGTGGAATGTCACTCAAACCAGGATGGGGACCATTTAGAATGAGTCTTTTTTTCAATGCCCCCCCCCCCTCCCCATAACTGCTTACAGCAGGGGTCAATAACTCCCAGCATGCACTTCTATGGCAGTCCTAAGAACAGAGGAGTAAGTGTGCATGGAGTAGTGTCACAACAGCTGGAGTGCTGGAGGTTTCTAAGCCCTGGGCTACAGTGTCCAATCAATCTGAAGAAGGCGGTTGAGCATGAAACATGTTATTTGTGGATACACACTCCTATAAAAGTCTTCATCCTTCCAAAGTTGGTGGAGCTCATTTTGTCTTCCTTTTTTACTCCAATATATTCCTTGTACTTTAAAAGGCTATGTACACCATCAGGGGCATTTTTTATGATTGCATTTTACCTATTGTGGCCTAAAAATATATATTTTATTTTCAATTGGTCTTTATGAAAAATATTGAGCTGTTCTGTCACAAAAGGGTTAACTGTCTAGCTGTGTGAATGGTAGTTTCATTTTCACATTGTGGCCCTTTCTAATATTCTAACCTTATCTCTAAATTACTAAAAGGCCATATACACTTATTTACCCCACAGTAAGATAAGAACTGAGCTATAATGGAGTTTAGGAGGTCAGAGATAAGGAGCCTCCTAAACTCGATCAGAGCCGCTTCTAGAGAAACCTAGACTGCACAGAGACAGGTGTTCAACATTTTTAATAAAGCTACATTTTAGCTCAAAATGATTACAATGCAGTAATAAAAAATATACAATTGTCCCCAAAAGGTGTACGTAGCCTTTAAGCCCAAGACAACGTTTACCTATCACAAGGCATGTTCCATCTGCAACTGCAGCACCATAAAAATACTGGATTCTCATACACAGAATATTTGGTTGCTGCGTTTAGTCATGACAATAGGGGACAACACAAGTCACTGACTACCTTTGTTGACTTTGTACATTATGTTACCCTATGTAGCACTCATTCTCCTTTCAGTGTACTATGACTGCTTAATAGTCATTTCAACATACCTCACACTGTTTTGAATGCCAATTCATATTTTACATTACGGTGCATCAGACACAGCACAAGAGCATCATGGCCAACCAGTTACAGTCCTGGATAACAAGTTGGTGACCGTATGTGGAGGAGGTGGGCCAAATCCTCCTGATAGGGTTAAGGTAAACAATCATAGAATGTGGCCGACTTACTGGAATAGTAATTAGAAGCATATGATGTATTGACTTGCAACACATACATTAAATTAGTACTTAATCCTGCTGCAGGGTCCCATGGGTAATGCAGCCAGAATGATGGATGAACAGGCACTTCCCTGTACGGCTGCCAAGGTTTATTTCAGGTATGCAGGGAGGAAAAACAGAAACCAAACAGCCAAGTGAAAGACAGTGACCTCCACAGCACCCCGCCCTTTTTACTGTGACCTCCACAGCGGCCTACCCTCTTAACAGTGATCCCCTCACACCGCCCCGTCGCTTTAACGGTGACCTCCATAGCACCCCGCCCCCTTAACAGTGACCTCCACAGTGCCCCATACCAATAACCTCCAGAGTGCCCGCCCTTTTAACAGTGACTTCCACAGTACCCCTCTGCTTTAACAGTGACCTCCACAGCGACTCGCCCCCTTAACAGTGACCTCTACAGTGCCCTGCACTCTGACCCCAATTAAAGACAATAATGCCCCTTTTCTTACGGGGCATTGTTGTCTTTAATTGACAGTATATAAAACCCCACAGAATTAGTGTACACTTAAGGTCATGTGAGTTACATCAGCCTCTACAACAACGGTCGCTAAGCGTCTTATATGAAGAGCTCTGATTGGTTGCTATAGGCAACAACGGACATTCATATTAAGGACCTGTAGCAAAAAAGAAGCCGAGCTGTGATTGGTTGTTATATGCAACCTGATGAATATCCAGGCTAACTGCCACAACAGCCAAAAGACAATGGCTCCTGTAGTTTGGTGGTTAGGTTACTAAGCATATTTTTTGGCAAATAAATGAAAAGTGCGGGGTGAAAATTTCCACTCAAAACATAGTCTGACGTTCCCTGAGTCATAGGAGGCGGCTGTGCAAAATTTTGTGATTGTAAATGCGACGGTGCAGATTCCTTTAGCGGACATACATACACACACTCCGCTTTATATATTAGACTAGCTGAAGGACCCGGGTATATTTAATCTATTTCATTTAATGTTTGTGTGATTAAAAGATATCCACACTATCCATTATAAGGCTACATGCACAACCGGATCCGCAAAAAACGGAAGCCGCCCATGTGCCTTCCGCAATTTGCGGAACGGAACGGGCGGCCCATTGTAGAAATGCCTATTCTTGTTCGCAATACGGACAAGAATAGGACATGCTATTTTTTTTGGGACGGGGCCACGGAACGGTGCAACAGATGCGGACAGCACACTGAGTGCTGTTCGCATCTTTTGCAGCCCCATTGAAATTAATGAGTCCTCACCCGGGCCACAAAAAATGCGGCTCAGATACGGACCACAAAAACGGTTGTGTGCATGAGGCCCAACAGTGACATCTACAGCACCCCATCCCCAAAGCAGTGACCTCTGCTTTGGGGATCCTTTTGAACAGCTGACTCTAAGGCCTCCTGCACACGAACGTGTGCGCCCTGTGGTCGTGCTGCAGGCCGCAATGCAGAACACCGTCTGTGGGGCAGCCACAGCGGATCACAGACTCATTCACTTTATTGGGTCCGCAATCCGGCCGTTCCGCAAAAAAATAGAACATGTCCTATCTTTTTGCGGAACTGAAGTACGGGACGAAACCCCACGGAAGCACTCCGTAGTGCTCCCGTAGGGTTCCGTTCTTCAGTCCCGCATCTCTGGATTTGCAGACCCATTAAAGTGAATGGGTCTGCATCCGTGATGCGGAATGCCCGCAAATGCGGTCCGCAATACGGCAACAGGGCGCACACGTTCATGTGCAGGAGGCCTAAGACAGCAGCACTGTACTGTCTGAGTGTGAGCTGCAGGGAGAAAGTCACCCTCCCTACAACCTCCGCAGCTGACAGAAGTTGATTTTTACCTTCATTTTTTCAATCCCCGTCGGCTGAGGAGTGCAGGGGGTGTGGCCTAACCAGATCGGGGCGTGGCTTAGCACGACCTAGAATTTGATTTTTAACTTTTTTTTCAATCTCAGTCGGCTGAAGAGTGGGAAGGGGCGTGGCCTAACCAGATCAGGGGCGTATCCTTTTGAACAGCTCACTCTAAGACAGCAGCACTGCGCTGTTTGAGTGTAAGCTGCAGGGAAAAAGTCACCCTCCCTCCCACCCCTGCAGCTGACAGAAGTAGATTTTTACCTTAATTTTTTCAATCCCAGGTGGCTCAGGAGTGGGCGTGGTCTAACCAGATCAGGGGCGTTGCTTAGCGGGACCTGGGGGCGGCACTTTAAGTATTTTTAAGGGTGGACACATTGTGGCAAGGGGCGTGTCTGGGCTCCATCCTGCAAGAGTGACGCCCACACCTTACTGGATTATTTGCATACCAAATAAACTGGATTTTCAGAGGATAAAAACATCTATTGCCGAAACAAAGGCACATCTTTAAATAAGGTACTAAGTGCTATTAGGCCATGGCTTTACTTCAATAGCGATTATCCTGGTGACAGATTTCCTTCAAAGCTCTTCTACAGCAGTGAAGATAAATGGCTGGGTTGTTATGGAAACCGGGTGTAAAACTGTATGTGGAGGCTGGAGGTCCTGCAAGCTTCTATTGGTTGATAAGGGTCATGTGACCAAGCTTCTATTGGCTAATGCATTTTTTGGGAACTGTATGTCCTAGAGAGCCGAGACCCGGTCTAAAACCTTCCCGGACACCTGATGTACCGGTGTGCCAAATCTTGTGACTGTAAATGCGACGGTGCGGATTCCTTTAGCGGACATACATACACTCATATACATTAGATATAAAACTCAGAGGGGGAGATGTATTTTTGGGCTTTCCACTCCATGCTTGATCATTTTACTGAAAATAGGCAGGCCATGGTACACCTTACACCACAAACTACACCAGCTTCCTTGCTGGCATAGATTTATTTTCCTGTTGATATGCCAGAATTAGTAATATTATTTCTAATAAAAAGGGGTACTCTGGGGGGGAAACAACTCTTCACTGTTTAATTTATATAATACAAGTGTCTGATAATTGAGCTCTTCCAAGAGACTTGTGTGTCTGAGGGTGCCACCATACAGAATGGTCTGGCGACGTGGCCGCTGAGGTTTAGATGGCTTCCATTGGTATTGAAGGTGCCCAGAGTCCGTTAATACTGCAGGGCGACTAGACAGCGCAGTCGTCATTAGTTTCATTCCAGTCTGCTGCAACCCATAAGGCCACGCAGTACTTGACCACAGCTCAGCCACGACACCAACATGTGGTCATACCCTGAGACTTTGCTTGGGTCAAACTATTAGTACATTCATACTTTCAGAAATAGGAGTGTGGGTGTATAATAGTATCTTTTTAATTACTCTATTTTATTGTTCGGTGTCAAATAGTGAAAGTGTTTGTAAATCCCCTGGTAAGAAAAGAGTCAAGTCTCCCATCTTCTTCATTTTTAGAACTCAATGAAGCAAATCAGTCCTATTAATCTTGTACTGAGTGCAACCCAGTATTTCCTGAAGTATTTTTCAATAAAGTATCTGACGTAAAGTCATAAGTAAATAGATGACAGATAACAATGTAGGCGCATCGCTGTCTCCTGGATTCCCTGCAAATGTCACTAACATCCAGCTCAGTTTCTTCTTGTAGAATCTATTACAGATGAGTGAGTGGTGGCACCATTACTGCACATAGCAAATCCAAATATAAGGCCTCTTTCACACTTGCGTTGTCCGGATCCGGCGTGTACTCCACTTGCCGGAATTACACGCCGGATCCGGAAAAACGCAAGTGTACTGAAAGCATTTGAAGACGGATCCGTCTTCAAAATGCGTTCAGTGTTACTATGGCATCCAGGACGCTATTAAAGTCCTGGTTGCCATAGTAGGAGCGGGGAGCGGTATACTTACAGTCCGTGCGGCTCCCGGGGCGCTCCAGAATGACGTCAGGGAGTCCCATGCGCATGGATGACGTGCCATGCGATCACATCATCCATGCGCGTGGGGCGCCCTGACGTCACTCTGGAGCGCCCCGGGAGCCGCACGGACTGTAAGTATACTGCTCCCCGCTACACTTTACCATGGCTGCCAGGACTTTAGCGTCCCGGCAGCCATGGTAACCACTCTAAAAAAGCTAAACGTCGGATGCGGCAATGCGCCAAAACGACGTTTAGCTTAAGGCCGGATCCGGATCAATGCCTTTCAATGGGCATTAATTCCGGATCCGGCCTTGCAGCAAGTGTTCAGGATTTTTGGCCGGAGCAAAAAGCGCAGCATGCTGCGGTATTTTCTCCGGCCAAAAAACGTTCCGTTCCGGAACTGAAGACATCCTGATGCATCCTGAACGGATTCCTCTCCATTAAGAATGCATTAGGATAAAACTGATCAGGATTCTTCCGGCATAGAGCCCCGACGACGGAACTCTATGCCGGAAGAAAAGAGCGCAGGTGTGAAAGAGTCCTAAGTACAGGAAAAACACCAAGGGGTAATGTCTTAAGACTGGTGTTTCTTATGCCAGCTGGTGTACAATGTATTTATTAAGATGTACTGGCGCATCGTCAGGAGTTACATGTGCAAAAAAAAGAAATGGTCTAGTAGGGTTGATCATGCCGATTAAAACATTAGCTTTGTTTTGTCTGTATGTTAAACAGTTGCATTATCTGTGTTTTTATTTATATGCAAATAGACATATTGGAGTACCAGGGGGCAGGGCTGAATCCTTGGGGCACTACTTTTATAACACCCCTGTGCTTAGAACACTGCCCCCCTCCTTGATTGAAAGGGCTAGACATCAGCATTCTGAGGGCAGAGCTGTGTCCTAACATGTTATATACACACTACTTACTATAGCCTTACCATGTTGAGAATAGAGATATTCTATGCTTAGAAAGCAAACACATATCACTGGTTTATTCACAGGCTCAATATATGATTATAAAGACATGAGTAATATGTATTATCAAGATAGTAAAGCCTTTTATAATGGGTTAAATGAGAGAGCAAAAAAATAAAAAAATAAAAATAAATAAATAAATCTAGAAGCCTCCCTGGGATATCTATAGGCAAGGCTGTCCACTTACTGCCAGGCTATAGCCTTATCACACTGACCAGTGTGTTTGTTCTTTTATTTTTATTTTTTATTCTTAGATAGCGAATACATATAAATGATGTCTTTATAATCATATTTTGCCTAGTAATATTTATTAGCTTTGTAAGCATAGAAAACCTCTATTCCCAACATGGCAAGGCTATAGTAAGTGGTGTATATGATATGTACATGCTATGACACAGCTCTGCCCTCAGCATTCTGATGTCTAGCCCTCTGAATCGGGGGAGCTGTGCAGAGCACAGGAGAGTTACAGAAGCAGTGCTCTAATGATTCAGCCCTGCCCCTGGTGCTCCGTGTTCATTTGCATATTATTATGATTTATTTGTAAGAGCCATTAATTCCACGGTGATGTTCATCAAGTCGGGGTTACACATACAAAATATAAAAATACAAGAAACGATTAACAGACGGGCTCAGAAGGGGAGAGAACCCTGCTCACAAGAGCTTACAATCTACAAGGGAAGGGGAAAGAAAACTGTAGGTGAGAGTAAAGGCTGCTCATCTGACCATTTGGCAGCAGAATGCTTATTACGGGCAGTGGGTTTTCGGGTTATTTTTGAAAGTTTGAATGTTGGGGGACAGTGAGTTCCAGTGTGGGGAAGAGGCACATTAGAAATCTTATAGTCGACTGTATGAAGAACAGATCAGAGGAAAACAAAGTAGTATGCCCTGTGAGGATCAGCTCACAGCTGTTTAACATACAGACTTCTAATCAGCAGGATCAACCCCATCAGGCAGTATGCCTGGTTTAATAGGATTACTCATGCTGACAGAGGCTCTTTAAATGAGTTGAGCCGTGAAGGACCCACTAATAGCCAGCCTCTTCCTGTCCACTTTTTTTTTTTTTTTGTGTTTATTTTTGTTGTAAAAGTGGCATAGAGGTAGAAAACAGCACAGGTAGAAAAAAAATGGCATACAAAGTTTATACATTCCACACAAGGCAGTGAAAAGAATAGGCCTAATAAAATCATGATGCCACAGGCATTTCCATACAGACTGGTTAATGTTTGCCAAACGCACTGATTGCGGTGGGACCAGTGGACTGTCTCTTGTGTATGGAGGTGCCAAGTGTGCATGTGCCACCTTTAAGTGAAGGGTCCCACCAATTTTATCTGCGACCCGCTGATAATCTATACATGGGTACTACCAGATAATTCCCTAAAACCATCTACCCCTCCCCTCCTCAGCTCCCGAGCACAGTATCATTTTAGATCCTGTAGGTAAAATTAATTCTCTCACAAATGGAATGGTTTAAAACTCTTTCCATATATTTATGGGCACAGTGTTCTATACTCTTTATCCATTCAAATAAATTAACTATGGCACGTTAAATTGGATATTGTAATAAAGCCACTGCATAGCAGAAACAGGAAAAAACTCCCCAAGGTCTGGAACAATTACATTAATTCAAGACAGAAATCTACACTGAATAAACTGCCAACTGTTCTGTCCATTATAGAGGCAGGAATGACGAGGTCCCAAAGCAGCAGTTCGGGGAACAGACTCAAATTGGCTTCTCTATCTTCATCCAGAAAGGACCGAGCTTTCAAATTGATGGCCAAGGACAAGGTTTTAATGTAGCCGTTTTCTGTTCTTTTCAAATTACATTTTTCCGGGGTCAGATCCTGGCGCACTCCCACTGCATATCATACAAACACACTGAGGCTGCCAACTACTAGAGTGCCAGCCAGTGCCCTACACTGCTGCCAAACAGAGAGATAGGACTGGAAGGCATCCAGGGACCCATGGGGGAGGCGAGCCACGTATGACAACTTTGTACAACTCAACTCATTTTTAAGCATTGTCAGTATGTGCATTGAGTATCTCAGGTAATACTAAAAGGAGTTTATGCATCTGGCATCTATATACTGGAGACTCTCATTAAGAGGAAAATATAATTATGCAGATTGAGTATAGCAAACATTCAAATGGTCTTCCAAATGTCTTCTAACACAGTCCCCGCAAAGGGTTAATGCATCAATACAGATGGAAACCATAGAGGAATGACCTTAATATTAAATGAGGAACAATTCTGAAAAAACCTAAGTGCCATCAAATAGAAAGTCCTTGTGATAGGCCTCATGCACACGGCCGTTGTTGTGTCCCGTGTCCGTTGTTCCGTTTTCCGTGATTTTCTGCGGACCCATTGACTTTCAATGGGTCCATGCAAAACTCGGCTAATGCACAGTTTGGCATCCGCGTCCGTGATCAGTGTTTCCAGTCTGTGAAAAAAAATGTGACCTGTCCTATTTTTTTTCACGGACAACGGTTCGTGGACCCATTCAAGTCAATGGGTTTGTGAAAAAACACAGAGGCACACAAGATTGTCATCTGTGTCCGTGCGTCCGTTTTTTTTATTTCTATCATTTGCATGGCAAACTTGACTCATTTTATTTTACTTTCCTTCAGGTCTTGAGATCCTCCAAAAATAAAGGAAGACACACGGAAACAAAAACAGACACGGATCACGGAACAACAGAATCCCTTTTTGCGGACCGCTAAAAAATACTGTCGTGTGCATGAGGCCTTAAGTAGCACTCCCTCAGTCCTGGGATTGGGCATAATACATGGCTCCGAGGTTTCCTCCGATCTCTGCATAATGAAACTGTATGCAACTTTCCAGAGGCTGAAAGCCCAGAAATGCCTAACTATTCTCCATACTACCAGCTCCATAAGGTGCGGCTTTCAAAGCAGAAAATCTACACTTTTTTGTGTGCATATATCTGTATGTTCCCTCACCAAAAACCACGTGTTACTTGCAGATTTCGCACTTGCCTTGAAAAGGGTGAAATCTGCACAAAACAAAACCCCCCCAAAAAAAAAACGCACAAAGAATTGACATGCTGCAGACTTCAAAATCCGCACAGCAGGTCAATTTCCGTATGGAAATAAAAGTGTGCGTGACATCTGTATACGCCGCAAACATAGTCAGAAAGAGGCCTAAAATGTGGGAATCCCCGGCATCTTGGTTTGGGGGTCAAATTGTAGAACATCAATTTCTAGCATCAGTCATGTTGTGCAAAGGTGACATCCCCGAGTCGGACACATACGACAGAAGGAATACACACAGCATCTATTCTTGTTGCACTTTTTTTTTTTTTATTTAACGGAGAAAAATGTGAAATTTCTTCCCTTTACAATAATAAAAAATAGCACAAAAATAAAGCCTCAATGGTTTATCCTCAAATATAAAAAGACAAAAACTGTTAAATTGCTGCTTGTTTCTATACTATAGTTGCGTCTAGGGCTGCAGTAAACGAATATTTTTGTAATCGAGTATTCTATCGATTATATTTCTCGATTCATAGAGTAATCTAATAAGAAAAAGCTACTTAAAATAACGTACGTAATTAGGCATGTATAAAGTTATTGGTTTGAAGGGGTTAATGGAAACACCTTGGCATTAGGTATGTATAAAGTTATTGGTTTGGAGGGGTTAATGGAAGGACCTTGGCATGTATAAAGTTATTGGTTTGAAGGGGTTAATAACTTTATACATGCCTAATGCCAAGGTGCTTCCATTAACCCCTCCAAACCCAATGGGCATGTATAAAGTTATTGGTTTGAAGAGGTTAATGAAAGCACCTTGGAGGTGCCTTCATTAACCCCTCTCTAAACCAATAACTTTATACATGCCAAGGTGGTGCCTGCAGCCTCCATTAACCACTCTCTCTCTTTATCTGCCTTTCATTTCAATATCAATTTACAGTGACTTAGTGCCCCCGATTCCCCCCTGGCGTGCCTTAAGTGCTGTTAACTTAAATTACCTAATGGCACTGGCACTAGTGAGGAGGGCGCAGCCGCAGACACATGGAGTCCGAGACCGTCTTCATCCCAGCACGCACTGGGACCTTAAGTGACGTCAGACGCACATCGTTAGCCAGCGTGCTGATGATGTATGAGCGCAACTGCGCATTACTCAAAGTCCTGCCTCTCTGGCCTCCGGAGGACACGGAAGCGGTGAGTGAGATGCTTAATTTCACTCCCGCTCCGTGATCATGTGATGTAACGATTACTCGATGCAGGGAAACTGCATCGATGAATTTTTTTTAAATCGATTTAATCGAGTTATTCGAATAATCGTTTCAGCCCTAGTTGCGTCCACCCTACAATTCAGCATTGGTGGCCCTGCTAGCACATTATAGGAAAAAGCACCAGCCTATGCGCACTTCCCACGGTCGTGGCCACCAGAGAGGCTGGATCTTTTGCCTATTGTGTGCAAGCACCACCACCGCTGCTGGACTGTAGGGTGGTCGTAACCATGGAAACAAGCAGTGTACAATGTGGTGGAAAAATGTATCAACTTTGGTGAGAAAGTGGAGTAAGTTATAGCTGAAGTCTGCGCCAGGCAGGGCAGAGATGGGCATCTCACACCAGCACAGGGAGATCAAGACTGGCGTATGGATAAGTGTCCCTCAATATTTGTAGACTGTAGCTTCCCCCTGCGGTGAAGATGTTAGGAGTTTTTACCAGGGGAACCTTTGCCCAATTCCTCATCCTACCATGAAACCGCAGTACTACACCATCTGGCCAATAAGGGGAGCCAAGCAGCAGATCCCCCTCCTTCCTCTAATAATATGTGTTTACATAGGATTATCCAACCTAGACAAGCCCTTGGGTTACCATTTGTATTTCTGAAAAGACACCTGTCCACACATACAGAAAACAACAGAGGGAAGAGAAGACTTGGTCCTATTACTGGACAGGGCTCCAAACACTTCCCTATAGAGCGTCCTCTACAAGTTATATATTACACCGCTACATTTCAGAAGCATTTAAAATAGATTCCTTTTAGCAGACACATAATTTAGGAGCTCAAGAAGGGGGCGTAAAGAATGAACCCTCTGCATTGACTTTCTGTCAAGTAGGAGACATGCTTTACAATGTAGAGCTCAGGGTCCGGGAACGTGCAAAAGAGGAACGGTTTCATTTTACAGACACTGCACCAAAAAAAGACTATCCTGCTTGATATTTTAATTAGTAGCCTGCGGTACGCTGCTCGCATCTCCATGGAAATGCACAAGACACTTTGCCATTATAAAAGGTACCTGTCCGCGGAGGGCTTCCTGGCAGTAATATGCACGCACGCTTCGCGGATCACAATAAACAATTACGTTAGGCAGTTTGGAATAGCATTATATATATATATATATATATATATATATATATATATATATATATATATATATATATATATATATATATGGCTTTGTGTTATTTTACAGAAATTTTTCAGGCTACTTTCACATCTCCAGTGAAAATATCTGACAGCATGCCGGTGTTCATCTGATCTGGCATTGCCGGATTCTACAGTTCGCTGGCGGATCCCCGCTGACAATAATGGGGTCAGGTTGCTTTACAGCATAAGGCTCCATTCACACGTCCGCAAATGGGTCAGCATCTGTTCCGCAATTGTGCAAAACGGGGACGGAATGGATGCGGAAAGCATTGTGGACAAGAATAGGCATTTCTATGGGGGTGCCGGCTGGGTGTATTGCAGATCCGCAATACACTACGGACGTGTGAGTGGACCCTTAATGCTGGTTTTCAGACGGGCAAATCCAGTTTTCATCCTGCCACCAGCCGAGATTTATGCCGGAACAGCCCACCGGATCAGACATGCCATAGATGGGAAAGTAGCCTATAAGTAATTTGTAAAGGGTATGTGGTACAGTGTATATCTATCACATACCTTGCTTAGTGCTGGAGGCGTACAAACATTAGCACATATCCATATGGGGAAATCAAAGGTTATTAATAATCAGATTTTATGTAAAGGGGGTTGTACCAAGCTATAAATGTAAACCCCATACTAGGGCTGCAGTAAACAAATATTTTTGTAATCGAGTATTCTATCGATTATATTTCTCGATTCATCGAGTAATCTAATAAGAAAAAGCTACTTAAAATAACGTACGTAATTAGGTATGTATAAAGTTATTGGTTTAGAGAGGGGTTAATGAAGGCACCTCCAAGGTGCTTCCATTAACCCCTCCAAACCAATAACTTTATACATGCCCATTGGGTTTGGAGGGGTTAATGGAAGCACCTTGGCATTAGGCATGTATAAAGTTATTGGTTTGAAGAGGTTAATGGAAGCACCTTGGAGGTGCCTTCATTAACCCCTCTCTAAACCAATAACTTTATACAAACCAAGGTGGTGCCTGCAGCCTCCATTAACCACTCTCTCTCCATCTGCCTCCCCCCCAGCCTCTGATCTGCCTCCCCCCCAGCCTCTGATCTGCCTCCCCCCCAGCCTCTGATCTGCCTCCCCCCCTCCAGCCTCTGATCTGCCTCCCCCCCTCCAGCCTCTGATCTGCCTCCCCCCCTCCAGCCTCTGATCTGCCTCCCCCCCTCCAGCCTCTGATCTGCCTCCCCCCCCTCCAGCCTCTGATCTGCCTCCCCCCCCTCCAGCCTCTGATCTGCCTCCCCCCCCTCCAGCCTCTGATCTGCCTCCCCCCCCCTCCAGCCTCTGATCTGCCTCCCCCCCCCTCCAGCCTCTGATCTGCCTCCCCCCCCTCCAGCCTCTGATCTGCCTCCCCCCCCCTCCAGCCTCTGATCTGCCTCCCCCCCCTCCAGCCTCTGATCTGCCTCCCCCCCCTCCAGCCTCTGATCTGCCTCCCCCCCCTCCAGCCTCTGATCTGCCTCCCCCCCCCTCCAGCCTCTGATCTGCCTCCCCCCCCTCCAGCCTCTGATCTGCCTCCCCCCCTCCAGCCTCTGATCTGCCTCCCCCCCCAGCCTCTGATCTGCCTCCCCCCCAGCCTCTGATCTGCCTCCCCCTCGGGTAACGCAACCCCCCCCCCTCCCTCCCCAGTATTAATCATCGGTGGCCACAGGGTCCCCCTCCTCCCCCCCCCCCCCATCATTGGTGGCAGTGTCAGTTCCGATCGGAGCCCCAGCAGTGTAATGCTGGGGCTCCGATCGGTTACCATGGCAGCCAGGAGTCACGCTACTGAAGTCCTAGCTGTCATGGTATGTTAGTGAGCAGAGAGCAGCGCATTATACTCACGTGCGCTGTGGCCGCCGGTCGCTCCTTCTCATAGGTCTGTGCGGCGCATTGCTAATGCTGTAAGCATTAGCAATCCGCCGCACAGACAGAAGAAGGAGCGACCGGCGGCCACAGCGCACGTGAGTATAATGCGCTGCTCTCTGCTCACTAACATACCATGACAGCCAGGACTTCAGTAGTGTCCTGGCTGCCATGGTAACCGATCGGAGCCCCAGCATTACACTGCTGGGGCTCCGATCGGAACTGCAAACTGCCACCAATGATATGGGGGGGGGGGGAGGGGGGAGGAGGAGGGGGACCCTGTGGGATATGGCCGGCAGATTCATTGGTAGTGCAGTGGCCACAGTCCCTCCCCTCCTCCTCCTACGTCCTAGATTGGTGTTCAGCGGCAGCCGCGCACAGTGGGGAGGGAGAGACTCCCTCCTCCTCCTCAGCTGTGCCGGCCGGCTCAGTCCTGCCTCTCTGGCCTCCGGAGGACACGGAAGCGGTGAGTGAGACGCTTAATTTCACTCCCGCTCCGTGATCACGTGATTTAAACGATTCCTCGATGCAGGGAAACTGCATCGATGAATTTTTTGACTCGATTTAATCGAGTTATTCGAATAATCGTTTCAGCCCTACCCCATACATAAGAACCATCCATTTTGGATCAGTGGGGGTCCAGCTAACAGGGGTCCCAAGTCCCTGAATATACACTGTGGCAGTCATTCTCTCGGTGACTGCAGGAGATAGGCACAGCGCTGTTATCTCCACCAGTCCCATAGAGAATGGACCCTTTAATATGTGCCACAAAAGGTCAGGAAAGACATTCAGTCTTTTCACATAGGTCACGCTGCCTGCTCCATTCACTTTTACAGTGCTAATCTCCGCTTCCCCATATAGCCTTCCGCTTCCCCATATAGCCTCTGTAGAGAAGTGGTAGTCTGAAGAGACTTGACATCAGCTACGGTGATACTACAGAGTAAAGGACGCCCGGGCTGATTCTAGCTATTGAGCCCTAGCATCGTCTGCAAAGTGAAACCACATACAGTATATGTATATCACAGATGGCACTGGTCCCGATGGTTGGCAGCCTGTAGTAGTAGATGAATGAAGTGCAGGCACTGGCCATCTGTAGTATGCTGAAACTCCGGCACCTCTCATATAAACACCGGAAATCTCAAAAAACTAAAGAAGCCAATGATGATGATAATTTTTTATTAGGAAGTTCTATTTATACAATTCTTTAAAGGGGTTGTCTCACTTCAGCAAATGTCATTTATCATGTAGAGAAAGTTAATACAAGACACTTACTAATGTATTGTTATTATCTATATTGCTTCCTTTGCTGGCTGGATTCATTTCATTTGGTGGCTGGATTTTGTATTTCCTGAACATACCTATAATGAACTGGAGGGGACTCCCTGACTTCTATGGGAGAGTTGTGTAGACATAATACTGTACAGAGAGGGGGAGGAGGTGAGCTGTGACCTCAATCATGGTGAAGCCTGTGTTATCAATCACTGTAAGCTGCTGTAATGATAATGAAATGACTGCTGAATGGTGATCTGTGCAGCCCATTATTAGACTTAGTGGGCAGTGTAAAAAGTGCAGGAGATTAGGATTTTTTTTACTATAGTTAGTGACATATAAAATGAAAAATAACCACTAATCTAAAAACTTAATTTAAACAATAGATGATTTTCTGATTACATACAAGGTTCCTTTAAAGGGGAAATATATGTTGTACAAGCAGTGCTATCTGCAGGCAGCACGTCATAGGGCAGAAGGAGCCGAGCAGATTGATGTCGTCTGTGGGAAAAGATTCAGTATAACTTGTCATTTATTTCTTTAGTGGACGGTCCTACTCAGTGACTGACCGCCATCTCCCAGAGAAGAAGATGAGGACTGCTACATCGGTACAGACACCGGGTTCAACAGGACAGGTTCCCTTTAACATTGCAAATGGGTAAAATTCATATGGTCTACCTGACAAGCAGATGTATGTTCGGTATTCTCCTTGTCCTCCTGTTGCTAGGAATGGAATTTTTTTCTTGGTCCTTCGCTTCACAAGCACAGCACCCAGCATACGCTCATCTTGGGGAGAAAAGACCTCCTTGCTGATGGTGGCTTTAGCAGACATAGCGCTTGAGATGAAGGTGGAGCTTCACCGAGAAGAGCTGAGGAAGAGAGAAGAAGATCAGAGTCATCCAAAGTTATCTGCACATGGATGACAAGTAGCAGTGTATATATACACCATGTATAGGCACATGGTTTTGGGTGTGTGTATATATATATATATATATATATATATATATATATATATATATATATATATATATATATATATATTTTACACACACATCATATTAATATGCACAAAACCATTTGCTTATAAATGTGAAAAATAAGCATAATAGGGGACGATCAAGAAGAAAGTCAGACTGTGCCCATAGAGGAAATCAGATGCGCTCCTACCACAGCCGCTGACGTTACAGTCCTCTCCCTTCCACTATGCCTAATGAAGCTGCAGACAGACTAATTGCTATTCCCGCATGGCCGACCCGGACGTCAAATCCATTCTCAACTGCTTCTCTGGTACGGCTGCAAGTTTATAAAGCCTCTGCCGCTATACAACTAAGTAGATTTTAACAACTGAAATGTCTGCTGTTACGGTAAATAAGATAGCGACAAGGAGCGTATCGCTTTGACACTTAATAGGTTTGTCCATATTTCAAAAGCTCCCCAAAGCCCCTAAATATGTTAAAATAATAAAAGACTGTATGCTCATCGCTTAATGTAACACCATTTCCACATGGCTGCAGCAGCGAACCAGCTGCGTACGGCGAATCACAGCTATAGGCGATTACTGGCCTCGGCAGTATATGGCACAAGATTGCTGAGTAAACAATCGGATTATTTTAATCCATTTAGGTGCTTCTAAATAAGTTAGACCGCCCCATTCCTAGGAATTTAATATTAATGACCTATTCATAGGATAGGTCAATATTACCACATTGTCAGGGATCCCACTCGTGGCACCCCATTGATCAGCTGTTCCATACACTGTGTATTGGCGGACCTGGATACTACAACACTGAAGGGGTTGTCCAGCCTTCTCCTCAGGATAGGCCATCACTAGCCGATTGGCCGGGGTCCAGCACTCCGCACCCACCACCCATACCTGAGCTACACAGCACCATCAGCGTTTTAGTAGAGGAGCTCGCTACTACAGTGATGCTCCCGCCACTACAATGCTGACCGTGCGGGGTAGCTCCAGCACCAACGGAGATACATCCAACAGCTGATCGCCAGGGGCGTAGGGTGCTGGATAGGCCATCACTTAAAATAGCTTAAACTGTAACCACAGAGAGCACTCTAGACACTGAACTTCACATAGTTTATCACAATTCTTGGTAAAATTGCAGCATTATTAGAACTGGCAGGTGACCTCGATGGTTCCTTTTTCTGTCAAAAATAAAATTTGAAAGGAACCATGTCCGATGTTTCATGATTTTAAAAACATTGCTCGCCAATTTTCTCTCTCACGGGACATCAATTTTAGTGAACCCTAAACAATCTCATTCAGATGTGGACGGTTTTCAGTTACAGAAAATGTTATCAATTTAACACAAAGAGGCTAAACAGCCCTCCATCTATACACATATACTGTACATACGGGAAGACGTTTCAGATTGTTTCGTCCTTCAAATAGTAAACACAGTTTCTAGAGTAAGGCCTCTTTCACACTTGCGTTGTCCGGATCCGGCGTGTACTCCACTTGCCGGAATTACACGCCGGATCCGGAAAAACGCAAGTGTACTGAAAGCATTTGAAGACGGATCCGTTTGAAGACGGATACGGATTTCACTCCATTCAGAATGCATTAGGATAAAACTGATCAGGATTCTTCCGGCATAGAGCCCCGACGACGGAACTCTATGCCGGAAGAAAAGAACGCAAGTGTGAAAGAGCCCTAAGCCCAAAAAAAAAATCTAAATTAATACTAGTTTTCATAGTCTCCTCTCATGAAATGCTTCCACCGATGTATGCGCAGCGCACAGGAGGAGGACCCTTCACAGTCCTGGCCACAGTGGACCTTCAGGTCCTGGACTGCAATGAGCAGATCTGTCCGCAGGAAGCTTTCACCTGCCAGCGCAGACTAGGAGCAGGACACCTGTTCCAGAGGCCACGTCCTGACACAGGTAATAACAGAGGAGAACGCAGCAGATCCACAGTCCTGACGGAGGGAGGGGGTACACAGCAGTATAAAAGGCATATATTCCCAAGCATTGACGTTAAAGGGGTCGTCTCACTTCAGTAAGTGGCATTAATCATGTAGAGAAAGTTAATACAAGGCACTTACTAATGTATTATTATTGTCCATATTGCCTCCTTTGCTGGCTGGATTCATTTTTCTATCACATTATATACTGCTCGTTTCCATGGTTACAGATCACCCTGCAATCCAGCAGAGGTGGTCGTGCTTACACTATAGGGAAAAGCATCAGCCTCTCTGGTGGCCGGGACCATGGGAGCGCACATAGGCCAGTGATTTTTCCTATATTGTGCAAGCACGACCACTGCTGCTGGATTGCAGGGTGGCCTGTAACCATGGAAACAAGCAGTGTATAATGTGATAGAAAAATGAATCCAGCCAGCAAAGGAGGCAATATGGACAATAACAATACATTAGTAAGTGCCTTGTATTAACTTTCTCTACATGATTAATGCCACTTACTGAAGGGAGACGACCCCTTTAAGAAGCAATTCTACACATGGATAAAAATGCTATACATCATACTGCAGGTTCAAGCATCCTCACCGTCCCTAGGAAGCAATCCACTTGATCACATGATCTCTATGACTAAATCACATTTAATATTAATGATTTATTCATGATTTCACTTTTATAGCATTTAAAGTACAATTTACAGTCCACCCTACTGTTGTGTCTTCAGTATATAATGGAAGTTATGCCCTGCTAGATCTGATGTATGATGGATACCACAGCACCCGACGGACCCCACTCCCTAGTAATGGGGTACGTCAGGTTCTGTTGTGGTTTCCGTAATTTTATCATAAAATCCACCCAGAGCCTTATGCATACAGTACAGCTCTTGCATCAGAACACAGTGGGGGAATTTATTAAAGGGAATGTGTCACTAGAAGTGGGCGATATAGGTGATATAAATTTGTGCCACGATATGGATTTTGTGCATATCGTAGGACGGCAATATGACCACGGAGCGGTAGTGAAGATCGGTTACCATGGCAGCCAAGAGTCACGCTACTGAAGTCCTGGCTGCCATGGTATGTTAGTGAGCAGCATTATACTCACGTGCCGGTCGCTCAGTCGCTGGTCGCTCCTTCTTCTGTCTGTGCGGCGCATTGCTAATGCTTATAGCATTAGCAATGCGCCGCACAGACCTATGAGAAGAAGGAGCGCCCGGCAGCCACGGCGCACGTGAGTATAATGCTGCTCACTAACATACCAAGGCAGCCAGGACTTCTGTAGCGTGACTCCTGGCTGCCATGGTAATCGATCGGCACTGCCCACTGCCACCAATGATGGGGGGAGGAGGGGGGCCCTGTGGCCACTGCCACCAATGATTAATACTGGGGAGGGGGGGGTGGGTTTGAGTTACCAGAGGGGGCTGATAAGAGGGAGAGGCTGGGGGGGCGGATCAGAGGCTGGCTGCCATGGTCAGCTCCCTGCTGTTGTGTGCACAAAGCACAGGGCAGCAGGGAGAGTGTAAAGTCCTGTTCACCCTAATAGAGCTCTATTAGTGTGAATATGACAAGGGTTCTAGCCCTTAAGGAGGCTAATAGTTCTAGATCTAGATCTACAGGCGAGTCTGGTGGTTATCACTGCGTGGATACATCATTCAGATCCACAACATGTGACTGTGGCGGTGCGAGCACCTGGCACCAGAGGTATGTGCCTAGGTCTTTCGCTTGTGCCCTTGGCACCAGCATGCACCACCATCCATTGTGCCTGTGTCCTGCTCTGCCAGAGCCTCAGGTCTCTTCAGAGTCTACCAACAGCCCCGGTGGCACGACATACCCACCTGAGAGCTCATCTACAAGGACGCAACTTTGGTGGGCAGCAATGGCCACGTGATAGATGGCAAACCCCAGTGACCAGCGGCACAGAAACAGCAGCAAGAATTTAAGGGATTGTCCCAAGATCAACACTATTTACCTATCCATACTTGACCCAGAGAACACTAGAACCTGGTAACCAAGGTGGGGCCCCCAGCGATCATGTACTTGAAGGGGACATGTCTGTTTTTAGTAACGACTTGCATTTCCCATGCAATAACAATTCTGGGGAATCAATTCTTGTGACTCTATATTGTACCATTCCTCTATTATTCCTACTAGAACTTATGAACAAATTGCTAGTAGTCTGCAATAAAGGTCCAGCGGGGGGTTACCAGTTGACAGCACTGATTGAATAATATCAGACTGTGCAGTGACACCCCCATCTGGACCTTCACTGCAAACTGCTAGCAAGTCATTCATAACTAACAGCAGAAATAAGAGGAATGGTGCAACAAAGTCATAAGAATAGATGCTCCAGGATTGTTATTACATGGGGGGGGGGGGGTGCAAGTAATGTCCAAAACATACAAATCCGGAGAGGTGAGGGGTCCTCTTTAACGACAAGTGATAAATATTGATCTTGGGACAAACCCTTTAAACCTCATAAAATGACTGCAATTTATGCTGGGAAACAATTACTAGTACTCCAAAACGGTCTTCCATGCATAAATAGCAAATTTAGACCATTTTAAGGGGGTCGGCACCACTGAGGTGGTGCCGACCCCCTTAAAATGGTCTAAATTTGCTATTTATGCATGGAAGACCGTTTTAGAGTACTAGTAATTGTTTCCCAGCATAAATAGCAACCCCTTAATGTTATATAGGCCTTTGTATTAATTATTTGAATTACTGTAACTTTCGTACTCCTCATCGGCTGAAAATACTCCTCAAAAATGGTAAGAGGAGTATTTTTACTCTTTCAGAAAAAATGGAGCGCGACCTCTGGAGGGCGGCCATCATGCCTGAGCTGTTCTTAACGGCATTTAGAGGACTGCTTTGCAGCAGCCACATGGTCCAAAGACACAGTGGTCAGGAAGGGACCTCATTGACTTCTATGGGAGAGTTTTCTAGACATGCTGTGTGACCTGTGCAGAGGTCAGGAGGCAGCTGATAAGCTGTTCTATCACATATTGTGAATGGTGACTGGTGGACACAGTGTTATCTTTACACACAGATGGTATCTGTCATTATAATCTTGCCTGTAAGAATAAGCAGATAATTGCAGGAAAACAATCTGTACAAACAGAAGTGGCGCCAATTTTAGACTCCGTAGCCAATGTGAAAACTGATTTGAATTTTTTTTTTGTTTTAATACAGATATTCACAGAGAAAGTTAAAAGTAACATAACCAAAAAAAAATCTTTAAAAATATGTTAAACAAACACATGATTTAAACAATAGGACATTTTCTGTGGGCACATTCCCTTTTAGGTATGCATTCGTGTGAATAGGTCTTTGCTGTCCGTTTTTTTTAATGATAGCATACGAAACAGACAAATGATTGCGGGAACATGCCCTAATATTATAGAATGAAACCTATTTAACGTGCGGATTTGTTGCAGACTTAGGCCTCATGCACACGACCGTTGTGTGCATCTGTGGCAGTTGTGCCGTTTTCAGTTTTTTTTCGCGGACCCATTGACTTTCAATGGGTCCGTGGAAAAATCGGAAAATGCACCGTTTTGCAGCCGAGACCGTGATCCGTGTTTCCTGTCCGTCAAAAACGGACAACGGTTCACGGACCCATTCAAGTCAATGGGCCCGTGAAAGAACACGGATGCACACAAGATTGGCATCCGTGTCCGTGATCCGTGGCCATAGGTTACTTTCATACAGACGGATCCGAAGATCCGTCTGCATAAAAGCTTTTTCAGAGGTGAGTTTTCACTTCGTGAAAACTCAGATCCGACAGTATATTCTAACACAGAGGCGTTCCCATGGTGATGGGGACGCTTCAGGTTAGAATATACTGAAAAACTGTGTACATGACTGCCCCCTGCTGCCTGGCAGGTGCTGCCAGGCAGCAGGGGGCAGACCCCCCCCCCTGTTTTTAACTCATTGGTGGCCAGTGGGCCCCCCCTCCCTCCCCTGTAGTTAACTTGTTGGTAGCCAGCCCCCCCTCCCTGCCCTGTAGTTAAAGGGTTTCTACCACTTGGATTTGACATAATTAGGTGTCAGACACTAGCGCTCCGCTAGTGTCTGCTCTGCCAAACTATCCTGCTATAATAGATTTTGGGGCAGCCGTTTACCTAAAAAAAGAACTTTTATTAATATGCTAATGACCCTCTAGGTGCTATGGGGGCGTCATTAGCACCTAGAGGATCGGTCTACCTTCTCAAGATGCCGCCGCTCAGCGCCTCCCTCCAGCCCGCCCATCTGCTTCGGAATGCATCAAACGGACGACTTCACGCGCATGCGCCGTGCGCGGCTGTATTCGGCGCATGCGCAGTGAATGTCCGACCGCTTCCCTGCTCAGACATCTCCACTGCGCCTGCGCCGATGACGTCATCGGCGCAGGCGCAGTGGAGATGTCTGAGCAGGGAAGCGGTCGGACATTCACTGCGCATGCGCCGAATACAGCCGCGCACGGCGCATGCGCGTGAAGTCGTCCGTTTGATGCATTCCGAAGCAGATGGGCGGGCTGGAGGGAGGCGCTGAGCGGCGGCATCTTGAGAAGGTAGACCGATCCTCTAGGTGCTAATGACGCCCCCATAGCACCTAGAGGGTCATTAGCATATTAATAAAAGTTCTTTTTTTAGGTAAACGGCTGCCCCAAAATCTATTATAGCAGGATAGTTTGGCAGAGCAGACACTAGCGGAGCGCTAGTGTCCGACACCTAATTATGTCAAATCCAAGTGGTAGAAACCCTTTAACTCATTGGTGTCCAGTGGGCCCCCCCTCCCTCCGCTGTAGATAACTCGTTGGTGGCCAGTGGGCCCTCTCCCCTCCCTCCCCCTCCTAATTAAAATCTCCCCCCTATCATTGGTGGCAGTGGAGAGTACCGATCGGAGTCCCAGTGTAATTGCTGGGGCTCCAATCGGTAACCATGGCAACCGGGACGCTACTGGAGTCCCGGTTGCCATGGTTACTTAGCAATTTGTAGAAGCATCAAACTTACCTGCGAGCAGCGATGTCTGTGACCGGCCGGGAGCTCCTCCTACTGGTAAGTGACAGGTCTGTGCTATAGGCCATGCGCCGCACAGACCTTTCACTTACCAGTAGGAGGAGCTCCCGGCCGGACACAGACATCGCAGCTCGCAGGTAAGTATGAAGCTTCTACAAATTGCTAAGTAACCATGGCAATCGGGACTGCAGTAGCGTCCCGGTTGCCATGGGTACCGATCGGAGCCCCAGCGATTACACTGGGACTCCGATCGGTACTCTCCACTGCCACCAATGATAGGGGGGAGATTTTAATTGGGAGGGAGGGCCCACTGGCCACCAAAACCTGATGGCAAGTACTGTCAGGGCTGGCGCTTCCATAGAGGCAAGGGGGGCAATTGCCTCCCCCGAGTCCTTAGGGGCCCCGCCGCGCTGGCCCGCAACTAACTATAGGTAGGACACGTGTCACACAGAGATGAGTGCTCATTTCCAGTCATCTGTATCACCGTCCTCAGGACAGCGATACAGATGGCTGTGCAGCAGGGCAGGGGAGGGAGAGGCGTGTCCCTTCCCCTTCCTCTGATAGGCTGCAGGCCTAGTGCCTGCAGCCTATCAGAGGCCGGCGCAATGACGTCATCGCGCCACCTGAGCAGTACAGCGTGGGACACCGGCCGGAAGAGGCCTGCAGCGCATTGCTGCCAAGGAGGTAAGTATTGTGTTTGTTTGTTTTTGTCAATACTGGTGGCTACTGGCACATGATGGGGGGAGATCTGGCTACTGGAACATGATCGGGGGGGCCTATGGCTACTGGGATATGATGGGGGGGGGTTCTTATTACTGGCACATGATTGGGGGGCATCTATGAGGGCACATTTTACTGGCACATTATTGGGGGGCATCTATGGGGGCACTTATTACTGGCACATTATTGGTGGGCACTATAGGGGCATCTACTGAGGCCACAAAGAAGGGGTATTTTATATAGGGGGCTCTGTACAGTAGCATTTTATACTGGGACACATTATGGTGGGTACTATGGGGAAGGGGGTAGAGAAATACTATGGGGTCATCTATGGGGGCACTAAGAAAGGGTATTTTATACTTGCAAATTATGGGGGACACTGAGGGCATCTACTGGGGGACTATATATGGGGCATTTTATACTGGTACATTATGGGGGCACTAGGAGGAAGGGGGGAGAGGAGCACTATGGGGGCATTTACTGGGGGCACTATATAGGGGTATTTTATACTGGCACATTATGGGGGCACTATGGGGACATTAGCTCAACTGGGGGCATTGCAAGGGGGTATTTTTTGCACTGCCTATTATAAGGAGAATTATTACTACTGGGGGGGGCATTATGGTGGGCTTTATTACTCCCCCATGGTATGACCCCCTAGTAGCAGCACCGGCCTCTCCCTGCTCTGCCCTCCCTCTGCCCCTTCTCCAAATCCTTATTATGAAAGCTTTCTCATTATGATAAGACACATCAGCTCTGCCGAGCCCCCGGCAAAGTGGTGAAGTGGTGTCCGAGATCCCCAAGGGTCAGGCCAAGCAATTGTAAGTTTTCATATGAAATATGTTTATGTTATACACATATAGCCTACACTGTGCCCCACAATATACAGTTTCTTCTGTAAAAGTCATCAAGTGTCATATGGGGGGGGGGGGGGGGGGGTTACCTTATTGTTTTTCGCCCCAGGGCCCCATTTCACCTAGAACTGGCCCGGAGTACTGTACCCACCTGACATGTTAGGACCAGGGCAAAATGTCCATGTAGTCCCTTCTTACACAACGCCTGAACTTGTTACCACGCTGCGACAATGGCCACATGCCATAGAGTAAAATAACGTTCCTCAGGACATGACAACCCTTCACACAGTCACGTTCCATGTCTGCATGCATCCTGAATAAGCCGAGAGGAGTTTGCTGTTATGTCAGAGGTGTTCTACGAGGGTTACATGGCAGGGAACGGAATGCACATGGGCAGTGCCCAGGACATAAGCCTCGCACACAGATTATTTGTGCTGAAGCAGCACAGCTCACCCATCCAGAAAAGTGAGCTGAGCTGGAAAATGCTAATAGTAGTAATTAGGCAGGTAGAAGCTCGTATTGGCACACAGGACTCTGTAGGCAGATGTCGCGCGTTGGAAGAGCGGGTACAAGAAGCATGGCTCTGGAGTGGGCAGAGCAAGGCTGGCTCTCACAGGCAGAGACCAACTGGAGCAATTAGCAGCACTACGGCAAAGAGACCCGCGTCA
Source organism: Bufo gargarizans (assembly GCF_014858855.1). Lineage (NCBI taxonomy): Eukaryota > Metazoa > Chordata > Amphibia > Anura > Bufonidae > Bufo > Bufo gargarizans. Next base: position 59,815,373 of record NC_058090.1, read on the forward strand.
GGGAGACCAGGGCTTCCTATCGTTTTCCCAATTACCAGAGAAGCACTGAGCCTTACACACCATCAGCAAACTGAGCTCCGTGGTCCAATGACACCAAACCGGCCAGCAATGGAAGCTGGGAAAGGGTATTTTCACAGTACATATAGATTGTCACTGCCAGAAGGATAGGGCCCCTTCCCTATGCTAATAAGGGCCCTTTTACATGGGACGTTATTTGGATACATAAACAAATTATAATCATAATTACACGCCCTTTATAAACATGCTGCCAGTCACCCAAGTGCTCGTTTATTGGGCAATTGCATCTTTCAAGCGGGGGCTGTGCTGCTGACATATGAAAACTATATGGGGACAAACAATCGTACTAGGAATCATTGGTCTCCAAAACCCAAATCAAGAGTAACAGATGATGCGGCATGTTGATCGACACTTGCTAATAGGCAGAAAGCTGCACGGCTAAAATGACCCTTAGGCTGGCTTGACCCTAGCGAGTTCAACGCATTGTACACTACTCGCAGCGTATCTGCGGAAGCTCCCGTACTGACCTCCCTAGCACTGACGGGGTCATATAGCATTATAATGATATAAGATGCTATGTAACTCTTAGGCCCCTTTCACACGAGCGTGACGGATTAAGTCCGGATGCGTTCAGTGAAACTCGCACCATTTTGCAAGCAAGTTCAGTCAGTTTGACTGCAATTGCTTTCAGTTGTTTCTGCGAAAGTGCAATGCGTTTTTCACGCGCGTGATAAAAGAATAAGGCCTCGTTCACACTTCAGTGTTTGGTCAGTGATTTCCATCAGTGATTTGTGAGCCAAAACCAGGTGCAACTCTAAACACAGAACAGGAGCAGATCTTTCCCTTCTACCTCATGTCTGTGGAGGCTCCACTTCTGGTTTTGGCTCACAAATCACTGATGGAAATCACTGACCAAACACTGAAGTGTGAACGAGGCCTAAGAGTTTACAAACAACATCTAGCAACCATCAGTAAAAACGCAATGCGTTTTTCACTGAAGCCCCAATCACGTCTAAGGGGCCAGGGCTGCGTGAAAAACGCAGAATATAGAACATGCTGCGTTTTTCACGCAACGCAGAACTGATGCATGAAAAAAGAAATGAATGGGTCAGGATTCAGTGCGGGTGCTATGCGTTCACATCACGCATTGCACCCGCGCGAAAAACTCGCTCGTGTGAAAGGGGCCTTAGAGTTCTGAAATGTATTGTATAACACTGAAATAATGCCGTCAGTGTTAGGGTCCATTCACACGTCAGTATTTTTCTATATCCCGAATTTCGGTCCGTTTTTTACAGATCTGTTGTTCCTGAAAATGTTTCCGTATGGCATCCGTATGTCATCCGTTTTTTGCGGATCCATTGACTTTGTATTGTACCAGGATCCGATTTTGCGGATAATAGGACAAGTTTTATATTTTTTGGACATGCGGAACGGAACAACGGAAACGGGCAGCACACATTGTGCTGTCCGATTTTTTTCAGGACCCATTGAAAATGAATGGGTACGCAACTGGTCCGGATCTGTTCCGCTAAAAAAACGAACAGATCTGGAAAGAAACAACGGACGTGTGAATGGACCCTTATACAATACATTCCAGAGTTGTGAGGATTACATAGCATCATAAATCAATATAAAGCTATGCGACCCGTCAGTGCTAGGAAGGTCAGTACGGGAGCTTCCACGGACAAACTGCGAGCACAATGCGTTGACTCACTTGTGTGAAACCAGCCCTAGACATTTCCGAAATGTGGAAACAAGTTACGCCAAATGTAAAACATCCCTCAGCCACTTGCTTCTAATGCCATAGCTGTGTTAGGTCTTCTTCACAAACACCATATTTTTTTTTTTTTTAAACAGTTGTATTAAAAAAAGTGTTTTTCGTGGCATGTCTCGTGGCATTTTGAATACTAAATAAATTTTAACATATTTTTATGGTGTTTTTTCACACCCTATAGAGAAGACTATGGGGAAAAGAAACCTAGAAGCGATGCAATTAAAAAAACACCAATAAATACAACACAAAAACGTGTTTTAACACCCAAGCAACTAAATATTGTTGTGTTCGTCAGACGGGAACGGATGGGGGCGGAACGGCGGCTGTCAGGGGATGTGCCAGGACTCCAGCAACATTACTAATATTTATGCCTATGCCTGGAAACAGGTGTAAATGTTGGCAAATAACTATTCTAGTCAGGGGCCGGAATGTATTTTTTTTTACACCAGGCGCATGGACAGCCGAAACCTACATCAGCGCGGGGGCGTATTTTTAAGACCGATGTAAAAATCTGGTCTTACTACATGACCCCCGTGTGTGCGATTTCAGTATCATCTTCACTTTAGAGCTACTTAAATAGGGAAATTGCTAAATGAGATATCCCTTTAAATGGAATGTTTTACCTTCATAAACTGGAGACGGCACCGCTGTGGGCACCGGCGAGTATAGTAGAGCATGGGCAGGAGGCGGCATTCATACAGGAACCTTATGGACATATTCAGGATCTATGTGGCACTGAGCTCACGCAGCAATGTACGAGTTTGCTGTCTGATCACTCACCAGCACATACTTATTATACAGTACACTACGTGCAGAATTATTAGGCAAATGAGTATTTTGACCACATCATCCTCTTTATGCATGTTGTCTTACTCCAAGCTGTATAGGCTCGAAAGCCTACTACCAATTAAGCATATTAGGTGATGTGCATCTCTGTAATGAGAAGGGGTGTGGTCTAATGACATCAACACCCTATATCAGGTGTGCATAATTATTAGGCAACTTCCTTTCCTTTGGCAAAATGGGTCAAAAGAAGGACTTGACAGGCTCAGAAAAGTCAAAAATAGTGAGATATCTTGCAGAGGGATGCAGCACTCTTAAAATTGCAAAGCTTCTGAAGCGTGATCGTCGAACAATCAAGCGTTTCATTCAAAATAGTCAACAGGGTCGCAAGAAGCATGTGGAAAAACCAAGGCGCAAAATAACTGCCCATGAACTGAGAAAAGTCAAGCGTGCAGCTGCCAAGATGCCACCAGTTTTGCCATATTTCAGAGCTGCAACATCACTGGAGTGCCCAAAAGCACAAGGTGTGCAATACTCAGAGACATGGCCAAGGTAAGAAAGGCTGAAAGACGACCACCACTGAACAAGACACACAAGCTGAAACGTCAAAACTGGGCCAAGAAATATCTCAAGACTGATTTTTCTAAGGTTTTATGGACTGATGAAATGAGAGTGAGTCTTGATGGGCCAGATGGCTGGATTGGTAAAGGGCAGAGAGCTCCAGTCCGACTCAGATGCCAGCAAGGTGGAGGTGGAGTACTGGTTTGGGCTGGTATCATCAAAGATGAGCTTGTGGGGCCTTTTTGGGTTGAGGATGGAGTCAAGCTCAACTCCCAGTCCTACTGCCAGTTTCTGGAAGACACCTTCTTCAAGCAGTGGTACAGGAAGAAGTCTGCAAGGTAAGAAAAACATGATTTTCATGCAGGATAATGCTCCATCACACGCGTCCAAGTACTCCACAACGTGGCTGGCAAGAAAGGTTATAAAAGAAGAAAATCTAATGACATGGCCTCCTTGTTCACCTGATCTGAACCCCATTGAGAACCTGTGGTCCATCATCAAATGTGAGATTTACAAGGAGGGAAAACAGTACACCTCTCTGAACAGTGTCTGGGAGGCTGTGGTTGCTGCTGCACGCAATGTTGATGGTGAACAGATCAAAACACTGACAGAATCCATGGATGGCAGGCTTTTGAGTGTCCTTGCAAAGAAAGGTGGCTATATTGGTCACTGATTTGTTTTTGTTTTGTTTTTGAATGTCAGAAATGTATATTTGTGAATGTTGAGATGTTATATTGGTTTCACTGGTAAAAATAAATAATTGAAATGGGTATATATTAGTTTTTTGTTAAGTTGCCTAATAATTATGCACAGTAATAGTCACCTGCACACACAGATATCCCCCTAAAATAGCTAAAACTAAAAACAAACTAAAAACTACTTCCAAAAATATTCAGCTTTGATATTAATGAGTTTTTTGGGTTCATTGAGAACATGGTTGTTGTTCAATAATAAAATTAATCCTCAAAAATACAACTTGCCTAATAATTCTGCACTCCCTGTATATACAAGCTCATGTGACTAGTTAGAAAGACAATCTGAAAAATGCAGGCTGACAAAAGGAGTCACCGCTTTCAGGTAATGAACATTCACCATCTCTGTACGGTACGCTTCTTAGGCTACTTTCACACTGGCGTTTTGGCTTTCCGTTTGCGAGATCCGTTCAGGGCTCTCACAAGCGGTCCAAAAACGGATCAGTTTTGCCCTAATACATTCTGAATGGAAAAGGATCCGCTCAGAATGCCTAAGTTTGCCTCAGCTCCGTCTCCATTCCGCTTTGGAGGCGTTTTGGGGTCCGTCTGACGAAACTGAGCCAAACGGATCCCATGACACAATCTGGCACAATAGAAAACGGATCCGTCCTCCATTGAATTTTAACGTTGTTCAAGATGGATCCGTCTTGGCCATCTCAAAAATAATACAAACGGATCCGTTCTGAACGGATGCAGACGGTTGTATTATCTGAACAGATTGCACAATAAAGTAGCTACAGGATGAGGCCTCATGCACACGACAGTTTTTTTTCACGGCCCGCAAAAACTGGGTCCGTGGGTCCGTGATCCGTGACCGTTTTTTCGTCCGTGGGTCTTCCTTGATTTTTGGAGGATCCACGGACATGAAAAAAAAGTCGTTTTGGCGTCCGCCTGGCCGTGCGGAGCCAAACGGATCCGTCCTGAATTACAATGCAAGTCAATAGGGACGGATCCGTTTGAAGTTGACACAATATGGTGCCATTTCAAACGGATCCGTCCCCATTGACTTTCAATGTAAAGTCTGGAGTTCTGTTATACCATCGGATTGGAGTTTTCTCCAATCCGATGGTATATTTTAACTTGTAGCGTCCCCATCACCATGGGAACGCCTCTATGTTAGAATATACTGTCGGATATGAGCTACATCGTGAAACTCATTTCCGACAGTATATTCTAACACAGAGGCGTTCCCATGGTGATGGAGACGCTTCAGGTTAGAATATACAAAAAAACTGTGTACATGACTGCCCCCTGTTTTTAACTCATTGGTGGCCAGTGGGCCCCCCCTCCCCTGTTGTTAACTCGTTGGTGGCCAGTGTGCGCACCCCCCTCCCTCCCTCTATTGTTTTAATACATTGGGGCCAGTGTGCGCGCGCCCCCCAACCCCCCCTCTATTATTTTAATACATTGGGGCCAGTGTGCGCGCGCCCCCACAACCCCCCCCCCTCCCTCCCTCTATTGTTTTAATACATTGGGGCCAGTGTGCGCGCGCCCCCCCAACCCCCCCTCCCTCCCTCTCTCTATTGTTTTAATACATTGGGGCCAGTGTGCGCACCCCCCCAACCCCCCCCCCCCCCTCCCTCCCTCTATTGTAATCATCATCGGTGGCAGCGGAGTAGAAGATTTTCATACTTACCTGCTTCTTGCTGCTGCGATGTCTGCGTCCGGCCGGGAGCTCCTCCTACTGGTAAGTGACAGCAATGCGCCGCACAGACCTGTCACTTACCAGTAGGAGGAGCTCCCGGCCGGACGCAGACATCGCAGCAGCAAGAAGCAGGTAAGTATGAAAATCTTCTACTCCGCTGCCACCGATGATGATTACAATAGAGGGAGGGAGGGGGGGTTGGGGGTTGGGGGGGTGCGCACACTGGCCCCAATGTATTAAAACAATAGAGGGAGGGAGGGGGGGTTGGGGGGGCGCGCGCACACTGGCCCCAATGTATTAAAACAATAGAGGGAGGGAGGGGGGGGGGGGCGCGCACACTGGCCCCAATGTATTAAAACAATAGAGGGAGGGAGGGAGGGGGGTGCGCACACTGGCCACCAACGAGTTAACAACAGGGGAGGGGGGGGGCCGCACAATGATATTCAAACTGGGGAGGGGGGGGGGGGGTCTGCCCCCTGCTGCCTGGCAGCCCTGATCTCTTACAGGGGGATATGATGGGGTTAATTGTACTATCATATCCCCCTGTAAGAGATCGGGTGCTGCCAGGCAGCAGGGGGCAGTCTTGTACAAAGTTTGCAGTGTATTCTAACTAGAAGCGTCCCCATCACCATGGGAACGCTTCTGTGTTAGAATATACTGTCGGAAATGAGTTTTCACGAAGTGAAAACTTAGATCAGAAAAAGCTTTTATGCAGACGGATCTTCGGATCCGTCTGTATGAAACTAAAACCTACGGCCACGGATCACGGACACGGATGCCAATCTTGTGTGCATCCGTGTTCTTTCACGGACCCATTGACTTGAATGGGCCCGTGAACCGTTGGCCGTGAAAAAAATAGGACAGGTCATATTTTTTTCACGGCCAGGAAACACGGCTCACGGATGCGGCTGCCAAACGGTGCATTTTCCGATTTTTCCACGGACCCATTGAAAGTCAATGGGTCCGTGAAAAAAAACGGAAAACGGCACAACGGCCACGGATGCACACAACGGTCGTGTGCATGAGGCCTATGGCAGCTGAAGACGGTCGCACCATTATGCACGTTTTTTGTTCAGAAACTTGTAAAACTATATTTTCCAATGAAAGCAGGGCAAGGATTTAGGAGAAAAAAAATTATATAGAGACACACAGTTCAATACATTATGATAAAACAAAAATTAAAATGTCACCGAGTAGGACTGGCACAGTAGCTAAGCCAGTTTTAGGGTGCATTCACACGACCACAGTTCTGGGTCCGCATCCGTTCTGCACTTTTGCGGAACGGATGAGGCCGCATAGATGTCAATGGCGCTGTAAAAGAGGAGGACAGCATACCGTGTGCTGTCCGCATCAATAGTTCCGCTGCCCTGCAAAAAATAGAAAACATGTCCTATTCTTGTCCGTAATCAACACAAGAATAGGCATTTTCTATCATAGGGCTGGCCCTAGGCGGCACACACGGTGGCACCCGTGTTTTGCAGACCGCAAAACACTTATGGTGGTGTGAATGTACCATTATGTAGATGCCAAACTGCTAAAAGAAAAGGGGGAAAAACACAGTAAGAAGATCCACATCTGCTTTTTGTTTAGCTAAACTACAGTATTCACTTTTCTAGAAAATGAAATCGAAGTTCACTCGCAGGATAAAGACTGCAGCATGGAAATGTGAAAATACATCAAAGTTCTGCAGTCTCTCAGGAAGATGAGGGGTGTAGCCGAGAACAATAGCTGGGTGGGAGTGAGTAAAGCAAGACATGTACTTTCCAGGCCTTGTCCCTAGGGATCTGCCGTCTTCTATAGATGTCAACTGTAACAGCCCTGAGTGGTGTTAGCACTACTGCACCAGTCTACTATCTCTAATGGGCTAATAGAATGTCATCTTATGTATGTCTTTCCAGGTCATAATCTTATGTAACTGTTTATTACATGTAATGTGCCTGGTTCACCAGCAGGTGGGAGCATAAATACCAGAGCTATTCTTAGATAGAATGGAACTCTCCATTCCATTCTAACCCCCCTCTGGGCAGAAGTGGGCCAGTCCTGCTTGCTACCAGAAGGAGGTGGGGGAGTTCTGGTTTGTTCTGGTTGAGACTCCATGTTGGAGATGCCAGGATTATAACCTACTTTTTTGCTGAGCATAAGTCCGACTACAAGAGTGAAATGCAGCATAAAGAGGAAACAAAGACACCAAGTGAACTTGTCGGTACAGCAGAGTGAGAAAAATACAGCATAGTTGAGTTTGCCTGCCAGTTTAATGCTAAAGCCTGCTGGAACAAGACAAAGCCTGAAACTGTTTATTCAAGTAAATCTGCCATTGAACATTTCAAGGTCTGATATAGAGAGGGCCTTGGGGAGGCGCCCGTTGCATTTTTTACTGCTGGCCACCAAGACCAGGTTCATACATAGAGGAAATATTATACCGCTAAACCAGTCTGCAAGAGTTACTATACAGGCAAATCCGATGCAGATTTTAGTGGGATCTTTTTATTCTGGAAAGCATGAAATCCCCAGGGGAAAAAAAAATCACAGCATTTCTACAAGAGATAGGGCATTTAGGATCCGCTACGTTTTCACTCTGTAACTAAACAGAGTCTGTGGAATCCCTATCAATTTACGGTACATTGTACTGAACTGGGTTACGACACAATTATTTCGGTGCAGATTCCACAACAAATATGCATTGTGTGAACACTCCGTAAAAATGTCTGACTCCAGAAATGGCGCGACTCCTCAGTGTGTTCACACGTAGCCGATTTGTTGGAGATACAGTATTTTTAGTTGCCAAAGTATGTCCCCTGTATCGGAAAGGCTTTTTTTTTCTGTAGTATGTGCACAGATTTTTACAAATCCCATTCAGATGAATGAACAGTTGAGCACAGTATTGCTGTAATAAAAAGGAAACTTGTGTAGAAGTTTATTATATTTGCATTGTTACATAAAGGGGTTGTCCCATGACAACAACTTATCCCCTATCTACAGTGAGGGTCCAACAGCTTGTACTCTGCCATCTCCGGCAGCCCCATAGAGTTGAATGGAGCACTGGACACGCACGCATGGCGCTCCATTCATCTTTGTAAAAACAGGAATGGGCAGAAGCGCCGCTCCGAGCACTCTGCACCTTTAGGCTAGTTCTACACAACGACATTTGTTGCTTCACAATAAGATGTGCGACAAAATGGATACAACTACACTGACATTTTTTTGTAATGATTGTCAATGATGTTGCACAAAAATCCAGCTTGCACCAGTTTATCACTAATGCCATTGCCCGTCCCCATACAGACTAGTTGTGTGTCGGCTGCAGATCGTGTAGTAAACAGCCAAGCGATGAGTTAGGTGCCTACACAAGTTAGTGATTATCTGGCGGATTCACGGGCCGTGTAAAGGTCACTTTAGAAAGGAGAATCATCGATTTAGAATTCCAACAAGAGAAGATCCGGTATTTGGCCAACATGTGGAATGACTAAGTACACAACTATTCTAACAGCTTACACCACGTCATCCAGAAAAACCTCAGAAGCAAAGTCTCTACCTAGTAATAATCTCTCTAGAAAAATACCCTACTAAATGGAATTTAAAGAGCATTGTTTTAAAAAAAAAAAAAAAAAAAATTTGACATGCTATGAGCCCATATGCCAAGCATGGCTCAAAGGAGCACAGCACTCAGCATCTGGACCTCCACCGATTAAAACTTCTGAAATGTGACTATGAGATGTCAGAAGTTTTCTCTTCTTTGACAGATACTCTTTAAGGCTACTTTCTCATTTGCATTTTTGCTGGATCCATCAGGGATCCGCTAAAACGCTACAGTCATGATAATACAACCGGCTGAATCAACAGATCCGGCCGTATTATCTCTAAAATGACCAAGATAGATCTGGGCTATCAACTCGAACGCAGCTTTATAGAGCTCCCACTCCCCTGGGTCTACTCTCCTTCTGCTCAAGAAATCATTGTCCACTCCTCTCAGGTGTACAGCTGTGATGGAAAGGACTGTCTTTTCTGCCCAGGAAAATATCTCCTTGGAGAGATTCTGAAGATGAGGGTCACACGTCCCACCCTGATGCCTAAATAAGACTGCTGTTGTATTGTCGGAGTAAATCCTGAGATGTTTCCCGACTAGCTGACCCTGAAGGCCCTTAGTTCCCTGTAATTAAAGGACCTCCGACCTATCTCTAATGTCCAGACACCCTGAACTGAGCCCCATTGGGACACTGCTCGCCAACCTGTCCAGCTTGCATCTGTAGTTACTGTCACTACAGAAGAATGGGACCAGAAGATTCCTACAGAGAGATTCCTCTTGTCCTGCCACCAATCCAGGGATCTTTTGGTGACTGAGGAAATTGGAATCTTTTTGTCTAGGGACAATTAACTTCGGTCCCAGAGGGAGAGAAGATTGGACTGGAGGGGTCTGGAGTGGGCCTTACTCCAAGCTACTGCTTGTATAAAGGAGTTCATGAGGCCCAGAACCCTCATGAAATCCCAAATAGAAGCTCGACACTTCCTCTGTAGGGAAGACACCTTGAGGACAAGATTTTCTTTTTTGGTGTCTGGAAGAAGGGACATCTGGGTTTCTGAATCTAATAATGTCCCCAGGAAAATCTTGCGAGTGGAGTAATCTAGGCTGGATTTCTCCCAATTTACCTTCCACTCCAGGAAGTGAAAAAGATCCAGAGATTTGGATAGGTGCGACTGGATTTCCTCTCTGAATTTTGCTACAATCAAAAAAAGGAAATGTCTGGATGCCCTGTCGTCTGAGGTGGGCCACCATCTCCACCACAAGTTTGGTAAAAACTCGGGGAGCAGAGGAGATTCCGAACAGGAGACACTGAAACTGGAATTGACCAATTTTCCCCCTCAGGGACACAGCAAACCAAAGGAACTGCTGGTACCAGGGGTGGATAGAGACATGATAATACGCGTCCTTTAAATCCAACGACCATATAAAGGCCTTTTGATGAATCAGAGGCACTATGGTGCTCAGCGACTCCATCTTGAAACGTCTGTAGCGTATCCACCGATTGAGGTGTTTTAGACTTTCAGCTTTTTTGAATGAAAAACTCTAAAGAAATGCCCCCGACCCTCCTGGTCCTGGCTCCCAGAGACAACAAATCCAGGACCCCCTTCTCTAACTGGGCTGACTCTGCCGGGGAAAAAGAAGGTTGTGACCTAAAAAATTGATGGGGGAGGGAGACTTATAAACTATTTTTAACCCTTGCCGCACTAATTGGAGAGCCCAACGGTTTAATGTCACACTGGCCCATTGGTCCCAAAATTTGAGGAGTCTTCCCCCAACCTGATCGCTGTGATTTTTTTGCAGGGACGGGGTCAGAACTAAAGTTGAGGATAACATTTTTCCCTTTACCTCCTTTTGGGTAACTCCAACGCCATGCTTTTCCTTTTCCAGCAGAATTTCTGGAGGACGCACCACTAGGCTGAAGAACAGCTTTTACCCCAAAGCAATCAGTCTCCTCAGAGACTATTGCCCCTTCCAAGGATAGAAACTACCACAGACTGAAAGTGACTGCTGCATTCGTGACCCTATGATGATCTCTTGTCTGCAGTGGTGTCTGAATCAGTTTGTATATATATTCATAAGCTCATAAGCACTTCCTACTCTGCTCTTGATATTGATATATATGTTTTGTGAACAGAAATGCTTTTTAGTGCAATGTGTTTCTTTTTCTCTATTGTAATACTTTAATTTAAATGTCATTTCTTGTTCCTCTGTCCATGGCATCTAGGATTGCTCCAAACAACATTTCATTGTATTGTACATTGTATTCATTGTATTGTACAGTAACAATAAAGGCATCTTATCTGTTGCTGCGAGAGGACTGGGTTTTTCTAGGAGCTCTCTCAACTGGAAACCCTTTCTATTAACGTCCGCCCCCTCATCCATGATAAGTTCCTTCAGATTTGGGTTTACAGGAAAAACTTTACGCTTCCTGGCTCTCAAACCCCCAAACATTTGGTCCTGAATTGAGTTAGGTTGTACCTCCTCTACAATGTCCATGGTATTACAGACGGCGGACAAAAGGGAGTCTATAATATTAACAGAATCAAAATAGTATTTCACTACTGCTTCTGAGTCAGAGTCCTCCCTTTCCCCTTCCTCACATACTACGGCCTCATGCACACGACCGTGCCGTTTTTTGCGGTCCGCAAACCGCGGATCTGCAAAAAAACGAAAGGCGTCCGTGTTGCCTTCCGCAATTTGCGGAACGGAACGGGCGCCGGCAATATAAATGCCTATTCTTGTCCGCAAATCGCGGACAAGAATAGGACATGTTATATTTTTTTTCAGTGCCGCGGAATGGAGCCACGGATGCGGACAGCACCCGTGCTGTCCACATCTTTTGCGGCTCCATTGAAATAAATGGGTCCACATCCAAGCCGCCAAAACGGCGGCTCGGATGCGGACCCAAACAACGGCCGTGTGCATGAGGCCTATGTCTGAGGAACCACCGACAGCCATAGGGATGTCATCAGCATCGGAGGAGGAATCAGCGGAGACTCTAGGGCGCTTAGCAGGAGCAAGGTAATGTTTTTCGGCCATAGAAGAGCGAATCTCTTAACTAATCATGGACCTAATGTCCTGGGGTGTGTGAGGGGAGGGGCCCTTTTAAACCTCTCCGTTTTCTGTCCCTAGAGCGACAAGGCGAGCAACCTCCATTTTGGTGCAGTTATGAAGGGGATGCCGTGGAACAGAACAGTTGTGTGCATGAGGCCTAAGGCTAGTTTCACACTGGCGTTTTGGCTTTCCGTTTCTGAGATCTGTTCAGGGCTCTCACAAGCGGTCCAAAACGGATCAGTTTTGCCCTAATGCATTCAGAATGCATAAGTTTGCCTCCGTTCCGCTTTGGAGGCGGACACCAAAACGCTGCCTGCATTTTTTAGCACCTGTGTTTTTTTACACACACTGGCTCAGATGTAATGTATCTGAACCTAAAATCCATCTAAAAAGGGACACAAATTGGCACAACTGGACTTTCTATACTTGTTTCCCCGACTTGCTCTAAACGCAGGTGGGGCTTAATGGGAAGGGAGAGAACTTCGCGGTAAAGGGGGATGAGGTCCAGAATGTGACGATTTATGATAAACTTGCATTAAAATTCTAGCGTAAAAATCTGTCTCAAAGTTAGGCCCAGTTCACAGTTAGGTTTGGAAATAGGTAGTCTGGTCGTTAGGCATTGCCGGATCCCCACTGACTACAATGGGATCCATCGAAGATCTGGCTGCTTCCAGGCAAATATGTTGGGAATCAGCCAGACAAAATCTGTTGCGTGCAGCGGTTCCTCTCTATGCAAATCTCCACCGGATCCCGTTATAGTCAATGGGGATTCAGCGGTAGACCGTCTTATCAGGAAATCGCTGGATCTGGCTACCAGATTCCAAATGTAACTGAACGGTGCCTAAGCGTACCAAAAGTTGTTATAAAACCAGGCAAAAGTACATTTCTGCACCACATTCATCATCCAGCCTGAGACCCCGTGATAAATCTGGTGCAGATCTAGACAGCCGGGCTAAGCTACTTTCACACTAGTATGTCTATTTTCCAGTATTGAGATCCATCATAGGGTCTCTATACCGGAAAAAAATGCTTCAGTTTTGTCACCATTCATTGTTAATGGAGACAAAAACCTAACTGAACAGAACTGAATGCTCCAAAATGCATTCCGTTCCGTTTGGTTGCGTTCCTATGTCGGAGTGCAAACCGCTTCTGTCATGGGATGCGGAGCAAAAAGGAGCCGTCATGACCCACAATGGAAGTCAATGGGGACGGATCCGTATTCTCTGACACAATAGAAAACTGATTCATCCCCCATTGACTTTTAATAGAGTTCATGACTGATCCGTCTTGGCAATGTTACAGATAATACAACCGGATCCATTCATAACGGATTCAGCAATAACGCTAGTGTGAAAGTTGACTTACACCATCTATAGGGGCAGAAAATCTGGGCCAGCTTGTTATACCACTAGCTCTTTTTTTCTTATATAGAAGGTGTTGGCAAAACACCTGAAAAAAAAACAAAAAAAAAAACAAAGGGCTACATGCATGCCACTTTTCTGATAAGAAGGATATACAAAGACGCCCCCTAATTGACAAAAAAAAAACGTAGCAAAAAATAAAATAAAAAATATGCGTGAAAGCACCTTAAAGCTATGTCTACATGTGGTTGGAAATACAGCGGAAATATCTGCTGCAGTTTTTGCAGAACTTTCTAAGCAAACCCCGCATGCTTTGCTCCGTAAGGTTCCCGCACTGTTGTCTCTGTAGTCACACCCCACTGCACCTCTCCTCTCCAAGTTGACTCCGCAGAGCAAGCCTCGTGTTTGCTTAGAAAATCCAGCAGGAGAGAGATAAAACAGGAAGTTCTGCATGTAGACATCCTGCCCAGGTGAAACGATGCAGAAAACGGGGAATGAAAGCCTTGACATCAAAATCAAGTATATGGGGCAAAAATATGCAGTGTTTGGGGTCCTTTGGCCAGATTTAAAAAATATATATAAATTATTAAACTGGAGAACCCCTTTAGGCCTATTGCACACGGCCGTTTTTTTTTCCCGTTTACTGGCCGTTTTTTGCGTTCCGTATACAGTCTGTATACGGAACCATTCATTTCAATGGTTCCGCAAAAAAAACGGAATGTACTCCGTATGCATTCCGTTTCCGTATTTCCGTTTTTCCGTTCCGTTTTAACATAGAACATGTCCTATTATTGCCCGCAAATCACAGTCCGTGGCTCCATTCAAGTCAATGGATCCGCAAAAAAAACGGAACACATACGGAAATGCATCCGTATGTCTTCCGTTTCCGTTCCGTTTTTTCCTGAACCATCTATTGAAAATGTTATGGCCAACCCAATTTTATCTATGTAATTACTGTATATGCCATACGGAAAAACGGAACGGAAAAACGGAACAGAAACACAACACGGAACAGCGGATCCATGAAAAACGGACCGCAAAACACTGAAAAAGCCATACGGTCGTGTGCAATAGGCCTTAAACAGATGACCTATCCTCCGGATCACTAATAAGCTGTTTGTCAATCACTGTCACTGGAAACAAAACTGAGGACTGAGTGGGGAGCAGTAGGCTCTGTCCACTGTGCAGTGGTCGTGCGGAGTCCTCGAGTTGTAGCTGAGCTTCCGTTTCTGGCTCTGCTAAATGTTTTGTTCTAATGGGAAAAAACTGGGAAAAACAGCTGATTAGTGGGGGATCCCCACTGATCTGATACTGAATTATCTTCTTAAAGGGGTTGCCCAGGATTTTGATTAGATCGGTGGGTGGGGGTCTGCCTCCCGACACCACCTCCAATCAGCTGTATAAAGGGACTCCAGTGAGCGCTGCGGCCTACTCACAGCTTACCAAGCACAGTATGACGGCTGTGCTTCTTACTTCGATTCAATTGAATGGGACCGTGCTGCGCCTAGGTCATGTGACCAATGACCTTCCTGCCCTAGGAAGAGGACGCGGTGCTCACCGGAGAGCTAAGCAGCTGATCAGAGGGGGTGCCAGGTGTCGCACCCCCACAATCGGATATTCATGACCTATCAATGCCACCAAAATTAAAAAGACAACCCCATTAGAAAATTCCTCCCCCTACCTTTACTCTGTAACCAGCAAAGTCTTAGTGTAAGAAGAGATTGAAGGAAGAAAGCGAAAGAAAGCGCATCTTGTTTTACTCATTTTAACAGGTTAGACAGGTCCAGCTTTATTTCTTTTACATTCAGCATCAGATAAAAGAAGAGTTTATTATATTATATCTGGTTTTAGATGCTCAGTTTTTTCCCATTGCCTTTCTATATGTAACACCATCACCCATGAAATAAGCGGTTCACAGGACACAACCACACAATGAAAATCACTGAATAGACCACAATAATGCTGCCTCCTAGTAAAATCTCTTTGCTGCCCATAGCAACCAATCACAGTGCTGCTTTCAGTTTACCAGAGCAGTTCAAGAAATGAAAGCTGAGCTAAGACTGGTTGCCATGGGCAACAAGGACATTTTCGATAAATGAAGCCCACTGGCATTAAGACCTGTTTCACACTAATGGTAAAACAGATCCGGCAAGCCGTTCCGGCTGCGCCAGCCCCATTGACTATAATGGGGGTCTGGCGGACATCCAGCAGCAACCCAACAAATATGCTGAGGAGCGGCCGGACGAAATGTGAGGAAAGCTCCCGGCACACAGATCCATAGGGCTTCAGCATACAGAAATGACCCCATACCACACAGTATACCTTAAAGAGGGTGTCTCACTTCAGCAAATGGCATTAAGGGTGCATTCAGACGACCGTATAAATGGATCCGTATCCGTTCGGCAATTTTGCGGAACGGGTGCAGACCCATTCATTTCAATGGAGCCGCAAAAGATGTGGACAGCACACAGTGTTCCGTTCTGCGGCCCCGCAAAAAATATGGAGCATGTCCTATTCTTGTCAAGAATAGGCATTCTCTATATAGCGCCGGCCATGTGCAGTTCGCAAAATGCGGAACGCACACGGCTGGTATCTGTGTTTAGCGGACCACAAAACACTTACGATCGTGTGAATGCACCCTTATCATGTAAACAAAGTTAATACAAGGCAGATACTAATGTATTGTGATTGTCCATATTGCTGCCTTTGCTGGCCAGATTAATTTTTCCATCACATTATACACCACTCATTTCCAAAAGGTAATGACCACCCTGATATCCAGCAGCGGTGGTCGTGCTTACACTATAGGAAAACGACCGTAAGTGTTCTGCGGTCCACAAATCGGGGATCCGCAAACAGGTATTCTGGCCAAGTGAACGGCCACATTTATTTTTTGACTTCTGTACAAATGAAAAAGACATGTCCTTGGCCGTGGAACGGATTTACAGATGTGCACTGCCTGCATCTTTTGCGTCCCCACTGAGATGAATGGGTCTGCGTTGGATCATAAAAAGCAAGCAGTGCATCCTCTGCAGTACTTACCTGCACGCCGTCTCCACGGTAGCAGTGGCGCAGTGGAATTACATTAGTCTCCCATTCAAGCGAAAAAGGAGACCAAGCTATAATTGCACCGCTACAGTGGAGAAGGCGTGCAGGTAAGTCCTGCTCATAACAGGCAGCTGAATCCTGACCCATTCCTTTCAGTGGATCTGTGCGTTCCGGAAAAACTGCAGCATGTTCTATATTGTGTGTTTTTCACGCAGCCCTGGCTCCAAAGAAATGAATGGGGCTTGTGTGAAAAATGGAAGGTATCCGGATGCAATGTGTTGTTTCACTGAAGGTTGCTAAGGCTACTTTCACATCAGCGTTTTGGCATTCCGGTTTTGAGATCCGGTAGAGGATCTTAAAACCAGGGGAAACGGTTCAGTTTAGGGCCAATGTATTGCGAATGAAGTATGTTTTGTTTCCGTTCTGGTAGCATTCCGTTTTGTGACAGGATACAAAACAGCTGGAAGCTGTGGTTTTGTGTCCGTCATCAAAACTTTTAAGTCAAGGGTGCTGGATCCGTTTTTTTTTCAGATCCCCCCCAAAAAAAAAAAAAATGGATCCGACAACACAACCGCATCCTAAAGGAATGGATGCATCCTAATGTGTTGAATCAAACGGAACCATTTTGGTCCGGTTTTGAGATCCTCTGCCGGATCTCAAAACCGGAAACCGAAGCGCAGATGTGAAAGTAGCCTACGGCCCCTTGCAGACGAGCGTGTCCAGATTATGCCCGGATGCACTGACTGCCATTGCGTTCCGATGTTCAGTTTTTATTGCGCGGTTGCAATGCATTTTGCACGTGCGTGATAAAAAACTGACTGTGGTACCCAGCCCCAAACTTCTTCACTGAAGTTCGGATTTGGGCTAGGTGTTCTGTATATTTTATTATTTTCCCTTCTTCTATCTTCATTCAGCAGGACCTGCGCTGACATCAAAAGGTCCTTTTGCAGGTCCTGAAAGAAGAAGAAAGAAGATGATGCCGGCTGCGCGAACAAGCGGATGAGGCGAGTTATTTATTTATTTTTTAACCCTTCAAGCCACATTTTACTAAGCATTCTGTAATAAGAATGCTATTATTTTCCCTTATAACTATGTTATAGGGGAAAATAATACAGTAAATTTACTTTTATCAGTTTACTTACATCATCTCCTAGCAACCATGCGTGAAAATTGCAACGCATCCGAACTTGCTTGCGGATGCTTGCGATTTTCGCGCAGACCCATTCATTTCTATGGGGCCTGCGTTGCGTGAAAATCACTGCTCATGTGCACAGCCCCATTGAAGTGAATGAGTCCGGATTCAGTGCGGGTGCAATGGGTTCACCTCACGCATTGCACCCGCGCGGAATTGTCGCCCGTGTGAAAGGGGCCGAAGAGATGTAGATTGTTAGCACGTGTGGAAAAACACATACAATCTGAACAGAAAAAGTGCACACACTGAACGCAATTGCAGAAAAAATAAATAAAAAAATGATTGCACTTGCCTGCAAAACTGAACAGATCCTGACAAAATTCTGTATCACACGTGTGAAAGAGGCCTAAGGCCTTGTTCATATTTCCACTTTTCACTGACGTGCTGACGGACAGCACACATACCCATTGATTTTCGGACGGACATGAAAATCAGAACGAGGCTTAAAGGGACTCTGTCACCACTTTCTAACCCCCCCTTTTAAAACTATTGTTCTCTCCATGCCGCCCTTGTGATTACAAAGGTGTTGTTATAACATAAATTCGCCGTCTCGTTTTGATAAAAATACCTTTTATCTAACCTGTCAATCTTGTTGGTAAGGTGCCCAGGGCGTTTCTGAAGGTCTAAAGCTGCCGCCCGCCGCCGTTGGTGCCCAGCTCCTCCCCTGATCCTTTCAGCGCCGCCTGAATGTAAAGAAATCCGCCTCCGGCTCTCGCTCAGTGCCCCCTCCTCCTTTTCAAAGATCCCGCGCGCGCGCACTTCGCTCAATGAGGCTGATTCTAAATGTCCGCACGGGCGCATCAGGCACAGGCCTGTGCGCACGCGCGGGATCTTTGAAAAGGAGGAGGGGGCACTGAGCGAGAGCCGGAGGCGGATTTCTTTACATTCAGGCGGCGCTGAAAGGATCAGGGGAGGAGCTGGGCACCAACGGCGGCGGCGGGCAGCAGCTTCAGACCTTCAGAAACGCCCTGGGCACCTTATCCACAAGATTGACAGGTTAGATAAAAGGTATTTTTATCAAAACGAGACGGCGAATTTATGTTATAACAACACCTTTGTAATCACAAGGGCGCCATGGAGAGAACAATAGTTTTAAAAGGGGGGGTTAGAAAGTGGTGACAGAGTCCCTTTAAGTGTCTAATGCTGGCTTTGGCTGAAAAACTGATTTTTTTTTTATCAAAATCATTTTAAAAATGTTTCAAAACTACCTAAAGATAATCTTGCAATTGTACACCAGACTCCGCACTATTGGAACAAGAGGCAGCATTACAGGGCTCTAGGTGGCAACGCAACCAAAAAACGTAGGTGAAGTTGGATCTTTTGCCGTGAGGCACATTTACTAAGATAGTTTTTTTACTCTGGTCTTGGTTTCCCCCTCTGCGCTGCCGTAAGATCCATTTAAGTTATGACGTCATAAATTTGGCGCATCTGTGGCAGTCCGTGCGCCTGGAGTAAAAACTACACCAGATCCTGGCTGGCATAGTTTTTAGCTAACCCGTTTCCAGGCGCAAATGTAAGTAAATTTGCCACCGACACGTCCCCGCCCATATCACGCCCAACTGACGTACAAAACGCAAAGGCGCCCGTGCAACAAAATATTGTCGCATGGACAGACAGAAAAGGGGGACTTGCCACAATTTTTACGTCTAAGGCCCCATGCACACGGCCGTGTTTCACAGCCGTGTGCGGGCCGTGGAACCGCGGCCTGGATCCCTCCTGAGAGCAGGAGCGCACGGCGTCACTGGTTGCTATGACGCCGTGCGCTCCCAGCTGCCGGCACAGTACAGTAATACACTGGTATAGATCATACCAGTGTACTACTGTATTGCGGCGGCAGCAGGGAGCGCACGGCGTCATAGCAACCAGTGACGCCGTGCGCTCCTGCTCTCAGGAGGGATCCAGGCCGCGGTTCCACGGCCCGCACACGGCTGTGAAACACGGCCGTGTGCATGGGGCCTAAGGGTCCATTCACACGTCCGCATGTGTTTTGCGGATCCGCAAAACACGGACATCGGCAATGTGCATTCCGCATTTTGCGGACCGCACATCGCCGACACTCTCATAGAAAATGCCTTTTCTTGTCCGCAATTGCGGACAAGAATAGGACATGTTCAATTTTTTTGCGGAACGGAAATGCGGATGTGGACAGCACATTTCGGCCCCATTAAAAATAAATGCATCTGCACCGTTTCCGCAAAATGCGGAATGGATGCGGACCCATTTTGCGGACGTGTGAATGGACCCTTAAAGCGTTGCAAGTCCCTTAGTAAATGCGCCCCTGTCTCTGCACACCTGACACCAGTCACTACAGACAGGAATGTGGTTTACAAGAACTTCAGAGCTTTCTCGTAAGGGGTCAAACCTCATTCATGATAATTTCCTGAAATCTGTGTTTACACATTAAAAATGTATTAACAGTAAAAACCTTGAGACATTTTGAAGTGAATAATAAATGTACTTTTTCAGATGTGGAAACAGTGGAGTGTTTGGCATGTGGCAGGGGGTCCAGTAAAAAACAGCATGGCTCCTCTGAAGAGGCGAGTTCTACAGAACTGTGATGAAAGGGGTCTTCCACACCCAGACCCACTCATTTCTATAGGGGATGTCATCCATGTGCTGTCTGCATCCTTGCAGCCGAGTCGCAAATGATTGAATATGTCCTATTTTCTTTTTGCGGACAAATATAGGCATTTTTTTTTATGGAGCATGCGAAAAGTGTGCATTAATATGATCGGATCCGTTCAGAACGGATCCGATCAAGCGCTAGTGTGAAAGTAGCCTAAGGCTACATGCACATCACTGTATGTGTGTTTTGCAGTCCACAAAATAACGGATCACATCCGTATGCCATCAGTTTGTTTTTTTTGCGGATCGATTGTAACAATGCCTAAAACGACCAAGAATAGCACATGTTCTATTTTTATTTATTTTTTGCGGGGCTACGGAACAGACATGGTGTGCTGTCCACATTTTTGGGGGACCCATTAAAATGAATGGTTCCGCATCCTATCCGCAAAAAAATAAATAAAATTTATGGACACAGAAACAAAATACGTTTGTGTGCATGTAGCCTAATTCAGTAGATTCCAGGAGTCACAGCTTTATAAATCATTATAATACTGCGCGGTCCTGTCAGGGGAGAAGTCAGAACGGGACCTCACGCTGACACGCGCAGCGACTTTCTCGCTCATGTGCGTCTGCCTTCAGGGTGCGGCCACACCGTTTTTTGGACGAGGTGCTGAGGCAGATCTGCCTCCAGGAGAAGCCAGAAGTGGATCCACCAGGAAGGAGGAGTAGAATGCCTTCTTCTATATGTACTATTCCTTTCTAATCCACTTCTGACTTTGTTAAAAAAAAAAATAAAAAATCCTGCAGGCAGATCTGCCTCCCCACCTCTTCCAAAAATATTCTGTGTGGCCGCACCCATGGGCCTCTTCCACATGGTCAGTATTTGTAAGCCAAAACCAGGAGGGGGTCCAAAACACAGAAGAGGCACAAATATGTCTATTATACCTTTTCTCTGCCGGTCCCACTTCTGGTTTTCGCTTACGAACACTGACCGGGTGAAACAGGCCTCAGACGGACCTTATGGTAGTGTTGTCCATCCTGACAACCTTTACCGACAACCATAAATGACAGAAATCCACAAGTGGACCATCAAGTCCTCCAATGTCTGGAAGGCACAGCATGGGAAGTGAATCATATTTTACCGCTTACACCTTACGATGCAGGACACCGGACCCCTACACTGCGACGCGTGGCGCGCAGCATTGTGTCATGATAGTCCATGGTGTCGACTGCAACAGCGGCAGAGACATCCAACTTGGATGGTTTTTTGACTGTTGTGTCTCAGTGCGACATCATTGACTATCATTATAAAAAGAAATGCTGCGCAACTTTCCTGCAACTTTCTTGCCGTGTAGCCCCCAGCCATACTCCCGGCGTCGGCCAACACTACAGCAATTCACAAATACGGCAATAAGTGATCAATTTACAGGAATCCACCCCAAAATAAATAATAATAATAACTTAGGTACCACACTGAAACTCCTGGTAGCAGGAGCAGATGAACACCACCATCATCCACACAAGGCGACCGACAACTACACCTGACAACCAGAATGGCTGCATATTTGGCAGGAAGATGATGGGACACAAGTGAAATCCGATCATCAAAAGATCTGCCGGCGCCAGGATTGTAACAATGTAATCGTGCGATCGACCTGATATCATTAGACGTGGATCGATTAGTCAGGACTTCTGCCCGTGTTCACACACAGACGTGGAGCTGCTATCCCGGGCACTGACAAGGTGTGGCACCGGGCAGACACTTCATTACTGCCAGGTGTTCCGGCTGCACTCACCCCGGGCAGTGTCCGGCTGCTGGTGTAACTCCTGGCACGGCGGAGGCTCCGGTAATCCCGCTGGAAGGCTCGTGTCCTAGCGCCGAGGCTCTCCGGTCCCGGGCTGCACTATGTTCTGCGGAGCACAGTCTGCTGCAAAGCTGGGGGCTCTGACACGTGACTCCCAGCAGCCTATCAGAGTCCGGGGATCGGGCGCTCAGGAAAAGGCAGAGGAGAGGCTGGAGACGGAGGGACTGGCGCGGGGATATAGGGGCGAGGAGGAGTGTGGACGTCAGCCGGCCCGCTGTACAGTCACTTACTGTACGTACTTACTGTACAGGAGCAGTGACGTGTCTGACTGGCGGTACAGACTGTGCTGTACCCACGGGAGCCCAGACCTGTCCTGCAGAAACTTTTCTTATGTACACGTGATCCCATCCCCCTAGGTGTAGAATGGGGATGGCAGTATAATCTCTCTCTTGTTCTCTTGATAGGGCTAGATATCAATGCCCACAGAAGAGCATTGCACATACCAGTATGATGTGTGATCCTGTTATTGAGTCATTCCCCTCCCCCCCTCAGATGGGAGAGAACGGTGCGACTGAGAAAGTCAAGCGAGGCCGCCTCCCGTACCACAAAATTCAGGAGGAGCTGAGCAGATTGATACTATAAATATTCTTTTGCCTAAGAACATTGCCATTATTAAGGAATGGTATCGAAACATCCTCCTAAGTGATCCAACTTCTCCCGATGTCCCAGGAGCAGTTTGGTGATGGACAATGCTTTTTCCAGCATGATGGAGCTCCATGTCACAGGGCAAAAGTGGGAAGTAAGTCGTCCAGTGAACAAAACATTGAGATTTTGAGTCCATGGCCAGGAAACCCCAGATCTTAATCCCATTGATAACTTGTGGTCAATCCTCAAAATCGGGTGGACAAACAAAAACATGGAAATTTTGATGAACTCCAAGCACTGGTTAAAGGGATTTTGCACTAATTTCCAGACCTCTCAGACTGGCGGAACCCATGTCGGTGATCATACTTACCCGATTCCTGGCGCCAGGTCCCAGTTTGTTCAGTTCTCAGCAACTGCTTGCCTCAGGTCCCTCCATGTCATCTTCCTGTTTGACGCCACTGCAACCAATTACTGGCTTATAAGTGATTGGCTGCAGCGACGTCAAACTGGAAGTTTACATGGAGGGACCCGATACATGCAGTGTAGGCTGGGGACTGAACAAGCCAGGACCAAGTATTGGGAATCAGGTAAGTAGGATAACCAACACGGATCCCCGCAGTCTGAGAGGTTTGGGAAATTAGTGCACGACCTCATAAAACCAATATGAGTTGCCATCAGTTAGGATTTGGCCCAGAAGCTGATATCCAGCATGCTAGTGTCACGGTCCCTCCCATGACAGAGGTTAGAAGATCTAAGAGACTGGCTGCATGTGAGGTTATCTGACAGTCTCTCTGTTTTCACTTGTTGCAATGTTGTTGTTGGTAATAACCACACCTCTTGTCTCAGGTGCAGCTTGTGGTCATTACTGCTCCTTTATTTAGTCTGGTGTGAGGAATATGGATTAATATTTACTGTCAGCCATGTCCTCACACCCCCCATTTGCTGACAGGATTTCCCTGCTTCAAAGCCCCCAGCTCTGATTGTAATTCTGTGTACATGCCAAATAAGTTTCCACTCCCCCCCCCCCCCCAGCCAACTGAGTGTCAGTTGGCCAGGAAGACACCCCTCAGGGGGTCCAAGCTTCAAGGAGAAGTTCACACCTCTGTGCAGCAGTTGGGAGCCACCTGAATCTGCAGGAAAAACCCCTGCTGTGGGTATCTGCTTTGGCCTGGATCAATGAGATTTCCTAGACATATTGGCACCTACCTCTCATAAGGAATTATGAATCACCTGGCCATCGCAGGCGCAAACCGGATACATATTTGTGTCCCGGTGGCCACGAGGTACGGTCCCATGGTCTTTGTTTACTCGTACCCAGTCGGGGTAGGGAGATACCCATAGAAGCCACCTACTGGTACCAGGTTTGGGCTCTACTTGTAGCCGGAACCCAGGCAGGTCCATTAGTCCCAGAACCATCTCCCTGTGACCCTCTGGTCTGGAGCTATGACCCCTAAAGGGTTTTGTGGGTCATTCACCGTCAGCCCAGAAGAGGGGGAGTTGACCCCTCCCTGCCCTCCCTGAGGCAGGGAGGGGATGGGCCGGCTACAGGTTAAAAGCCTGGTGCCAGCAAGTAGGCGGCGTCTTTTCTCTGAAGAGGGGTCACATTCTACACATGTGTTTAGAGGGACCCAGGAAATCGCAGGAGATCACAGCCCCTCGTGTGGCCTCCAGCTCAGGACATCGCCAAGGAACTTTCATCATACTTGGTAACTTACTTTCACACTGCTTAATCCTATTGTAACCATATACCCTGTAATCTGTAACCTCAGACCACTGTATATATATTGTCTGTGTATAGTGTGTTATATCTAGTGTGCTCTTATAGCGATTAAATATATAATTTAATCTTGTGCTATCTTGTATCTCGATCACGAATCCCCACGTCCGTGTTTTGGCCTTGTTATAAGCTACCGCGGGTTGGTTTCTGACCCTATATAATCCCGTTAGCGGACCGGGCTTATATCAAACAAGAAACTGGTGGCAGTTACCCGGGCTGAGTGTGGGCTGTTTTCACTGCGGCAGTGAAAAGGCTCTCTCAGCTTGTTGCCTCTCTGTGTCCGCGTGGACAGGAGGTGTGTGTGTAAACTATACCAGCCTGACCTTACGTGCTCCTCTGGAGGGCGTAACTTCACGTTTTTGGTAAACCCTGTGATCATACCAGGTCTCGTGAGCTCGATGTGGTTGACGTCAGCGGGCACGAGGGGTGGTATTCCTCACATCTGGACTCACACTTCATACCATGCGGTTGATATTCTCTGCCTGGATTTGGAAGAACTGGTGTGTGGTCCTCATCTGACTTCCTGCTCATCCATTTTCTATTAAAGATAAGTGTACTTCTCTTTGTATTGTGTTGTTACCATTTGCTCGTTGCTTATTAGGCCTCAAGGAGACGCTGGTTCATTCATCTGGGAAGGAATCAGTAGTCTCAGACCCTGTCACTACTCCTGGGGCTATTCAGGGTTACTAGGGCCTAGGTTTACGGTGTATTAATATTCCCACCTTCAGGGTCTATTCATACTGACAGGAGTCAGGGCTAGGTTTAGGGTTTTCATAGGTGGTTACCGTTTCTCTAGCCTTGAGGCCTTGTTCCTGGTAATTTTCCTTTTGTCGTCATTCTGGTGTTCCTCCCCTCCAGTCGCTTCGGTCAGTAGATTCATTTTTCAGAGCTCTAGGTCATTTCTATGATGACCCTGATCAGATCTTCCTGGCTGAGACTAAGTGTGTGGCTTATGGCAGGGAGAGCATTCTGCGGAGAACTATTGCTCTGAATTTAGGAGATGGGCTACGGATATGGAATGGAATGACCCAGCTCTCCGTAGTCAATTCTGTCAAGGGTTATCCGAGAGCCTGAAGGACGCGTTGGCATTTCAGGAATATCATAAGTCATTAGAAGTGGCCATGTCTCTTGCTGAGGGAGAGATCTAAGGTTCCTCACACTCAGGACGTACTATCATATGGGGTGGCGGCCTCCTCCGACACTTTGGGTAGTGAGACACTTGAGTTCATGTCTGGTGACGAGCAAATGCAGCTGGGGGAAGCTACCCCTGGACCTGGTGATAAGAACTTTAGGCTTAAGAAGAGACTCTGCTTTTTCTATGGAAAAAGGGGACATTTTGTTAACGTATGTCCTTATGTTCAGCGTCAAGGTGAAAAAGAAAAAAGATGTTTAGTCCTCATCTCACTCTTTGGTGGTGTGGGTGGGGAATCTGAGAATTTGCTTTTGTCATTTGCCGGTAGTGCCCGATTTCTCCTGCCTGCCGAGGTGGCGCTAGATTCCAAAACTGGGGGAATTGAGGGTTTATTGACAGTAGGGCAGTTGATGGCTAGTTCGTCCATATGCATGGGTTGACAAGTGCATTATAGACAAAAATATTTAGGTGTTTGCAATTGATTCCGCTCCACTCACACAGAAATGTTTGTCACAAATGGTGCAGGACATCCGTTTAAAGGTGGGTGATTTTCATCAAGAATCCATTTCATATTTTGTGCTGAAGGGTCTGCCTGTTCCCTTGCTGCTAGGTTTACGATGTTACATAACCCTACCATCGATTGCCAAGCGAGACAGATTCTTGATTGGAGTGATTATTGCATAGACAACTGTCTTAGCACATCACTTTCTGTTGTAACCACTAAAGTTGTACCTTAGTTTATTTCAGATTTTTCAGATATATTCTCTGAAAGTGGAGACCAGGAGTTACCTCCACATCGGGGGTATGATTGCCCCATCAACCATGTTGCCGGAGCTAGGTTGCTAGTGTTGATCGAGCACCGCGATGCTCGGGTGTTCTACTGAGCACAATGGAAAAACCCCAGGCACCCCCTTCTCTGAAGAGGGGAAGGTATCAGGACTCTAGTTCGGCTTAGGAGTCCCTGCTCTTCCTCCATATATAGCTATGGCCATATATGGCAGGCATGTCCAAACTGCGGCCCTCCAGCTGTTGCAAAACTACAACTTTCAGCATGCCTGGATAGCTTACAGCTATTAGGGCATGCTGGGAGTTGTAGTTTTGCAACAGCTGGAGGGCCGCAGTTTGGACATGCCTGATACATGGAGTCAGTGCTTGGGGACACCGTGTATTTAAATCTAATTTTGCCTTTATTTCAGAAAAGTTTCTGCCGGGATTTGAACTCACGACCTTCTGTATTAGAGGCAAGGCACTTAACCACTCAGCTACAATAGCTGCTTAGCCAGTTACTTAACCACTTCAGCCCCGCTAGGTGAAACCCCCTTCATGACCAGAGCACTTTTTACACTTCGGCACTACACTCCTTTCACCGTTTATCGCTCGGTCATGCAACTTACCACCCAAATGAATTTTACCTCCTTTTCTTCTCACTAATGGAGCTTTCATTTGGTGGTATTTTATTGCTGCTGACATTTTTACTTTTTTTGTTATTAATCAAAATGTAACGATTTTTTTGCAAAAAAATGACATTTTTCACTTTCAGCTGTAAAATTTTGCAAAAAAAAAACGACATCCATATATAAATTTTTCGCCAAATTTATTGTTCTACATGTCTTTGATAAAAAAAAAATGTTTGGGCAAAAAAAAAAAATGGTTTGGGTAAAAGTTATAGCATTTACAAACTATGGTACAAAAATGTGAATTTCCGCTTTTTGAAACAGCTCTGACTTTCTGAGCACCTGTCATGATTCCTGAGGTTCTACAATGCCCAAACAGTAGAAAACCCCTACAAATGACCCCATTTCGGAAAGTAGACACCCTAAGGTATTCGCTGATGGGCATAGTGAGTTCATAGAACTTTTTATTTTTTGTCACAAGTTAGCGGAAAATGATGATGATTTTTTTTATTTTATTTTTTCTTACAAAGTCTCATATTCCACTAACTTGCGACAAAAAATAAAAAATTCTAGGAACTCGCCATGCCCCTCACGGAATACCTTGGGTGTCTTCTTTCCAAAATGGGGTCACTTGTGGCGTAGTTATACTGCCCTGGCAATTTAGGGGCCCAAATGTGTGAGAAGAACTTTGCAATCAAAATGTGTAAAAAATGACCGGTGAAATCCAAAAGGTGCACTTTGGAATATGTGCCCCTTTGCCCACCTTGGCAGCAAAAAAGTGTAACACATCTGGTATCGCCGTACTCAGGAGAAGTTGGGGAATGTGTTTTGGGGTGTCATTTTACATATACCCATGCTGGATGAGAGAAATATCTTGGCAAAAGACAACTTTTCCTATTTTTTTATACAAAGTTGGCATTTGACCAAGATATTTTTCTCACCCAGCATGGGTATATGTAAAATGACACCCCAAAACACATTCCCCAACTTCTCCTGAGTACGGCGATACCAGATGTGTGACACTTTTTTGCAGCCTAGATGCGCAAAGGGGCCCAAATTCCTTTTAGGAGGGCATTTTTAGACATTTGGATCCCAGACTTCTTCTCATACTTTTGGGCCCCTAAAAAGCCAGGGCAGTATAAATACCCCACATGTGACCCCACTTTGGAAAGAAGACACCCCAAGGTATTCAATGAGGGGCCTGGCGAGTTCCTAGAAATTTTTTATTTTTTGCATAAGTTAGCGGAAATTGATTTTTTTGGTTTTTTTCTCACAAAGTCTCACTTTCCGCTAACTTAGGACAAAAATTTCAATCTTTCATGGACTCAATATGCCCCTCAGCGAATACCTTGGGGTGTCTTCTTTCCGAAATGGGGTCACATGTGGGGTATTTATACTGCCCTGGCTTTTTAGGGGCCCTAAAGCGTGAGAAGAAGTCTGGAATATAAATGTCTAAAAATGTTTACGCATTTGGATTCCGTGAGGGGTATGGTGAGTTCATGGGAGATTTTATTTTTTGACACAAGTTAGTAGAATATGAGACTTAGTAAGAAAAAACAAAAACAAACCAAAAATTTCCGCTAACTTGTGCCAAAAAAAATGTCTGAATGGAGCCTTACAGGGGGGGGTGATCAATGACAGGGGGGGTGATCAATGACAGGGGGGGTGATCAATGACAGGGGGGTAATCACCCATATAGACTCCCGGATCACCCCCTGTCATTGATCACCCCCCTGGTAAGGCTCCATTCAGACGTCCGTATAATTTTTACGGATCCACGGATACATGGATCGGATCCGCAAAACACATGCGGACGTCTGAATGGAGCCTTACAGGGGGGTTATCAATGACAGGGGGTGATCAGGGTGATCACCCCCCTGTCACTGATCACCCCCCCTGTAAGGCTCCATTCAGACATCCGCATGATTTTTTACGGATCCATGGATACATGGATCGGATCCACAAAACACATGCGGACGTCTGAATGGAGCCTTACAGGGGGGTTATCAATGACAGGGGGTGATCAGGGTGATCACCCCCCTGTCACTGATCACCCCCCCTGTAAGGCTCCATTCAGACATCCGCATGATTTTTTACGGATACATGGATACATGGATCGGATCCACAAAACACATGCGGACGTCTGAATGGAGCCTTACAGGGGGGTTATCAATGACAGGGGGTGATCAGGGTGATCACCCCCCTGTCACTGATCACCCCCCCTGTAAGGCTTCATTCAGACATCCGCATGATTTTTACGGATCCATGGATCGGATCCACAAAACACATGCGGACGTCTGAATGGAGCCTTACAGGGGGGTGATCAATGACAGGGGGGTGATCAGGGAGTGTATATGGGTGATCACCCGCCTGTCATTGATCACCCCCTGTAAGGCTCCATTCAGACGTCCGCATGTGTTTTGCGGATCCGATCCATGGATCCGTAAAAATCATGCGGACGTCTGAATGGAGCCTTACAGGGGGGTGATCAATGACAAGGGGTGATCAGGGAGTGTATATGGGTGATCACCCGCCTGTCATTGATCACCCCCCTGTAAGGCTCCATTCAGACGTCCGCATGTGTTTTGCGGATCCGATCCATGTATCCATGGATCCGTAAAAATCATGCGGACGTCTGAATGGAGCCTTACAGGGGGGTGATCAATGACAGGGGGGTGATCAATGACAGGGGGTGATCAGGGAGTGTATATGGGTGATCACCCGCCTGTCATTGATCACCCCCCTGTAAGGCTCCATTTAGACGTCCGTATGCGTTTTGCGGATCCGATCCATGTATCCGTGGATCCGTAAAAATCATACGGACGTCTGAACGGAGCCTGACGGGGGTGATCAATGACAGGGCGGTGATCAATGACAGGGGGGTGATCATGGGTGATCAGGGGTTTATAAGGGGTTAATAAGTGACAGGGGGTTGTGTAGTGTAGTGTGGTGTTTGGTGCGACTGTACTGACCTACCTGAGTCCTCTGGTGGTCGATCCTAACAAAAGGGACCACCAGAGGACCAGGTAGGAGGTATATTAGACGCTGTTATGAAAACAGCGTCTAATATACCTGTTAGGGGTTAAAAAATTCGGATCTCCAGCCTGCCAGCGAGCGATCGCCGCTGGCAGGCTGGAGATCCACTCGCTTACCTTCCGTTCCTGTGAGCGCGCGCGCCGGTGTGCGCGCGTTCACAGGAAATCTCGCGTCTCGCGAGATGACGCATATATGCGTGACTGTGCGCAGGGCTGCCACCTCCGGACCGCACATCTGCGTTAGGCGGTCCGGAGGTGGTTAAAAAATAAATAAATAAATAAAAAATGATGAGACTTTTACTGTACTGTACGTCTTCTGAGACCTATACAGTAGAAGTCTCTTTTTTTTCTGATTGGCTATGCAGCTATATATTGTAATGGTTAAAGTTCTGGGCTGTGATGCAGATGCTGTGAGTTTAAATCCTGTCACAAACTTTTTCAGAAATAGGGGCTAAACTTAATTTAAACATATATATAAGTGTTTAGCCATAATATTTTTACACATATTATTACATATTCAGAATATATCATATATTATAATATATGTAAACTTATTATGGCTAAAACATCAGTAGTAGTTTCCCACATACTATGCATTCATATATATCATAAGTATATATATATATATATATATATATATATATATATATTAGTAATTACACATTTATTTTGTGCCATACATTTTTTACAATTACTAAAAAAATATATAAAATACATAAATCTAATTTAACCTCTATTTCTGGAAAAGTTTGTGATGGGATTTGAACTCACAGCTTCTGCATCATAGCCCAGAACTTTAACCACTTCACTATATAGCTGCATAGCCAGTCACAACAACAACAAAGAGAGACTTCTACTGTACTGTACTGTACTTCTACTGAGATCTATACAGTAGAAGTCTTGTTTTATTTTATTTTATACTGATTGTCTATGCAGCTATATAGGGTAGTGGTTAAAGTTCTGGCCTGTGATGCAGATGCTGTGAGTTCAAATCCTATCAATCTTTTTCAGAAATAGAGGTTAAATTAGATTTATATATTTTATATTTTTTTAGTGATTGTAAAAAATGTATGGAGTCGGCTAAACGTCTGAACCTAAGGCAGGCCAGATAGTCGTTGTTTTTTTACCAGATTGAATTTAGTTTTCACCTCTCACCCTGGGGTTAAGAACGTCACGGCAGATGCTTTGTCGAGTAGCTTTCCTGAGGGGGGTGATTCGGAACATCCTGGTCCGATATTAGCTGAAGGGGGGGTAATATCTGCCCTTTATCCCGACCTTGAGGCAGAGGTGTTGGAGGCCCAGGGAGATGCACTGGATTCCAGTCCTCCGGGGAAGTTGTTTTTTCCTTCTGAATTACGGCACAAGGTGTTCAAGGAATACCACCGTACAGTTCTTACAGGACACCCTGGGAGCAGATCCACGGTCGATCTCATTTCTCGCAGATTCTGGTGACAGGGGTTGCGTAAATGTGTTGAGGGCTATGTGTCAGCTTGAGGGACTTGTGCACATGCCAAGGTGACACATACTTGGCCTTCATTCATCTGGGAAGAAACCAGTAGTCTCAGACCCTGTCACTGCTCCTAGGGCTATTCAGGGTTACTAGGGCCTAGGTTTCCAGTGTATGAATATTCCCACTATCAGGGTCTATTCATACTGACAGGAGTCAGGGCTAGGTTTAGGGTTTTCATAGGTGATTACCGTTTCCCTTTCCCTAGCCTTGAGGCCTAGTTCCTGGTAATTTTCCATTGTCATTCTAGTGTTCCTCCACTACCCTTACACCATGATAGCCAGGATGAAGTCTTATAAATATTGAGGGGCACATTTATTAAGACAGACATTTTAGACGCCGGTCTTGATAAGCCCCTGCGCTGGCGTTGGATTGGCAAAGTTATGTAGAGCTGCTGACCTCTACATACCTTCACCACCGATTGTAAAAGTAAGACAGCTTCTTTGCTGTCTTACATTTAGACCATTTTCTACGCCTATAACAGATCTGGCGTGAGTTGGGAAGAAGTTGCAGATTTTGCTGCAACATGATGTGCGACAGAATCTGCACCAGATATACGCCACAAAAGTGGCTTATTTCTGTTCGTAAATGTCCCCTTGAGTCTTTGTATGCATTTGATGTATTTGCCAATAAAAGTTGAAGAACCTATGAAATACTAATAATTGTACTCCAGTATACCACGGAAACAACAGAAAAAAAAAAAGATCTAAAAACACTGAAGCAGTCAAATTTGTGACAACCAAAATTTGAGTCAGCCTCAAAACATTTGGCTACCACTCCATGTCTACATAAAGTTTCCCACCGCCATCCTTTCACCACCGGTGACTGCCAGCAGACATGCCAGAGTCCAGATCTCTCCCAGAGACTCGTAGGCATTCCAAAAGAGTAGGGATAAAAATTACATGTAGCCCCCCTTCCAGAAATCGGAGCCTCTAATCCCACCAGTGGAAGAGAGTAGGAAAATACGGAGTATCACTGCCAGCTATACAGCAATCATTGGAACAGTAGCCGTTCTTCTGAGGTTTCGTGGCAAGGTCACCCATGGGAAGCTGTCAGGTTTTGTCAATAGGATTAGTTATGACTGAATGTACACGGCAATGTTTTCTCAATGTGCTGATGTCCTGCCGCGTCAAGATATTTTATTTTGTCTGATAATTAATGATTAATACACAGGTTCAGATGCTCTTTTTGTTTTGCACAACATATTTCCAATATTCCACCCTTTAACTCCTTAATGACCAGCTAAGTTTCTATGTTTGCCTCTGCCTTTCAGCTGGCATAATGTTTGTATTTTTTTTTATTCACGTAGCTGTATGAGATATTGTTTTATGCTGAAGAAATTGTATTGTTTTTAACACTGTTTGGGACTTTGTATACATTACGATGTAATTTTTATACCTTTTTTTGCAGCAGAAATAAAGAAAAAACTTTTGGCATTGTTTTTTATTTTTTATACTGTTCACTTTTCATACTGAATAATTCATTAAACAGATTTTTCAGGCTATTACAATCACGTAGATACCTACTATGTGTAGGTTTTTTGTTTTAATGTAGTGCTTGTGTAAGGGCAATGACCACCATGGGATGGCGGTGGTAAGGCACCCCCTTACAGCTTCATTTGGAAGTATGTAAATTCCGTAGCGGCACACGAAACTCAGCTTTATTGTACACAGATACATATATACACACACACACTTTTCTCTTTAGGGTGTCACATCTCTTGAAAAGATTGCCCAGATGAACATATTTACAGTACATAGGTAGTGCCTAGGAGGTCCTCCCTGATACAGCAGTAATGTTAGACTAATAGGCCAACAGTTGGGCTTCCTGTATCTCCGAGGCCCTGACGACGAGTCACCTTACTCTACCTGCCCCCAACAAGTCAAGTGTCTCTATATACTGACACATGGACCAGTGTGTTTGCTCCTCTTTGGTCCAGCGGTGCCAACCCTTTTCCCACGTCTCTGCTCTCTCAGGGGACTGAACTCTCACCTAGAATGTTGGTCACTTGAACCTGGTCTGCCATCTAGTCTTTGTTGCTGAAGGCTGTACCTCTCTGGATCCTAAGCAGCGCTGTGTGTGGTCTTGCTCCATAGTGGTCACCTTCCAATCCCTGTAGCTGTGTCAACCGATGATACTATGCCCTACCAAAGGACTTAGATCTGGTCTGCGGCCCTGTCTTTGCCGCACACACAGGCTCAGGGCACCCCTGCACCACGTTCAGGCACTTTACACCTGCTGCAGCCTCCATCTATAGAAGGCCTTTCTAGTGCTCACCCTCAGAGGAACAAGAGCACACAATGTGGGCTTATGAACAAACTCTCTTGTTTTGTTTTCTCAATAGATTACTATTTCATATCATTTTAGAATTACAATGTGTTAGAATATACCTTTATGCTAATACATTATGCTGTGTATCTCTATGGCAGGGGTGCACAACGTTTTCTGGGTGGGGGCCACATTGTCAGAGTTAAAGGGGTATTAACAAGTGAAATACTGTATTTATTGCGTATTGTACACACAGTTATATATCATAAATGTCTAGTTATACCTCCAGGACTCCCATCTAATGGGAGAATACATGAAAAATGCATGTGAGCAGCCACAAGACATAGGCATACATGTCTGTTACCAGATGGTTGGGGGCCACACAGAATGGTATCAAGGGCCGCATGTGGCCCCCGGGCCGCAGGTTGTGCACCCCTGCTCTATGGCATAAGCTTCTGTTATGGCATAGAGTTCCTCTTTGATCAGGCTCGGACCTCTGAGTAAGGGTGGACCCCAAGTTCCCTACCACCTGCACAATGGCACATGACACAGTAGACTGACTGCACTATATACAGATAGGTAGCGTACAATATCTCAAGCATTCTGTGTCTAGACATAAACTGGGTAGATTATTTAACAAACTATCCACTTTATCGTTATACATACTGTAGGGATTTGCTCTGGTAGGCAGGGTAAGCGGACGCAGTACAGAGGCAAAAACAAGGTTGTAAAGCAAAAGTCAGTGTTTATTCACACAACAAGGAACAAAATAACACAAACACTTGGCAGAATCCTGGTGTTAATTCACACCGCAGGAATTCCTCCGTGGTTTTTCACACAGCAAAAAGTCCAGCAAACTCAAACAAACATGTCACCTGGATATCCACAGCAGGCTTTTAGGGCGCCTGGCTTCCAGCTGGTGGCTCTCATGCAGCTCCTAGAAACCCAGAGCCTTCACAGCTCCACTATCACTTGGAGGAACATACCACACCCAGCTGAGCTTCTGGCTGAGCTTTTAAACCCCAGCTCAAAACCTGGCCTGGACGTGGGGAACAGCCACCCACCCTGCTCTTTGGCTGCTCCCAATAAGAACCGGCCCAGATCGGCTTTTCAGCCACACTAAGAATAAACAGTGTCAGCGAGCACTAGCTGTGGCTGACACATAAAATAACCAGTTCTTATCTCACCGAGGCCAGGAACCTCGGTGACACGTACCTTCCGTCAATGACGGACCCTTGCGCCTTCCTTCAATACATATGGCTGAAATGATTTTAGGCACAGAGACAGAGCACCCAGTCGCTGAGAGGACCCAGATAATCAGTCATCCTGCAGTGTCTTCCTGCTGCTGTGTGAGCATGTGTCCATGCTCACATAACTAAAAGAGCGCTAGCCCAAGTCAAGAGGCTTCAGGTAGTGTTGAGTGAACTTGTGTTTTAATTTAGGCATCAAGGGTTCGGGTTATCGAAGAATCGCGTTATGGATTCTAAATTCCGTTATGGTCAGTGGTAGCGGAATCCATAACGCGATTCTTTGATAACCCAAACTTAAAACACAAGTTCGCTCAACACTACGTACAGGGGCTACAGGACAGAACAGTGTGGAGTAGGCAGTGGGCTGTTACTGCAAAAAATGTGGTTGCTCTCGATTCGCAAATGTGGGTCAGGTATTATTTGCATGTAGCCATACAGTGGGGACCAAGAATATATTTTACTGGGGGGCTTTAGGCACCTCCGTCTTCCACTTCTCAGTCAGCGACTGTGGCAATCAAAGGGTCATCAGCCGGGATTGGAGGTTTCTCTGATTCCAGTTGTAGAGCAGTTGCTGTTAGTAACACGTTCCTAGAGAAGACATGCTCAGGGCTCCTTTATACCCTGTACTGAAGCAGGGCAGAACAATCTCACTACAATCACAGGGGAGCCATTCGGTCACTGGTATTGCAGCACTTCAGGCAATTGACCTCTCAGATTCCATGGCCCATGGCATCTGAGAAGTCAATGGTTGGTGTCAACACCAATCATGGACTCTGCCTTCAAGTTTCTGCTGTCATACATGTACAACAGATATTGAGAAGTAGATAAAGAGGACCTTTAACCCCTCCTGAAGTGTGTGTTTTAGTAACTATTCCCATGTACTAACAGGTCTGGAGTGACTCTACATTGTGCCATTTCTTTTTTTTTATACCTTCTAGTAGTTATGAATTAATTGCCAGCATTTTCCAATAAAGTTCTAGCTGGGTGTTACCAGTTGGAGATGTCCCTGCCCAGTCCAACATCATCAGATCAGTGCTGCCAGAGTCAAGTAACACCCACCTGGACCTTCGTTGCGAAGTGCTGGCAATTCATTCATGACTTCACAAAGGAATTATAAAGGAATGGAACACTATCGAACCATAAGAATTGATGCAACAGAAATGTAATTACAACAGCGATACTAAAACAGATGTCAGGAGAGGTGACAGGTCCTCTTTAAGAAATTTTAAGGTTCTTCTGTTCATGTTACCAAAGAGCAGTGAATTATGGGAGTTCATATAAAAGTTAGGGCTCATGCACACAACTATATTTGTCTTCAGACAATAAGTACACTGAACATTCAATGAGAAAAAACAGAGTGTGCACAGAAGGTATCTGTTTATCGTGGGCTGAGAATCTGATATGGCCATGTGCATGACTTCTGTTAGGACAAATGACAATGTTTGCTGAGTGCAGATGCTTATACTGTATATCAATTCTAGCAGAATAGTTTTCCATTTCATTTTGGGTGTGAATGTTGACATATAAAGTAGTATAAGATAAGTAAAGTGTTTACAAAGTTCGGGAGCTTTTCCTTCATTCATAATCTGTAAGAAGGAAAGCAATTATGTAGAGACTGCTGGAACAGAGAGAAGCCTGAGAAATAGTATATGCTACTAGTATAAGAACACCTTTTACCTTTTTTCTATAAAATTGAATGAGCAACGGTAAATGCGTGACAAGAGATTTAGAGTTCTTTCCCCGGAATGATACTGTGTTACCTCCTGTTACACACTTTTCCATACTACTATTGATAATACTCGGCAGTTACCACTTCTATCCCCCTCAACAGGTGCAGTTCTCAGTGCAGGACTACCCAACCACGAACCTGTAAGTCCACTAGCTCCTGCAACTCCTCTCCTGGATCTATTGCCTGCATCTTTCATCATAGGCTCTCAGCCTGTGGTATGTATAGTACAGGGTACAGACCATCCTAGGCTCTTACTTGTGGTACGTATAGTACAGGGGTACAGACCATCCTAGGCTCTCAGCCTGTGGTATGTATAGTACAGGGTACAGACCATCCTAGGCTCTCACTTGTGGTACGTATAGTACAGGGGTACAGACCATCCTAGGCTCTCACTTGTGGTACCTATAGTACAGGGGGACAGACCATCCTAGGTTCTCAGCCAGTGGTACATGTAATACAGGGGTACAGACCATCCTAGGCTCTCACTTGTGGTACGTATAGTACAAGGGTACAGACCATCCTAGGCTCTCACTTGTGGTACGTATAGTACAGGGGTACAGACCATCCTAGGCTCTCAGCCTGTGGTAGGTATAGTACAGGGGTACAGACCATCCTAGGCTCTCACTTGTGGTACGTATAGTACAGGGGGACAGACCATCCTAGGCTCTCACTTGTGGTACGTATAGTACAGGGGGACAGACCATCCTAGGCTCTCACTTGTGGTACGTATAGTACAGGGGTGTAGACCATCCTAGGCTCTCACCTGTGGTACATATAGTACAGGGGTACAGACCATCCTAGGGTCTCAGCATGTGATACGTATAGTACAGGGGTACAGACCATCCTAGGGTCTCAGCCTGTGGTACGTATAGTACAGGGGGACAGACCATCCTAGGCTCTCAGCCTGTGGTACGTATAGTACAGGGGTACAGACCATCCTAGGCTTTCACTTGTGGTAAGTATAGTACAGGGGTACAGACCATCCTAGGCTCTCAGCCTGTGGTACGTATAGTACAGGGGTACATAACATGTCTCTTGGGGTACTCACACTGTCCCCATGCCCTGGAGGAGCCCGCAGCCAATAAGTGAGATAGCGGAATTAGTGTCCCAATGGAGGGGTATGTACTGACCAAACTGTGGGCTCTTCCACTCAAATCTCGAACCAGATGCATCTTCAAGTCTTCCTGTTCAGCTGCATATCCAGCTGACCAAACAAACGCTCTTCCTACAGCAAGGCAGAAGACAAGCAGATTTTTTTTAAAAACCCAGACAACCCCTTTAAATATATATATATATATATATATATATATATATATATATTTTTAGGAATGGCAAAAAAGCAATTCTGCTATATTTTGGATTTTCTACAGCACTAACTGTGCAATATAAAGCTCCATTCACACGTCCGCATTTCGTTTCGCATTTTGCGGAACGGAATTGCGGACCCATTCATTCCTATGGGGCAGCACGATGAGCTGCCCGGACACGGAATTGCGGATCCGCACTTCCAGGTCCGCACTTGCTTTCCGCAAAAAAATAGAACATGTCCTATTCTTGTCCGCAATTGCGGACAAGAACAGGCATATTCTATTAGTGCCGGCAATGTGCTGTCCGCAAAATGCAGAACACACATTGCCGCTTTCCGTGTTTTGCGGCTCCGTGGATCCGCAAAACACGTTGCGGACGTGTGAATGGAGCCTAAATAAAGTGTGTTTTCAGTATTTTGGGTCTTCAGGGTCAGGCACGTTTTCATATTAATTTAAGAGTTAACTTTTTTTATTTGTTGGGCTATCAACATAAATATTGCATCTCTTTTTTGTGACTAGTACAGGACTCCTTTTTAATAATTGCTTTTTGTATAATTTTGTAATCATATAGTGTTACCCTAGAATTAGACTTTAATTTGTGTTTGTTATTATATACTAATAAATTTTATATATTACAGGTCTATTCTGGGGTAATTGGGTCAGGGATAACATTATGACAATGACTGTGTTCAAGTCTTTCATTTTAAGGTATGTCCTTCAAAAGGACAAAAAAGAACATTGAGGGACTTTATTATTTGATATATTTTTTGCACCATATTTTCACACTAATAAACAGTATTGTCTTGGCATGAAAAAGACTCTGTGCGGCCAAAACATCACTTTTTAATATGACATAAATGAACAGTGAAATGAAACTAGGGTCCATTCTCACCACAAGCCCCATGGAAGTAATGTGGTCTATGGTAGGCACACCATTTATTTATAGCTAAATGCTTGCTGTATCCTATATCATTTTTCATGTAATAAAAAATGTCATTACTGTCAGCACGTTTCAACAGCCTATCTGCTCCCTGACTTTTATATGAATATAGAATGTCATTAGTGTCACATACGTTCTGCAATACTATATATCTATATATATATGCACTTATATTGCGATACTATATTCTCCAGCGCTTTACAGACATTAGCATCCAACTGTCCCCAGTGGGGCTCACAATCTAAGGTCCCTATCCGTATGTCTTTGGAGTGTGGGAGGAAACTGGAGTACCCAGAGAAAACCCACGGAAACACAAGGAGAACATACAAACTCTATGCAGATGTTGCCCTTGGTCGGATTCAAACCCAGGACCCCAGCGCTGCTAGGCTATGAAACAAAATCACAGATCCTGATCAGATCATATCAGGCAGGAAAGTGTGACATATATTATATGGGGTGTCCAGCCATGATGTAGAGGCAGCGTAAAACGTAAGCATTGCTACCTTCAGATCATAGCTAGATGAAACTCACCAAGACGATAGCAGCAGACCCTTTAAGTCCTGGAATTTATAAGCAGGACACCAATAACCCTATTGCTGGTTCATTAGTTGTCCTTCCTTGGACCATTTTTGATAGATACTAAACACTGCATACTGAGAACCCTATGAGACCATTTGTTTTGGAGATGTTCTAACCCGGTTACCTAGCAATCACAGTTTGGCCCTTGTCAAAGTTGATCAGATCCTGACTAGGGATGAGCGAACCCAAACTGCAAAGTTCAGGTTTGTATTGAACTTTGCGAGTTCGAGGACCCGAACCAAGACTTTTTTGCTAAAGTCCGGGTTCGGTGTTCAGGTGATTTTATTATTTTCCATTGGCTCCCACGTGGTGACATCATCACACATATCGCAGGTCCTTTGGCAGGTCCTGTTCAGTAAAGATAGAAGAAACTGCTGCAGCGAGATCAAGTGGATGAGGCGAGTTGCTTTTTGCTTTTTTTAAACTCCTAAATGGCCATATCGTTTTGCATTCTGTCTTAAGAATGCTATTATTCTCCAATATAACCATGTTATAATGGAAAATAGTAAAGTAAAGCTCCCGAACCCGACGTTTGACCTGAAGTTCGACCGAACCCAGCGAAACCGAACTTCCATGGGTTCGCTCCTCCCTAATCCTAAAGCATGCCTATTTTCCCTGCCAAGAACACATCAACCTCAAGAACTGGATGTTCACTTGCTGCCTAATATATCCCTCCCCTTTCACGGGTACCATTATAACAATAAAATCAATGTTATTCCCTTCACTGGTCAGCGACTTTAATTTTATGGCTGATCTGTGTATATGTACTGTATGGTCAAAAGAACATGGACATCCCTTCTAATTATTGAGTTCAGGTATTTCAGCTCCACCGATTGCAAACAGATGCATAAACTGAACTACACAGCCATGTCATCTCCATAGACTCATAGTAATGAGTTTGGTTCGTGGTGAAGAGCTCAGTGTTAGTGTCACGGCGCAGTGTAGTAAATACACTCCACACTGAACACAGAAGGGAAAAGGTATTAGGCCTGGAACCTAGGGGGAGGGAAATGGTCACACCTAGTGAGTCCCTACGCCAAGCCCTGGCTGCTCTACAGACCTTGATGGTACGAATGCTCATATGCAGGAACCTAAGCCCTATCTAACAGGGCCCTGCAGATAGTGTCAGGACAAAAGATGACCTATTCCTTCCCAGATGAAGGAATAGGAGACCCCCTCAGGCCTAATATCAGCAGGTAGGGGAAAACAACAAAGAAGATAAACTTAACTTCCAGAAGTATGCAAACGAGCAGGAACTCAGAGAGAACTAACACCAGGACTACCACAGACAAGGAGCTATCAACCACATAGCATGATGGGTGAGGCCAGACTAAATAGAGGAGAAGGAATGACCACTTAAGCTACACATGAGACAAGAGGTGTGGTCATCCCCAGCAACAACACAGAAAAGTGAAACCAAAGGGGCTGTCAATCACATGCAGCCAGTCTCCTCGATCTTCTAGTCCCTGTCATAGACAGGACCATGACAGTAGCCCCCCCCCCCCCTTCTATGGGTGGCCTCGGAGAAAGGCCAAGGTGTCCTTTAGCCTCTCAGACAATCCCTGACAGAATTGACTACGGAGAGCTGGATCATTCCACTCCGTATCCATAGCCCATCTCCTAAATTTAGAGCAATAGATCTCTGCAGAATGCTCTCCCTGTCGTAAACCACATAACTTGGTCTCGGCCAGGGAGATCTGATCCGGGTCATCGTAGATAAGACCAAGAGCTCTGAAAATTAATCTACCGACAGGAGGGATTGTGATCCGGTCGGCAGAGAAAAAGTCAAAGACTGAGCGTCCCCTTTAAGTAACAAAATAATAATACCAATTCTTTGACTCCAATTCCCAGATGAGAGCGGGCAAAACTTAAAGGTACAACTTACACGACTCTCTGAACCGAATGAAGTTGTCACTCCACCCCGAAAACCTGTCTGGAAGTGCAACCTTAGGTTTAGGACAGGCCTGGTAAGTACTACTGACAGCAGCAGCCTGTGATCCCTGGATCTGCATGCCGAGGTCGGCTACCTCCAAAGATAGACCTTGCAATTATCCAGCCAGTGCAGCGATAGGATCCATAGCCTCACTGACACAGACAAAAATGACGGTTTGCAGCGGTTGATAATGTCACGGCGCAGTATGGTAAATACACTGCACACTGAACCCAGAAGGGAAGGGAAAAGGTATTAGGATCCCACAGCTGTGACGTAGTGGTCTGTGACGGAGTCTGCGCACACACAGAGACCTCACGTCACCGGGGTATTACCACTCAGGTAACACCCCCCCACTATACTTCGGTAACTGCCACCACGTGGGTTCCCGGTCCACGAGCCGACTATCCGGGTCATTCACTATCACACAGATCAGTGGATGAACCGGATATCACTTACTGACCAACCGCAGTCAATATCCCCCAGCTACAATTCCTAAATGCAATTTAACTAACTACCTGGTAACGTCTCTTCAAAGGCAAGGTACGTTGTTCAGCAGCTTAGAATATGGAAGACTTGGCCATTTAGATTTTATAATCTTTAATAAGAGGTAAAAAGCAGTGCATACAAGTCTAATGAAAATGACTATAAATCTACAGAATAATAATAACAATATAAATAATCACGCCAGTTCAAATGAAAGGGAAAAAGATGAAAGAATACTTAGTTTCTCTGGAGGGTTTCAGATGGTCGTTCATATGTCCTTTTTGAATCCTTGCAAACCCCTTTTCAGTATGTATCAGGGGAGACCCTCAAAGTTCTTCTGATACAGGGATATGCCGTCAATGTCCAATTAAGTGTCTGGTGATGTTCCATGGGTCCCTCTCCTCTGTCCTTGTGCACAGATTTTTATGAACTCTCCCATGGGCAGGAGACTTACTCCTGTCAGCCAATGGCAGCAGAGGGACTGTGAAGCCTAGGGATTGGCCTCCAAGTGTTTTATGACCCCATCAAAGTTCAGTTCCTACAATGAGGATTATACTTAAGCTCGTATCTCCCTGATACATCGGCATATTTTTATACAGAATACATATTTGCGATCCTTATTTATTTACATACAGAATGAGACCACACACGGTAATGCTGGGACCTGTAGTTCTTCTACCACCTATAGGTCAGCTACAGAATCACATCCTCTAGTCATATTTGATACCCAATTAACCACAATACTCTGTAGAGCCTGGATC
This sequence comes from Bufo gargarizans, assembly GCF_014858855.1. Classification (NCBI taxonomy): domain Eukaryota; kingdom Metazoa; phylum Chordata; class Amphibia; order Anura; family Bufonidae; genus Bufo; species Bufo gargarizans. Next base: position 59,858,194 of record NC_058090.1, read on the forward strand.
TGGTGTCAGAAAGGGCATAAGTTGATTCATAAATGAAATATGAAAGTGGACTGGTTTTATGCCCTGAGCTAATTAAGGGCTATTAGCTCTCCTCAAACCAGACCTGGAAATTAATGACGTCACGCTCCAGCCAGGCTTGACAGCGAGCTGATCTTATCTTAACCCCTTAGTGACCACCCATATGTGTTTTTACTGATGTAAACAAAGGGGGTTTTAGCTTAACGGCTGGCTTTAATCAATCATTACATGTACTTAAAATGGTGCATTAAAAACTATAACTTGTCCTGCAAAAAATAGGACCTCATACAAGTACATTTATGAAAAAACAAAAAAGTTCTAGCTCTTGGAATGCAATTTTTAAAAAATGTGCTTGGTCACTAAGGGGTTAAAGGACAGGATGAGCTGGGCCTGGTATAGCCTTTATGACCTTTTATAGCCGGCCTCACAGAGTAGTGGTAATAAAAGTGTCCATCTATATCATAGGTGACCCAGGCTTCAGGAAGATGAGAGTTCACAGTTTTTTTACATATGCAGAAGCATATAGGATGGCTACCCAGAGGAATTATGTATGTATGCCGGCACACCTCCCTCTTTTAAAAGGTTGCCTGGGGAAATGGCCACAAGCCTATTCCACAGCAACCCAGCCGTCTCCGGCCGATTCTCCCTGCCGCGACAACCTGTCGGCATTTTCATGTAAACTACCTTTTCTGTTCTGCACGGTGAAGTTGTACTGCTGCAAAATCAGGCTCCATCTCAGCAGTTTTGCATTGTCTCCTGCGAGACGTGCCAACCAGCTGAGGGGATTGTGATCAGTGATCACTGTGAAATTGCATCCATACAGGTAGTGTTGTAGCTTTTGCAGGGACCACACAATAGCTAAACACTCCTTCTCTATTGTGGAGTAGCTGGTCTCCCTGGCCAGTAACTTACGGCTCAGGTATAGTACAGGATGCTCCTCCCCGGCCTGGTTCACCTGACTCAGGACTGCACCCAGACCAAAGGCGGAAGCATCCGTGTGGACCACAAACTTCCAAGTGAAATCTGGGGCCTGAAGCACAGGAGCACTGGCTAGTGCATCCTTCAAGGCCTGGAAGCCTTGCTCGCATTCCAGCGTCCATGACACCATCCTGGGCAGCTTCTTCTTGGTCAAGTCTGTCAGAGGCTTGGCCAGGGCGCTATAGTTCGGGATGAACTTCCTATAGTACCCGGCCGTTCCCAAGAAAGACATGACCTGCTTCTTGGTGAGAGGTGTTGGCCATCTCGTAATGGCTTTCACCTTCTCTATTTCAGGCCTCAGTGTGCCTCCTCCTACTCTGTGGCCTAAGTAAGTGACCTCATTCATGCCCAGCTGGCACTTGCTAGGCTTAACAGTTAGTCCAGCCGCAGCAAGTTTGTCCAGTACTTGCGACAGGTGCACCAGATGCTCCTTCCACGTGGGGCTATACACGGCAATGTCGTCTAAATAGGCGACAGCACATTCTTCTAGTCCTTCCAGCAAGTCATTCACAAGCCTTTGAAAGGTGGCTGGCGCATTCTTCATCCCAAATGGCATTACAGTAAATTTGTATAAGCCGAAAGGGGTGATGAAGGCCGACTTCTCCTGAGCCTCCGAGGTCAGGGGAATCTGCCAATACCCCCTGCTCAGGTCCATGATTGTCAGGTAGCTGGCTCCTGCCAACTTATCTAACAGTTCATCAATCCTGGGCATGGGGTAAGCATCCGAGGTTGTGATGGCATTCAGTTTCCGATAAGACTCTCTGATTAGGTCTAGGGGACCTCTTACTCGTCGACCACACAGGAGTTCGAAGGGTGAAAACCCGGTTGACTCCTGGGGAACCTCTCTGTAGGCAAATAGCAGGTGAGGTAGATATCGTTCCCAATCCTTCCCTTGCGCCTCCACGAACGTCTTCAGCATCTGCTTCAACGTCCCGTTGAAGCGCTCACAGAGGCCGTTTGTTTGTGGGTGGTAAAGGCTGGCTACGATATGGTTCACCTGTATTTTCCTACAGAGCCCCTGCATTAGTTCAGACATGAACTGAGGTCCTTGGTCGCTGAGAAGCTCAGCTGGGAACCCCACTCTCGTGAAGATCCCCAGCAGGGCGTCCGCAACCTTGTCCGCCCTAATGGAGGATAACGCCACTGCTTCCGGGTAGCGCGTAGCGTAATCCACCAGGGTTAATATGAACCGTTTACCCGAACTGCTGGGGATGGCCAGTGGACCAATGATGTCCACGGCCACCCTCCTGAAGGGTTCATCAATTATCGGTAAGGGATTCAATGGAGCTCGGTGACGGTCTCCTGCTTTGCCAACTCGCTGACAGATGTCGCAGGACCTGCAGTACTTGGCGACATCTGCCCCGAGGCCAGGCCAGAAAAAATTCTGCATCACTCGGGACTTTGTTTTGGTTATTCCCAGGTGACCAGCTAAGGGGATCTCATGAGCCACTTGCAGTAATTGTTCCCTGAACTGCACAGGTACAATGAGCTGCCTCTTGAGTGGCCCCACCCTACTGTCACTGTGGGAGATGTCCTCCTTATACAGTTTCCCATTGTCCCAACACACTCGGTATTTGTCTCCCTCAGTTGGAGGGCTGGCAGCTAACCCTCTTAGCTGCTCCAAGGTAGGGTCATCTTGCAGGGCCTGCTCAAAGGCGGCACTACAAGTCCCAGCCAGCTGTCCTGTGGCGAACAGGGACAGTGGCTGAGGCTCTGACGCGGTTAAGTCCACGGGGTCCGAACCGGTGGAAGGGGACAATTCCACTTGCTCTTCCCCAATGGAGCATTCCGCTGCGGCTTTTGCAGCCCTGCGAGTGACGGGCAACACAGGCACAATAATGTCATCACATTTAACATTTGCACAACTTGAATCAGTTAAACACATGTCCGCTACCTGCGTACATACACCCGCCATCCCCTCTACATCTCCTATCATAGGAGAACTGCTCCCACACACCCCACCTCCCACCTCCCGCGGTCCATCCCCAAGGTTATCTGATGTTACGCAAACATCCTTGCACAGTACCTCGGTATGTCCAGGGACCTCCATAGGGACGGGTGAGTCCTGTGTGCTTCCAGGGGGCACGTAGCACGAGACCAATCGTCCTAGGTCAGTGCCTAATAAAACATTTGTGGGGATCTCCGCAGAGACTCCCACCTCCCTTACTCCACTCCCAGCTCCCCAATCAAGGAAAACACGAGCTAGGGGAACATTAGGGCTCACCCCCCCAACTCCCGTGATGGTGAGGCTTTTGCCGGGAATAAGGTCTGCATCATCCACTAGTTCAGGCCAAACTAGTGTGACTTCGGCTCCTGTATCGCGGAAGCCTGTGGTGCACCGGTTGCCCACATTAACCAACTGTAGGTTGTCTGCGGTGTGTCTTGCAGCTCCATTCACCAACAGCACAGATGATGGGTTGCGGGCAAGCTTGCCAGGGGGTGCTGTCTTCTTCTCCGGGCACGAGTGGCTGAGGTGTCCTGGCTTGCCGCACGCATAGCACTTGCGCACGTCTGTCGGTGCTGGCTTGACTCCTTCAGGTCTTTGTGCAGGCCTGTGAAAGGGTCGCTGGACAGGAACCGACAAAGCTGGCCGGGAGGAAGAAGCAGATGAAGAGGTTCCTCCCAGGCGGGACAGAGTGTCTTTGAATGCCCGAGTGCTGGGCATGGCGACGTATTCATCGGCTAGCTCGGCCGCCTCTCGCGCACTCTTCGGCTTGGAGACAAACTGTTCTCGGACCATCAGATCCGCCAGGGACTGCTTGGTGTCCTCTGTGAGGGTATCAGACCACTGTTGGAAGGTGGTCTGCAACTTGCCCAGATGGTCCATAAAAGTATCTCCGGGCCCTCTCCGCAGGGACCGGAACCGTAAACGGTAAGTCTCTGGAGTCATCTGGTACTTGACCAGAATAGCCTTTTTGATGACCGCGTAACTGGTACGCTCTGCTAATGGTAGTCCGACCAGGGCCTCCATAGCTTTGCCCTTCAGTGCGGACATTATATATCCTGCCCACTGTGGCTCTGGCACCTGGTACTGCTGGCATGAGGTTTCAAAAGCATGCAGGAAAAGATCAATGTCACAGTTCTCAGACTCCATCACAGGCAGTTTTGGCTTGACCATCAGGGATGGGCCTGTGGATGTAGCATGCTGGTCGGACCCCTGAAGCTGTACTCGGGCCATGTCCAGTTCATGCCTGCGGACAGCTTCCCGTTCTGCAGCCTCGCGCTCAGCCTGGCGCTCTGCCCGACGTGCCTCCAGCAGCCGAAAATATAAGTCCGGGTTACTGAGCATTAGTTGGTCCAGACCATTTTGGGATGGCATAGAGACAGAGTTATGTCCAGCTAGACGACTGCAAGCCCCAGCAGGCTGTCCTCCTCCCAGTTCATCATCCTCATTCTGGAAGGGGTCACCTGGCTCAGGGGCCCCTGAGTGTCCTCCATTCTCCGAATCCTGCAGGGATGACTCTTGACTCCTCCGTGCACATAACTCCTGGATAAGGACAGTCTTATTTTTCCCATATACTTGAATGCCTTTGTGCTCACACAGAGCTGTGATATCAGCCACGCTCATGATGTCATAATTCACGGATTCGGACATTATTGCCAAATAAAAGATAGGAAAGAAAACAAGAGAGAGGGGAGGGTACTGTTGTGAATTATTATTCTATCAAAACTAATGCACTGTGCTTCGTCTTCCAGAATTTTTCAATCCTTTAGTACAGAGTTATGGACATAACTTCATGCACTAATATTCTAAGCATACAGAATCCCACTGCTGCCACCAGAAAATGTCACGAACTATGGATCCGATCGCTCCGGATCCCACAGCTGTGACGTAGTGGTCTGTGACGGAGTCTGCACACACACAGAGACCTCACGTGACCGGGGTATTACCACTCGGCTAACACCCCCCCACTATACTTCAGTAACTGCCACCACATGGGTTCCCGGTCCACGAGCCGACTATCCAGGTCATTCACTATCACACAGATGTCACAACCAGACAGCTGAGAAGCTCTGACAGAGGCCTCTCAGAACCTCCTCCTTGAGTTCTCTTTGTTGTGCTGTTCAGTTCCTCATCTCGTTAGCCTCTCTCAGCTGTCATGGAGTTGGACTGATTGCATCCCTTTAAATTCCGCCCCATAATGCATTACTGGGCGGCTTATACTACTTCCTGGAGTGTGTGTGCATGCTGATCTTGTTTTCCAGTCTGCTACAAAGTTAAGTGCTGAACATTTATCTGTTATTTTCTGTTTACTGGATCCCAGATGACCCTGACTCCCTCCGTGTCTGGTGTAGGGAGCCGGTGGTCGTGTCCCCTCACTATTGTAGGGTGTTCAGGGGTTATATAGTCGAGGTACGTGGATATGCAACCTTCCACCTTTCGGATCTTTGCATAGGCTGAGCAGCCAGGGAAAGTCTCAGGTCTTGTGCAGGGGTCTCCCTTTTGGTTCCTTAGCTTTGGATCCACTCAGTCATATATGCATGTTGCTTTGTCTTGTTTCCTGTACACCGTCCGTGACAACAGATCAGTGGATGAACTGGATATCACTTACTGACCAACCGCAGTCAATCACCCCCAGCTACAATTCCTAAATGCAATTTAACTAACTACCTGGTAATGTCTCTTCAAAGGCAAGGTACGTTGTTCAGCAGGTTAGAATATGGAAGACTTGGCCATTTAGATTTTATAATCTTTAATAAGAGGTAAAAAGCAGTGCATACAAGTCTAATGAAAATGACTATAAATCTACAGAATAATAATAACAATATAAATAATCACGACAGTTCAAATGAAAGGGAAAAAGATGAAAGAATACTTAGTTTCTCTGGAGGGTTTCAGATGGTCGTTCATATGTCCTTTTTGAATCCTTGCAAACCCCTTTTCAGTATGTATCAGGGGAGACCCTCAAAGTTCTTCTGATACAGGGATATGCCGTCAATGTCCAATTAAGTGTCTGGTGATGTTCCATGGGTCCCTCTCCTCTGTCCTTGTGCACAGATTTTTATGAACTCTCCCATGGGCAGGAGACTTACTCCTGTAAGCCAATGGCAGCAGAGGGACTGTGAAGCCTAGGGATTGGCCTCCCTAGGTGTTTTATAACCCCATCAAAGTTCAGTTCCTACTATGAGGATTTTACTTAAGCTCGTATCTCCCTGATACATCGGCATATTTTTATACAGAATACCTATTTGCAATCCTTATTTATTTACATACAGAATGAGACCACACACGGTAATGCTGGGACCTGTAGTTCTTCTACCACCCATAGGTCAGCTACAGAATCACATCCTCTAGTCATATTTGATACCCAATTAACCACAATACTCTGTAGAGCCTGGATCTGGTGTCAGAAAGGGCATAAGTTGATTCATAAATGAAATATGAAAGTGGACTGGTTTTATGCCCAGAGCTAATTAAGGGCTATTAGCTCTCCTCAAACCAGACCTGGAAATTAATGACGTCACGCTCCAGCCAGGCTTGACAGCGAGCTGATCTTATCTTAAAGGACAGGATGAGCTGGGCCTGGTATAGCCTTTATGACCTTTTATAGCCGGCCTCACAGAGTAGTGGTAATAAAAGTGTCCATCTATATCATAGGTGACCCAGGCTTCAGGAAGATGAGAGTTCACTGTTTTTTTACATATGCAGAAGCATATAGGATGGCTACCCAGAGGAATTATGTATGTATGCCGGCACAAGGCCTGAAACCTAGGGAGAGGAAATGGCGACACCTAATGAGTCCCTACGTCGAGCCCTGACTGCTCTCAGTATGAACAGACCTTGATGGTAGGAATGTTCATACGCAGGAACCTAAGCCATATCTAACCCTAACAGGGCCCTGCAGATAGTGTCAGGACACAGATGGCCTAATATCAGCAGGTAGGGGAAAACAACAAAGAATATAAACTTAACTTCCAGAAATATATGGATGAGCAGGAACTCAGAGAGAACCAACACCAGGACTTCCACAAACAAGGAGCTATCAACCGCATAGCTTGATGGGTGAGGCCGGACTAAATAGAGGAGAAGGAATGACCACTTAAGGCTACTTTCACACTGGCATTTTGAATTCCGTTTGTGAGATCCATTTCAGGGATCTCACAAATGGTTCAAAATGGATCAGTTCAGCCCCAATGCATTCTGAATGGATAAGGATCCGTTCAGAATGCATCAGTTACAATGTAAGTCAATGGGGACGGATCCGTTTTCACTGACACAATATGGTGCAATTGAAAACGGATCTCTCCCCTATTGACTTTCAATGTAAGTCAGGGCGGATCCGTTTTGACTTAGACTTTTTTTAAAAAGAATAATGCAAACGGATCCGTTCTGAACGGATACAAGCGTTTGCATTATAGGTGTGGATCCGTCTCTGCAAATACCAGACAGATCCGCACCTAACGCAGGTGTGAAAGTAGCCTTAGTTACACCTGAGACAAGAAGTGTGGTCATCCCCAGCAACAACACAGAAAAGTGAAACCAAAGGGGCTGTCAATCACGTGCAGCCAGTCTCCTCGATCTTCTAGCCCCTGTCACAGGTCAGAACATGACAGTTAGGGCTCATGCACACAAATGTATTTTCTTTCCGTGTCTGTTCCGTTTTTTTTGTGGACTTTATGAGGATCCATTCATTTCAATGGGTCTGCAAAAAAACTGAAGTTACTCTGTGTGCATTCTGTTCCTGCATGTCCGTATTTCCTTTCCGCAAAAAAATATCCTATTGTCCGCATTACAGCCAAGGATAGGACTGCTGTTCCATTCCGCAAAATATGGAATGCACACGGATGTCATCCCTTTTTTTTACGGACCACAAAATACATATGGTTGTGTGCATGAGCCCTTAAATGTAGCACTAGGATGCCACCTTTGCCACAAGTCTGTTAGATCTGCAACAGTTAACTTTGAGTGTTACGATATTATTGTGACTTGTAACCATCTATGAGTAACAGTGGCCCAGTTATGAAGCAGTAGACCCCAGAACAACACGCACGGGGGCTGCCAAATGCTGAAATAAATCACCTATCCTCTGTTGCATCACTCGCTAAAGAGTTGCAAGCTGCCTCTGGAAGTGACATTGGCACAAGAACTGCTCATAGGGGCTTCATGAAATGGGTTTCCATACCAGAGCAGCTGTACACAAGCCAAAAATGACCAGGAATTAAAAGTATAGTTTCCAATGTCCGTAGTCTGCTTTATTTATTCATTTATGTTGTTAAAGGGGATTTACACTGATGACCTATCCTCTGAATAGGACCTCCGCCGATCAGCTGTCTTAGAAGGCAGCGAGCTTGCAGTAGCGCCACAAACTTCTCCAGCTTAGTCTAGGCCTGTGATGGCTAACCTCCGGCACTGCAGCTGTGGTAAAACTACAACTCCCAAGATGCACACTCACTTGGCTGTTCTCAGAACTCCAAAGAAATGAATGGAGCATGCTGGGTGCCGTAGTTTCACCACAGCTGGAGTGCCGGAAGATAGCCATCACTGGCTAGGCCGTGTGATGACACGTTTATCAGTCACAATGAAGTGAATGGGACTGAGCTGCGATACCAAGCACAGCTGCTATACAATGTGCTTGGTTTGCCTAGAGGAGGCCGCAGTACTACTGCAAGCGCCAGTGCCTTCTCAAACAGCTAAACAGTGGGGGTCCTGGGGGTCAGACCCCTGCCGATCAGATACTAATGTGTAAAACTCCAGAATAAAGAAAAATACTGTTGCAAGAAAAGGTATGTGAACTCTCCATAAGGTATGTGAATTTCTCCATAGATTACTAATAAAATGTGGTCGGATTGTTACAGACAAACATAAACTAACTAAGCTAAATCCAACCTGCCAAAAATCCACCACAGGGAGGAAATACAGGACAAATAAAAAAAGACATGTAAACCAATGATACACTGGTATATTTTACACAATATATACAAATTACCCTGCAGGAGCCAGGCAGTGTAAGGGCCCAGTGACACGACCAATTTTGCGGAACGGATGCGGATCCATTCATAGGGCTGATCGCATACACATACAGTCGTCTGAATGAACCCTAAACATCATCACACCTGACCCCATCAATCAAAGTGTTGCTCCTAGAGGCTAATTTGCATATAATAAAACATCATTTTTCTCAACGATGCCTTCACATACACAACAGGTCAGCCGGTTTCATAGGTACAAATCTGCTGACAGATGCTCTTTAATAAGTCACTGTGAAACTGTGGACTCAGGTGGCAGTGAGCTAGGACAGCAAGTGGGCAGCAGTTTAGCCTCCAGCCCTGTACTCCTTCACTGCCCTGTATACATTTATGTATTTGGGAATTATTGTAAATCACTGCAGCTTCTGCCTCCCTTCACAACAAAAAACGCTACTAAACTGCAATGTATAATGGCCCCCAGGCATATATGTATGTACGAGAGTGTAAAGGACGTTTGGGGTAATGGTACGGATGTCACATGGTCACAGGTCCTTTATCCTCCAAAAGTGCAAAATTTAAATTTGCTCCCATTGAAAAGGACACTGACATAGACTTGTTTTTGCGATCCTTTGAGAAAGCCTGCCGTCAGTATCGTCTGCCCCAAGAGCAGTGGGCCAGACACCTGACCCCCCTGTTGCGCTACAAAGCGCTGGACGCGTTTGCGGAGTTATCCATGGAGCAGGATGAAGATTATTCCGCCATAAAAGACGCTATCATTGCTAAATACCAGCTGACCCCTGAAGTCTATCGGAAAAGGTTTAGGTCCTTACAAAAGGATCGTACGGACTCTTATCCGGATGTGGTCAGCAGCTTACGCACTACATTCCGCCAGTGGACTTTAGGCATAACAAAAGGGTCTTATGACATCCTAGAGGACTTGATGGTGCTAGACCAGCTTCTTTGTATTTGCCCTGCGGATGTGAGACAATTCGTGCTAGAACGGAAGCCTGCGTCAGCAACCGCTGCTGCAGACTTAGCTGAGACTTTTGTCACAACCCGAGTGCCCGATCTGCGTAAATCTGCACCATCTCACTGGAGAGGAGGTCTGCCCAATGTCAGGGCAGACCCCCCTGCCTCTGTGGGCCGTCCACCACAGAGACCACCAAGTGCAGCTACTGCTTCCAGACCTGGGGCACCTAATGGAATCACCTGTCACTACTGCCGCAAGCCTGGACATATGAAATTCAACTGTCCTGAGCGGAGACAGCCACAGCCAGCATCTGAACCACCTGTACCTCGCCCACGACAGACACAGCCAGCCAGCGCATCCCAGCGTGAACCATCATTTTCAACTGTTTTGTTCGCCGGTGGGGAGGAGATTCACCCCATCACCAGCAATCACCAGCTTGTTACAGTGAATGACCAGCTAGTCACCGGTTTCCGGGACACGGGAGCCGATGTCACCCTGGTGCGTCCGCACCTTGTGCCCACAAAGGACATCATCCCAGACAAGTATCTCACCCTCACTGGGGTGGGGGGCACTCTTTCTCACATTCCCCAAGCCCGGGTTTCCATCGACTGGGGGGTGGGTGTTCAAGAAAAGGTAGTTGGTATCCTAGACCAGCTACCAGTTCCTGTTTTGTTGGGGTCCGATCTAGGCAAGCTGGTATCCTATTATGAACCCGCCACGAACCCCTCGGGATCCCAGGAAGGGGGTCCGCCCTCTGCCCCCACCCAGGTGCTTGGCACCTGGGGGCAAAAGTCTGGGGGAGGGGGGTTGAATGTATCCAATATTAATGTTGATGATATGCATGACGTACCTGCTAATGTGATTTCTACATGTGATATTGAAAATGCTAATCTGCCTTGCTCCGAAGTCATACCTGTCCTAGCTGTGACTTGGAGTCGGGCCACCCAAAACTTGAACTCAGAACAGGGGGAAGAGGCTCCGGTCTCCTCCTACTCCTCTGACCCCAGGGAGGGTGACTGTCAGCCACAGGCCTCGTACGCCACGGGCCAGCTGGCTGAAATGGATCAGGCGGCCTTCGAGCACGCACTTCAAACCGATCCTAGCCTCGAGGGTCTCAGAAGACAGGCTGCTGAGCCCCTCGCGGATGGGGCCGGGTTCAAAGTGTACTGGGAAGGTGGGAAGTTGTATAGTGAGGCGATACAACCCACCGAAGGCGAAATGACCGTGAGTACCAAGTCGCTTGTGGTACCTAGTGCCTTCCGGGGGCATGTGCTGAAATCCGCACATGACATCCCCTTGGCAGGGCACCTAGGAATTCGCAGGACACTTGACCGTATTCAGGGGCATTTCTACTGGCCTAGAATGAGGATAGATGTCATCAATTATTGTCGCTCCTGTACGGTTTGTCAGAAGGTTAAACGAGCTGGGAATCCGCGCAAGGCTCCCCTGTGTCCACTGCCAATCATAAGTGAGCCATTTCACCGAGTGGCAGTCGACATAATTGGACCTCTGCCCATTCCCAGCCACAGCGGCAAGAGGTACATCTTGACGCTGGTGGATTACGCGACTCGCTACCCAGATGCGGTCGCCCTCTCCTCCCTGAGGGCAGACAAGGTAGCAGACGCGCTAATCTCCATATTTTCACGTGTAGGGTTCCCTGCGGAGATGCTCACAGATCAGGGACCCCAGTTTATGTCTGAACTGATGGACGCCCTGGCGGCAAAGATCCAGATGACGCACCTCGTCTCCAGTCCATACCACCCGCAAACCAACGGCCTCTGCGAGCGCTTTAACGCGTCATTAAAGCAGATGCTGGCCACATTCGTTGAGTCGCAGGGTGGGGACTGGGAACGGTACCTGCCTCATCTGCTGTTTGCCTACAGGGAAGTACCGCAAGAGTCCACCGGGTTCTCCCCGTTTGAGCTCCTGTATGGCAGGAACGTCCGAGGGCCACTACAGCTGATGCGAGAGACGTGGGAAGGCAAAGGTGATCCCACGGATGTCTCTGTAGTGGATTACGTCCTGAAGTTCAGAGACAAAATGGAGTCACTCTCTGCCATGGTAACGGAGAATCTGGCCCAGGCCCAGGCCAAACAGAAACTATGGTACGACCGCACCGCGGGAGACCGGGCATTTGAAACTGGAGACAAGGTCTATGCCCTTCTTCCTATACGGCACAATAAGTTACAGGCGGCATGGGAGGGGCCATACACCATAGAGAAGCGTTTAAACCCCCTGACATACTTGGTGAACATGGGGGGTAGAAAACAGAAGGCCTTTCACATTAACATGCTGAAGGCTCACCACGATAGAACCCAGTATGTACTCCCAGTGTGCAGCCGGTTAGAACAGGGCGAGACAGACCCTCTGGTAGATCTGCTGGCTGACACCCGGGAGACGGACGGGGACATAAATGTCAACCCGCAGCTCTCCCCGTCCCAGAGAGAGCAGTTACAGGAGGTGTTAGGTCGGTACCACCGGACCTTCTCAGGTATCCCGGGACGGACCAATCTGGTCGCTCACTGGTTAGATACCGGAGCACATCCCCCCATCAAGCAATCCGCCTATCGCGTCTCTCCGGAGGTGCAGGCGGACATGCAGCGTGAGGTGGGGGAAATGCTAGAACTGGGGGTCGTTCAGCGGTCCTGTAGTCCATGGGCGGCACCCGTCGTCTTGGTACCCAAGAAAGACAGGACAACGCGGTTCTGCGTGGACTACCGGAAGTTGAACGCTGTAACCACTACGGACGCCTACCCCATGCCTCGCATCGATGAGATGCTAGATAAGCTGGCGGCTGCCAGCTATCTATCAATCATGGATCTGAGCCGGGGGTACTGGCAGATCCCTCTTGCCCCGGACGCGCGGCAGAAGTCGGCCTTTATCACTCCCTTCGGGCTCTTCGAATTTACGACGATGCCCTTTGGAATGAAAAATGTGCCTGCCACGTTCCAGCGGGCTATGAACGACCTGCTGGAGGAAATGCAACCGTTCGCTGCAGCATATTTGGACGATATTGCGGTGTTTAGCCCCACCTGGGAAGAACACCTCAAACATCTGACCCAGGTACTGCAACGGCTGGCTGCAGCCAATTTGACAGTTAAGCCAAGTAAGTGTCAGATCGGCATGACAGAAGTCCAGTATTTAGGGCACCGAGTTGGAGGGAACACCCTGAAACCGGACACGGGAAAGGTCGACGCCATCTTAGCGTGGCCTCGGCCTATCACCAAGCGACAGGTTCAGGCATTCCTGGGGACCGCGGGCTACTATAGGAAGTTTGTACCGGCCTATAGTGCCATCGCGAAGCCCCTGACGGATGCCACTGGTAAGAAGCACCCAAAAGTGGTTATGTGGACCCCTGAGTGTGAGAACGCCTTCCGGGCCTTGAAGCAGGCGTTAGCTAGCGCCCCTGTGCTTCAAGCCCCAGATTTCAGCCGTCGGTTCATAGTGCAAACCGACGCATCAGATTACGGTCTCGGCGCTGTCTTAAGCCAGGTGGATGGAAAAGGGGACGAGCATCCTCTTCTGTACCTGAGCCGGAAACTTCTTCCCCGAGAGGTCTCCTACTCAACTACAGAAAAGGAGTGTCTGGCGATTGTGTGGGCCCTGCAGAAGCTTCAATCCTATCTGTACGGCCGCTCCTTCACAATCATTACGGACCATAATCCTCTCAGTTGGCTGAACCGTACTGCGGGGTCCAACGGGAAGCTCCTACGTTGGAGCTTGTCGCTGCAGCAGTACGATTTTACCATCCAGCACAGGGCAGGCAGCAGACATCAAAATGCGGATGACTTATCCCGGTGCAACGGCGATCCAGACCGATCAGCGCAGGTTAGCGGCGACGCCACCCGTCTTGCGGACGGATGTCTAGCCACAGACGCGGGGGGGAGGTGTCACGGATGATCCGCGAGAATATTGAACTGTCCTCCCAATATTATCAATATTACTCTGCCTTATTAAACAGTAATTATTTCCCTAGGCCCCAGAACCTACAATTTGATTATTCAGAGCGTCTCCTTCTGTTGTACCCAGAGAACAACATAGTCCTTTTGTTCAAGTCAGTCAATAGATGCCCAGCAGATAATGCAATTACAGCTGGCTTCCTATGGTTGACAAAAGAACTTCTCTTCCTGAAGAGATATCACAGCTAGGTGTGAAGACGGCACCTGGGGGGAGCCGATTGGTGTCGCTGCTATAAGGGTCTGTAAGCTAGCTTGCGGCAGACAGGCCGGCACCAAGGTTCCCAGATTGACACATGAATCTGAGATATGATTTTTACCTTTTTAAGAGAGACCATGCATCTTACGGACGTAAAAATTACATCATCGTGTCACTCAGAATTCACTGGACGTTTACATAGGACAAACATAACTCTAAGATGTACCCAGGTAAAGTTATGGTGTTACCCCATCATAGAACCAGTTATAATAGTAATATTTGGTGTTCCTGAACTCCATATTTTGTGGGGAATGTGAATATGTGCTTGTTACTTGTGTACAGCGGAGACATCCCACGATATGGCACATGCCATATTTCAGAACTGACATTCACCTCAGGAATACAGCCTGCCCAGCAGGCGGACTCTCAATTCCCCGCCTTGATTCTAGGACCCTTTATAACAAAGACCTAGGATCTGCTAAAGGAGTTCTCCACTTTTAACAACACCTAAAGAGGGCCTCAGCCAGAGAACCTGTGGGCTGTAGGCATATTACACTGGACAAAGGCTTCTTGGACTTTACCCCTGCAACGGACTATTTCACCAACGGACATCTTTTCTGCGGAAACTAAGTATTTTCTTTCTTTTCTCTCTTTTTGTTTATTGGACTATACTTTCCTTGATTATTGTGTTAATAATTACTGTGCATCGTGATAATTTGTATTGTATATAGATATATAATAAATGACCTCCAAGTCATTTCTCTAGCCATATGCCTGTTTTCAAACACTGCAAAAACTTACCCTAGCCTCTCCGAAGGGAAAGCTACTCGGTTGTGTTATCTAGATAGTGGGTTCCTCGCTCCCATAAATTGTGAGGTGGTGGCAGTTAAACTACCCTGTGTGTAGTTCCGGTCGCAGTTCGTCGCACGCTTACTTGCGGTCAATCGGAGGTCCACTCCCTGCGCTTTCAGCCTATCGACTGTACGGACTCATGTTGGACTGTCTGTGTGCTGAAAGTGGCTGAGAGGCCTGTTTGCGGATTGACCACTAGGGGCACTGTGACGGTTTCGTGACGTATTGTGGCCGCGGCGGTCGCAGTTCGTCACAGTCAGGACTGCCAGAGTCTGTGCCAATCCGTTAACAAATTCCAAAGGTCAGGGCAGGCTGTACAAGATCAGCATGGTGCACAGGCCAGGAATCAGGCAGACAGACAGATTTTTTACAGGCTCCAGCAAGCTAGAGAGAGACCTATCAAGATAATTGCATAGTCAAGGACTGAAGGAAACGGCCAAGTGCTGTATATATATATATATATATATATATATATATATATATATATGGGCAGCTGATTAGCAATTGGATACAAACATACAGCAGCTCAAAAAGATTAACCCTAACAGTGGAGAAGATAGGGGTACAATAAATACAGGCCCTAATTCACATACAGGAAGCTGGCATCTGTGCCCGAAGGACAGCGGTGGCCATTAATTGCCATTGTGCCACCCTAATTATACCATGCAGCTTTTGTGAACGTATTGTACTTAATAACTACATGCCTATGCCTTTATACAGACATTGGGAAAAGTAAGCTCTTTGTTATGACCCAGGACTGTGTCTGCTGCTATCTGCACTGCAACTCTCATCATCCACAGTAAAGAGTGTTTTTAAAAAGGGCCTAGTCGTTGACTCCACCATCCTTCCACTGGCCCTTCCATCTGCCCTCCTGCCTGAACCGTTCACCATGAAGGGCACCGCAACTAACAGCAGGCAGGAGTCCTAAGTCCAGGGTGTGCCTCAAGGAAAAAAATAGTGCGCCCTCCATTCAATGCATGGCCCAGGGAGAACCAAAGGACTGGCACCATGAACATAAACTGTGAATACTACTACCATTAGTGTTGATCGAGCATGCTCGTCCGAACACCAGTTCGGCTCGAGCATCTCGATGCTCGGCACATGATGGTACTCAGCCGCAGCCAATAAACGTGCAGGGAGGTACTGGCACGCACTGTAATCCCATAGCCACGTTGGCTACTGGCATTACAGTGATTGGCTGGCCGGAACGCGTCATCTGGTGCTACATAGCCGTGTTCGGCTCAGTCTTAGTCAGGGAGAACTGAGCATAGGAAGGGACAGACAGTGTTATTGGAAGATTTTAATTTGAAAAACTTTTCAGAAACCCAAAAGTCCTTTTAAGGACTATTGTGTGACAGCAGCAATATATATTTTTAGCGCATCCTGCACTAAATAGCATCTAATAGGCCGCTGTGGACAGTTATATTATCCGCGCCACATCTCCTGTGTAAAGTGTGCGCATCCCTAAAATATCAGTGACGTCCAGTGCACTTTTTCCGTAGTCGGTGTCTGCTGTGGACAGTTAAATTATCCACGCCCCATCTCCCGTGTAAAGTGTGCGCATCCAAAAAATATCTGTGACATACAGTGTACTTTTTCCATAGACGTGTCCGCTTCTGACAGTGACCTTATCAGGGCCATATCTGCAGTGTAAAGTGTACGCATCCAAAAATGTATCTGTGACATACAGTGTACATTTTTTGCGTAGATGCTGCGGACATTACCGGTGGTACCTCTCCTGTATAACTTTTCCTCATCCCAAATACCTGTAACATTCCCTGTAATTTTTTTATTAGCCGCTAGTGACAGCATTGACATTATCTGCGGGATATCTCCGGTGTGACGTTTCCACATCCAAAATACCTTTTTTTATTTTTTTCCAAATACTACGCTACTGTACGTGTGACAGACTTTCATTCATATATAACATTTAATATGAAGAAGGCGAGCAGTAAGGGACGGGGCAGTGGCTGTTATGCTGATGGTGCACGCAGAGGGCGTGGCCCTGGGGGCAGTGAAACTGTGCCTGCTGCCAGAGCACAAGAAAAACAATCATCCATGATACCTAGCTTCATGTCCCAGTTTGCAGGGCGGCGCAGGACACCACTCTTGAAGTCAGACCAGTGCGACCAGGTGGTCGGTTGGATTGCAGCAGATAATACTTCCAGTTCCTTAAGCACCACTGTGTCTTCCACCAAGTCCGGTCTCAGTAGCCAAGAGTCTGCTCAACCCAATCCTCACCCTGATCCTCCTTCCTCCCACCATGGAGAGTCTGGCCAAACAAGTGATCCCACATTCAGATATTCCGAGGAGCTCTTTTCAGCACCATTCCTTGATTTGGCCCTCTCGCCAAGCACGCTTGAAGAGGGACAGATCTTATGCCCTGATTCCCAAACTCTTGAGCATCCACAATCACAATAAGATGATGGTGGGGAACGGCAATCACTGTTTAATGAGGTGGATGATGATGAGACACAACGGCAATTACTGTCTCAAGAGGTTGATGAAGACGATGAGACACAGTTGTCAATCACTGAGGTAGTACCCATGGAAGTTTAATTCCATCTGTTCAGTCTGGGTGGGCAGAAGAGGAGAAAGTGGATGAGGAGATTGAGAGTGACCCTCCTGATGATGACAGCGAAGTCTTGCCTGTTGGGACTCTGGCACACATGGCTGAATTCATGTTAGGCTAGCTTTCCAGGGACCTGAGCGTTATACGCATTTTAGACAACACGGATTACTGGTTTTTCCCCCCTCTTGACCCCCGCTACAAAGAGAACGTCTCATCTCTCATTCCTCTGGTGGAAAAGACGAGCAAAACGGTGCAATACCAGAAGATCCTTGTTGAAAAATTGCTCCAAAACTTTCCATCTGACAAGGCTGCAGCAGAGTCCGTACTCCCTTGGCCAACCGAGGAGGGGAAACAAGGGGAACACACAGCAGTTCCAACAGAGGCAGGGCAACACTCTCCAAAGCCTGGAACATTTTTATGACACCCCGCCAGCACCCTTACCCTGATGCACGGCCTAGTGTCACAAGGAGGGAAACATTTTGGAAGATGGTGAAGGAGTACATAGCAGACCGTGTCAGCATCCTCAATGATCCCTCAGTGCCTTACAACTACTGGGTGTCCAAGCTGGACACGTGACACGAACTGGCGCTCTACGCCTTGGAGGTGCTGGCATGCCCTGCCGCCAGCGTTTTGTCTGAGCGGGTATTTAGTGCTGCTGGTGGCATTATAACAGATAAGTGTATCCGCTCAACTGAAAATGCAGGTTGACTCTTAGGGCTGTTTCACACGAGCGGATGCCGTGCGCTGCATCCGCTCCGTGAAAGAGTGCCAAGACCCGATGCAGACTGCAGAGGCACGGAGCATTAACATGACTGATAATGCTCCATGCCTCTCTGTGACCTCTTTACTACGAAATCACAGAGAGATAAAGTTGTCACTGTGATTTTGTAGTAAAGAGGACACAGAGAGGCACAGAGCATTATCAGTCATGTTAATGCTCCGTGCCTCTGCAGTCTGCATCGGGTCTTGGCACTCTTTCACGGAGCGGATGCCACGCACGGCATCCGCTCGTGTGAAACAGCCCTTATAAAAATGAACAGGGCCTGGATTGACCATTCTCGACTCCACCAGAGGAAAGCTGATGAACATAAAGGCACTTTAACTGTGTTGTTTATAATGTACTGAATACTCTGTATTCCCATGCACCCCTTCCACCACAAACAAGGGTATATGGTTGAATCTTCCTTTTCTCATCATCCTACTCCTCCTCTTCCATCATATTAACATGCTTATTCGTCGAATATAATGCCCTTTTTAGAGGGTCAGCTCACCAGTAGGCCCTCACCTACAATGTTTTACAGGGTCAGCTCAGCTGCAGGCCCTCGCATATCATTTTTTAGAGGGTCAGCTCACCAAAGGCCCTCACCTACAATGTTTTACAGGGTCAGGGTCAGCTCACCAGCAGGGCTGTACCTAAAATATTTTACTGGGTCAGCTCACCAGCAGGTACTCGCATATTATGTATTACAGGGTCAGCTCACCAGCAGGCTCGCACCTAAAATCTTTTACAGGGTCAGTTCACCAGCAGGGCCGCACCTAAAATCTTTTACAGGGTCAGCTCGCCAGCAGGCCCTCACATATAATGTTTTACAGGGTCAGCTCACCAGCAGGGCCTCGCATATAATGTTTTACAGGGTCAGCTCACCAGCAGGCCCTCGAATATAATGTTTTACAGGGTGAGCTCACTAGCAGGACCGCACCTAAAAACTTTTACAGGTTCAGCTCACCAGCAGGCTCTCGCATATAATGTTTTACAGAGTCAGCTCACCAGCAGGCCCGCACCTAAAATCTTTTACAGGGTCAGCTAACCAGCAGGCCCTCGAATATAATGTTTTACAGGGTGAGCTCACTAGCAGGACCGCACCTAAAAACTTTTACAGGTTCAGCTCACCAGCAGGCTCTCGCATATAATGTTTTACAGAGTCAGCTCACCAGCAGGCCCGCACCTAAAATCTTTTACAGGGTCAGCTAACCAGCAGGCCCTCGCATATAATGTTTTGCAGGGTCAGCTCACCAGCAGGCCCTTGCATATAATGTTTTACAGGGTCAGCTCACCAGCAGGCCCGCTCCTAAAATCTTTTACAGGGTCATCTCACCAGCAGGCTTCGCATATAATCTTTTACAGGGTCAGCTCACCAGCCGGCCCTCGCATATAATGTTTTACAGGGTCAGCTCGCAAGCAGGCCCTCACATATAATGTTTTAGAGGGTCAGCTCACCAGCAGGCCTCTCATATAATCTTTTACAGGGTCAGCTCACCAGCCGGCCCTCGCATATAATGTTTTACAGGGTCAGCTCACCTACAGGCCCTCACATATAATGCAGCTCACCTGCAGGCCCTCACCTACAATCTTTTACAGGGTCAGCTCACCAGCAGGCCCTCACCTACAATCTTTTAGAGGGTCAGCTCACCTGCAGGCTCTCACCTAATTTTACTTAATAGGTAATTTCCGCGCATGCTGCCTTGCTTGGAAATGGTAGCTGTAGCTGTTTCTGAGGCTCCCTATCCAGATTAAAACCCTGATTCCCCGTTACCCGTGGTCGGCACTGAAAATAACATTGAAAGTTTATAGGGCAGACATCCGAATGGATCGTCGCCATCACGGGGACGTGCGATCGGGCCCAGGTTTTCTAGAGTCACCAAAGCGGCAGCAGTCCGACGCCCATAATGTTTTAGATGTTCAGATCAGCAGGACCTTGCTCCAAATGTTTTTGAGGGTCACCAGCAGGCCATCAATCATAATTTTTCAAGGCTGTGTATGATGCCCTCCTTTATGTGTAACAAATGTAACAAAGGGTGTAGTAGTGCCGATTCCTTGTAATTTTTGGCAGCCCTTTCACTTAGTGCATAGGCTTTATGAGTGTAGGAGTCCTACTACCTGAACAATTGTACCACAATGTGAATGAGGCCCTCCTTTATGTGATATACAGTTTGTATCGGAGTGCCTCTTCCTTGTAATTTTTGGGAGCACTTACACTTTATATACAAGTAAATATACAGGAAAGAATGTTTCCTAACAATTTTTCCTCTAAACTCGATTTTATCCTTGGTTTTGTGCGTATTTTTGTCATTCTGTAAAAGTGGCGTACTACTCAGACAACATCGTTCCCAGCAGCGACCTGGGAGTCCAAGATGTATCCAGACATCCCTTCCCATGTTGTTCTCAAACCATATCTGTGGTGTTTCCATCAATTTCTGACCTTTTCCTATGAACCAGGCACCCTCCCCTCTTCAGAGCAGGAGGTGACTGGTCTAATGCTTGGGTTCTTCTATTGACTTCCATTATACATCCCGATGGGTTTTCCCATTGAAATGGACATGATTTTCAACTGTTTGCAGCTTGGTTTTTGGGTGTGGAAAACTCTGTGTGAATATACTCTAAGGAAATAACACTGGAAGCGTGGGTTTTACAGTTTATTGCCCATTAACTAAAGGCACACATAGCCTGCGTACTGGAAAATCTGTTATTGTCAAGGAAGGTTGGTTAGTGCCCCATCCCATTCCTCAAGGCCTACTGTTCTGTCTTCTTAGGCTACTTTCACATTAGCATTTTTTGCGGATCAGTCATTGATCTTCAAAAACGCTTCAGTTACCATAATACAACTGCATGCATCCGTCATGAACGGATCCGGTTGTATTATATCTTCTATAGCCATGACGGATCCGTCATGAACACCATTGAAAGTCAATGGGAGACGGATCTATTTTCTATTGTGTCAGAGAAAACGGATCTATCCCCATTGACTTACATTGTGTGCCAGGACGCACCACATGGTGGTTTTGGGGTCCGCCTCCAGAGCGGAATGGTAACTAAACGGAGGCAAACTGATCCATTTTGAGCGGATCTTTTTCCATTTAGAATGCATTATTGCAAAACGGATCAGTTTTGGACTGCTTCTGAGAGCCCATGACGGAGCTCAGAAATGGAAAGCCAAAACACTAGTGTGAAAGTAGCCTTTACAGGTTCACACAGTGTGCAGTCTGACATTCAGCATAAACCATTTCTGTCTTCCAAATAAGAGGACTGTTCTTTGTAGTCTAACTTGTTTATTGGTATAACAGGATTGTTTGATTGGCAGAACAGGATTGTTTGGTAAAACTACAAGGATACAAATAACATGTATAAGTATAAAGTATAGATAGCATGTAGTATAACATTTGCATTAACACTGAAGCACATGGTTGAAAATGGCTTCCTGTATGTAAGATTACATGTAGAGCTAACAGAAGTAACAACTCCCTGAGTAACAATTACAACTAGATGAACAAACATCTCTGCATAACACAATATCACTGAAACAAAGGTAGATCTCTCACCAGATATGCTTTTACAAAAGATGGTGAAGTTTGAGAAGGAGATATGCAAAAGGACAGCTCTGCTGATGTGTCCTGGAGACTGGAGGCTTCTTTTTCCCAGGATGCTTTGCACTCCCATAATGCAGTGCACCACCCACAATGCAGTAGTCTTTGTAACAGGAAAAACAAAGTGTAATACAACTTAACACCGCTAGATGTTAAACACGTCTGCCTCAGTCATTAAATGACTGAGGCAGACGTGATCTATATTGATTCTCTAACTCAGCTGGGCAGAACACCTACAACTTTAGATGACTTCACAAAGCATGTTTTAGAGATGCATAAATATGGAAAACACTAAAAAAGAATTTTGAAAAGACCTGGCTGTACATCATTCTATGGCTAAACAACCTAGCTGTTAAAAAAAAGTTTCTGGAAAAATGTTCTATGGATAGTTAAGAAAATGTGGAACTTTGGAGGAAAGAACACTACACACAAATGCCAAAACGTCATCCCAGTTTTTAAGCATGGCGGAGGGAGCATCATGGTTTATTTGCTCAAAAATGTTTGCATTTTTACACCGTTCATTCTATGTTTAGAAAGTGGTTGGGAAAGTTGGCAACTTTACTGCTCAATATTGTTAAACTGTTATGTGCACCTATAGGAAATGTTTAGTAGGTATGATTGCTGCTAAAAGGCGATCTACAGGCTATTTAATTCATGGGTACACTTACCTTTCCTCTCTGTACTGTGGATGGGTACTCAAGGTGCTCAGTAAAATGCATGACTGGTACAACTGTTGGTACAGTATGTTATTAGTTTAGTTACAGTGTGTTTGTCTAATACAATATAATCAATACAGAAATCCAGGTAACTCCAAAAGGTTATCTTACCTTTTATTGCAACTCTATTTCTCACAGGAAATATTATACTATACTTTTACCTATGTTGAGAAAAGATCTCATTTTTGACAGCAGTAGGGTTCTGGAGCCAGCCTTAAAGGGGTTGTCCGCTTTTTTATATTAATGACTTATCAGGATAGGTCCTCAATTTCAGATCCATAAGGGTCTGACACCGCCGCCGATCAGCTGTTTGAATAGAAGGCCATGCTCGTATGAGTGCTGTCTTCTCTTCACTGCTTACCTGCTTACCATTGCAACTGTAGCACTGCTTACTGTAGTACTTGAATACTACAAAGTGAATGGGACGGATGAGATGTACACCTGCTCACTTCTACAGTTGCAACGGCAAGCAGGTAAACAATGAAGGGAAGACAGCACTTTTACAAATGCTGTCTTCTCTGCAAACAGATGATCGGCAGGGGTCCCGGGTGTCGGATCCCCATGATCTTATATTGATGACCTATCCTGAGTAGAGATAATTTAGGGTACTTTCCCACTAGCGGCAGGGGACTCCGGCAGGCTGTTCCGGCGGGTGAACAGCTTGTTGGATCCGTCCTGCCGCTAGCTCACATGTGCCCCGGACTGCTGCTCTGTCCCCTTTGACTATAATGGGGGCAGGGGCGGAGTTCCAGCAGCAGCACGCCAGCGCACGCTGAGACCCAGCCGGACTAAAAGTACTGCATGCAGTACTTTTAGTCCAGCCGAGATGTTCAATCAAGATGGCAGTTGGCGGCCCATCGTGAGCAAATGGAGGAGGTAAGTATGATTTTTTTTTTGTTTCTTACACTATTTAAGGTTAAATGGATTCGCTAACACGAAGCACGAGGAAATTTGGCTTCGAGGCAAATAAAATTTATCCTGAAATTCGGATTGACTTCCACTTTGATTCGCTCCTCTCTAATCCTGAGGATAGGTTATCAATATTAAAAAAAACAGGCAACCCCTTTAAATAGAAGTATGTGTAACAGTACATTATGAGTGTGTGCCTTTGTTAAAGTGAATAGACTACAGATGTCTTCTGCCCCATGCATGTGAAGCTGTTCTGGATCTGATGTGCACAAGGATTATTATATACGCAGGCTGGATTGCTGCTGCAACTCATCAGTTCTCGAAAGCTTCTATTCTAAATGCTTGTGTAGAGAGTGTGTGCAGCTCAAAGCCATTGGGGAAAATGACATAGCAATTGCATTCTCAACTGTTAGATGTAGAAATGCAACAAAAATAGATTTCTAATTAACAAGTGAAAAAAAATAACACGTATGATCTGTAAAGCCTTTATTACCCAAAACAAACTCAGTGAAAATCTAGCACGATCCAATGTTTACCCCACTATATCATATTGCTTGCAGGTAGATCCCATTTTGGATTTTTAGCAGCTCAGCATTTTGAATTGAACTGCTTCTTTAGGGAGTTGTCAAATATTTCGGCTGTCATATGGCTGAGCGGTGCCTGTGATGGGGCCAAAGCAGCTGGCTGCACAGATCAGATGATGGAAGTGCTAACTCCTGGCTGTTTTTAAATGGCTGTATTTTGTCAGACTGCGCAGCCATTATCAAACTGGAAAGCATTAGCATTTCTGTCAATTGTAATCTGTACAATCCCTGTTGATTTGAGCCACATCATGGCCAGTCTTCAACCAAGCAGCGACTGTAATGTCTGGCAGCACTTTTATCACATACTTGGGACCTTTATCTATTGGGAGGACTCCCCACTCTGCATTCCAATATCTTGGCTGTCTGCGGTAAACCCGGGAGAGAGAAGAGGAGTGCTAGTAGTATGAATGGTGGCTGTTCTTCTCTTTGGGGCACTCTTTGGTTTCAGGGTCCTCCTGTCTGATGTTGGTTGAAGTACCCTTGATGCTGAAGGTTTTGAGGTGCGAGGCAGGGTCCCTTGGAGCAGTATAGCTGTGTAGGGAATAACAAGACCAGATTGACAGCAGAATGGTTCTTTATTGAAGAATTAAGTTAAAGCACATCAGTTACAGTTCTCAGGAAGCAATTGACTGGCAGGCGTTACACATACACTTTTCACAGATCAGACAGGTAGTTAATAGGCTACAGTGTCTGTTTAGAGCAATCTTCCTTACACTGCACTTCTCTAGCTGACTTGTACATAAGTATCCAGGCATGGGTGTAACACTTCTCTTTCAAGCAATGCAACCACAGGGTGGACCCTAAACATCAGACTATGCTCTGTACCTTTATTGAACAGGTTGCCGTACTAATTTATAGGTCTACAGTGTCCTCTGTGGGATGTGGATATTTTATGCAGATTATTTATGTCCAGGCACCTGTCACCACCAGACATCTGAGAAGCTCTGACAGATGCCTTTCAGAACCTCCTCCTTGAGCTTCCTTTGTTTTGCTTTCAGTTCCTCATCTCGTTAGCCTCTCGCAGCTGTCATGTAGTTGTACTGATTGCATCCCTTTAAATTCCTCCCCATAGTGCATCAGTTTGCGGTTTATATTACTTCCTGGAGTGTGTGTGCATGCTGATCCTACTTCCCAGTCTTCTACAAGATAAGTGTTGTGCATTCTTTTGTGTTTTTCTGTTTGCTGGATCCCAGGTGACCCTGACTCCCTCCGTATCTAGTGTAGGGAGCCGGTGGTCGGGTCCCCTCACTATTATAGGGTGTTCAGGTGTTATACAGTCGAGGTACGAGGATATGCGATCATCTATCATTGGAATTATCGCATAGGCTGAGCAGTAAGGGAGAGAGCCAGGTCTGATGCAGGGGTCTCCCTTTTTGTTCCTTAGTTTTGGATCCAGTGAGTCGTATATTTATTTTGTGTTGTCTTGTTTCCTGTACACCTTCCGTGACACGTACTCCCTGTGCGGGGGCAAATCCTGAACTCCACTCTCAGAGAAGACATCCGAAAATTCAGAGAGAAAAGATAGTACAGTCTTAGTAGAAACCTCAGAAACAGATGTGGTGAGGCAATTCTCTCTGCAAAAGTCACTCCAACCATTTATTTGCCTTGCTTGCCAATTAATGGTGGGGTTATGTTTAGTGAGCCAGGGTAGCCCCAACACTAGAGGAGTAGGCAATACGCTAAGGACGAAACATGACACATCCTCAACATGAGCATCACTCACAATTAAACGGATATTGTGAACTATGCCCTTTAATGATTTCTGAGAAAGTGGAGCGGATCTAACCCCTTTTTGGTCATATCAGTGAGTGGTTTAACAACAGAGGAATAATTCAAAATAAACTTCCTGTAATAATTGGCAAAGCCCAAAAAACGCATCAGCGCCTTCTGATTCTCAGGAAGTTCCCACTCAAGCACAACGCGGACCTTCTCGGGGTCCATGCGAAAACCAGAAGCGGAGAGAAGAAACCCCAGAAATTGAATTTCTGGAACCGCAAACACACATTTTTCCAGTTTCGCGTATAATTTATTCACCCGCAGGATGAGCAAGACCTGACGTAAGTGTTCCTTATGAGTTTTGAAATCAGGAGAAAAAATCAAAATGTCATCCAAATACACTAATACAAATTTCCCCATTAAATGATAAAAAATGCTGTTCACGAAATGCTGAAAAACGACTGGAGCATTCATCAAACCAAAAGGCATAACCAAATTCTCAAAATGGCCCTCAGGGGTATTGAAGGCCGTCTTCCATTCGTCTCCTTCTCTGACCCTGACCAGGTTGTATGCCCCTCTTAGATCTAATTTGGAAAAGACTTTAGCCCTAACAATCTGGTTAAACAGGTCCGGGATAAGAGGAAGCGGATAAGGGTCACGAATTATGATATTGTTCAGCTCCCTGAAATCCAGACAAGGTCTTAAAGAACCATCTTTTTTCTTAACAAAGAAAAAACCAGCGGCAACAGGTGACTTTGAGGGTCGTATGTGTCCTTTTCTCAGACTCTAAGAGATAAGCACGCATAGTGACCCTTTCAGGTTGGGAGAGATTGTATAAATGAGATTTAGGCAGCTTGGCGCCTGGGATGAGATTAATAGGGCAATCGTACTCCCTGTGCGGGGGCAAATCCTGATGCCACTCTCAGAGAAGACATCCGAAAATTCAGAGAGAAAAGATGGTACAGTCTTAGTAGAAACCTCAGAAACAGATGTGGTGAGGCAATTCTCTCTGCAAAAGTCACTCCAACCATTTATTTGCCTCGCTTGCCAATCAATGGTGGGGTTATGTTTAGTGAGCCAGGGTAGCCCCAACACTAGAGGAGTAGGCAATCCGCTAAGAACGAAACATGACACATCCTCAACATGAGCATCACTCACAATTAAACGGATATTGTGAACTATGCCCTTTAATGATTTCTGAGAAAGTGGAGCGGAATCAACAGCAAAAACAGGAATATCCTTTCCCAAAGTGCATACCTGGAAACCATGAGTTATCGCAAATTGATTATCAATGAGATTGACAGCTGCTCCACTATCTACAAAAATCTCACAAAAAATGTTCAAGCTCTCTAGCGCCACCCTGGCAGGCAGGACAAAACGGGAACTACAAGCAAACGGAAAACCTTCAATTTCCGCCTCAACCCTGCCAATGTTAACAGATGGAATATTTTTAAAGGATTTTTTCCTTTTTGTTTCTTTATTACTCCCAAAAAACTGCCTGAATCTCCTAGAGGGACAAACATTTGCCAAATGATTTATACCTCCACAACAAAAACAAACCTTCCCATGCGGGCTGAATCTTCTATTGTCAGAGGCAATCAACCCCAGCTGCATGGGCTCCTGCTCAGAAGGGGTTGACAGCGACTGAGACCCCTGCGCACAGAATGCGACCGCTGCACTGTCCTGGGATTGAGTATGACAGGAAGGAGTGATCTCTCCTCTCTCTCTAAGACGCCTGTCAATACGAACGGCCTGAGACATAGCAGAGTCCAAGGAGGTAGGCCTCTCATGAAAGGCAAATGCATCTTTCAATCCCTCTGAAAGACCATGGCAAAATTGACTTCGGAGTGCAGCATCATTCCAACCAGTATCAGCTGCCCATCTCCGAAATTCTGAGCAGTATATCTCTGCGGATTGTTTACCCTGGCATAACAGACGTAGTCTATACTCAGCCAAAGCAATACGATCCGGATCATCATATATCTGACCCAGGGCTAAAAAGAATTCATCCACTTAACGGAGGGGCCGTGCCCCCACCGGCAGCGAAAAGGCCCAGGACTGAGCGTTATCCCTGAGCAATGATATAATGATCCCCACCCTCCGTTCCTCATCACCAGAGGAATGGGGAAGAAGGCGAAAATTGAGTTTGCAAACCTCTCTAAAACGCACAAAATTCTCACTACTCCCGGAGAACGTATCCGGGAGCGAGATCTTAGGCTCAGAACAAACTCCATGAACGCAAGCTGAACCGGTCACTTGAAACTGAGAAAGAGTCTTACGGAGATCTGCTACCTCCAATGAAAGACCCTGCAAGCGTTCAGTCAAAAGTGAAACCGGATCCATGCTTGAGACGATTTTGGCGGTTTATAATGTCACGGAAGGTGTACAGGAAACAAGACAACACAAAATAAATATACGACTCACTGGATCCAAAACTAAGGAACAAAAAGGGAGACCCCTGCATCAGACCTGGCACTCTCCCTTACTGCTCAGCCTATGCGATAATTCCAATGGTAGATGATCGCATATCCTCGTACCTCGACTGTATAACATCTGAACGCCCTATAATAGTGAGGGGACACGACCACCGGCTCCCTACACTAGATACGGAGGGAGTCAGGGTCACCTGGGATCCAGCAAACAGAAAAACACAAAAGAATGCACAACACTTAACTTGTAGAAGACTGGGAAGTAGGATCAGCATGCACACACACTCCAGGAAGAAATATAAACCGCACACTGATGCACTACACGGAGAAATTTAAAGGGATGCAATCAGTCCAACTACATGACAGCTGAGAGAGGCTAACGAGATGAGGAACTGAAAGCAAAACAAAGGAAGCTCAAGGAGGAGGTTCTAAAAGGCATCTGTCAGAGCTTCTCAGATGTCTGGTGGTGACAGTACGATTGCCCTATTAATCTCATCCCAGGCGCCAAGCTGCCTAAATCTCGTTTATACAATCTCTCCCAACCTGAAAGGGTCGCTATGCGTGCTTATATCTCTGAGAGTCTGAGAAAAGGACACATACGACCCTCGAAGTCACCTGTTGCCGCTGGTTTTTTCTTTGTTAAGAAAAAAGATGGTTCTTTAAAACCTTGTCTGGATTTCAGGGAGCTGAACAGTATCACAATTCGTGACCCTTATCCGCTTCCTCTGATCCCTGACCTGTTTAACCAGATTGTTGGGGCTAAAGTTTTTTCCAAATTAGATCTTAGAGGGGCATACAACCTGGTCAGGGTCAGAGAAGGAGACGAATGGAAGACAGCCTTCAATACCCCTGAGGGCCATTTTGAGAATTTGGTTATGCCTTTTGGTTTGATGAATGCTCCAGCCGTTTTTCAGCATTTCGTGAACAGCATTTTTTATCATTTAATGGGGAAATTTGTATTAGTGTATTTGGATGACATTTTGATTTTTTCTCCTGATTTCAAAACTCATAAGGAACACTTACGTCAGGTCTTGCTCATCCTGTGGGAGAATAAATTATACGCGAAACTGGAAAAATGTGTGTTTGTGGTTCCAGAAATTCAATTTCTGGGGTTTCTTCTCTCCGCTTCTGGTTTTCGCATGGACCCCGAGAAGGTCCGCGTTGTGCTTGAGTGGGAGCTTCCTGAGAATCAGAAGGCGCTGATGCGTTTTTTGGGCTTTGACAATTATTACAGGAAGTTTATTTTAAATTATTCCTCTGTTGTTAAACCACTCACTGATATGACCAGAAAGGGGGTAGATTTTTCTTCCTGGTCGGTAGAGGCGCGTAAGGCCTTTTCTAATATCAAGGAGAGTTTTGCTTCCGCTCCCATCTTGGTACAACCTGATATTTCTCTACCCTTCATAGTTGAGGTTGATGCTTCTGAGGTGGGTGTGGGTGCGGTCTTGTCTCAGGGTTCCTCTCCTGCCAAATGGCGACCGTGTGCCTTTTTCTCGAAGAAACTCTCCTCCGCAGAGAGAAATTACGATGTGGGAGATAGGGAGTTGTTGGCCATCAAGTTGGCTTTTGAGGAATGGCGCCATTGGCTAGAGGGAGCCAGACACCCTATTACTGTGTTTACAGACCATAAAAATCTAGCCTACTTGGAGTCAGCCAAGCGTCTTAACCCGAGACAGGCCAGATGGTCTTTGTTCTTTTCAAGGTTTAATTTTGTTGTCACGTTCTGCCCTGGGGTTAAGAATGTGAAGGCAGATGCCTTGTCACGTGGTTTTCCGGGAGGTGGGAATTTTGAAGACCCGGGTCCCATTGTGGCTGAAGGTGTGGTGGTCTCTGCTCTTTATCCTGAATTGGAGGCAGAGGTGCAGGTAGCCCAGTCAGAGGCTCCTGATCTTTGTCCTCCTGGGAGGTTCTTTGTGCCTCTCCCTTTAAGACACAAGATTTTTAAGGAACACCACGATACGGTTCTTGCTGGGCACCCGGGGGCAAGAGCCACAGTGGATCTCATCGCTCGGAGATTCTGGTGGCCGGCGCTTTGTAAGTCGGTTGAGGGTTTTGTGGCAGCCTGCGAGACCTGCGCTCGTGCCAAAGTCCCTCATTCACGGCCATCAGGTCCTCTCCTTCCCTTACCCATTTTTTCCCGTCCTTGGACACATCTGTCCATGGACTTCATAACGGACCTGCCTCGTTCCTCGGGGAAGACTGTGATTCTGGTGGTGGTGGACCGTTTTAGCAAAATGGTGCATTTCATCCCTTTTCCTGGCTTGCCCAATGCTAAGACGCTGGCGCAGGCATTTATTGATCACATTGTCAAATTGCATGGTATTCCTTCAGACATAGTCTCTGATAGGGGCACGCAGTTTGTTTCCAGATTCTGGAAGGCTTTCTGTTCTCGCTTGGGGGTTCGGTTGTCATTCTCTTCTGCTTTCCACCCGCAGTCGAATGGCCAGACAGAGCGCGTCAATCAGAATCTGGAGACATATCTGCGCTGCTTTGTGGCGGAGAATCAGGAGGATTGGTGTTCTTTTTTGTCCCTTGCTGAGTTTGCTTTAAATAACCGTCGTCAGGAGTCCTCTGATAAGTCACCGATGTTTGGTGCATATGGGTTTCATCCGCAGTTTGGGACATTCTCGGGAGAGGGGTCTTCTGGTTTACCTGATGAGGACAGATTCTCCTCGTCTTTGTCATCTATTTGGCAAAAGATTCAGGATAATCTAAAGAGCATGAGTGAGAGATATAAGCGTGTGGCGGATAAGAGACATGTGCCTGGTCCGGACCTGAATGTTGGTGATCTGGTGTGGTTGTCTACTAAGAATATCAAATTGAAGGTTCCCTCCTGAAAGTTGGGTCCTAAGTTTATTGGGCCTTACAAAATCTTGTCTGTCATCAATCCTGTTGCCTACCGTCTTGATCTTCCTCAGACTTGGAAGATCCATAATGTTTTTCATAAGTCCTTATTAAAACCTTATGTCCAACCCATTGTACCCTCGTCTTTGCCTCCTCCTCCGATTATGGTTGATGGTAATCTTGAATTTCAGGTCTCGAGGATTGTGGATTCTCGTGTTGTCTGCGGTTCTCTCCAGTACCTCGTTCATTGGGAGGGTTATGGTCCTGAGGAGAGGATGTGGGTCCCAGTGACGGACATTAAGGCCACTCGTCTCATCAGGGCTTTCCATAGGTCCCATCCTGAGTAGGTGGGCTCTGAGTGTCCGGAGTTTACTCGTAGAAGGAGTGGTACTGTCACCACCAGACATCTGAAAAGCTCTGACAGATGCCTTTCAGAACCTCCTCCTTGAGCTTCCTTTGTTTTGCTTTCAGTTCCTCATCTCGTTAGCCTCTCTCAGCTGTCATGTAGTTGTACTGATTGCATCCCTTTAAATACCTCCCCATAGTGCATCAGTTTGCGGTTTATATTACTTCCTGGAGTGTGTGTGCATGCTGATCCTACTTCCCAGTCTTCTACAAGATAAGTGTTGTGCATTCATTTGTGTTTTTCTGTTTGCTGGATCCCAGGTGACCCTGACTCCCTCCGTATCTAGTGTAGGGAGCCGGTGGTTGTGTCCCCTCACTTTTATAGGGTGTTCAGCTGTTATACAGTCGAGGTACGAGGATATGCGATCATCTACCATTGGGATTTTCGCCTAGGCTGAGCAGTCAGGGAGAGTGCCAGGTCTGATGCAGGGGTCTCCCTTTTTGTTCCTTAGTTTTGGATCCAGTGAGTCGTATATTCATTTTGTGTTGTCTTGTTTCCTGTACACCTTCCGTGACAGCACCAGAAGAAAACACCTGAACATATGGCAATGTAGACACAGTAGTCCTTCTTTGACAGCAATTCTCCAAAGATTTTAGCTCTACACTCCCTCTTTTCATCTGGCCTGCTTTTCCAAGGAAAGTTCTTTTCTGTACTAACCCTGGCTGGCACCTAATCCAGGACTCTTCTGTCACCTATCCCATTTGCATCTGTTCTCTCTGCTGGCTGAGCTTAAACTGACTTCTGAGAATGTAATGAATCGGAGGGGCATATTCATTATCACAAAGTATAATAACGCATGAGCTGTGCAGTGGCGGATACAGAGCCTGGTCTCGGGAGGGGCACTTCCAGATTATTTTCTGTCCGCCACGACAAAACAATGGTGCTCATAGAACAGGATATTGTGCCAGTAGCCAGAGACCCCCATAATGTGCCAGTAGCCAGAAACCCCCATTTTGTGCCAGTAGCCAGAAACCCCTATTATGTGCCAGTAGCCAGAGACCCCCATTATGTGCCAGTAGCCAGAGACCCCCATTATGTGCCAGTAGCCAGTGACCCCCATTATGTGCCATTAGCCAGAGACCCCCATTATGTGCCAGTAGCCAGAGCCCCCCATTATGTGCCAGTAGCTAGAGACACCCATTATGTGCCAGTAGCCAGAGCCCCCATTATGTGCCAGTAGCCAGAGCCCCCCATTATGTGCCAGTAGCCAGAGACCCCCATTATGTGCCAGTAGCCAGGAACCCCCATTATGTGCCAGTAGCCACCAGTATTGTGCACAAAAAATAAACATTTATACTTACCTCCTTGGCAGCGATGCGATGCCGGCCTCTTCCTGCCTGTGTCCCGCGCTGTACGGCTCAGGCGGCGCGATGACATAATCGCGCTGCCTGCGCCGGCCTCTGATAGGCTGCTGGCCAAGTGTCTGCAGCCTATCAGACGAAGGGAAAGGGACACGCCTCTCCCTCCCCCGCCGCAGCACAGGCATCTGTATCGCTGTCCTGAGGACAGTGATACAGATGACTATGGAGATAAGCGCTTCCACAATGGAAGCGTTCATCTCCCTGTGCCCCGCCACCGCCCCCCCACTTATGAGCAGCTCGGGGGGGGGGGGGGGGGCAATTTACCATACATACTTATAATTTTAATCCATTTTTGCTGTGTTCTGCTGCTCTTCAATGTGATGCTGCACATCTAGGAGAAGACTAAATAAAAATAAAGAGTTAGCTGGGGTTATGGATTATTAACAGGAGTTCTGCTCTATTAACTAATAAGGTTGTATAAAAAGTTTTTTAAACTTGAATCCCCTGTAAGGAATTCTTTTAAACATAATCTGAAAAACGAATAATACCTCTCTAAAGTAACAACCAGCAGTGTAAAAAAACGCTACTGGTGACAACACTGCTGGTTCAGTGCATCACATTTTGCAGCTCACATTTGTTACTTGTCAAAACCCAGATCACAATGTCGCAGAATAGTGCTATGCACCTTTTGGGGCATATTTGTGCAAAAAACTTAGCAATGTTTTGCATTTTTACACAATTCACTCTAGTTTTGGAAAGCAGAAACCCCAAAATGTGTTAGACCTGACAGCCAGGCCCCTGCTCTGTCCGCCGGCATCACTGAAAACTCTGATGCTGGTGGAATAACACCTTGAACACAGGGGTCAAAGGTGAACGTGGCATCTAAGGGGTTTACAGAGAGAGGGGGTTCCCTCTCTTAAACCATCAGCTTGGTGATGATGGTTGCCATGGCAGCCAGGTTCTGCCAGCTACGGAAGCCTATTAGGCCGAGATCCAGGCTGGGTCTCATAGGCAACTGTGAAGGTGAACCTGGCAGTTTCAATGCAGTATAATAGAGCATGTATTGTACTGCATTGATGCAGCGATCAGACTCTCAAAAGTTGAAGCCCCATAGTGGGCAAAAATAAAAAAAGTTATAAAAAAACAAAAGTAAAGAAGCTCCATTCCCTTGAGGAAGTCATTTAACATTGTAAAAAAAAGTACACATTAAGTATCCACTTGTCTGTAAAGACCAGCTCTATTAAAATATCACATGATCCACCCCACCAGGTGAATGCCATAAAAAAAAAAAAAAAACTATGCTAAAGAAACATGTTTTGGTCACCTCCCCTCTCAAAAGACAGGAGATCAAGTCATCAGAAAATCTTATGTACCCCAAAATGGCACCAATGTCAACTAATCCCACAAAAAAAAAAAAAAAACTCACACAAGACCATTGCCAGAACAATAAAAACTATTTTCCTCTCAGAAAATGGTGACACAAAAACATTTTTTACTAAAATTATCATGTGTAAAAGAGCAAAATTTGAAAAATAAAATATATATATAAAATCGGTATCTCTGTAATTGTACTGACCAGCAGAATAATGGCAATGTCACTTTTCCTGCACAATATGTTGCAAAAACAAAACCCCAAAAGTTGCTTTTTCTTTATCCTGCTTCCCAAAAACTGTGTCACTACCAGACAGGATCAGTAAGGACTAGCTATGCATGTTGCTGCAATGCACAGTGATGTACACCGAGATACACTCTCCCTGCAGGCCGGGATACAGACGATTTAAATCGCTTTGTAACAAAGCAAATTGCTTGAGAAAATTTGGTGAAGCGTCCAAATCAAATTTTTCAAAACTTTGCTAATCTCTAGTCTCTGCACATTATTACATGTTAGGATCATTTCTCAAATTCAAGAGATAGGCCCTTAACTATAGTACTAGCTATCCTCTTTAAATAATATTTCTGGAGCATCTTTTCCTATACTGTAACTGTATGCTGGTCCACTCCATCTATAAGTTTATGAATAAGTGAGTGTTACCATTTCCCTACTCAAAGGAGTTTGTCCCTGCACAGCCTGCCACTAGCAGCACTGATTGGGCACTGCCAGACTGTGCAGAGACGTAGCCCCAACTGGTAACCCCCCCAGTTGGCAGCTCATTTATAAACTTCTAGTAGAAATAATAGAAGAATGGCCCAATATAGAGTTAAGAATAGATGCTCCAGAATGGTGTTGAATACAATTATTTACAGACAGGTCAGAATTGGTGACAGGTCTTTTTTAACTCTTATGTGCACCCTGACATAAGTGTACATAATTGTATGGCGCATGCTCAGAAGCTGAGTCTGCTCCATATGCAGCAGAGGATGGTTGTGTAATACAGCTGGAACCTGGCCGATCCTGGTCATTTAAGGCTACTTTCACACTTGCGGCAGTGTGATCCGGCGGGCAGTTCCGTCGTCGGAACTGGCCGCCGGATCCGCCGATCTGCTGCTGCCTGAAAGCATTTGTGAGACGGATCCGGATGCGGATCCGTCTCACAAATGCATTGCAAGGACGGATCCGTCTCTCCGCTTGTCATGCGGACCGACGGATCCGTCTTGTACATTTTTCGCATTTTTACCGATCTGCGCATGCGCATGCCGGAACGACGAATCCGGCATTCCGGTATTCTGAATGCCGGATCCGGCGCTAATACATTCCTATGGGAAAAAATGCCGGATCCGGCGTTCAGGCAAGTCTTCAGTTTTTTTTCGCCGGAGAAAAAACCGTAGCATGCTACGGTTTTCTCTTTTGCCTGATCAGTCAAAACGACTGAACTGAAGACATCCTGATGCAAACTGAACGGATTACTCTCCATTCAGAATGCATGGGGATATGCCTGATCAGTTCTTTTCCAGTATAGAGCCCCTGTGACGGAACTCTATGCCGGAAAAGAAAAACGCAAGTGTGAAAGTACTCTAACAATTCAGTTTGCAAGAAAACAAGAAAAGAAAGAACAAGCC
The DNA here is from genome assembly GCF_014858855.1 of Bufo gargarizans. NCBI lineage: Eukaryota > Metazoa > Chordata > Amphibia > Anura > Bufonidae > Bufo > Bufo gargarizans. Next base: position 59,893,911 of record NC_058090.1, read on the forward strand.
CTCATGCAGCTCCTTACACAGAAATATAAGAAAAATGTGGGTGTCAAAATATGCTTATACTGACCCATAGAATATGTGTCATGTGACTTTTAGCAAACAATGAATACTGTAAAAACAAAGCCCAAAAACGTCAGAATTGTGTTTTTCCCCCAATTTCTTCCCGTAAACATTTTTGTTCCTGTTTTCCAATATGGTAAATTAATTGGTGCAATTAAAAAATTCAACTTGTCCTGCGGAAAAACGAGCCCTAACATGACTATATGAACAGGAAAGTAAGAAAGTTATGGCTCTTGAAAGGTGGGGAGAAAAAAATGAAAATGAAATAATAGGCTGAGCCAAGGATGGGTTAAGCCAGAAAATGACTTTATCCAATGTAGATTTTTTCGGCTGACCGAAGTTCAGGAAAAGTGCCATCATGAGGCGCTGAACACAGATTGCTGTTTGTCAAGAACCTAAATGCTAAAGGTTTGCCTTGTTTAATGCTAGATTTTTACAGGATCTTGTAGTAATATTTGCTACTTCTGTGGATGTCCAAGAGTAACATCAGTCCTTTGTGGGAATCATGTAGGATGGAAGTACTGAGCGCAATGTTGTAAAGACAGAGCCTTTTATAATAAAAGCCATTTCAGCGTCTCTAACTTTGTCTGGGCGTAAATGTATATATTATTTTTTTTTGTACCATAACCGGAGCTCTTTATACTGTAAATGCTGCACTGGAGCAATCGCATGATCTTCCGATGGCTGTGTCCAGTGGTTGTGACTAGAGATGAGCGAATTTCTAAAAAAATTATATTAGGCCAGTTCGCTTCAAACCGAATTAATTTGCGACAAATTGAATTAAAAAAAGTCTATGTCCGGGCTACATAGAGCCTGTACAGTGTTGTAGAACACTGTGCCTTGTAGGAGACGGATCCGTTTTCTTTAAAAAATGATTTTTATTAGAAATTTTCAATGTAATCTTACATTTAAAACATTGACATATGTTTATGCAAATACAAGCAATAAAGAATAATTTTTGCAAACGTTTCCAGTTACAGCAAAGTATTGGTAGTGTGTCAGAGAAAACGGATCCATCCCCATTGACTTACACTGTGTGCCAGGACGGATCCATTTGGCTCTGTTTCGTCAAGCGGACAGCAAGCAGCGTTTTGGTGTCCACCTCCAGAGCGGAATGGAGAATGGAGGCAAACTGATGCATTCTGAGCGGATCCTTTTCCATTCAGACTGCATTGATCCGTTTTGGACCGCTTGTGAGAGCCCATGACGGATCTCTCAAACGGAAAGCCAAAAAACGAGTGTGAAAGTAGCCAATACAAACGGATCCGTTCTTAACGCATGCGTTTGTATTATCGGTGCGGATCCGTCTGTGCAGATCCATGACGGATCTGTACCAAACTGCAGTGTGAAAGAATCACTGCACACTTCACTTATTTGGGCAGTCACGGGGCCAAAACCGACCAAATAACTGAAGTGTGAACTCAGCCTTACAGGTCGATGTTAGTGCCAAGAAGAAGCGCACTCCTTTTACACCCTCGTCAGCTGATTGCACGTAGATATCTACAGAACCTGTTCTATTAAGCGCTTATACAAGTAGAGCCCCCAAGTGTGAACAGCTTGTATTTCTTTCTTTTTCTCTAGAAATATGACAAGAAACGCTTTTAGCGCAAATAACACCAAATGTGAACAGCATCTATTTTTCTCGTACTGTACTATAATAGGGCACTAAACGCTTTCACCATATATAAATGCAGAAGTGAGTATATATTTCTCTTTTTCCACAGACATAAGCCACTAAAGGCTTTTCAACATAGCACTTGCACCCCTACACCAAATTGCTGGATTGACAAAGCTGTATAATGGCTATTTGGATCCCCGAATAATCTTTCCCTGCACTTGTAAATCGTATTTTTTCCCAGTGATGTTTTCTGTATGACTCTCTGTGGCCCCTGGAACACCTGTCCCTGCACTAAGATGCTGTGAAATGATTCCTCCTTATCCTTATCGTGCACTTATAAAATGCTTTCTTTTTCACAATGTTTTCTTTCACTCTCCCTAGCGCCTGGAACGCCTGTCCCTGCACTAAGATGCTGTGAAATGACTCCTCCTTATCCTTATCGTGCACTTATAAAATGCTTTCTTTTTCACAATGTTTTCTTTCACTCTCCCTAGCGCCTGGAACGTCTTTCCCTGAACAAAGTACGATGGTGAATGGCAGAATCTGAGATTTATAGGGCTGTGACATCACCGGGCTGGCCTGATGCTGATTGGCTGCATGCATGGCATTAAGGGTCATCCCGCCTTACCCGAGTTCCTTGCCCCATGTCCTTGCACGTGTAGCCGCCATTTTAGCTGCCATTGTAGCCGCCATGTTAGGAAAAATTGCAATTCGTTACCACGAAGTGCAAGGAAATTCGCATTCGTTAAGAATCGACTTTTTCCTGAAATTTTGAACGAATTCGACTTCGTCAGCTTCGATTCGCTCATCTCTAGTTGTGACAGCATACCAACCCAACTTTGCCAGATCGGGCAGAACAGTCCCGAATTTAAGTGACTGTCCCCTGGTCCCAGAACAGCGGAAGTATTTCCTGCTCTCAGCTGATTGTAATGGTGAAGCAGGAGCCATCTGCTCCCTGCTTCACCATTCCCCTAAGCAGCAGGCACTTCCCAGCAGCAGCACAATGCAGTCACACATTGTGCTGCCGGCTGTGTAAGAAGAACGGAGGAACCAGCCTCAGCTCCTCCTACACAGCAAGCGCGTCGGCATCTGAGCTGTGATTATCCGAGGAACCAGGTATTTACAGCTTGTTTTTTTACTTCCTGTGAAGGGGGCACATGTGGGCATAACTACTATGAAGGATGCACAGCTGGGCATAACTACTCTGAGGGGGCACATTTAGGCATACTGTAACTACCCCGAGGGGGCACGTATCTTGGCATAACTACTGTGAGGGGGAACATCTGGGTATAACTATTATGAAGGAGACACATCTTAGTATAACTTCTCTGAGGGGACACATCTTGGCATAACTACTGTGAGGGGGAACATCTGGGCATAACTACTATGAAGGAGGCACATCTTAGTATAACTTCTCTGAAGGGACACATCTTGGCATATCTACTGTGAAGGGGGCACATGTGGGCATAACTATTCTGAGGGGGCACATCTTGACATATCTACTGTGAAGAAGGCACATATCATGGCATAACTACCCTGTGGGGGAACATTTTAGCATATCTACTATAAAGGGGACACATATATTGGCCTTACTACTGTGGGGGGACACATATCTGGGAATAACTATTGTGAAAGAGGACATATATGGGCATAACAACTGTAAAGGGGGCACATATCTGGCTATAACTACTGTGAAGGGGGCATATGTGAGCATTACTACTTGTGAAGGGGCACAATGAGGACATAACTACTGTGAAGGGGGCACAATGTGGGCATAACTACTAGGAAGGGCATAATGTGGATGGACATAACTACTGTGAAGAGGGCACAATGCGGGCATTACTACTATGTGTTGGCACATAGGGGGAATAGTTACTATGTGGGGCATTAGGGGACTTGGTGTGTATAATTAGGCTTTGGACGGAGTTTGGGTCGTGGCCTAGTATGAAAATAAAGTTGTCACAATTATTCAACACACATATTGTCTCTCTTTACAATTTTCTAAAGTTGGGAGATATGTGACAGTGTAGTGGCAATTTTCTGCTTCTGCTTTTTGTACCGTAAAAAAGAATGACATATGGATACAATATAGCCGTATTATACAAACCTATGGAACGGAATTGGGAATTAAGTAGGAAACAATATTCAATGAAATATGCCCTCTAGGATGCGTTGTCTGCGGCCCGATCAAGTGCAACGGTCGTGTGCATGAGGCCTTACATGTCTGTCTGTAAAACAGCTGCTCCTTTAATACATAAAGCATTCTACAGAGGAAAACGGTAATCTTATCTGCATTTAACCTTCTTATCACAATGAAATGTGTGTGCCAGTTACTGGGCTAATCCTGCAATGGATTTCTTATCAATGTCCTCAGATCTGGTATCTAACTGAATTCACCATGTGAGCCTCCGGAGTAGTTGCCAAGAGTTTAATCAATATGTCTGACTTGTAGTGTTATATGATACCCTGAGCTGCTGCAACATCCACTGCCATCAGTCTTAAATACAGTACAGGAGAGCATTGCGTTCAGAATTCTACACTTGAACAAGGCTACTTCTGCAGCATTAAAGGGGACCTGTCACCTAAAAAACGCCTCCCAAACCACCAGCATTAACTTAAAGTAGCCGGCAGTATGTTCCTAAAGATCCTTTTCTTCCTCCGGCCTGATGCACCAAAATCTTGAAAAACGAACTTTAATCCCCTGAACGCACTATGTAACAGCAGAGTTTGATGTCAAGGGGGCAGCGTCCTCCTCGCTTCAAGTCAGGATAGCCACGCCCCCTTTCCCTGCCTATAATAGACATAGAAATTCAATTCAACAAGAGATTTGATTCTTTACAAATTAATTAGTAACCAATCACTATAAATCGGGTATACTCAGGCCACTCTACCTTAGGCCTCCTGTACACAACCGTTTTTTTTCCCCGTTTACTGGCCGTTTTTTTTTTGCGTTCCGTATACGGAACCATTCATTTCAATGGTTCCGCAAAAAAAACAGAATGTACCCCGTATGCATTCCGTTTCCGTATTTCCGTTTCCCGTTCCGTTTAAAGATAGAACATGTCCTATTATTGCCCGCAAATTACGTTCAGTGGCTCCATTCAAGTCAATGGGTCTACAAAAAACCCGAACACATACAGAAATGCATCCGTATGTCTTCCGTTTCCATTCCGTTTTTTGCGGAACCATCTATTGAAAATGTTATGCCCAGCCCAATTTTATCTATGTAATTACTGTATACTGAATATGCCATACGGAAAAACAGAACAGAAAAATGGAACAAAAACGGAAACACAGCGGAAACAAAAAACGGAACAACGGATCTGTGAAAAACGGACCGCAAAACACTGAAAAAGCCATACGGTCGTGTGCAGGAGGCCTTAGGGTCCATTCACACGTCCGCAAAAGGGTCCGCACCCGTTCCGCAATTTTGGGGAACGGGTGCGGACCCAGTCATTCTCTATGGGCCCGGACGTGAAGCGGAGACCACACTATGTGCTTTCCGCATTTGCGGAGCGCGGCCCTGAACTTCTGGGTTTCGGCCCCGAACTTCCGGTCCGCAGCTCCGCAAAAGATAGAACATGTCCTATTCTTGTCCGCAGCTGCGGACAAGAATAGGCATTTCTATAGCGGGTGCCGGCCGGGTGTGTTGCAGATCCGTAATTTGCGGGTCCGCAACTCACCACGGACGCGTGAATGGACCCTTAGGGTATGGCCACACTGTGCTTCTGCGGTGAAGAACCGCACAGCCAATTAGCCTGCTGCTGCCTTTTATTTAATAATGAAGACCGTACTGTATAGTCGGTCATCATTGTTAATGGCCGCACGGAACCTTTGAACAGGATCTGTACCCACTTCTCCAACCCCAGCGATCTCCTGCCCTACAGGTGGGAGCCCTTCTTCTGCCATCTGCTTTTCCTTCTTTTCCACATCATCTAATATCTACGAGAATATGTCATCAGGAGCATCCAGCTGCTCCTCTCTCTGCATCTTGCTGACTTTTTTAGGACATTGAGACATTAAAGGATGATTTGGAAAAAGTAAAGCTAGCAAAATATGAGACTGGTCATCATTAAGACCTGGCCCCCCTAAGGGGTGCAGACTGGATGGTATTGGTTGATACTGGCAGTGGAATGATAAAGGCTTCCATCTTATTGGTATTTAATTACATATCTTAATTTAGGGCTGTTTAGAGAATAATTAATAAGACTCCCTGTAGTCTCCATGCACACTCCCTCCCCAATATTCTCTATTAATGCATGAGCATTTGCCAAGTCTCTCCCTATGTTCAACTCACAGGAAAATGACGGTGACCATGCGGGATGAAGGTTTTATAGGCCTGTGACATCTGCTGATTGGCTGGCTGCATGGCATTGTGGGTGATCTTGCGTTTCAGGGCTTGTCTCCTCTGCTTTGTAACACGTGTAACTGCCATTTTAGGAAACCTGTTTCATTGCCACAAAGAGCAAGAAAATTCAGATTTGTTGCGAATTAAAATTTTCCTAAATGTCAGACCGAATTCCGTTTTGAATGCTTTGCTTCACTCAACAGTAATTCCAACCAATAGTTTCTAACAACTTGCAATCCTCCTGTGATTATATTTTTTTTTCCTTCTCTGTAGATTTTATTCTTATTAAAAAAAGTTAAACTAAAAACTTTGTTGATCCATCATTAGAGTGAAAGATCATGGACAGCTAATGACCAATACTGAGAGGAAATCAGCAAGATTAAGACCTCTTTCAGACGGGCGTTGCGGGAAAATGTGCGGGTGCGTTGTGGGAACACATGCGATTTTTCCGCGCGAGTGCAAAACATTGTAATGCGTTTTGCACTCTCGTGAGAAAAATCGCGCATGTTTGGTACCCAAACCCGAACTTCTTCACAGAAGTTCGGCCTTGGGATCGGTGTTCTGTAGATTGTATTATTTTCCCTTATGACATGGTTATAAGGGAAAATAATAGCATTCTGAATACAGAATGCATAGTACAATAGGGCTGGAGGGGTTAAAAAAATAAAAAAATAATTTAACTCACCTTAGTCCACTTGATCGCGTAGCCGGCATCTCCTTCTGTCTTCATCTTACCTCTGTGTAGCAACAGGACCTGTGGTGACGTCACTCCGGTCATCACATGATCTATCACAATGGTAAAAGATCATGTGATGGATCATGTGATGACCGGAGTGACATCACCACAGGTCCTGTTCCTGCACACAGCAAAGATGAAGACAGAAGGAGATGCCGGGCTTCGCGATCAAGTGGATTAAGGCGAGTTAAATTATTATTTATTTAATTTTTAACCCCTCCAGCGCTATGTTACCATGCACTCTGTATTCAGAATGCTATTATTTTCCCTTATAACCATGTTATAAGGGAAAATAATAATGATCGGGTCTCCATCCTGATCGTCTCCTAGCAACCGTGCGTGAAAATCGCACCGCATCCGCACTTGCTTGCGGATGCCTGCGATTTTCACGCAACCCTATTCATTTCGATGGGGCCTGCGTTACGTGAAAAACGCAGAATATAGAGCATGCTGCGATTTTCACGCAACGCACAAGTGATGCGTGAAAATCACCGCTTATGTGAACAGCCCTATAGAAATGAATGGGTCAGAAATCAGTGTGGCTGCAATGCGTTCAACTCACGCATCGCATCCGCGCGGAATACTCGCCCGTGTGAAAGGGGCCTAACAGTTTTTGGATAACATTTATCATCAGTGAGGAACTACTGTATAAGGTTGGCACCAAGGGCATGCTCTGCAGTGCCTCCTCTATGAAGGGGGAAGTAGGGCCTTCACCAAAATCAGTCCAGCCTTAGGGGGAGTTCACATCTCAGTTTCATTTTCCATTATTCTGATCCGTTAGAAAATAAGAAAACACAGGATCCTGTAAAAGAACAGATCAGTTATGCATAGGATCCATTTTTTTAAAGGTTCCTCTAAAAAATAGATCCTGTTGCATCAGTTGCCATCCATTTGAGCCATTACCATCTGAGATCCATTTTTTTAGATAGGAAAAAAGTACACCATGCACGTCTAAAAATGTATCTCTCAAATGGATGCCAACTGATGCAACAGGATCAGTTTTTTTACAGGATAAGGCTACTTTCACACTAGCGTTCGATCGGATCCGTTCTGAACGGATCCGATCATAATAATGCAGACGGAGGCTCCGTTCAGAACGGATCCGTCTGCATTATTTTAGCATATAACAGCTAAGTGTGAAAATAGCCTCGTACGGATCCGTCCAGACTTTCAATGTAAAGTCAATGGGGGACGGATCCGCCTGAAGATTGAGCCAAATTGTGGCATCTTCAAACGGATCCGTCCCCATTGACTTACATTGTAAGGCCTCTTTCACACTACAGTATGTTGAATTCAGTGTTTTGCGTTCCGTTTTTCACGGATCCGTTGTTCCGTTTTTTTCTTCCGTTGTGGTTCCGTTTCCGTTCCGTTGTTCTGTTCCGTTTTTCCGTATGGCATATACAGTATACAGTAATAACATAGAAAAAATTGGGCTGGTCATAACATTTTCAATAGATGGTTCCGCAAAAAACGGAACGGATACGGAAGACATACGGATGCATTTCCGTATGTGTTCCGTTTTTTTTGCGGACCCATTGACTTTAATGGAGCCACGGACCGTGATTTGCGGCCAAATATAGGACATGTTCTATCTTTTCAACGGAACGGAAAAACGGAAATACGGAAACGGAATGCATACGGAACACATTCCGTTTCTTTGCAGAACCATTGAAATGAATGGTTCCGTATACGGACCGTATACGGAACGCAAAAAACGGACCGCAAAACGGAAAAAAAAAACGGTAGTGTGAAAGAGGCCTAAGTCTGGACGGATCCGCACGCCTCCGCACGGCCAGGCGGACACCCGAACGCTGCAAGCAGCGTTCAGCTGTCCGCCTGTCCGTGCGGAGGCGAGCGGAGCGGAGGCTGAACGCCGCCAGACTGATGCAGTCTGAGCGGATCCGCTCCATTCAGACTGCATCAGGGCTGGACGGCTGCGTTCGGGTCCGCTCGTGAGCCCCTTCAAACGGAGCTCACGAGCGGACCGACGAACGCTAGTGTGAAAGTAGCCTCACAAGAACAGAAAATGAAACGATGATGTGAACTCCCCCTTAGGCTACTTTCACAACTCTGGTGTGAAACTCCAGTGTGGCCGTTCCGGCAGACAAGTCGGTTCCCCCCTTGTCTGCCGGAATGCGTACGGATCTCTGCCGGACCCCATTATACTTAAGGGGGCCGAACGACATTCTGTCCACATCCTGAAGCACTGGATCTGCTGGAACAGCCTGCAGGAATTCAAACCGGAGATGTGAACGTATCCTCAGTTGGCTGATAAGGTTGCTGAGGAGCTCTTTTCTACCTGCAGGCATAGCCCATCTGCCTGCTCCACATTACCAGTTTGTGACAAGATGAAATAAAGGATCTGCAGTGACATCCTGATCACATCACCATGAGTGCATCGGTATTCATATTTACCTTACCACCCACTAGGGTTCAGCCATAAACATTATTTTGAGGTCTGGGGTCTTAAATCATTTATAGGGTCTTGCATGGGGGTCTATTCTGGGATCTGAATTATATAAAAGGATCTTCTCTCAGGTCTGAATTCATTATAAGGTCTGGTGTCTAAATGTATGACCTCCATGCCCGTGATGCGGACCCATTGACTTGAATGGGTCTGCGATCTGCAAGTTAATGCAAAGGATGGGACTTTTTGCTATCTTTTGCGGTGCGGAGGCACAGATGGGAAGCCCATGGAAACAGCCAAAAGTGCTTCCATTTGATTTTGGGTCCGTGCCTCAGGAGTGCAAAAGATATGTCCTATCTTTTTCCGTATTCAAGTCATTGGGTCTGCACCACAAAACAGAGTTCATGCGCCTGTGTAAATGGACCCCAAGGGTAAATATTAAAATATATTGGGGTGACCTAGTCAAATCCCAGGCCTCAACCAATTGAAACTCTTTGGATAGTGGAAGACTGCTGCGCACCAACACAATCCATATCACTTGAAGGAGTTGGATCAGTTGTGCATGGAGGAATAGGCAAAAATCCCAATGGCTAAGTTAATAGAGAAATATTCCAAGTGACTTGCATCTGTAATTGCAGCAGCTTTCAGAGGGTGAAGACTTAAAGGGGTTTTCCAAGATTTTTATACTGATGAGCTATCCTCAGGATAGGTCATCAGTATCTGATTAGTGGAGTCTGACCACTGCCGATCAGCTGTTTGAGAAGGCAACGGCGCTCCTGTGATGACACATTTCCTTTACGGTCCAATGTACATTTAGAAACAGTCGGCTTTTACTGAAAGATGTCATCGTTTCACATCTATTGATTAGGAGGTGTTAGTATTATTATTTAATGAACAGCGAGCAGAAAGCAAATGAAGGACAAATTCTATAAATAAGCCGCCAGTTTCATCTTAATCTCTCATCCATGGTTTATATAATCCAATTATTCACAAGTAATGCATAAGAGTTGACAATGTATAACTCATCTAAATGCCTGTGTTCTATTATGGAAGCTGATCTGCAAAATCTGAAGTTATACTATATCGTAATATATAATCATACAAAAATAATACTCAATTTTACAGGACTGTAAAAAAAAAAAAAGGAGTAGTAAATAGTAAAAAAGCAATAATAGTAAAAAAGGAATAGTAAAAAGCAAGAATAATCTTATAATAGAGCATGGTAGCTGGTGAAAAATAACATTCCTCACAGTCTTGTTCTGGCTGTTGCATACTGTACCATAGTAGCATCAAAAAAGCGAGAGCAGAAGGGGGAGCGGTGAGGGGAAGGTGTACCTCTACATAACTAGACTTAATAGGCCATTAAAGTTGGTTAACAGCCCATTAGTCCCTGTAATGGCTACCATTTGTAGTTGTCACCTTTGTAACCCAGTGCAAATACCAATACACCAAGTAAACACTCGGGAACCGTGTTCTTTAACCCTTTAATGACCAGGCCTGAAAAGGCAATGACCAAGCCAGATTTTAGAAATCTGGCATGTGTGAATTTATCAGAGAATATCGCATTAACGGTATTGCACATACAAGTAATTTTGACATTGCTTATATATACTTTATTTAGGTGATAATTACACCCATGCAATTTTCATATATTTATTTAAAACACAAAAAGAAACAAATAATGTAAATGCATTTTTCGCAAATTTTAACTGCAACATATCACATATACTATACAATAATATTATCAGATATATATTTCCGTGTTTACTTTATTTTAAAGGCAATAACAAAAAACTTTTTAGCATTTTTGAACAGTTTAGGAAACATACATTATTTTTTTACTTTTAACCGAATTTTAAAAATGTAGAAAGTATTTTTCACCCTATAAGACGCACCTAGGTTTTTGAGGAGGAAAATAAGAAAAAAAAAAATTTTAACCAAAAGGTGTGCTTTTGGTGGGTTTTGAATTAATAGTGGTCTGTGCATGACACTATTATGGGGGATCTGTGGATGACGCACTGTCATGTGGGGATCTGTGGATAGCAGTGTTATGGGGGATCTGTGGATGGCACTGTTATGGGGGATCTGTGGATGGCATTGTTATGGGGTGGGGGGATCTGTGGATGGCATTGTTATGGGGTGGGGGGATCTGTGGATGGAACTGTTATGGGGGGATCTGTGGATGACACTGCTATATGTCATCCACAGATCCCCCTCATAACAGTGTCCCCCAATACACCGGCCCTCCGCTCACCGAAGTATTTATAAACATGAATCCTTATCCTGTTATTAAGTTTAACTAAGCTGCGCTCTCCCATGTTGCCATGTTCCCCTGTATCCCCACAACACTTACGAACAAGCTTCCATAGCAGGCAGAGCGGACGGCAGCAGTAACGTCACTCACTTTATGAATAAAGCAGGCGGAGCAGGCGTGCAACGTCAGTGAGTGACATTACTGCTGCCGTCCGCTCTGCCTGCTATGGAAGCTTGTTCGTAAGTGTTGTGGGGATACAGGGGAACATGGCAACATGGGAGAGCGCAGCTTAGTTAAACTTAATAACAGGATAAGGATTCATGTTTATAAATACTTTGGTGATTGGCGGGGGCCCGGTGTAAGACGGGGCAGACTGCGATGTAAAATGGAAGCATTCGCCCCATAAGATGCAGGGGCATTTTCCCTCTACTTTTGGGGGGGGGGGGGAGTGCGTCTTATGGGGCGAAAAATACAGTACATCAAATTTTCCTGCACCGTACCAAGTTTGCAGGGGCTGACAGGTGTCAGAATGATTGAAAATCCCCAATGTTACCTCATTTTGAACACTAAACCTCTAAATGTACTCAAGTAGGGGTGTAGTGCGTATTTTGGCCCTACAGTTTTTTTGTAGGAATTAATGCAGCGCAAGTGAAAATATAGAGGGCCAACCTAGGGGTCTAGTGAGTATTTTGGCCCTACTATTTTTTAAGCTGGTATTAATGGGATTCAAAAGGGGTATTTCTAAATTACTCCATTGCAATTCCAGTCCCCTAAAGTAAGTTCCCCCCAGTGGAAGATGCCTTATTTAGAAAAGTAATCAGTGGCTGAACTTTGAACAAATGGTCAAAATGTGCATCTGTTCTGAAAAGGGCTTGTTCATAGTCAGTGACGTAAAGAAACCACTTCAGTTCTTTATAGCGGCGTCTGGGCATTACTGTAGAGAATACAGGGGTGACATTCATAGGACTAGACACCCAGTATGATCAAATTGTGGGCTTCTTGACAATTCCCATCTTGAATGTGAGCCCCAAGAGTTTTTTCAATGCACAGTTGTGGGTTTCCAGTCTGTGTCATCCACATTTGCCCCTGGGGTGGCAGTAGAGTCAGGTATTATTGGGGCAATCAATATGGTGGATGTCCATGTAAGAACAGTAACTTCAATACAAGGGCCTGGAATTTTTCAGCAATACTAATGGGCCCTGTCACTTCTAGAATATTGTCTTGTTGGTCTGCGATATCACCCCTAACAGAACAGTCTGAAACACTCATGAAGCACTCTACTGTCAGTGTGTGAATCTGAACTCTCGGAGGCTAAGCAGTGAGTGAAGTAGCCCAGATACCTTTCATTCATTTGTGCTTCTACCAGTGATGGCTAACCTTCGGCACACCAGCTGTGGTAAAACTACAACTCCCAGCATGCTCCATTCATTTCTATGGAGTTCTGAGAACAGCCAAGCAAGTGTGCATCTTGGGAGTCGTAGTTTTACCGCAGCTGGAGTGCTGGAGACTAGCCATCACAGTACAGTGGAGGAGGAAAATGGGGAGGGCATTACATGCCATATCTATCTCTGGGGCTATATGTGAAGGACTATTTTCTATGCAAGGGAGGAAAGCCCATTCTGATTACTGTAATCTTGGGAGATGCAGGTGCTTGATTAGTTGCTGCCCACACACAGAAAGGGAAGAAAGTCTCTAGAGTAAAAAAAATATATATGTGTGATAACCCCTATTTTTATTAGACAGAGTACAAAATAACAGAGTATAAAAAGAACACCTGGAAAACATAATGCAATCAATCTGAGAGTGACAAAGTATAAACTGCTGGTGGTGCTTGGTCAGTGATGACACCACCAAGATAGTGCACCCTTTATTATCACTTATGCAGCAGGGTGTATGTTGAATGCACAATCATATTAACATGGATCCACCGCCAGTGCACGGGGCGACATCGCCCTGCAATTTGCTGTAATACTGGCTGCCACTTTGGGATAGTAAGTGTCACACAGAGACTGGATATCCTTCTGTGGTTTGTCATTCCAAGCTCTCTCTAACTTGGACCTGTAGTTTAGCCAAGATGGTTGTTGGCTGCTGCGTATGGAAAAACCATTGCCTTATCCAGTCCCGGACATTCTTAATAGGAGAAAGATCTGGCAATCAAGCTGGCCAGGTGAGCTGCGGGATATCTTGAGTAACGATTATGTTTTTCTGTTGTCCCATTCCCCCAAAAAGCATGTTTTTATATATATGTAAATGAACTTACCAGTGCATCAAGGGGTCGGCCACAGCCCTTGGAGCACCAGCTAGTAACACCCCTGCAGCTTTTATCTCCCCCCCCCCCCTTCCCCTGGATCAACAGGGGTAGACATCTTGTGGAGCAGCAGCAGATCCACTGTGCAAATACCAAGACCAGGAGGCAAGAAGATAGGGCTAGACAATATGCCACTTAGCTCATTTACATATGAATAAACGAAAATGTTTTTTTCTTGGGAATGGGAAAAAATAAATACCTAATTGGGGAATTGTTTTTGTCAACATGATCAACCCTGCCAGGCTACATCCCTGGTCTAATAAAGTTGCTGACAGATGCTGTTTAAACACTTACTGTTACAAAAAAATGAAATTAATAAAATAACAATGTTTTCGCAAGACAGAAAATGACATTATACTGAATATTTACATAAGGCCTGTTTAAGATGCATGTATGTAAAATCTGCACTTCCAATGCTCCCACTAACCTGCCCTTAGAGCAACCTAGGGCTGTATGTGACTTTTTCCTTTTTTCCCCTATTGTCTACATTTATCATTTAAGGAGGTTTTCTGGGATTTACAATATCCAATGGATAGGTCATCTGTATCTGATCAGTGGGAGTCCGACCCCTGGACCCTGATCAGCTGTTTGAGAAGGCGCTCGCATATGCATTAGCGCCACAGTCTTCCTTCAGAAAACCAAGCACAGCGCTGTACACTGTATAGTGGCCGTGCTTGGTATCGCAGCTCAGCCCCATTCACTTCAATGGGGCTGAGCTGCACGTAAGTCATGTGATCAATGAACTTGATGTCACTAGCCCACTACTGTGGCACTAGGGACTACTGTGAGCGCTGGTGCTTTCTCAAACAGCTGATCGGCGGGGGTCCCGGGTGTTGGACCCCCGCGATCAGAGTTTGATGACCTTTTCAGAGGATAGTTCATCAGTGTAAAACTCCAGGAAAACCCCTTTAACATTCTAATGCCTTCTCTACATTCCCATAAGCTAGGGAAAGAATGTGTATGATGAGATTCCATAATTCCATAACAACTTCAGATAGGTGGTCCATTCAGGACCTAGACACATCTGGGATCTTAAGCTTGGTGTACACACACAATACTATTCAGCATTGTTGCATCTGGTGCCAGTGGAAATATTCTGAAAATCCCCTGAAACAGGTCTTCACCCCGCCAGCTGAGACGCTTGTCATAGCTTAACCCCTGCCACTATAAAATGCAAATATGAAAGAAATCCCTAATTATGTGATAAAGTGGAGGCATGTCTTAGTTCTAGTCATGGGTCGTGAGCTGTAAGCTCTCCTTTCTGGTTTAGTAAGAACTTAGGGAGGAGAATATCATCTGCAGTGATTTTGGTGTCAGTTTTAAGTCGGTCTTTGCTTTGCGAGGTTGCCCCAAATTTTTTAAATGGTACACAGTAATGTAGCAAGGGGAATGGTAATATCCTGTTGTGAATATATTCATACTTTTCCAAAAGAAATAAGATGAATGATGCAGTTCCACATTCACTGATGTGACTGACCTTTGACCATGACCGTGTATTACATTACATTCTGTAGCATTTTGTGTAATTAGGCATATCTATTTTTAGAGAAAATAACTGCACCAAGTTCACTAAGGGGGTATGGCTTAGCAAGGAAGAGATGTGTTTTGGCGATAATGGGTGGTGGGTTGGGATGTAACATTTAAAATCTCATAAAAAAGTAAGCCAACCAATAGTTGGTTTAAGGCAGTGGAGGCTAACCTATGGCAAGGGTGCCAGAGGCGGCATTCAGAGCCCTCTCTGTGGGCATCCGCACCCTGGAAAAAGTCTATGGTGTACCAATATGCCTTAGAGTTGAGCTTTGAACGGCACAGGCAGCCATTGAATGCAGGCAGGCTATTATAGCTAAATGATAAGTACATGGAAGATATACTATATTGGACTGTATTATTCAGGTTAAATTGCCGTGTTGGCACTTTGCAATAAATAAGTGGGCTTTGGGTTGCAGTTTGGGCACTCTGCCTCTAAAAGGTTCACTATCACTGGTATAAGGCGTATCTGAGTTTTCAAAACATGTTTGCATGATGGCTGCGCTTCTTTGTACAATTAAAACTGTCAAGAAACAGGTCTTTTTTGGGCTTCCCTAATGTATCTTTTAGCCATATTTCCTGTTCCAGCTGCATAGCTAGACGCAATTCACTCAGAAGCAGGGGTCTTTCTTCTGTGGATTTGGCAAGCACTTCCCACTATATTTTGTTTTTAGCTGTGGCGTTCACAGAGCATATAAGGAGAGGTAAATCATACTTACACACAGGAGGCTCCGATCATCTTCAAAGCTATACTAGGCACACAAGTCCTAAAAATAAAGATAGCCAAATAAAAAAAGACTTAAAAATATAGACTTCATCATTTATTGAGGAAAATGATGCAATATCACATGTCTGTGAATGGCAATAGTATGTGACCATTTAGGATTTGGATGTGCTTTCAGGGTATGTTCACATATAGTGTTGAGCAAATCGAGCTGTACGGACTTCGGTAAATAATTTCGGGATTTAATTTTTCAACTTTAAAACCATTTTAAAACCAGGATCAGAAATTGGCTTCGGTACCGGCTGGTTATGAGACTTCGGTAATAACGCTGTTCACCTCACCTCGGGTCATACGTTTAAATGCTGTGTGGAGACGGGTCTCTGTCTAGCATTAAAACAAAGTTTTGAGTGAACTGACTTCGGATCTTGGCTCCGAATCGCTCAACACTATTCACTTGGCATCTTTTGCTGCAGAACTTTGGCCACGGCACCCGTGTTGAAATTCTGTCATGGGCTGCATGGTTTCTGCATTTTATTCATTTCAATGGAAGGCAGCTGTGAGGATCACACGCAGCTGTGTCTTCCTGTCTCCTCTGCTGGCTTCTGTAAAGTGTCACAGCCAGAAAAAAGGACTCTCTAGAATGAACAACTCTCAAAGAAAGCTCCTCCATCTTCAGCTATAAGACGCCCACCTGTACCAGGTACACAACAGAGGCTATGAAGAATTAACATTTACTCTCCTATAGGACTACTACTACATAACACTCCAACCTACCTCCAAGTAAACAACCCTAATGTTCAACAGTATTCTGCATAAATCAACAAATACATCAATATTCCTTAAATGCAATAACTGCAGAGGGTTCTTTTGATAGATAAACCCTTTACATGCACTTTTCTAATGGGCCAGAGGATAGCTCTCAAGAAAGAGAATATGCAAAGAGGTACCTCCCAAGTAAGAGAACATCTCACCAGCGCCACCTATTGGAAGATTCAATATCTGACTTTCCAACAAGATGTTTCTCTTTCTTGGGAGATATCTCTTTGCATATTTGTTTCCCATGGGGCATTGCCAATCAGTCTTACTTCCAGTAAGTCTCCATACAGGACTGGTCTCTTTAAGAAGATTCAGCTCCCTGCCTAGGCTGCTTCCAAGGCAACGCACTGAACCACCCAGACTCCTACTTCATACTGATGAGGGGCAAGTACCCCGAAACAGATGTCTGTGGATGGATATTTGGCTTTATAGAGAGCCACTTCCAGTAGGTGGCGCTGGTGAGATGGTTCTCTTTCTTGGGAGTTACCGTATTTTTCGCCCCATAAGACGCACCCCCCCACCCCAAAATGGGGGAAAAATGCCCCTGCGTCTTATGGGGCAAATGCTGACATTTGTACATCGCAGGCTGCGATGTATATGCGAGCGGGGAGGGACTGGGAGGAGGAGCTGGGGGCCGGCAATTGTGGCGGGGGGGTGCAGTAACTGTAGTCTGGCTCTGCCGCTCCAGTGCTTCACTATACAAATATAAAATGTCTCATTCAATTAAAAGTGATTAAACATGCCCCCCCCCCCCACACTTTTAATATTACCGTACATCCTAACAGCTTCTGTAGAATGCAGGCAGGCCGGGCGGCAGCGTAACTCCTTGATGTCACGTGCCTGCGCCGCCTACTTTATGAATGAAGCAGGCGGCGCAGGCAAGTCACGTCAGTGAGTGACGCGCCGACCGTCTGGCTGCCTGCACTGTACAGAAGCTGTTAGGATGTACGGTAATATTAGGAGTGAGGGGGCATGTTTAATCACTTTTAATTGAATGAGACAATTTATATGTTTAAACTGCAGCACTGGAGCAGTGGGGGGGGGGGGGGATCTGTGGATGACAGTTTTATGGGGAACATCTGTGGAAGGCACTGTTAAGGGGTGGGGGGTCTGTGGATGGCACTGTTATGGGGTGGGGGGTCTGTGGATGGCACATATATAAAAGTGCCACCCACAAATCCCCCATAACAGTGCCACCCACATATCCCCCCGTAACAGAGCCATCCACAGATCCCCCTGTAATAGTGCCATCCACAGATGCCCCCTGTAACAGTGCCATCCACAGTTGCCCCCTCTAACAGTGCCATCCACAGATGCCCCCTCTAACAGTGCCATCCACAGATGCCCCCTCTAACAGTGCCATCCACAGATGCCCCCTCTAACAGTGCCATCCACAGATGCCCCCTGTAACAGTGCCAGCCACAGATCCACCCTGTAACAGTGCATCATCCACAGATCCCCCCCATAACAGTGCGTCATCCACAGATCCCCCCATAACAGTGCGTCATCCACAGATCCCCCCATAACAGTGCGTCATCCACAGATCCCCCCATAACAGTGCGTCATCCACAGATCCCCCCATAACAGTGCGTCATCCACAGATCCCCCCATAACAGTGCGTCATCCACAGATCCCCCCATAACAGTGCGTCATCCACAGATCCCCCCCATAACAGTGCATCATCCACAGATCCCCCATAACAGTGCGTCATCCACAGATCCCCCGATAACAGTGCGTCATCCACAGATCCCCCCATAACAGTGCCATCCCCAGATCCCCCCATAACAGTGTGTCATCCACAGATCCCCAGTAATAGTGCCATCCACAGACCACCACTAGTTCCATACCCACCAAAAGCACACCTTTTGGTTAATTTTTTTTTCTTATTTTCCTCCCCAAAAACCTAGGTGCGTCTTATGGGCCGGTGCGTCTTATAGGGTGAAAAATACGGTACCTCTTTCCAATAAGTCTCCATACAGGATTGGTTGATTTAAAGAAATTTACCCCCTTCCCCAGCCCCCCCCCCCGGGCCAGAGGATAACATTATAACATTTTACGTAGGAGTGTTTCTTTAAAGGGTTTCTACCACTTGCATATCACATATTTGGTGATCAGACACTAGCGATCCGCTAGTGTCTGATGTAGCTTACAAGCTAATTATTACCTTAATCCGTTCGGCCCATACCTCAAAAAAAGCACTTATATCTTTATGCAAATGAGCCTCTAGGTGCTATGCAGGCGTTTTTCCAGCACCTAGAGGCTCCGTCTACCTTGCAGTTTGCCGCCCATCGCCTCGCTCCAGCACGCCCATCTCTTACCGTATTCGATCCTCCCCCTGCTTCAGCCTTCAGAAATCCCGCGCCTGCGCCGTTCGTCGCGGCATTCGGAGGCATTCGGCGCAGGCGCAGTCAATGTCTGACCGCTCCGTGCTCAGACATTTCCACTGCGCCTGCGCCGATCATCGGCGCAGGCGCAGTGGAAATGTCTGAGCACGGAGCGGTCAGACATTGACTGCGCCTGCGCCGAATGCCGCGACGAACGGCACAGGCGCGAGATTTCGGAAGGCAGAAGCAGGAGGAGGATCGAATAGAGTTGAAGATGGGCGTGCTGGAGCGAGGCGATGGGCGGCAAACTGCAAGGTAGACGGAGCCTCTAGGTGCTGGAAAAACGCCTGCATAGCACCTAGAGGCTCATTTGCATAAAGATATAAGTGCTTTTTTTGAGGTATGGGCCGAACGGATTAAGGTAATAATTAGCTTGTAAGCTACATCAGACACTAGCGGATCGCTAGTGTCTGATCACCAAATATGTGATATGCAAGTGGTAGAAACCCTTTAAAGGATAAGACTGAGCATGTGAAATTACCTGGGTGATGTTACCAAAGGAAAATGGAGAAATAAGGAAAAACACAAGCAGCAGGTGCCATTGTACAAATAACATTTATTGAGCAACTGAGTGGCAATATTAATCTTTTAATTACCTACAAATACAAAAGTATTCAGATCCAGATGCTGGTTTGAAAAATGTTGAATATTTTTTGTGGGCCAGCCCAGGGGTGCACCACCAATGAGGCCAGGTGAGGCGATCGCCTCAGGCAGTACCATTGAGGGGCAAGAGGGGGGCAGCGGAAGGGCCATGGGCAATGAGCATTGTGGCAAAGGGGTTAGGTTAAGAAATTAGCGGGGGCATTCAGTTTTCACCTCAGGCAGCAGAAAGGATAGGTGCACACCTGGGACAGCCTCTTAAACTGTCCTTAGGGCCCTTTCACACCTGCGTTATAGTCTTCCGGCATAGAGTTCCGTCGTCGGGGCTCTATGCCGGAAGAATACTGATCAGGATTTTCCTAATGCATTCTGAATGGACAGTCCGTCCTTCAGGATGCATCAGGATGTCTTCAGTTCCGGAACGGAACGTTTTTTGGACCGCAGCAAATAGCGCAGCATGCTGCGCTTTTTGCTCCGGCCAAAAATCCGGAACACTTGCCGCAAGGCCGGATCCGGAATGAATGCCCATTGAAAGGCATTGATCCGGATCCGGCCTTAAGCTAAACGTCGTTTCGGCGCATTGCCAGATGCGACGTTTAGCTTTTTCTCAATGGTTACCATGGCTGCCGGGACGCTAAAGTCCTGGCAGCCATGGTAAACTGTAGTGGGGAGCGGGGAGCAGCATACTTACCATCCGTGCGGCTCCCGGGGCGCTCCAGAGTGACGTCAGGGCGCCCCAGGCGCATGGATGACGTGATCGCATGGATCACATGATCCATGCGCATGGGGCGCTCTGACGTCATTCTGGAGCGCCCCGGGAGCCGCACGGATGGTAAGTATGCTGCTCCCCCGCTCCCCACTACTACTATGGCAACCAGGACTTTAATAGCGTCCTGGGTGCCATAGTAACACTGAAAGCATTTTGAAGACGGATCCGTCTTCAAATGCTTTCAGTACACTTGCGTTTTTCCGGATCCGGCGTGTAATTCCGGCAAGTGGAGTACACGCCGGATCCGGACAACGCAAGTGTGAAAGAGGCCTTAGCTGAAGCAATGTGCATGTTTAATTACAGTAACAGGAGTAATAAAAAAAAGTGTTTTTAACTAGTCTGACAAAGAGGTGTGACTGACCTGGAAAAGGGGTGTGTCCTTCTGTAAAAAGCATGGCTTAAACACACCAATATGCACCAAAATTCTACCAAAATCTTTGCACAAATTACTGGTGTAAATTAACCCAACTAAAAGGTGTTATAAACATAGACTAGACAAAGATAAACCACATTTAGAATCCCAAAGAACAGCAATTATAAGTGTATGGAGATAGAGTAGGGCCTAAGTGTTTCACCCCACACAGTTAAAGCCTGCATTTTGCCCTTTGCTGGGACATGGTGAACTTTAATGACAGGAGTAATCAAAACACAGCACAATATGCATAGAGCAAATCACGTCACTATCATAATACATAAAATCCATTAAACCCATAAATGAAGCTAAAGAAAGCTTTAGGGCTCATTCACACGTCCGTATAATGAGTCCACATCCGCAGTCCGCAAAATGTGGAAGGTGCTTGGCTGTGTCTGTGTTTTGTGGACCGCAAAACAGTTGTGGACGCGTGAATGGACCCTTACAAGAAAATGTAAATGTACTGTAAGTGTAAAACATATCAAAATATCAAACAGCTCGATCAGTCAGTAGCAAACGCTAAGGTTTTATACAGCCATGGATTTTTCACATACATTTTCGCATACATGTATTTTCTTCTAATCCAGTATATTTTGTGGTGTGAAATTCCTAGTAAATAACCACCTATTCTCTATATACCTGTACAGCATAAGGACAGTAATCTCCTATAACCTGTCAGAGAAAGAACAGCTGAGGACCACTGACTGGGTATTTATAGGTGAGGCTCAGCCATGACTTTGAAAAGGGAGTGCACAGTTTCCTGCTCAGTTATTTATATGGCATCAATGTATTCTCAAAGTATATATTCACTACTGCAACACGACTTGAATAGATTGTGAGCTCTTGTGAGCAGAGCAATATTTTGGCGGTGTATAGATTATTATGATTATTAACAACTCTGCGCCATGCATACAGAAGGACAGGCTTTTCATTAAATCTTGATTAAAGCTTTCAGATTCTTAGTCTTTTTATATACAATAGATATTTATGTATCATCAGACACACCTGAACCAGATTAGTACAAAATTGTTAAACAAAAATTTTTTTCAAGAAAAGTTTGCATAATGGCCACTGAATGACTATAAACATCCAGTAGGTCTGCATATTATTCTGCACGGATGTTTCTGAATGTCCTTGCAGAGTTTGCCATAGAGAAGTGCAGTGTCCCGCTCGGTATACGTTTGGGTAGTGCGATTATATTATATTTATGTATATTCATCTATTCATCCCTAGGTGGTGCTGGTACTATATATATATATATATATATAAACACTGGGCAGCACTGCAGACGAAGTAGGGAAATCGAGTGCCGGCGGCTGTAGAGGCGATTCACCAAACAATTTATATATAGTGTAACAGGGTGTAGCAGTGCAGATGAGAGCAGAGCAGTTGAGTAAGGCCTCATGCACACGACCGTTGTTTGGGTCCGCTTCCAAGCCGCCGTTTTGGCGGCTCGGATGCGGACCCATTCACTTCAATGGGGCCGCAAAACATGCGGACAGCACTCCGTGTGCTGTCCGCATCCGTGGCTCTGTTCCGCGGCCCCGCTAAAAAAAATATAACATGTCCTATTCTTGTCCGCGCTTTGCGGACAAGAATAGGCATTATATTTATGGCCGCCTGTTCCGTTCCACAAATTGCGGAAGGCACACGGGGGGCTTCCATTTTTTTTCTGGATCCGCGGTTTGCAGACCGCAAAAAATGGCACGATTGTGTGCATGAGCCCTTAGGCAGATGAGTAAGATGAGTGCAGTTTGAAGTGCAGAAAGGGCAGCACATGCTTACCCCCAGGTAAGGAAGGCGGCATCCGGCATCAGACCCACAGATGTCAGACGCCTCAGCCAGACTAAATGGGACAGATAAAGGCCTCATGCACACGACCGTTGTGTGAATCCATGGCCGTTGTGCCGTTTTCAGGTTTTTTTTCGCGGACCCACTGACTTTTAATGGGTCCGTGGAAAAATCGGAAAGTGCACCGTTTGGCAGCTGCATCCGTAATCCGTGTTTCCTGGCCGTCAAAAAAAAAAAATATGACCTGTCCTATTTTTTTCACGGCCAACGGTTCACGGACCTATTCAAGTCAATGGGTCTGTGAAAAATCACGGATGCACACAAGATTGTCATCCGCGTCCAGTGATCCATGTCCGTGATCCGTGTTCGTTTTTTCCTATCATTTCAATGGCAAACTTGACTTAGATTTTTTTTTCATTTTTCATGTCCGTGGATCCTTCAAAAATCAAGGAAGACCCACGGACAAAAAAAATGGTCACGGATGACGGACCTGCGGACCCCGTTTTTGCGGACCTTAAAAAAAAATGGTCGTGTGCATGAGGCCAAAGGAAGTGTAGGACCAAGGCTAGGGCTGGACCTGCTGGACCTGCAAGAGCTGAGAAGTAACTATCCCTCTGAGTTGTGTGCAGACCAAGGGAAGACCTTAAAGAAAGGACACATTTGATCCAGTTTGTCCTGAGAGAGTATAACGTAAGCCTAGTGGAGGTGAGAGAGTTTCCTCAGCCTATGGACCCACTAGCAACCTATGTGAGACAGGAGTTAGCCTGCATTGTCTGTTCACCGTCTACAGTCAAGTACAAGCGGTATGCAGAGCCGCATTTCTCTATGGACAGTGTGGACACGTATGGAAAATTGTGAGTAAGCTAGGATGGTAAGACATATGGCCACGTGAAGCAGTTTGTAAATGTATACTCCAAACCTGGAAGGTAGTCAGCCAGGAGTTACCACAGTATGATCAGAATCTATACCTCACCAAGAGCCTGTTACTAGGATTACAGCCAAAGCTACCTGTAATGTGCTTTATATGAATTACTACTACCTCTGCCATGTCAATGATCTGTACATCTACCTCAAGACAACTGATCATCAGTAAACGTTCCAGTTCTTTATAAAAACGGACTACACCTCATTTGCACCCAACGGTGCTGGCGTCATGAACCACCAGGGACCCTGCCTTCCCTGCACCTAAAACCCTATACCACCAAGGACACCTCATCCAACATTTGCCAGGAGATCCCTCAACACCAGAGTGTTCCCCCAAAGGAATCAAGTGCTATCCTTCCACTGACTGCACGCCGGCCCAGGGAGTTCTGCTAAACCATGAGTAACAACTACTACATCCATCTGGCCACCCACACTCACATGCAGCCCTGCTGTCCCAGTTGTTGCAGAAGCCAAAGACTGTTTATTACCAATTCTGGCTTTTCCATTGCACTACACATGGCGCTTAGTGAGCACTGTGTATACAGATTTCCTGTCCCTGTGATCATGAGATTGCTGGGTAACTGCAAGAGCTGGTGGGTCTTATACACCCAGATCAGCTCTGCAGTGTGGCTCAGATGCTGTGTTCCCCCTGTTAATTGGGGCTAATATGTCAGCCCCAATTACGTGAGAAAACGGCAATAAAAAGGAATGTAATATGTCCCCAAAGGTATTGTATGACCCTTCAGGGGCATAACATGTAAAATAAAATAAGTAAAGACATGATGCATCACCTTATGTGGTGGAAGACATTGGCAAAATGAAAAGTATTGATAAATTTACATACGGTCGTGTGAATGTAGCCAAATTTTGAAAGTGGGTGAGGGTCTGACTGCTGGGACTGGAAGTACAGGTAAAGCCGCTGATGATTTTGAATACTTATTTCCAGTCTACATATTTCCGTCCCCAACTTCTGGCTAAATGTAAATCATACACTGCCTTATCTAATGTACAAATACATTTTCTCAGTCTTAGCACTGGTGGGGTCCATTACCTTCCACTGGACTTCACTCTCCCTCAAATATCTAGAAATCTGCCAATGTCAATGGGGACAAAACGTAACTGAACAGAACGGGATGCTCCAAAAAGCATTGTGTTCCATTCTCATACCGGAGAGCAAACCACAGCATGCTGCGGTTTTCTTTCTGTCCTGGGATGTAGAGCAAGGCGGATCCGTCATGACCCACAATGCAAGTCAATGGGGACGGATCCGTTTTCTCTGACACAAGCTGACACAATAGAAAACTGATCCCTCCCCCATCGACTTTCAATGGAGTTCATGACGGATTTGTCTTGGCTATGATAAAGATAATACAACTGGGTCCATTCATAACGGATGCAGACGGTTGTATTTTTAGTAACTGAAGCGTTTTTGCTGATCCCTGCCGGATCCAGTAAAAACGCTGGTTAGAAAGTAGCCTAATGCTGAGGCCCCTCATAAGACAATGAGAGTCTACGATTCTCTGTCATTCCGGCATTGTCGGGACGTCTGGGCCAACAGTGTTATCAACCTGCTGCTTGTAATTGGCTCGCTGTTATCAAAATTAGGCTACATTCATACGACCATATGTGTTTTGTGGCTCACAAATTGCGGATCCGCAAAAAAGAAAAAAAAGGATGACCTGTTCCGTATGGCATCCGTTTTTTGGTGGATCCATTGAAACAATGCCTATCCTTATCAGCAAAACGGACAAGAATAGGACATGTTCTATATTTTTTGCGGGGCTACGGAACTGACATACGGATCCGGATAGCACACGGTGTGCTGTCTGCATTTTTTGCGGACCCCTTGAAATGAACCGACACGGAAAATACGTTTGTGTGAATGTAGCCTAAGGCTGGTTTCACACGGGCGTTGCAGATTGGGGCCGGATGCGTTCAGAGTGCGTTCAGTTAAACTCGCACCATTTTGCAAGCAAGTTCAGTCAGTTTTGTCTGCGATTGCGTTTAGTTGTTTAGTTTTTTCCGCGTGGGTGCAATGCGTTTTGATGCGTTTTTCACGCGCGTGATAAAAAACTGAAGGTTTACAAACAACATCTCTTAGCAACCATCAGTGAAAAACGCATCGCACCCGCACTTGCTTGCGGATGCAATGCGTTTTTCACGCAGCCCCATTCACTTCTATGGGGCCAGGGCTGCGTGAAAAAGCAGAATATAGAACATGCTGCGAATTTCACGCAGAACTGATGTGTGAAAAACAACGCTCATGTACACAGACCCATTGAAATGAATGGGTCAGGATTCAGTGCGGGTGCTATGCGTTCACGTCACGCATTGCACCCGCGCGGAAAACTCGCTTGTGTGAAAGGGACCTAAGACTAATGCTAAAGGACTCAGATCTGATACATCAGTGGCTGAAAATTTGAGTACTATGTATCTAAAATCATCACAATATCAGATATAATTAGGAGGGTAATAAACAAACAAATCATCGTAGCCAATAAATTCCCTCATTAAAACATTGCTTTTACTAGATTTGTTAAAAATAAAAAATAAAAATTAAACACAAATAAATTCAATAATTCCTAATTGATATTTCAAACATCTGATAGTTGGAGCGACTGTAAACAATTGTACATGGTCCAGTCCTACTTACAGTATGACCAGTATTGGTATTTTTAACAAATCTAGTAAAAGTAATATTTTAATGAGGGAATTTAAGGGCTGCAGTGATTTATTATGCATATCTATGTTCTCCCGCGTTTCTGTGGGTTTCCTCCGGGTTCTCCGGTTTTCTCCCACAATCCACAGACATACTGATAGGGACCTTAGATTGTGAGCCCCATTGGGGAGAGCATGATGCTAAAGTCTGTAAAGCGCTGCGGAATATAGTAGCGCTATAAAAGTGCATAAAATAAATATCTAATAACGTCAAGATCTTAAAATTCTAAACTCAAGCCAGTACATAAAATAATATTGTGCTTGTTGTTTCGTCTGCTGCCTCAGATAACCCCAGATAACCCTGTCCTACTCATCTTTGTCGCGTCCATGAAAAATGACTAATGTCTGTAATAAAATTCTAAAAAAGCAAGAATTAATGTGATGTTTTGATTGAATTATGTTCTGGCTGTGCCCCAGTATTGTAAGCGCCTGTGCTTTGATCTCCTGCCATCTAGTGGTTATTCATGGTAATAGTCAAGATAGTGCTGAGTGAACAACTTAGTAGCTACAAATGAGCATATCCCCAAGTAGGGGGTCATTTACTATCAGATATACGTCGTAGATTGCCGCAGGTGTAAAAAAGGGGCGGGAAAAAAGATGGGCCGGAAGGCGTGTCTTACTTTCCATGTTTTACGCCTGTTTTAGGTGTAGAACATGGTCTCAATTTAAGCCAGCAAGGAAGCTATGTAGGGGTCATTAAGACCGGTATCTAAAACGCTTGTCTTAATAAATGATCCCAATAGCGCTACTATTCAGCAGAAAACATAACCGCCATAGCTGCAGTGGCAGGGTGGATCAAAGCAGCCGTGCTGGAGTGGATGGAGTTCAGAATAATCCGGTATTTTATTAATCTAATAGCTAAAGGAGGGCTATCCTGTTTAGGATCATGATTGTCTTTATGTACTAAACGAGGATTATTAAAAAATCTGTATTTAGTATTAGTGATGAACGGCAGAGGCTATATTCAAATTTGCGATATTTCACAAATATTTTGTAAAATATTCGTCATATATTCGTGAATTTCAAGAATTCGAGATTATATTATTTTATTGAATGTGAAAAATTGGCTATGTAAAAATCGCGTAATGCAAATTCATAAAGCAAAATACAGGCCTGGGTCACTTTGGCTACATTTTTCAAGCTGCTAGAAGTTTCATGAGTTTCTCCTGAGACTGGAGAAAATGGTTGGCACGGCAGAACATTACAATAGCTTTATATGCAGATAGATTGCTCTAATATATTCGTGAAAACTCAGATCCGACAGTATATTCTAACACAGAGGCGTTCCCATGGTGATGGGGACGCCTCAAGTTAGAATATACTAAAAGAACTGTGTACATGACTGCCCCCTGCTGCCTGGCAGCACCCAATCTCTTACAGGGGGCTGTGATCCGCAGAATTATTGTGCGAATCATAGCCCCCTGTAAGAGATCAGATGCTGCCAGGCAGGAGGGGGCAGACTCCCTCCCTCCCCTGTATTAAATGTGACCAGTGCGGCCCCCCTCCCTCTATATTCATTGGTGGCTAGTGCGGATTACCAGTATTAAATGTGACCAGTGCGGCCTCCCCTCTTCCCACCCCATCATTGGTGGCAGTGGAGAGTTCCGATTGGAGTCCCAGTTTAATCGCTGGGGCTCCGATCGGTTACCATGGCAGCCAAGACGCTATTGCAGTCTTGGCTGCCATGGTTACTTAGCAATAAATAGAAGCATTATACTTACCTGCGCTGTCTGTGACCGGCCGGTCGCTCCTCTTACTGGTAAGTGAAAGGTCTGTGCGGTGCATTGCTTATAGCACAGACCTTTCACTTACCAGTAGGAGGAGCGCCCGGCCGGTCACAGACAGCGCAGGTAAGTATAATGCT
The DNA here is from genome assembly GCF_014858855.1 of Bufo gargarizans. NCBI lineage: Eukaryota > Metazoa > Chordata > Amphibia > Anura > Bufonidae > Bufo > Bufo gargarizans. Next base: position 59,922,168 of record NC_058090.1, read on the forward strand.
TCTATTTATTGCTAAGTAACCATGGCAGCCAGGACTGCAATAGCATCTTGGCTGCCATGGTAACCGATCGGAGCCCCAGCGATTAAACTGGGACTCCGATCGGTACTCTCCGCTGCCACCAATGATGGGGGGTGATTTTAATTAGAGGGGGGGGGGAGAGGGGAGGCCGCACTGGTCATATTTAATACTGGTAATCCGCACTGGCCACCAATGAATATAGAGGGAGGGGGGCCGCACTGGTCACATTCAATACTGGGGAGGGAGGGAGGGGGGGCCGCACTGGCCACCAATGAGTTAAATACAGGGGAGGGGGGGAGGTATGCCCCCTCCTGCCTGGCAGCACCTGATCTCTTACAGGGGACTATGATACGCACAATTAAGGGGGGTTAATTGTGCCGATCACAGCCCCCTGTAAGAGATCGGGTGCTGCCAGGCAGCAGGGGGCAGTTATTACACAGTTCTCAGTATATTCTAACTTGAAGCGTCCCCATCACCATGGGAACGGCTCTGTGTTAGAATATACTGTCGGATCTGAGTTTCACGATCTAACTCAAATCCGATGGTATATTCTAACATAGATGCGTTCCCATGATGATGGGAATGCTTCAAGTTAAAATATACCATCGGATTGGAGAAAACTCCGATCTGATGGTATATTAATAGGGACTCCTGACTTTACATTGAAAGTTAATGGGGGACGGATCCGTTTGAAATTGCACCATATTGTGTCAATGTCAAACGGATCCGTCCCCATTGACTTGCATTGTAAGTCTGGACGGATCCGTTTGGCTCCGCACGTCCAGGCGGACACGAAAACGCTGCAAGCTGCGTTCGGGTGTCCGCCTGCTGAGCGGAGCGGAGGCCAAGCGGAGCCATACTGATGCATTCTGAGCGGATCCGCATCCACTCAGAATGCATTAGGGCTGTACGGATCCGTTCGGGGCCGCTTGTGAGAGCCTTCAAACGGAACTCACAAGCGGAGCCCCGAACGCTAGTGTGAAAGTAGCCTTACTGATTAGTGCACTAAGTATTGTTCTGAACTTGGCATTGCTTTCTTCTCATTGGTCCACATGCAAGAAGCAGAGAGGAATCAAGTGTTCAGATGGAAAAAAATGCTGAATATTCGATAAAACAAATATATAGCACTATAATCTAAATATTTGCGAATTCTCGAAGTGGTTATATTCGCGATAAAAAAAATCGCTATTCGAATATTCGTGCTCAACTAGTATATAAAATGAAATGGGTCTCATCTTTCCACAGATGCACTTGTAGCCATCACATACCTGCTGCTAACTAGCATTGTTGTTTTTATGGGACGATACTGTATGAAGCAATGTAACAAGATGATAGTACAAACAGCAGAAAACACTACTTTTCTTTATATAGTGATGCAATCTGGAATATCATATCACTTTATGTATTCATATTGTACTTCTGTATTCCACAGCGCTGTATAAAGATTTTTGTTGATCAAATGATAATAATGGCTTTTCTGGTTTTAAGGGGGTTTTCCAGACTCTCTGCTGCTTGAAAGAAGCAAAGCTGCAAAACCTAGCATAACCACTACATACGGTGACGTATGACCTAGCATAACCACTACATACGGTGACGTATGACGTTGTGGAGTACAGACCGACATAAACACTGAAGTGGCAGCAGCACTCACACATGCACTTTATAAGATCACAGCACTCATTGCATGAGGTGCTTGCAATTGGGTACCAAGTAAAGATGGGTAAATTGTTTTTAAACTATTTAATTTCTCCTAGAATGCTGAAAAATGTGGCTCACTAAGGGTGCATTCACATCACCGTTTAGCTTTCCGTTCTTCGGATCCGTCAGAAGAAGAAAGAGAGAAAAAAAAACAGAAACCTGTAAAAAACTAATCCTGTTGCAAGAGTTGTCATCCGTTTGATCCATTTCCTTGTAAGATCCGTTTTTTAGACGGTGTTTCATAAGTTTAAACAACAGGGAAAAAAGTCCAGCATCCTGTAAAAAAACAAACGGATCCTATGCAATCTCATGCATAACTGACGCAACAGGATTCATTTTTTTACAGGATATTTTTTTTTTTTCCCTCTCTTCTTCTGACCGTTCGCACCTACCCATAAGACGCACCTAGGTTTTGGGGGAAAATTAAGAAAATAATATTTTTCACCTCAGATCAGACCCCCAATGTTAATTAGACCCCCAATCAGACCTCAGCTCGGACCCCCAATGTTAATAAGACCCTCATATCATACCTCAGATCAGACCCCCAATGTTAATAAGATCCCATTCAGACCTAAGATCAGACCCCTAATGTGAATGACCCCCATTCAGACCTCAATTCAGACCTCTATGCTTAGTGCAGACAAAAAAATCAACTTACCTGCTCTGGATGCCACCTCCGCTCCTAGCGTCTTCCTGCCACTGTGACCTGGTGTTGCTCAACGTGAGGTCACAGAGTGCCTACATCCTCACTTTGTGCACAGGTCACAGCACAACATGAGGAGCCTGCGGGAGAAGACCAGGGAGCGGTGAGTACAGAGCCCACGGAGCGCTGGATTCACCATTTCCTTGTCCTCCTGTACTAATAAGCACTTACATAATGGAAGCACTCATTATTATTCGCACTGACATATTCCCCTCACCTTGGGGGTGTGGGTGGGGGCTGCATCTTATAGGGCGAAAAATACAATAAGTATGAATTTTCTGTTTAAAGAGGCAGGCTATGGGCATTAGAAACCCCCTTTAAAGCATGTATTTTGAAGCATCACAGTCAGTGGAAGTTTTTGCTGCAAATTGAGATTTATTATTTTTTAAAGCAGTTTTAATGTTTCTTCCATAAATAATAAGTGTACCAAATCTGACCAGATGCACATATTTTTGCAGTGCATTATTTCTTAAGTATTGCAAATGTAATCACAAAAGTTTGTTGTGCATCGTTCATTGTTACATTATAGTGGATTCTGAAATTGTGCATTTTCTTTAAAAACATTTTTTTTGAAAATGTAATAAAAAAAATGCACTCTATCACAGACTATTGTACCCGACCTGACCTGTTTTAGTGCATCACGCAGTGCTACATTGCAGTGGTCTCTGTCCAATTCCACATTTTCTTTTATAAATTTTTGAAGATGTAATTACATAATTCCATCAATCACAGACTAATGGGCCTGACCTGAGGTGTTGCTGTGCGACACCCACTGTCTTATCATAGTGGACTCTTTTTAACAATACAGTGTGACTTCTCCTTGTTTGAGTAGTCTTCAAAATAAAGTGCCAGTGGATGGTGTAATTGAAAACAAAAGACACGTGCCACGTCATCTGCAAGTGAGACTGTTGGTGGCTGAAGCACCAGCAGCTCATACAGTTTTCTTGACACAGTAACAGTTTTTTTCAATTGCCACACCACCTTATGCGCATCAGTGACTGAATATGAAATGTCTGAACAACCAGGTTCGCTCATACCTGGAGTGTGCCCTGATATCATGGACTTCTGGTTAAGAAGATTGGAAGGTAATGTGCTTCCCTGCTCCGGGCCACAAAGCACTGAGGGAAGGGGGGCCCAAGCTGAACTCTTGCACCAGGACCAATGATCCTTTAGCTACGCCCCTGTCAGCCACGTATCTCTTGCCTTGCCCATTAGGTTCCATACTGTCCAACTTCTGCTCCTAAAATATGCATAACTTTTTAACCACTTGTTCAGAACAAGCCATTGCTCTTTCTGATACTACTGCATGTGTAAAAACACGGGTAGGCATCTGCCCCCATAATTTTTGGACTGCTTGTTTAGAACAAGCCATTGCTTTTTCAGAGTCTACTATGTGTGTATAAACACAGGAGTGCACCTGCCCTCATTAAGGGATAATTTTTTAACAGCTTTTTCAGAACAAGCCATTGCTTCATGTAATACCACTGTGTGTATAAACACCAGCAATCACATGCCCCCAATAAGGGTTTATTTTTGAAACATTTTTTAATTTTAAAGAGCATAACAAATCCAACACTAGTCAGTGTGTTTCTAAACAGGCTGTTGAGCATGTTTTCACTCATAGTCTTGGATATCACTGTCACTTTGACATAACTAATGCTGACTTTATGTTAAAGAGGACCTTTCAAGGGTCCAGACTTTATAAACTAAGCATCAGGGTATGTAGGGCATACAGCGGAGATCTAATAGCGCTTACTCTTTTTTCTGGGCGCCGCTCTATTCGCCCGCTGTGGCCCCCGTTAAAGGGCTTCTGTCACCCCCAAAACATTTTTTTTTTTTTGGGCTTGTTAAAATCCTTATTTAACGACTATTCCCTATATAGGGCTCTTACCTTTGTCTGTGGCTTTGTTTCCTTAAAAATCGATCTTTTAAAATATGCAAATCACTTCACTACCAGCAAGTAGGGCGTCTACTTGCTGGTAGGCGCCGCAAAAAACCGCCCCTTCCTCCTGTTGATTGACAGGGCCAGCAAACGCTCTCCTCCTCCGGCTGGCCCTGTCAGCATTTCAAATCCCGCGCCTGTCTTCATTCGGCGCAGGCGCTCTGAGAGAAGGAGGCTCGCCAATGACGTCAGCGAAAGAGAAGCCGGAGGAGGAGAGCGTTCGCTGTGCGTTTTTTTGCGGCGGCTACCAGCAAGTAGACGCCCTACTTGCTGGTATTGAAGTTATTTGCATATTTTAAAAGATCAATTTTTAAGGAAACAAAGCCACAGACAAAGGTAAGAGCCCTATATAGGGAATAGTCGTTAAATAAGGATTTTAACAAGCCCCCCCCAAAAAATTGTGTTTTGGGGGTGACAGAAGCCCTTTAAATACTACCACCATGTATGCTAATTTTTGCATCGGAACAGGGAGGAGGAGACTGCTGTTTCTCAGTGGGCGTCGCCTTCTCCCTGGCTGTGAGCTGTCCAATCGCGGTGGAGAGCGTCACAGTCAGGGAGAAGGTGAGTTTTTTTTCCTCCCTGGCTGTGACGCAGAATGTCATTCACAACTTTTCATGGCAATCTGAGCACTTTCAATTTGGGTCAAGTTTAGTTGTACCCAAATCAAATTTGCTGACACAGTATTCATCAGAATTGGTCCTGAAATGAATTTCGTTTATCTCTAGTACCAACCTAACAGATACAGTAAGGATATCCAGCACTCATGATGTTCTTTTTAACAGAAGAGGTTGGACACATTACTAAGAGACTCCAGAATGTCATTCACAACTTCTCGGGGGCAATCTGAGAACTTTTGATTCGGGTGGCATTTATTCGTACCCAAATCAAACCTGCTGGCTTACACCATTTATTACAATGGGTCCAGAAATGAATTTCACTCTTCTTTAGTACCAACCCAACTGATACAGTAAGGAAATCCAGCACTCACAATGTTATTTTGAATATAATTTGTTCTAAAACATAGGATAATTTGGTGAACACCTTTATGTTTAAGATTTCTGGTCCTATACATTCTGCTAAGCACACAATCCTTATGTTCACCAGGCTGTCTGAAGCTGCACATTGGCTTTGAGCTGAGGTGGTAGGTACAGAGACAAGACCAATGTCATTCACATTGCTGCCATCTCTGGGTCATGTTCCTGACTCAGCATCCGCTGCCACAGAAGAAAGCATATTAACAAATATCTCTTGCTGGCTCAAGTTAGGAAATTTTGAGCCAAGATTTAACTCCTTCCTACTTCCAGACTGATATATCCTGTAGATTTCCAAGAAAAGCATTGCTTTAATTCTAATATCTTAATGTGTAGGGGAAATTATTATATGGAGACAGTGTGGGGGAAATTACTATATGGGGTAGTGTAGGGGAAATTATTATATGGACACAGTGTGGGGGAAATTACTATATGGGGCAGTGTGGGGGAAATTACTATATAGGGCAGTGTGGGGAAAATTACTATATGGGGTAGTGTGGGGGACATTTCTATATAGGGTAGTGTGGGGGAAATTACTATATAGGGCAGTGTGGGGGAAATTACTATATAGGGCAGTGTGGGGGACATTTCTATATAGGGTAGTGTGGGGGAAATTACTATATAGGGCAGTGTGGGGGACATTTCTATATAGGGTAGTGTGGGGGAAATTACTATATAGGGCAGTGTGGGGGACATTTCTATATAGGGCAGTGTGGGGGAAATTTCTATATGGGGCAGTGTGGGGGAAATTACTATATGGGACAGTGTGGGGGAAATTACTATATGGGGCAGTGTGGGGGAACTTACTATATGGGGCAGTGTGGGGGAAATTACTATATGGGGCAGTGTGGGGGAAATTACTATATGGGGCAGTGTGGGGGAAATTACTATATGGGGCAGTGTGGGGGAAATTACTATATGGGGCAGTGTGGGGGAAATTACTATATGGGGCAGTGTGGGGGAAATTACTATATGGGGGCAGTGTGGGGGAAATTACTATATGGGGCAGTGTTGGGGAAATTTCTATATGGGACAGTGTGGGGGAAATTACTATATGGGGCAGTGTGGGGAAAACTACTATATGGGGCAGTGTGGGGAAAACTACTATATGGGGCAGTGTAAGGGAAATTTCTATATGGGATAGTGTGGGGGAAATTACTGTATGGGGCAGTGTGGGGGAAATTACTATATGGGGCAGTGTGGGGGAAATTACTATATGGGAAAGTGTGGGGGAAATTACTATATGGGACAGTGTGGGGGAAGTTACTATATGGGGGCAGTGTGGGGGGAAAATTACTATATGGGACAGTGTGGGGGAAATTACTATATGGGGCAGTGTGGGGGAAATTACTATATGGGGCAGTGTGGGGGAAATTACTATAAGGGGCAGTGTGGGGGAAATTACTATATGGGACAGTGTGGGGGAAATTACTATATGGGACAGTGTGGGGGAAATTACTATATGGGCAGTGTGGGGAAAACTACTATATGGGGCAGTGTGAGGAAAATTACTATATGGGGTAGTGTAGGGGAAATTTATATATGGGATAGTGTGGGGGAAATTACTATATGGGGCAGTGTGGGGGAAATTACTATATGGGGGCAGTGTGGGGAAATTACTATATGGGGGCAGTGTGGGGGAAATTTCTATATGGGACAGTGTGGGGGAAATTACTATATGGGACAGTGTGGGGAAAAATTACTATAAGGGGCAGTGTGGGGGAAATTACTATATGGGACAGTGTGGGGGAAATTACTATATGGGACAGTGTGGGGGAAATTACTATATGGGGCAGTGTGGGGAAAATTACTATATGGGGTAGTGTAGGGGAAATTTCTATATGGGATAGTGTGGGGGAAATTACTGTATGGGGCAGTGTGGGGGAAATTACTATATGGGACAGTGTGGGGGAAATTACTATATGGGGCAGTGTGGGGGAAATTACTATATGGGGCAGTGTGGGGAAAACTACTATATGGGGCAGTGTGGGGAAAATTACTATATGGGGTAGTGTAGGGGAAATTTCTATATGGGATAGTGTGGGGGAAATTACTGTATGGGGCAGTGTGGGGGAAATTACTATATGGGACAGTGTGGGGGAAATTACTATATGGGGCAGTGTGGGGGAAATTACTATATGGGGCAGTGTGGGGAAAACTACTATATGGGGCAGTGTGGGGAAAATTACTATATGGGGTAGTGTAGGGGAAATTTCTATATGGGATAGTGTGGGGGAAATTACTGTATGGGGCAGTGTGGGGGAAATTACTATATGGGACAGTGTGGGGGAAATTACTGTATGGGGCAGTGTGGGGGAATTTACTATATAGGGCAGTGTGGGGAAAATTACTATATAGGGCAGTGTGGGGGAAATTACTATACGGGGGCAGTGTGGGGGAAATTACTATATGGGGGCAGTGTGGGGGAAATTACTATATGGGACAGTGTGGGGGAAATTACTATATGGGGGCAGTGTGGGGGAAATTACTATATGGGGCAGTGTGGGGGAAATTACTGTATGGGGCAGTGTGGGGGAAATTACTATATGGGACAGTGTGGGGGAAATTACTATATGGGGCAGTGTGGGGGAAATTACTATATGGGATAGTGTGGGGGAAATTACTATATGGGACAGTGTGGGGGAAATTACTATATGGGGCAGTGTGGTGGAAATTACTATATGGGGCAGTTTGGGGGAAATTACTATATGGGGGCAGTGTTGTGGAAATTACTATATGGGGGCAGTGTGGGGGAAATTACTATATGGGGGCAGTGTGGGGGAACTTACTGTATTTTGCTAAAAAAGCGATCTTTGTATTATGCAAATGAACCCTGAAGGTGCCCAGAGGGGCGCTATTCTTCACCCTCTGAGCCCCCCTGCAGTGCCTAGACCGCCTTTATATAAAGCCCAAGCACGCCTCCTCGTTATGCAGTATCGTCCCACACCCTAGTTTAATGGCGCCGCCCCCTCTGCCATGTCAGCTAATTCATTCAAGCCACGCACCTGGAATCTTCAATTCGTGTAGCTAAAATCTCGCGCAGGCGCAGTACCGCCTACTGCCTGCGACTGTGTGATCCAGGCAATAGTTGCTATATATTCAAAATGATAATACAAATAATTTTGAAAAGGATCAATATTGTGACATATTGTGATTTGTGGCATTACAGCTATAGTCTCTCAAGATTGGCTAAAGGTGAATGCAAGGCATTATGGGCAATCCCACTGGGTCGGGAAACTGCGCAGGATCATGTAATTCTGCTTCCTCATCTTCTCTATCATCTGATCTGTAAAATGGCAGCTGTCATCTTCAGCAATTTGTGTGGGACGAACCTAGAAGGTTTCGGATTTGCTGGAAACAGACAGAATTAAATATCCTAAATAATCATATGAAGAAGTAAAGATCTTTTACAAGGAAAGTGTGACATCTAGTGGCCATACAAAGTAACGCCTCAAACAGTTGAAATATCTGATTTTCGACTCTGTCTACTGTAAAGAAGTTAGTACAGTACACGAACCACTTTTTGACCATTATAGTCTTGTGTAGATTTATGACTATTATAGTTTGGATACACTTCTATTGGTATAGAAATGTTTTTCTACTGTATACCAATTTTTTTTTCTGTCTTTGGCCTCATGCACACGACCGTAGTTGTGTTCTGTGTCCATTGTTCCATTTTCCATGATTTTCTGCGGACCCATTGACTTTCAATGGGTCCGTGGAAAACTCGGCTAATGCACCGTTTGTCATCCGCGTCCGTGATCCGTGTTTCCAGTCCGTGAAAAAAATAAGACCTGTCCTATTTTTTTCACGGACAACGGTTCGTGGACCTATTCAAGTCAATGGGTCCGTGAAAAAACACGGAGGCATACAAGATTGTCGTCCGCACGTCCGCGTCCGTTTTTATCCTATCATTTGCATGGCAAACTTGACTTACATTTTTTTTTCCTTTCCTTCATGTCTGGTGATCCTTCAAATATAAAGGAAGACACACGGAAACAAAAACGGAAATGGATCACGGAACAACGGAACCCCGTTTTGCGGACCAAGAAAAACAACTGTCGTGTGCAGTGGAGTACACACAATCCATGGGGCCCCGGTGCGAAACTGATCCATGGGGCCCCCTCCCCGTCGACGCCCCCCCCTACCCGCCGCCGCACGCGTGTGTGTGTATATATATATATATATATATATATATATATATATATATATATATATACTGTATATTGCTATATACAAGAGGATGATATACAGTATAACATCTTCTTGTATATAGTGATATAGTGGAGTATGCTGATGATATAACCTGAGTATCTCCTGTATATAATTATATATGTACAGCTGGTATAAGTTATACATCTTGTATATAGTGATATGGACCACGATGATGATATAACCTAGGTATCTCCTGTATATAATTATATATGTACAGCTGGTATAAGTTATACATCTTGTATATAGTGATACGGAGCATGCTGGTATAACCTGGTATCTCCTTATATAATTATATATGTACAGCTGGTAGAAGTTATACATCTTCTTGTATATAGTTTATAGACCATGCCGGTATAACCTGGGCATCTCCTGTATATAATTATATATGTACAGCTGGCAGGGCCGGACTGGGACAAAAAATAGGCCCGGGCATTTTTGACTGAGCAGCCCAATCACATGACCCAAAACAGGCCCCACCCCCTTGCAGTCTAGGGGCGGGGCCAAAACCGGAAGCACAATTGAGAAGCAGGGCCAGCCACCAGTAAGATAGGAAGGCTTCAGCCAACACACAAGGTTCTTTGGGGGTCCCCAGGTGACATTAGGGGTCTTAGTACGATCCGGCCACCTAATCCGCCAGAAAATGCAAGGAATCGACTGGACACAAAGCACAGCATGCAGCGGTTTATGTCCCGCTGATTCTCTGCATTTTTCCCAGATTGCGGCCTGATTTCTGCCGTACCCCATTATAGTTAATGGGGCTGGCGGGCATTCCGTCAGCATCCAGCAGTGCCGGATCCAGTGAATTCTCAGCTGGAACAGACTGCCAGGATCACTAACGCAGATGTGTCAGTAGCCTCATACAGCGCCCCATACCTCTTATATCCAGTGCCGTCTCCTCTGATGTAGAGGTTCTCTTTCTTCATCTTCTCCATTCAGACCAGACCTCCATGATCATTTCTTTCAGCCATCTCACGTCTCTGCAGAGTTTGACAGACATCTTAGTTTCCTACTTTTCCATCATCCTCCAATTAACATCCCATCATGCACCCCCAATACTGAGAAGCTGTGCTCCCCAAAACTATACTGCAAAAAGAACTGTGCTAAGCTGATGCTGTGCCAGGGTGCCCCCAAAGTAATGGTGCTCCCAAAGTCAGTAATGTGTCCCACAAGTAATAATGCTCCCATAGTCCCCCAGTTGTAATAAAGCCCACCATAATGCCCCGATAGTAATAATTCTCTTTATAATATGTGACAGTAGACCCCCCCCCCCCCATAATGTGCACAAGTACAAAAAATGCTCAGTCGTGTGGCAGTAAAAAAAGAAACACCTCCTCTTAGTGCCCCCAGTAGAGCCAATGTCCCCAGAGTGCCCTCATGTGTTCTAATGACCTGCACTGTGCCACTACAAAAAACACTTAGTGCCCAGTTGAGCTTAGGTGCCCACAGTGACCTTATAATTTGTGCCTGTATAAAATACTCCTATATAGTCCCCCCAGAAGATGCCCCCATAGTGCTCCTTCCCCGTCTCCATAGTGCCCTCCATAATGTGGCACTATAAAATGCCCCACATAGATACCCCCATAATGCTCCTTTCCTCCCTTCCCCATAGTGGCATCAAAATGGGTGCCAGTATTAAATGCCTCTATATAATGCCCTCATAGTGCTCTTGTCCCCCACTTCTCCATAGTGCCCACCTATAATGCGTGCCAGTATATAGTGCCCCCAGTAGATGCCCCCATAGTGCAGTCATACACACACTCTCCACATACATGGACGCAGTCATACACGCACTCTCCACATACATGGACGCAGTCATACACGCACTCTCCACATACATGGACGCAGTCATACACGCACTCTCCACATACATGGACGCAGTCATACACGCACTCTCCACATACATGGACGCAGTCATACACGCACTCTACACATACATGGACGCACACATGCACACACTCTCCACATACATGGACGCAGTCATACACGCACTCTCCACATACATGGACGCAGTCATACACGCACTCTCCACATACATGGACGCAGTCATACACGCACTCTCCACATACATGGACGCAGTCATACACGCACTCTACACATACATGGACGCACACATGCACACACTCTCCACATACATGGACGCACACATGCACACACTCTCCACATACATGGACGCAGTCATACACGCACTCTCCACATACATGGACGCAGTCATACACGCACTCTCCACATACATGGACGCAGTCATACACGCACTCTCCACATACATGGACGCAGTCATACACGCACTCTCCACATACATGGACGCAGTCATACACGCACTCTCCACATACATGGACGCAGTCATACACGCACTCTCCACATACATGTACGCAGTCATACACGCACTCTCCACATACATGGACGCAGTCATACACGTACTCTCCACATACATGGACGCAGTCATACACGTACTCTCCACATACATGGACGCAGTCATACACGCACTCTCCACATACATGGACGCAGTCATACACGCACTCTCCACATACATGAACGCAGTCATACACACACTCTCCACATACATGGACGCAGTCATACACGCACTCTCCACATACATGGACGCAGTCATACACGCACTCTCCACATACATGGACGCAGTCATACACGCACTCTCCACATACATGGACGCAGTCATACACGCACTCTCCACATACATGGACGCAGTCATGCACGCACTCTCCACATACATGGACGCAGTCATACACGCACTCTCCACATACATGGACGCAGTCATACACGCACTCTCCACATACATGAACGCAGTCATACACGCACTCTCCACATACATGAACGCAGTCATACACGCACTCTCCACATACATGGACGCAGTCATACACACACTCTCCACATACATGGACGCAGTCATACACGTACTCTCCACATACATGGACGCAGTCATACACGCACTCTCCACATACATGGACGCAGTCATACACGCACTCTCCACATACATGGACGCAGTCATACACGTACTCTCCACATACATGGACGCAGTCATACACGCACTCTCCACATACATGGACGCAGTCATACACGCACTCTCCACATACATGAACGCAGTCATACACGCACTCTCCACATACATGGACGCAGTCATACACACACTCTCCACATACATGGACGCACACATACACGCACTCTCCACATCCATGGACGCAGTCATACACGCACTCTCCACATCCATGGACGCAGTCATACACGCACTCTCCACATACATGGACGCAGTCATACACGCACTCTCCACATCCATGGACGCAGTCATACACGCACTCTCCACATACATGGACGCAGTCATACACGCACTCTCCACATACATGGACGCAGTCATACACGCACTCTCCACATACATGGACACAGCCATACACGCACTCTCCACATACATGGACGCAGTCATACACGCACTCTCCACATACATGAACTCACTCATACACGCACTCTCCACATACATGGACGCACACATGCACACACTCTCCACATACATGGACGCACACATATACCATACACATATATAGACACCCAGCTTTCCTGCTGTGCCTCTCCCCCATACTCTAATGCCTCTGCACTTGTGCCATGCAGGATAGCAGGGAAGCTGGATGACATTTCATGATATAATTCACCCAGCTTTCCTACTGTACTGCATGTCACATGTGCACAGTTTGGGAAAGCTGAATATAACCCCAGTTCCCCTGCCACTCACATCACTGGTGCAGTTAACTGGTGACAATCCAACTGATGTTCAGCATGCTGCTGGGCAGGAAAGGCTCAGGCTGCAGGAATCGCTTCGCGGGTAAAAAAAGGGGCGGGGCTATGATAGCCCCGCCCACATCGGGCCGAACTGAGGAGTTGGAGAGGCAGAGCAAACCAATGTCAGGTCAGTGACAGAGTGCAAGTGCAGGAGAAGTCAGCTGCTCTGACGGCCCGGGGTGACGAACTACAGCGACTGCTCTCGGGTCCCGAAGCAGCTGCTTCCCTGATAGGTACGTGGCCGCCACTGGGAAGCGCTCATCTCCACTCCTGCCCGGCTGCTGCATGCCACATTAATAAAAAAAAACAAAAAATTGTGCTCGGCCCGGCCCACCGGGCAAATGCCCGGTCTGCCCTATGGCCAGTCCGGCCCTGACAGCTGGTATAAGTTATACATCTTCTTGTATATAGTGATATGGACCATGCTGGTATAACCTGGGCATCTCCTGTATATAATTATATATGTACAGCTGGTATAAGTTATACATCTTCTTGTATACAGTATAGTGATATGGACCATGCTGGTATAACCTGGGCATCTCCTGTATATAATTATATATGTACAGCTGGTAGAAGTTATACATCTTCTTGTATATAGTGATATGGAGCATGCTGGTATAACCTGGGCATCTCCTGTATATAATTATATATGTACAGCTGGTAGAAGTTATACATCTTCTTGTATATAGTGATATGGACCATGCTGGTATAACCTGGGCATCTCCTGTATATAATTATATATGTACAGCTGGTAGAAGTTATACATTTTCTTGTATATAGTGTTATGGACCATGCCGGTATAACCTGGGCATGTCCTGTATATAATTATATATGTACAGCTGGTAGAAGTTATACATCTTCTTGTATATAGTGTTATGGACCATGCCGGTATAACCTAGGCATCTCCTGTATATAATTATATATGTAACGCTGGTAGAAGTTATACATCTTCTTGTATATAGTGATATGGACCATGCCGGTATAACCTGGGCATCTCCTGTATATAATTATATATGTACAGCTGGTAGAAGTTATACATCTTCTTGTATATAGTGATATGGACCATGCCGGTATAACCTGGGCATCTCCTGTATATAATTATATATGTACAGCTGGTAGAAGTTATACATCTTCTTGTATATAGTTATATGGAGCATGCTGGTATAACCTGGGCATCTCCTGTATATAATTATATATGTACAGCTGGTAGAAGTTATACATCTTCTTGTATATAGTGATATGGAGCATGCTGGTATAACCTGGGCATCTCCTGTATATAATTATATATGTACAGCTGGTAGAAGTTATACATTTTCTTGTATATAGTGTTATGGACCATGCCGGTATAACCTGGGCATGTCCTGTATATAATTATATATGTACAGCTGGTAGAAGTTATACATCTTCTTGTATATAGTGATATGGACTATGCCGGTATAACCTAGGCATCTCCTGTATATAATTATATATGTACAGCTGGTAGAAGTTATACATCTTCTTGTATATAGTGATATGGACCATGCCGGTATAACCTGGGCATCTCCTGTATATAATTATATATGTACAGCTGGTAGAAGTTATACATCTTCTTGTATATAGTTATATGGAGCATGATGGTATAACCTGGTATATCCTTATATAATTATATATGTACAGCTGGTATAAGTTATACATCTTGTATATAGTGATATGGAGCATGCTGGTATAACCTGGGCATCTCCTGTATATAAATATATATGTACAGCTGGTATAAGTTATACATCTTCTGGTATATAGTGATATGGAGCATGATGGTATAACCTGGTATATCCTTATATAATTATATATGTACAGCTGGTATAAGTTATACATCTTCTTGTATACAGTATAGTGATACGGAGCATGCTGGTATAACCTGGTATATCCTTATATAATTATATATGTACAGCTGGTATAAGTTATACATCTTCTTGTATACAGTATAGTGATATGGAGCATGCTGGTATAACCTGGTATATCCTTATATAATTATATATGTACAGCTGGTATAAGTTATACATCTTCTGGTATATAGTGATATGGAGCATGATGGTATAACCTGGGTATCTCCTGTAAATAATTATAAATGTACCGCTGGTATAAGTTATACATCTTAATATACCAGAAGATGTATAACATATACCAGACCAGCTCACATATAATAATATACAGAACATACCAAGGCCAGATAGTAACTATTACCTGGGCTGGCTCAGGCGGAAAGCTGCTGAATCGACCTGCTGAAAGTCAGTGGCAACTGGCAAGACTGAATGCTGGAGGCTGGCTGGGCTCAGTGTGGGCTCTGGCTGGCTGAATGAGCGCTGCTCCCGGGCCTGGCTCAGGCTGGCAGAAATGTCTGGCAGAGAGAGAGAGAACGAGGCGAGGTGGGGTGAGTGACTGTAGTATAGAGACTACTGGGCAAGTGGGCAGTGGCAGGCTAGCAGTGGCTCCGGCGCTCCTCTGTTTCCAACTTCCTGCCGAACCTGCAGCGCTGATAACTTTGTGACGTCGCGTAAGCACGCAGTGTGATCCGGACATGCTGCCAGGCCCTGTCCCCTGCTATTGGTACTTAAAGTGACCATGCCTGAGCCAGACCCGCCGTCCCATCAACCATAACAACAAAAAAAGGGGGACTTCTGGCCGTCCGTCCTGGCCTTGCGCAGGACCAGGAGTCTAAAAACCGGACATCTGGCCACCCTAAGAGCAGCAGTGGCAGAGAGACTGAGGCCAGCAGCAGCCATTTCAGTCAGATTAGAGCCAACGCTGCAGAGTTGCTGCTGTTGACCTCACTGAGTCTCTCTGCCACTGCAGAGAGACCTCATATCAGCCAACTCAGCCCCCATGAGACCTCAGATCAGCCCAAAGACCCCCATGAGACCCCTACTCAGCCCCCATCAGACCTCCAGTGTTTCTGTTTAGACTCTGGTGCTTCATCCCTCTCTTCAGATTCCGATAATAATGAAATTAAGAGAGCTTTCTTTCCCGCTTTCCCGTGGAGGATGTGGATAAACTCTTGAAAGCAATCAAAGCAACCATGGGAATAGAAGATGTAAAAGAGGCTAAATCAGTACAGGATATTATGTTTGGGGGGCTGCAGACAAAACAGTCTAGGTCTTTTCCTTTGCATAAAAATGTATCATTAAAGAGGAAATATCCTTTTTCAGAGGACATAGCCTCTATCTGGAATAAAGCGCCAAAGATTGACGTAGCCATATCTAAGGAAGCTAGGAAGTCGGCTCTTCCATTCAAACACATGGGGTCCTTAAAGGATCCTTTAGATAAAAAAGCTGAGGGGTTCCTGAAAGGAGCTTGGAAGGCCTCAACGTCTTCCTTCAGACCTTCCATCGCTTCAACCTGTACTGCCAGATCCCTTATGTGGTTGTCAGATCTAGAGGAACAGATAAAGAACAAGAGCACTAGAGAGGACATTTTAGCTAGTCTTCCTACTATTAAAAAGGTGGTAGATTTTTTAGCGGATGCATCTGCGGATGCTATTAGATTGTCCGCTCGCGCGGCAGGACTAGCTAACTCCGCTCGCAGGGCCTTATGTCTAAAAAATTGGAAGGGTGACCTACAGTCTAAGAAAAGACTATGTGCAGTGCCTTGTGATGGAAAGCATCTATTCGGATCAGCTCTGGATGACCTGCTAGATAAGGCTGCTGAAAAAAAGAAAACATTTCCTACACAGGACGCCTTTTTTTTCCAGGGAAAGGTCCAACCGATCCTTTCGCTCCTAAAATTCCTTTTGGAATAACAGAGAAAATACTAAGGCCTCTTTCACACGGGCGTCACGTTTTGGCTCAGGGTGCGTCCCGGGTGCATTGCGGCAAACCCGCGCGAGTAGGTACGCAATTTCAGTTAGTTTTGACTGTGATTGCGTTCCGTTGTTCAGTTTTTATCGCGCGGGTGCAATGCGTTTTGCACACTCGTGATAAAAAACTGAATGTGGTACCCAGACCCGAACTTCTTCACTGAAGTTCAGGTTTGGGTTAAAGGCAGTGGCGTAACTACCGGGGAAGCAGCTGCTTCGGGGCCCAGGCTGCCAAGGGGGCCCGGCGCCCCAGCAGCGTGTGTGACAGTTTATTTTCAAGTTAGTGAAATATCGTGTTCAGGGCCCCTTCACAGCAGCCGCTAGTGTGATCTAATCTTACTGTCTGCTAAAGTCTCCTGGTCTGGGATTCGAACCCACAACCTCCAATCTATCAGTGAATCAGTGGCAAAGCATTTACCCTCACAGCCATAAAGGCTGCATTACAACTGATTGGAAAAAAAACAAAAAAAAAAACTACATCTATACACATGACAGCTGCCCAAACACACCTAGCACTGCTATATCTGTATATGACAGCTGTCCCTGCACACTCAGCTCTGCTATATCTCTATATATGACAGCTGCCCCAGCAAACCCAGCTCTACTACATCTATATACATGACAGCTGCCGAAACACAGTCAGCTCTGCTACATCTATACACATGACAGCTGCCCCAACACACCCAGCACTGCTATATCTCTATATGACAGCTGTCCCAGCACACTCAGCTCTGCTATATCTCTATATATGACAGCTGCCCCAGCAAACCCAGCTCTACTACATCTATATACATGACAGCTGCCGAAACACAGTCAGCTCTGCTACATCTATACACATGACAGCTGCCCCCAACACACCCAGCACTGCTATATCTCTATATGACAGCTGTCCCAGCACACTCAGCTCTGCTATATCTCTATATATGACAGCTGCCCCAGCAAACCCAGCTCTACTACATCTATATACATGACAGCTGCCGAAACACAGTCAGCTCTGCTACATCTATACACATGACAGCTGCCCCCAACACACCAGCACTGCTATATCTCTATATGACAGCTGTCCCAGCACACTCAGCTCTGCTATATCTCTATATATGACAGATGCCCCAGCAAACCCAGCTCTACTACATCTATACACATGACAGATGCCTAAACACACCCAGCTCTGCTACATATATACACATGACAGCTGCACCAGCACACTCAGCTCTGCTATATCTCTATATATGACAGCTGCCCCAGCAAACCCAGCTCTACTACATCTATACATGACAGATGCCCAAACACAGCCAGCTCTGCTACATCTATACACATGACAGCTGCCACAGCACACTCAGCTCTGCTATATCTCTATATATCTATCTACTGTATAGAAATACTTAGAGATATATAGATGTAGCAGTGCTGGGTGTGCTGGAGCAGCTATCATATCTAAAGATATAGCAGAGCTAAGTGTGCTGGGACAGCTGTCATATAGAGATATAGCAGTGCTGGGTGTGTTTGGGCAGCTGTCATATGCATAGATGTAGCAGAGCTGGGTTTGCTGGGGCAGCTATCATATATAGAGATATAGCAGAGCTGAGTGTGCTGGAACAGCTGTCATATAGAGATATATCTGAGATACTGCTATATCTGTATATGACAGCTGTCCCAGCACACTCAGCTCTGCTATATCTCTATATATGAGCAGCTGTCATGTGAATAGATGTACACTTAGCCAGCTATAACAGTAGAAGTCTCATATTTTTTCAGTCAGCCACAAGGCAGCTGGTATGGTCTAGTGGTTAGCTGCTTTGCCTTTGAAGCAGAAGGTCGTGGGTTCGAATCCCAGCAGAATCGTTTCTCAAATACAAGCACTGACTCCATATAAGGACATAGAGGGCGGGACACAGGAAGAGGCTGCATCGCATCGCTGACATGGAGGTAAGTAGAAGTGTTTATTATTTTTTTTTAATACCCGACTGTTACTGCCATGGGGGAGCGGGAGGCACCTGATACTGGCAGTGGCACCTGATACTGGCACATGGGGGAGGGGGGTTGGCACCTGATACTGGCACCTGGGGGGGAGGGGGGTTGGCACCTGATACTGGCACATGGGGGGGGGGAAGAGGCACCTGATACTGGCACATGGGGGGGAGAGGGGTTGGTACCTGATACTGGCATATGGGGGGGAGGGAGAGTGGCACCTGATACTGGCATATGGGGGGGGGAGGGAGAGTGGCACCTGATACTGGCACCTGGGGGGGGAGGGGGGGTTGGCACCTGATACTGGCACATGGGGGGGAGAGGGGTTGGCACCTGATACTGGCATATGGGGGGGGAGAGAGGCACTTGATACTGGCACTTTTTTTGTGGGGGGGGGGGGAGATGGCACTATGATACTGGGACATGGGGGGGGGGGAGAGGCACCTGATACTGGCACCTGGAGGGGAGAGGGGGGGTTGGCACTTGATACTGGCACATATGGGGGGGGGAAGAGGCACCTGATACTGGCACATGGGGGGGAGAGGGGTTGGTACCTGATACTGGCATATGGGGGGGGGGAGGGAGAGTGGCACCTGATACTGGCACCTGGGGGGGGAGGGGGGGTTGGCACCTGATACTGGCACATGGGGGGGAGAGGGGTTGGCACCTGATACTGGCATATGGGGGGGGAGGGGGAGGGAGAGAGGCACTTGATATTGGCACTTTTTTGTGTGGGGGGGGGAGATGGCACTATGATACTGGGACATGGGGGGGGAGGAGAGAGGCACTTGATACTGGCATGTGGGGGGGGGGGTTGGCACTATGATACTGGCACATGGGGGGAGAGGCACTTAATACTGGCACTTTTTTGGGGGTGAGATGGCACTATGATAATGGAACATGGGGGGGAGAGGCACTTAATACTGGCACTTTTTTGGGGGGAGATGGCACTATGATAATGGGACATGGGGGGAAGAGAGAGGCACTTGATACTGGCACATGGGGGGGTTTGGCACTATGATACTGGCACATGGGGGGTGGGAAGGAGAGAGGCACTTGATACTGGCACATGGGGGGAGATGGCACTATAATACTGGGACATGTGGGGGGGGGGAAAGGCACTTGATACTGGCACATGATGGGGGGGCATCTATGGGGACACTTACTGGCACATTATTGGGGGGCATTATGGGGGACACTAGGCCGGCAGCCTATCAGAGGCCGGACACTGAGGGGCATCTACTGGGGCACTATATATGGGGCATTTTATACTAGTACATTATGGGGGGCACTAGCAGGAAGGGGGAGAGGAGCACTATGGGGGAATTTACTGGGGGCACTATATAGGGGTATTTTATACTGGCACATTATGGGGGCACTATGGGGACATTAGCTCAACTGAGGGCATTACAAGGGGGTATTTTTGCACTGTCACATTATAAGGAGAATTATTACTACTGGGTGGGCATTATGGTGGGCTTTATTACTCCCCCATGGTATGACCCCCTAGTAGCAGCACCAGCCTCTCCCTGCTCTGCTATCCCTCTGCCCCTTCTCCAATCCTTATTATCTTTCTCATTAGGATAAAACACAACATCAGCTCTGCCGAGCCCCCGGCCAAAGTGTGGAAGTGGCGTCCGAGACCCCCAAGGGCCAAGCCAAGAAATTGTAAGTGTTCATATGAAATATGTTTATGTTATACACATATAGCCTACACTGTGCCCCACAATGTACAGTATACCTCTATATTGTGCCCCACAATGTACAGTATACTGCTACACTGTGCCCCACAATATACAGTATACCTCTACACTGTGCCCCACAATATACAGTATACCTCTACACTGTGCCCCACAATATACAGTATACCGCTACACTGTGCCACACAATATACAGTATACCTCTACACTGTGCCTCACAATATACCTCTACACTGTGCCACACAATATACAGTATACCTCTACACTATGCCTCACAATATACAGTATACCTCTACACTGTGCCACACAATATACAGTATACCTCTACACTGTGCCACACAATATACAGTATACCTCTACACTGTGCCCCACAATATACAGTATACCTCTACACTGTGCCACACAATATACAGTATACCTCTACACTGTGCCACACAATATACAGTATACCTCTACACTGTGCCACACAATATACAGTATACCTCTACACTGTGCCACACAATATACAGTATACCTCTACACTGTGCCTCACAATATACCTCTACACTGTGCCACACAATATACAGTATACCACTACACTGTGCCACACAATACAGGTCCTTCTCAAAAAATTAGCATATTGTGATAAAGTTCATAATTTTCTGTAATGTACTGATAAACATTAGACTTTCATATATTTTAGATTCATTACACACCAACTGAAGTAGTTCAAGCCTTTTATTGTTTTAATATTGATGATTTTGGCATACAGCTCATGAAAACCCAAATTTCCTATGTCAAAAAATTAGCATATTTCATCCGACCAATAAAAGAAAAGTGTTTTTAATACAAAAAAAGTCAACCTTCAAATAATTATGTTCAGTTATGCACTCAATACTTGGTCGGGAATCCTTTTGCAGAAATGACTGCTTCAATGCAGCGTGGCATGGAGGCAATCAGCCTGTGGCACTGCTGAGGTGTTATGGAGGCCCAGGATGCTTCGATAGCGGCCTTAAGCTCATCCAGAGTGTTGGGTCTTGCGTCTCTCAACTTTCTCTTCTCTATGGGGTTCAGGTCAGGAGAGTTGGCAGGCCAATTGAGCACAGTAATACCATGGTCAGTAAACCATTTACCAGTGGTTTTGGCACTGTGAGCAGGTGCCAGGTCGTGCTGAAAAATGAAATCTTCATCTCCATAAAGCTTTTCAGCAGATGGAAGCATGAAGTGCTCCACAATCTCCTGATAGCGGCTGCATTGACCCTGCCCTTGATAAAACACAGTGGACCAACACCAGCAGCTGACATGGCACCCCAGACCATCACTGACTGTGGGTACTTGACACTGGACTTCAGGCATTTTGGCATTTCCCTCTCCCCAGTCTTCCTCCAGACTCTGGCACCTTGATTTCCGAATGACATGCAAAATTTGCTTTCATCCGAAAAAAGTACTTTGGACCACTGAGCAACAGTCCAGTGCTGCTTCTCTGTAGCCCAGGTCAGGCGCTTCTGCCGCTGTTTCTGGTTCAAAAGTGGCTTGACCTGGGGAATGCGGCACCTGTAGCCCATTTCCTGAACACGCCTGTACACGGTGGCTCTGGATGTTTCTACTCCAGACTCAGTCCACTGCTTCCGCAGGTCCCCCAAGGTCTGGAATCGGTCCTTCTCCACAATCTTCCTCAGGGTCCGGTCACCTCTTCTTGTTGTGCAGCGTTTTCTGCCACACTTTTTCCTTCCCACAGACTTCCTACTGAGGTGCCTTGATACAGCACTCTGGGAACAGCCTATTCGTTCAGAAATTTCTTTCTGTGTCTTACCCTCTTGCTTGAGGGTGTCAATGATGGCCTTCTGGACAGCAGTCAGGTCGGCAGTCTTACCCATGATTGCGGTTTTGAGTAATGAACCAGGCTGGGAGTTTTTAAAAGCCTCAGGAATCTTTTGCAGGTGTTTAGAGTTAATTAGTTGATTCAGATGATTAGGTTAATAGCTCGTTTAGAGACCCTTTTCATGATATGCTAATTTTTTGAGATAGGAATTTTGGGTTTTCATGAGCTGTATGCCAAAATCATCAATATTAAAACAATAAAAGGCTTGAACTACTTCAGTTGGTGTGTAATGAATCTAAAATATATGAAAGTCTAATGTTTATCAGTACATTACAGAAAATAATGAACTTTATCACAATATGCTAATTTTTTGAGAAGGACCTGTATACAGTATACCGCTACACTGTGCCAAAGGAGTGGGGTTTACACAGGAGGAGGGAGATGCGAAGCGCGCTGAGGGGGCCCTTACAAATATTTGCTGTGGGGCCCAGTCACTTCTAGTTACGCCCCTGGTTAAAGGTGTTGTGTAGATTGTAATATTTTCCCTTATAACATGCTGCTGTCGTGGGTGAGGGGTAAAATTACAGATAATTGGATTTTCCTGAACCCACGACAGCACCCTTATTTTTTCCCTCCCTTCTTTCTTTTATCCTGGGTGGTGGAATGTTTTCACGGGTGTCGAAAAAAAAAAGTTGAAAAGTAAACTAACTTTTAGGGCGGATCCATCCTTTCTCGTGGTGCTGTCGTGGGTTCAGGAAAATCCAATTACCTGTAATTTTCATTTTCACAAAATATTTTTTCTTTGTATTTGGATACAAGAAAAAAACACCTTTTTGTAAATATCGGCAATTCACACAATTTAGGCAAGGAAATCATCCCATTTTTTGATTACGCAAAAAAACTTTGGCCACGTGTTCTCTGTGGGTCTCTATCCGCATACACCAATTTCAGCATGACCACTTTATATAATGGGCCAATGTTTAGTGATAATCTGCTTGATATGTGAACTATCTTCAGTGTATTTTATTACTAAAGGGATTCTCTTCAATAGTTTTTTGTCTACTTTTTTGGTTAAAAGGTCAATGTGAGATTTTTTATTTACTGTATTACGATGTTCCCTCAGCAAAGATGGAGGAAACCTCTATCCTGGAAAGCTTGTGTTCATCTTATTAAATGTTACTTCCAATTGTTGGTCATTACTTACAATGCGTTTTGCAAATATTGGCTTAATGGTAATGATTTGACCATGGCTCGTGGATGTGTATAGAGATGTCGCGATCATAAAATTTTCCGTTGGCGAAAGCGAATTTACGCAAATGTTCGCGAACGGCGAACCGGGCGAACCGCCATAGACCTTATCAGGCAGGCGAATTTTAAAACCCACAGGGACTCTTTCTGGCCACAATAGTGATGGAAAAGTTGTTTCAAGGGGACTAACACCTGGACTGTGGCATGCCGGAGGGGGATCCATGGCAAAACTCCCATGGAAAATTACATAGTTGACGCTGAGTCGGGTTTTAATCCATAAAGGGCATAAATCACCTAACATTCCTAAATTGTTTGGAATAACGTGCTTGGTGTAGTGATGACTGTGCTCGTGCGCACTTTCGGGAGATTGCAGGCGATAGCGGTTTTTCAAAGCCTATGGTCGTGCTGACGTAGTTCAGTGACAGTTAAGTGACCCAGAAAACAATGATTCTGCAGTGTGGGCCCATTGTTGGCCTAGTAGGCTTTAATGATCACCTTAGATGATCACAAAGAAAATTTATGTTTTTTCTATGAAAAATTATCCAGCCGATCGCTTTTGGTCTGTTCACAATGAAGCAACGACCTTATCATCTGGGGTGTGCCAACAATGCCAACACACTCATAGAGGTGATCGCTTAATTGTGATACGCGAGCCCCTTCACCACAACAAGGTAATGATCACGAAGGGGAATTGACACATGTATGCGCCTTTTTTTTTGTTTTGTTTTTGCAGCCACAGTGCAGCAGCCATCAGCAGGTTCACCCAATGCGCAGTGTACGTGATATACAGTACAGACCAAAAGTTTGGACACACCTTCTCATTCAAAGAGTTTTCTTTATTTTCATGACTATGAAAATTGTAGATTCACACTGAAGGCATCAAAACTATGAATTAACACATGTGGAATTATATACATAACAAAAAAGTGTGAAACAACTGAAAATATGTCATATTCTAGGTTCTTCAAAGTAGCCACCTTTTGCTTTGATTACTGTTTTGCACACTCTTGGCATTCTCTTGATGAGCTTCAAGAGGTAGTCACCTCTTTTTCGAGTTCAGGGCACGTGGCCTCTGAACACTGGGCATTATTCTAGGGCCAAAGGAAATCACAACACCACGACCATGATGGCCCCTGCGCGGTGGCCTGCCTCTGCCTGTCATTTTTTTTTTTAGATTAGTGGTACTATGCGTGCAAGGTACTGTGCCACCTTATATGAGTGGTGGGCAGTGGGCATAGTACAGTCAGTGGGCCTGACATTCACTGGCAGGCAACTGCAATTATATTACAGAGAAAAAATTTAATGACTTTTTTATCTGCAAGGTACTGTGCCACCCTATATGAGTGGTGGACAGTGGGCACAGTACAGTCAGTGGGCCTGACACTCACTGGCAGGCAACTGCAACTATATTACAGAGGAAAAATGAAATGACTTTTTTTTATCTGCAAGGTACTGTGCCACCCTATATGAGTGGTGGGCAGTGGGCACAGTACAGTCTGTGGGCCTGACACACACTAGCAGGCAACTGCAATTGTATTACAGAGAAAAAATGTAATGACTTTTTTTATCCGCAAGGTACTGTACCACCCTATATGAGTGGTGGGCAGTGGGCACAGTACAGTCTGTGGGCCTGACACTCACTGGCAGGCAACTGCAATTATATTACAGAGGAAAAATGTAATGAATTTTTTTAACAGCAAGGTGCTGTGCCACTCTATATGAGTGGTGGGCAGTGGGCACAGTACAGTCTGTGGCCTGACACTCACTGGCAGGCAACTGCAATTATATTACAGAGGAAATATTTAATATATTTTTTAACAGCAAGGTGCTGTGCCACCCTCTATGAGTGGTGGGCAGTGGGCACAGTACAGTCTGTGGGCCTGACACTCACTGGCAGGCAACTGCAATTATATTACAGAGGAAAAATTAAATGATTTTTTTTAACAGCAAGGTACTGTGCCACTCTATATGAGTGGTGCGCACACAATACAGTCTGTGGGCCTGTGGCCTCTCACACACGGGCAGGCAACTGCAATATATATATAGAAAAAATAAAATAAAAGCAGACTGATGTACCAGCCCTAAAAAGGGCTTTTTGGGGTGCTGTCAGGATGCTGTCCTTACAGCAGATGAGTCTTTGAGGACTGGAGTGGACACAGAACACTGGCCTAGCACTATCCCTGCTCTAACTAACACTGCAGCTTCAAAATTATTCTAAGAGGGGTGCCGTGCTTGCTTTTTTAGAGGAGGTGGAAGGGTCTGGGAGGGAGGGTATGCTGATTGGCTGGAATGTGTCTGCTGACTGTGAGGTACAGGGTCAAATTTTGCTCAATGATGACGTATAGGGGGCGGACCGAACATCGCATATGTTCGCCCGACACAGTGAACGGAACTGTTTGCCGGCCAATAGTTCAGGACATCTCTAGATGTGTACTATTATAACATAATAGAGTGTTTCTATCTGTTAGTGTCACATAAACGTCTGTAGTTATAGTATAGTATAGTATTGTCCATGATTGTTATATATGTATCTAGAAAATGAATTTCCTTCTTTGAATACTCCAATGTAAATTTGATGTCTGGATCAATGGTATTAAGAAACTGAAAGAAATCAACCAGTTGTGGTTCAGTACCCGTCCAAATTAGGAAGACGTCATCTATGTACCGCCACCACCTCAGAACATGTCCGAAGTGTGCGATACATAGATGAACATCTCCCCCAGCAAGGCGACCGCCATGTTTGCGTAATTTGGGGCCACAATAGATCCCATGGTGGTCCCCCTCTGCTGCATGTAAAAATAATCCCCAAAAAAAAAAAATTACAAGTCAACACTGTGTGTAGGAGGCTCAGGACAAAGTCCTGGCATCCCACAGACAGCGCCGAGTGTGTTAGGGCCTGTTTTACCACCTCTATACCAAATGTATGTGTGATAGATGTATATAGACTGTATAGTACCGTATCTGCCAGCTTATTTGAAAAATCAGTGTTATCCTCAATATAGGATTTTGATGTAATAGCATAATGACGCAAGATCTTATCTAAAAATATTGAGATATTAGACAGTATTGATCCCCTTCCTGACACAATAGGTCTCCCTGGTGGATTTTTTAATTGTTTGTGTAACTTGGGAAATAAATAAATAAATAGGTGTCATAGGTAGAGTTGAGCGAACACCTGGATGTTCGGGTTCGAGAAGTTCGGCCGAACATCCCGGAAATGTTCGGGTTCGGGATCCGAACCCGATCCGAACTTCGTCCCGAACCCGAACCCCATTGAAGTCAATGGGGACCCGAACTTTTCGGCACTAAAAAGGCTGTAAAACAGCCCAGGAAAGAGCTAGAGGGCTGCAAAAGGCAGCAACATGTAGGTAAATCCCCTGCAAACAAATGTGGATAGGGAAATTAATTAAAATAAAAATTAAATAAATAAAAATTAACCAAAATCAATTGGAGAGAGGTTCCATAGCAGAGAATCTGGCTTCCCGTCACCCACCACTGGAACAGTCCATTCTCAGATATTTAGGCCCCGGCACCCAGGCAGAGGAGAGAGGTCCCGTAACAGAGAATCTGTCTTCATGTCAGCAGAGAATTAGTCTGCATGTCATAGCAGAGAATGAGGCTTCACGTCAGCCACCACTGCAACAGTCCATTGGCATATATTTAGGCCCAGCACCCAGGCAGAGGAGGGAGGTCCCGTAACAGAGAATCTGTCTTCATGTCAGCAGAGAATTAGTCTGCATGTCATAGCAGAGAATGAGGCTTCACGTCAGCCACCACTGCAACAGTCCATTGGCATATATTTAGGCCCAGCACACACACAGGCAGAGGAGAGAGGTCCCGTAACAGAGAATCTGGCTTCATGTCAGCAGAGAATCAGTCTGCATGTCATAGCAGAGAATGAGGCTTCACGTCAGCCACCACTGCAACAGTCCATTGGCATATATTTAGGCCCAGCACACACACAGGCAGAGGAGAGAGGTCCCGTAACAGAGAATCTGGCTTCATGTCAGCAGAGAATCAGTCTGCATGTCATAGCAGAGAATGAGGCTTCACGTCAGCCACCACTGCAACAGTCCATTGGCATATATTTAGGCCCAGCACCCAGGCAGAGGAGGGAGGTCCCGTAACAGAGAATCTGTCTTCATGTCAGCAGAGAATTAGTCTGCATGTCATAGCAGAGAATGAGGCTTCACGTCAGCCACCACTGCAACAGTCCATTGGCATATATTTAGGCCCAGCACACACACAGGCAGAGGAGAGAGGTCCCGTAACAGAGAATCTGGCTTCATGTCAGCAGAGAATCAGTCTGCATGTCATAGCAGAGAATGAGGCTTCACGTCACCCACCACTGCAACAGTCCATTGGCATATATTTAGGCCTAGCACACAGGCAGAGCAGAGAGGTCCCGTAACAGACAATCTGGCTTCATGTCAGCAGAGAATCAGTCTGCATGTCATAGCAGAGAATCAGGCTTCACGTCACCCACCACTGCAACAGTCCATTGGCATATATTTAGGCCTAGCACACAGGCAGAGCAGAGAGGTCCCGTAACAGACAATCTGGCTTCATGACAGCAGAGAATCAGTCTGCATGTCATAGCAGAGAATCAGGCTTCACGTCAGCCACCACTGCAACAGTCCATTGTCATAAATTTAGGCCCAGCACCCAGGCAGAGGAGAGAGGTCCCGTAACAGAGAATCTGGCTTCATGTCAGCAGAGAATCAGTCTTCATATCATAGCAGAGAATCAGGCTTCACGTCACCCACCACTGTAAGAGTCAATTTTCATAAATTTAGGCCCAGAACCCAGGCAGAGGAGAAAGGTCCCGTAACAGACAATCTGGCTTCATGTCAGCAGAGAATCAGTCTTCATATCATAGCCTAGAATCAGGCTTCACGTCACCCACCACTGTAAGAGTCAATTTTCATAAATTTAGGCCCAGAACCCAGGCAGAGGAGAAAGGTCCCGTAACAGACAATCTGGCTTCATGTCAGCAGAGAATCAGTCTTCATATCATAGCAGAGAATCAGGCTTCACGTCACCCACCACTGCAACAGTCAATTGTCATAAATTTAGGCCCAGCACCCAGGCAGAGGAGAGAGCTCCCGTAACAGAGGATCTGGCTTCATGTCAGCAGAGAATCAGTCTGCATGTCATAGCAGAGAATGAGGCTTCACGTCACCCACCACTGCAACAGTCCATTGGCATATATTTAGGCCTAGCACACAGGCAGAGCAGAGAGGTCCCGTAACAGACAATCTGGCTTCATGTCAGCAGAGAATCAGTCTGCATGTCATAGCAGAGAATGAGGCTTCACGTCACCCACCACTGCAACAGTCCATTGGCATATATTTAGGCCTAGCACACAGGCAGAGCAGAGAGGTCCCGTAACAGACAATCTGGCTTCATGACAGCAGAGAATCAGTCTGCATGTCATAGCAGAGAATGAGGCTTCACGTCACCCACCACTGCAACAGTCCATTGGCATATATTTAGGCCTAGCACACAGGCAGAGCAGAGAGGTCCCGTAACAGACGATCTGGCTTCATGTCAGCAGAGAATCAGTCTGCATGTCATAGCAGAGAATCAGGCTTCACGTCAGCCACCACTGCAACAGTCCATGGTCATAAATTTAGGCCCAGCACCCAGGCAGAGGAGAGAGGTCCCGTAACAGACAATCTGGCTTCATGTCAGCAGAGAATTAGTCTGCATGTCATAGCAGAGAATCAGGCTTCATGTCAGCCACCACTGCAACAGTCCATTGGCATATATTTAGGCCTAGCACACAGGCAGAGGAGAGGTTCATTCAACTTTGGGTAGCATCGCAATATAATGGTAAAATGAAAATAAAAATAGGATTGAATGAGGAAGTGCCCTGGAGTCCAATAATATATGGTTATGGGGAGGTAGTTAATGTCTAATCTGGACAAGGGACGGACAGGTCCTGTGGGATCCATGCCTGGTTCATTTTTATGAACGTCAGCTTGTCCACATTGGCTGTAGACAGGCGGCTGCGTTTGTCTGTAATGACGCCCCCTGCCGTGCTGAATACACGTTCAGACAAAACGCTGGCTGCCGGGCAGGCCAGCACCTCCAAGGCATAAAAGGCTAGCTCTGGCCACGTGGACAATTTAGAGACCCAGAAGTTGAATGGGGCCGAACCATCAGTCAGTACGTGGAGGGGTGTGCACACGTACTGTTCCACCATGTTAGTGAAATGTTGCCTCCTGCTAACACGTTGCGTATCAGGTGGTGGTGCAGTTAGCTGTGGCGTGTTGACAAAAGTTTTCCACATCTCTGCCATGCTAACCCTGCCCTCAGAGGAGCTGGCCGTGACACAGCTGCCTTGGCGACCTCTTGCTCCTCCTCTGCCTTGGCCTTGGGCTTCCACTTGTTCCCCTGTGACATTTGGGAATGCTCTCAGTAGCGCGTCTACCAACGTGCGCTTGTACTCGCGCATCTTCCTATCACGCTCCAGTGCAGGAAGTAAGGTGGGCACATTGTCTTTGTAGCGTGGATCCAGCAGGGTGGCAACCCAGTAGTCCGCACAGGTTAAAATGTGGGCAACTCTGCTGTCGTTGCGCAGGCACTGCAGCATGTAGTCGCTCATGTGTGCCAGGCTGCCCAGGGGTAAGGACAAGCTGTCCTCTGTGGGAGGCGTATCGTCATCGTCCTGCCTTTCCCCCCAGCCACGCACCAGTGATGGACCCGAGCTGCGTTGGGTGCCACCCCGCTGTGACCATGCTTCATCCTCATCCTCCTCCACCTCCTCCTCATCCTCGTCCTCCTCGTCCTCCAGTAGTGGGCCCTGGCTGGCCACATTTGTACCTGGCCTCTGCTGTTGCAAAAAACCTCCCTCTGAGTCACTTCGAAGAGACTGGCCTGAAAGTGCTAAAAATGACCCCTCTTCCTCATCCTCCTCCTCCTCCTCCTGGGCCACCTCCTGTTCCATCATCGCCCTAAGTGTTTTCTCAAGGAGACATAGAAGTGGTATTGTAACGCTGATAACGGTGTCATCGCCACTGGCCATGTTGGTGGAGTACTCGAAACAGCGCAACAGGGCACACAGGTCTCGCATGGAGGCCCAGTCATTGGTGGTGAAGTGGTGCTGTTCTGTAGTGCGACTGACCCGTGCGTGCTGCAGCTGAAACTCCACTATGGCCTGCTGCTGCTCGCACAGTCTGTCCAGCATGTGCAAGGTGGAGTTCCACCTGGTGGGCACGTCGCATATGAGGCGGTGAGCGGGAAGGCCGAAGTTACGCTGTAGCGCAGACAGGCGAGCAGCGGCAGGATGTGAACGCCGGAAGCGCGAACAGACGGCCCGCACTTTATGCAGCAGCTCTGACATGTCGGGGTAGTTGTGAATGAACTTCTGCACCACCAAATTCAGCACATGCGCCAAGCAAGGGATGTGCGTCAAATTGGCTAGTCCCAGAGCTGCAACGAGATTTCGCCCATTATCACACACCACCAGGCCGGGCTTGAGGCTCACCGGCAGCAACCACTCGTCGGTCTGTTGTTCAATACCCCGCCACAACTCCTGTGCGGTGTGGGGCCTGTCCCCCAAACATATGAGTTTCAGAATGGCCTGCTGACGTTTACCCCGGGCTGTGCTGAAGTTGGTGGTGAAGGTGTGTGGCTGACTGGATGAGCAGGTGGAAGAAGAGGAGGAGGAAGCCGAGAAGGAGGAGGTGGCAACAGGAGGCAAAGAATGTTGCCCTGCGATCCTTGGCGGCGGCAGGACGTGCGCCAAACAGCTCTCCGCCTGGGGCCCAGCTGCCACTACATTTACCCAGTGTGCAGTTAGGGAGATATAGCGTCCCTGGCCGTGCTTACTGGTCCACGTATCTGTGGTTAGGTGGACCTTGCTACAGATGGCGTTGCGCAGTGCACACTTGATTTTATCGGATACTTGGTTGTGCAGGGAAGGCACGGCTCTCTTGGAGAAGTAGTGCCGGCTGGGAACAACATACTGTGGGACAGCAAGCGACATGAGCTGTTTGAAGCTGTCTGTGTCCACCAGCCTAAATGACAGCATTTCATAGGCCAGTAGTTTAGAAATGCTGGCATTCAGGGCCAGGGATCGAGGGTGGCTAGGTGGGAATTTACGCTTTCTATCAAATGTTTGTGAGATGGAGAGCTGAACGCTGGCGTGTGACATGGTTGAGACGCTTGGTGACGGAGGTGGTGGTGGTGGTGTTGGTGGTACATCCCCTGTTTGCTGGGCGGCAGGTGCCAACGTTCCTCCAGAGGCGGAGGAAGAGGCCGAGGCGGCAGCAGCAGAATAGGCCGAGGCGGCAGCAGCAGAAGAGGTAGCAGGGGGAGCCTGAGTGACTTCCTTGGTTTTAAGGTGTTTACTCCACTGCAGTTCATGCTTTGCATGCAGGTGCCTGGTCATGCAGGTTGTGCTCAGGTTCAGAACGTTAATGCCTCGCTTCAGGCTCTGATGGCACAGCGTGCAAACCACTCGGGTCTTGTCGTCAGCACATTGTTTGAAGAAGTGCCATGCCAGGGAACTCCTTGAAGCTGCCTTTGGGGTGCTCGGTCCCAGATGGCGGCGGTCAGTAGCAGGCGGAGTCTCTTGGCGGCGGGTGTTCTGCTTTTGCCCACTGCTCCCTCTTTTGCTACGCTGTTGGCTCGGTCTCACCACTGCCTCTTCCTCCGAACTGTGAAAGTCAGTGGCACGACCTTCATTCCATGTGGGGTCTAGGACCTCATCGTCCCCTGCATCGTCTTCCACCCAGTCTTGATCCCTGACCTCCTGTTCAGTCTGCACACTGCAGAAAGACGCAGCAGTTGGCACCTGTGTTTCGTCATCATCAGAGACATGCTGAGGTGGTATTCCCATGTCCTCATCATCAGGAAACATAAGTGGTTGTGCGTCAGTGCATTCTATGTCTTTCACCGCTGGGGAAGGGCTAGGTGGATGCCCTTGGGAAACCCTGCCAGCGGAGTCTTCAAACAGCATAAGAGACTGCTGCATAACTTGAGGCTGAGACAGTTTCCCTGGTATGCATGGGGGTGATGTGACAGACTGATGGGGTTGGTTTTCAGGCGCCATCTGTGCGCTTTCTGCAGAAGACTGGGTGGGAGATAATGTGAACGTGCTGGATCCACTGTCGGCCACCCAATTGACTAATGCCTGTACCTGCTCAGGCCTTACCATCCTTAGAACGGCATTGGGCCCCACCATATATCGCTGTAAATTCTGGCGGCTACTGGGACCTGAGGTAGTTGGTACACTAGGACGTGTGGATGTGGCAGAACGGCCACGTCCTCTCCCAGCACCAGAGGGTCCACTAACACCACCACGACCATGTCCACGTCCGCGTCCCTTACTAGATGTTTTTCTCATTGTTATGGTTCACCACAACAACAAATATATTATTTGGCCCAATGTATTGTATTCAAATTCAGCGGGATATAAATTTGAGGCCTAGTATTTAGGCGCTGGGTGACCGGTATGGATTTAGTGACAGAATTAGACTTGGAAATGCACAGAAGCGTGTGTGTGAAGTTATTCTGAATGACCCTATGTGCACCTTCAATATTATATACCCTTTTAGGGATAGATTTCAAATAGCTCTGATATAGCAGAAACCACTAAATTATGAAATTGCTAAATTGGGAATTGTACTTCAACCCAGAACAAAAAATGTGCTTTGACGGACACTAAATATCTTGCCCAGCAACAACAGTACAGCGGTGGGTAACGAGAGATTTAGAGGGATTTAAATTTGAGGCCTAGTATTTAGGCGCTGGGTCACCGGTATGGATTTAGTGACAGAATTAGACTTGGAAATGCACAGAAGCGTGTGTGTGAAGTTATTCTGAATGACCCTATGTGCACCTTCAATATTATATACCCTTTTAGGGATAGATTTCAAATAGCTCTGATATAGCAGAAACCACTAAATTATGAAATTGCTAAATTGGGAATTGTACTTCAACCCAGAACAAAAAATGTGCTTTGACGGACACTAAATATCTTGCCCAGCAACAACAGTACAGCGGTGGGTAACGAGAGATTTAGAGGGATTTAAATTTGAGGCCTAGTATTTAGGCGCTGGGTCACCGGTATGGATTTAGTGACAGAATTAGACTTGGAAATGCACAGAAGCGTGTGTGTGAAGTTATTCTGAATGACCCTATGTGCACCTTCAATATTATATACCCTTTTAGGGATAGATTTCAAATAGCTCTGATATAGCAGAAACCACTAAATTATGAAATTGCTAAATTGGGAATTGTACTTCAACCCAGAACAAAAAATGTGCTTTGACGGACACTAAATATCTTGCCCAGCAACAACAGTACAGCGGTGGGTAACGAGAGATTTAGAGGGATTTAAATTTGAGGCCTAGTATTTAGGCGCTGGGTCACCGGTATGGATTTAGTGACAGAATTAGACTTGGAAATGCACAGAAGCGTGTGTGTGAAGTTATTCTGAATGACCCTATGTGCACCTTCAATATTATATACCCTTTTAGGGATAGATTTCAAATAGCTCTGATATAGCAGAAACCACTAAATTATGAAATTGCTAAATTGGGAATTGTACTTCAACCCAGAACAAAAAATGTGCTTTGACGGACACTAAATATCTTGCCCAGCAACAACAGTACAGCGGTGGGTAACGAGAGATTTAGAGGGATTTAAATTTGAGGCCTAGTATTTAGGCGCTGGGTCACCGGTATGGATTTAGTGACAGAATTAGACTTGGAAATGCACAGAAGCGTGTGTGTGAAGTTATTCTGAATGACCCTATGTGCACCTTCAATATTATATACCCTTTTAGGGATAGATTTCAAATAGCTCTGATATAGCAGAAACCACTAAATTATGAAATTGCTAAATTGGGAATTGTACTTCAACCCAGAACAAAAAATGTGCTTTGACGGACACTAAATATCTTGCCCAGCAACAACAGTACAGCGGTGGGTAACGAGAGATTTAGAGGGATTTAAATTTGAGGCCTAGTATTTAGGCGCTGGGTCACCGGTATGGATTTAGTGACAGAATTAGACTTGGAAATGCACAGAAGCGTGTGTGTGAAGTTATTCTGAATGACCCTATGTGCACCTTCAATATTATATACCCTTTTAGGGATAGATTTCAAATAGCTCTGATATAGCAGAAACCACTAAATTATGAAATTGCTAAATTGGGAATTGTACTTCAACCCAGAACAAAAAATGTGCTTTGACGGACACTAAATATCTTGCCCAGCAACAACAGTACAGCGGTGGGTAACGAGAGATTTAGAGGGATTTAAATTTGAGGCCTAGTATTTAGGCGCTGGGTCACCGGTATGGATTTAGTGACAGAATTAGACTTGGAAATGCACAGAAGCGTGTGTGTGAAGTTATTCTGAATGACCCTATGTGCACCTTCAATATTATATACCCTTTTAGGGATAGATTTCAAATAGCTCTGATATAGCAGAAACCACTAAATTATGAAATTGCTAAATTGGGAATTGTACTTCAACCCAGAACAAAAAATGTGCTTTGACGGACACTAAATATCTTGCCCAGCAACAACAGTACAGCGGTGGGTAACGAGAGATTTAGAGGGAATTAAATTTGAGGCCTAGTATTTAGGCGCTGGGTCACCGGTATGGATTTAGTGACAGAATTAGACTTGGAAATACACAGTAGCGGTGTGTGTGAAGTTATTCTGAATGACCCTATGTGCACCTTCAATATTATATACCCTTTTAGGGATAGATTTCAAATAGCTCTGATATAGCAGAAACCACTAAATTATGAAATTGCTAAATTGGGAATTGTACTTCAACCCAGAACAAAAAATGTGCTTTGACGGACACTAAATATCTTGCCCAGCAACAACAGTACAGCGGTGGGTAACGAGAGATTTAGAGGGAATTAAATTTGAGGCCTAGTATTTAGGCGCTGGGTCACCGGTATGGATTTAGTGACAGAATTAGACTTGGAAATACACAGTAGCGGGTGTGTGTGAAGTTATTCTGAATGACCCTATGTGCACCTTCAATATTATATACCCTTTTAGGGATAGATTTCAAATAGCTCTGATATAGCAGGAAACCACTAAATTATGAAATTGCTAAATTGGGAATTGTACTTCAACCCAGAACAAAAAATGTGCTTTGACGGGCACTAAATAACTTTCCCAGCTACAACAGGACAACGGTAACGAGAGATTTAGAGGGATTTAAATTTGAGGCCTAGTATTTAGGCGCTGGGTGACAGGTATGGGTTTAGTGACAGAATTAGACTTGGAAATACACAGTAGCGGGTGTGTGTGAAGTTATTCTGAATGACCCTATGTGCACCTTCAATATTATATACCCTTTTTGGGATAGATTTCAAATAGCTCTGATATAGCAGAAACCACTAAATTATGAAATTGCTAAATTGGGAATTGTACTTCAACCCAGAACAAAAAATGTGCTTTGACGGACACTAAATATCTTGCCCAGCAACAACAGTACAGCGGTGGGTAACGAGAGATTTAGAGGGAATTAAATTTGAGGCCTAGTATTTAGGCGCTGGGTCACCGGTATGGATTTAGTGACAGAATTAGACTTGGAAATACACAGTAGCGGGTGTGTGTGAAGTTACTCTGAATGACCCTATGTGCACCTTCAATATTATATACCCTTTTTGGGATAGATTTCAAAGAGCTCTGATATAGCAGGAACCACTAAATTATGAAATTGCTAAATTGAGAATTGTATTTCAACCCAGAACAAGAAATGTGCTTGAACGGACACTAAATAACTCGCCCAGCTACAGCACTAGGGACAGATTTAGCTGGATATAAATTTGAGGCCTAGTATTTAGGCGCTGGGTGACCGGTATGGATTTAGTGACAGAATTAGACTGGGATATGGCCAAAAAATGAACAGACTATTGCTGGTTAAATGCACTTGGTGTGACAGCTTCACCCTGATGTAGGCTTTAGCCAAATAACAACCACACCATTGAGGGTTAAATGCACTTGGTGACAGGCGCAGCTTGCCCCTGATTTTGTATATGGCCAAAAAATGAACAGACTATTGCTGGTTAAATGCACTTGGTGTGACAGCTTCACCCTGATGTAGGCTTTAGCCAAATAACAACCACACCATTGAGGGTTAAATGCACTTGGTGACAGGCGCAGCTTGCCCCTGATTTTGTATATGGCCAAAAAATGAACAGACTATTGCTGGTTAAATGCACTTGGTGTGACAGCTTCACCCTGATGTAGGCTTTAGCCAAAAAACAACCACACCATTGAGGGTTAAATGCACTTGGTGACAGGCGCAGCTTGCCCCTGATTTTGTATATGGCCAAAAAATGAACAGACTATTGCTGGTTAAATGCACTTGGTGTGACAGCTTCACCCTGATGTAGGCTTTAGCCAAAAAACAACCACACCATTGAGGGTTAAATGCACTTGGTCGCAGCTTGTGCTGGCGCACCACAAGACACAAAATGGCCGCCGATCACCCCAGAAAAATGAGACTGACAAACGGTCTGTGCAGCCTAAAAACAGTGAGCAATTGAGGATCAGCAGCTCAATGATCCACAGCTGCAGATCGATCAGTTAATCAAGTCCTTTGGAGGAGTTAATCTGCCTAATCTCGCCCTACTGTCGCAGCCGCAACCTCTCCCTACGCTAATCAGAGCAGAGTGACGGGCGGCGCTATGTGACTCCAGCTTAAATAGAGGCTGGGTCACATGGTGCTCTGGCCAATCACAGCCATGCCAATAGTAGGCATGGCTGTGATGGCCTCTTGGGGCAAGTAGTATGACGCTTGTTGATTGGCTGCTTTGCAGCCTTTCAAAAAGCGCCAAGAAAGCGTCACAAAAGCGCCAAGAAAGCGACGAACACCGAACCCGAACCCGGACTTTTACGAAAATGTCCGGGTTCGGGTCCGTGTCACGGACACCCCAAAATTCGGTACGAACCCGAACTATACAGTTCGAGTTCGCTCATCCCTAGTCATAGGATGTACAACTGTAAGGTAATCCTTTAATTTAGTATCAATAAACCCAGCCTGCAGAACCTCCTGTAACAGGGCTTGTATTTTTCTCTCAATATCCCACCTCGGGTCACCATTGAGCCGTTGGTACACTATGTCATCTTGTAGTTGTCTATGTGCCTCACCAATATACTATTGTGTGTCCATTGAGGAATACTAAACGCCAATTCCATGTGGACCGGATCCTAGCCGACCGTGTGATTTTCTCCCCTAATGTTTTTATTAATGACACCTGCACAAAGGTATGATTTTAGGTTTTGCACATATGTTTTTAATACTAATTAGGATACCACTTGTGAATTTTATGGGATTGTACTATGTATGGATATGAAATATCAACTTATGATATATACATATTGTCACTTGATTATGCACTAGCACTTTTATATGAATTTTTGAGAAAAAGGTTTGTTATTAGAGTAAAGATGTATTAGAGATGGTTAATGAGAGATGGTACGCATATTTTCAATTGAGGTTAGCACTTTCTAGTACTTCTAACAGTCACTTATTTACTGTAGACACTCCTGAATTTTTACATGATTTAATTTGTAAGAAAGTTGTCATGAAAGTCAAAATATCACACTGCTACAGACACTTAATGGGAATTTTTTTTTGGGATGTTCTCTCTCCAGGACAGAGATCTTGGTCCACCTTGCTTTCAGAGGCGGGCCCTCCCGACTGGGAGAATATAGGGGAAAGTTAAAATTTTGTCTCACATAATTTTAATCACACTGTCGTACAATTTAATATTATGCACAAAATATATGTGACACCAATATGGCTGTATAGGAGAGGACTTAGAGCCTCCTCTGAATGCCCACGCTGTGGTGACCCCGAGGCAGATCATCTACATCTGTTCTGGGGTTGCCCGGGGGTGGGCAGTGTTAGCGGTTTTTCTCAGGCAGGTTATGATGGTTATATGATGAGGCTTCAGACCTCCAAACCCATGAATATTTCCCTGTGCAACGAATATCCCATTTGCTTCTGATCAGAGAGATAAGACAGCCCTGACTCAACATAGGTTGTCAATATCTGAAATCTTTATTCTCCCAGCACATAGTTTATACGGCTTGTTGGGGGTGGGAACATAGTGTCCTTCCAGATTCAATTGCACCAATCCTCCTAGAACTCAGCAGGCCCTGGGAAACATGTGTTTGTCAATATACAGTTGAAACTTTGCTAAACAATGTTGACATCTGCTATATACAATACATGAAAGGGTTATTTTACATTGAACAGGTTTTTCTCTCCATGCTAACAAGTTAAATAGGAAATCACAGGTTCCTGTCAATGTATGTGAGGTGAGATGTTAAATAGCCTTTTGGTCAGGAAGGCTGCTATTGTGTCCAGGACTGGCAGAGGGTGTGAGATATGTTAATGCGAGGTACTGCATTTCCACAAGAGATGAGGCTTGTATAATATGTGTCTAATCTGTAATGTATCAAAAGTAAGATTATGAAAATCCCTTTCAATCCAACCATTGATCCCAACTTATATAAAAACTGGATCACTGTATGTTTTCCTCCATCTAAGGCTGTGTGTGTGTATATGTATATATATGTATGTGTGTGTATATATATATATATATATATATATATATATATGTATATATGTGTGTGACACATGAAGACACTAAAGACTATGAAGGAGATGAAAAAAACCTTCTGTGTAATAAGGCATGCAAGTTCTACACATAGATAGTATATTTGGGTTAGACCTTTTACTGGGCTAACCCCGCCCTCTATGGCATATGGCTGCCCAGTAAAGTTGCAGATATGCAGGTACATTCCACCTTATGCCTTGACCAATAGAAATTCTTTTTAGACCTGGAAGGTACACATTCGCACATTTCCTGAGAGTGCCGGTGGGTGGCGCTCAAACACTCACCATCCACCACCACACCCAGAACACGCGCAAATGCTTCCTAAATGAATCAGCCCTTTTTTTAAACAAATGTGGCCCTAATCGGACAGCATCTATTTAATCTGGTACAAAGATGCTACTAGCCCACAGTGAATCTCTGTTAGACACGGTTCCAAAGGGGGGGATCAGTCCCTGAGGAAGGTCTTTTAAAACAGGGTCGACCAAAAAAGGTGATATAGCATTCACATGGACACCAGTCTCACCAACCAATGTTTCATGTTGGGGCGCCCATGGTTCAGTGAGACTGGCATCAGCGTGCCATACCCCACCGTTGCTGATGAGGACCCGCTGGTAGCTTTCACTAAGAACATTGCTCTCAGAGCCAGCAGCCATTAGATCCCTCTCAAACCAACGGTGGCGGCTTTCACATGGGTAGCAGGAACCAGAGTGCTGATCTATAGACCTACATACCATTCCTAAGCCAAAAAGAAAGTCTACCATAGTCATCCTATGCTTAATAAAACTTTCCACGACAGTTCCCTCCTCTCTGCAATATGTCCCCTGTGTTCTTTGAGTCTCTTGCTGAAACTTCGGTTTCCTCAGCTTGCCCTCGTCGATTGTGGTGCTCCTTGGGTGTTATTGCCTCCATGATGATGCTCTATCCTTCGGTTCGATTCTTCAGGGAATTGACTCTGAGCCCTGATGTGGTAAGGTGTGACGTGGCGATGAACGTTTAGTTGGACATCCTTTCCATCAAAGACATAGGTTGATCCGTGGTGTATCTGGGAGCTGCGATGAGGATGTGATTATCTGCACGTGACTGGGCGATCCGATCGGTCAAACAGCAGGAGCATCTCACCAGGATATAAATGATAAAGAGAAAAACAACAACATGAGGATATATACTCCTATTTCCTTCAACCAGTTACCAATGTACAATAGGAAATCTCTAAAACCACCCAAAGCTGTGAAAGGATTCTATCCCTCATTAGTAATAGCCCTATCTACGCCCTGAATTACAATGACTTTATCCATATGGGCCTGGACTTTATCCCTGGTATCTGCAGTCCTCTCCTATAAACTCACAGAAACCCCCCCTTAGAAGCTAAAAGATAATCCCGTGCCATCTTTTCCTCTAAGACGAGGGTTGGGTTGGTGCACCTGTTGGCAAGGGAAACAAAAGCGAAATATCATCATAATCAATGTTTTTATTTTTTCAATCAGTTTTGTCATATATTCCTCTTGTATCTGCTGCAAGTATCTAGGCATCAGAATTAATGGACTCATTGTCCATGTCCAAATACTACTCCTCCCTTTGACCATAGACCCTAAGCGTCTTTGGTCAGCCCTTGAATCTTTGATGCCCTTGCATATATTGTTCTACAGGGCTGTGCAGACTGTACAATAGGCTGATTAGCATGCTCAGACAAAACTTGTTCCCCAGGTTCTGGGAAACCAGAAACTGTGGTAGAGTCAAGTGTGCGCACATCTCATCATCTGATTCTGTTGTTAATTTTGTTGCTACGGGATACAATGGCACATATGGGGGTGGGACAGGAGTTGGAATCATAAAGGGGGTTTCACTTTTGCTGTCTTGTATTTGAACTGCACAAGTCAGTCCAAAACTTTTGCACATAGCCATGCTTGGCCACAAGTATTCATATACATTTTATTCCAATGAGGGTCTCCTTTGTACCATGGAAAAGTGTCTATGTCATTCAGACACAGGCTCTTGATCATGGCCATATGAAAGTCTGAAAAAGACCCTTCTCTTGGGAACGGGTCACTACATTTCATTCCTTCTCTACATTTACACACATTATCAACCCAAGGATCAGTATAAAATGGACCTAAACACCTCTGGACAAACATTTTTATTTTTTTTATTTTTTTTGACTTTCCCCCAATTCATTTTTAGGAGACAGTTTCGCCATAGAGATTTGCAGCAGACTCAGGGTACATGATTTTCAGTTCCAAATTTTAAAATTGTTTCTTTATGGGATCCTTCTTACCATAAGAATTGCCCATTTTTTTTTTTTATACTTAGCTAAAATATACAGTGAGATCAGCTGAATTTGAAGGTTTATCTAAGGATAATTATGTTTGTGTTAGTGCGAAAATACTTACTGATAAACCTTATGCTTATCAGTTTATGTGTTTTTTTTTATTTTTATTTTTGTATCCTATTTCTTCTAATTCAGGTTCATAACTACTCCTGAATTTATGGCAGATTTTAAACTATTCTGGATGGTATTACTTCTAATTCAGGCTCATATTACTCCTGAATCTATGGCAGATTTTAAACTATTGATGGCCAATTTTATACCTTCAATTTCAGCATGAACTCACATACAATCTATACATAATCTATACACAGTCTATACAGTAAAATTCAACCTTATACATATATATAACGACTAAAAATGCTTAAGCAACTATACAGCTATATACAAGTTTAGCAAAGGATATTCGTTGCACACAATACTGTTTTTCAAATTAGGGGAATACAGACCCCATTTTTTCTTCAGGAATATCAGATTCCTGCGGGACTTCAGATCCCTCTATTACTTTAGGAATATCAGATTCCTCTGGGATTTTAGATCCCTCTATTACTTTAGGAATATCAGATTCCTGGGAGACGCTTATCAGAAGCGCTTACCGGGTTCAAATAATCCACTCTTACAGTATAGGGCAGTAATAATATATATCTTAAATATAGAATCACTTACCCGATTCTGCTTTGGCGGATCCCACCTTCTGACACCAAACTGTTAGCGGTTTTTCTCAGGCAGGTTATGATGGTTATATGATGAGGCTTCAGACCTCCAAACCCATGAATATTTCCCTGTGCAACGAATATCCCATTTGCTTCTGATCAGAGAGATAAGACAGCCCTGACTCAACATAGGTTGTCAATATCTGAAATCTTTATTCTCCCAGCACATAGTTTATAGGGCTTGTTGGGGGTGGGAACATAGTGTCCTTCCAGATCCAATTGCACCAATCCTCCTAGAACTCAGCAGGCCCTGGGAAACATGTGTCTGTCAATATACAGTTGAAACTTTGCTAAACAATGTTGACATC
This sequence comes from Bufo gargarizans, assembly GCF_014858855.1. NCBI lineage: Eukaryota > Metazoa > Chordata > Amphibia > Anura > Bufonidae > Bufo > Bufo gargarizans. The sequence continues at coordinate 59,965,062 of NC_058090.1, forward strand.
TGCTATATACAATACATGAAAGGGTTATTTTACATTGAACAGGTTTTTCTCTCCATGCTAACAAGTTAAATAGGAAATCACAGGTTCCTGTCAATGTATGTGAGGTGAGATGTTAAATAGCCTTTTGGTCAGGAAGGCTGCTATTGTGTCCAGGACTGGCAGAGGGTGTGAGATATGTTAATGCGAGGTACTGCATTTCCACAAGAGATGAGGCTTGTATAATATGTGTCTAATCTGTAATGTATCAAAAGCAAGATTATGAAAATCCCTTTCAGGCAGGTATTGGAGATTGGTTCAAACAATCCTGGCTCGGAAACTCAACATTGTTGAGTCCTGGGAGACCTATCGGAGGTTAACTGCCTATAAAACGCCGACTGTTGATCAAGGTGATGTTCCTAGCCAGGCTTCTTATATCTAGAACATGGTTCTCCTCCTCTGCTCCAGACTGTAATAACTGGTTGGGTTTGGTTGAGAAAGTGAAAAGCTATGAGAGGATTCTGTATAAACAAAGAGGTTCCTACTTAAAGTGGGGTAAAATGTGGAAGGATTGGGACACGGTTAATTAATCCAGTTTCCCCTCCCTTCTTTTTTTCTCTTTTTCTTTCTTTCCCTTCTGCAAGGTGGGGGGTGGGGGAGGTGTGCAGGGTGGGTTGGGGATGATCTTATCATTCTGGTCTTTTCTATGCAAATTGTAATTGCTGAGATAATTATAATAAAGGAAAATAAATAAAAAAAATTAAAAAAAAGAGATGGTTTATTATACGATTGGATTGTTAATGATGTTAACCTGTATAAATAAGCACAATGGACCGAAACGTCGCTGTCTGGTGAATAAAGTTTCTACTTGGATTTTTAATTTATTTAGATATGTAATTAGATAGATAGCTATGTAATTAGATAGGCTGAAGAAATTCCACGGCACTTCCAAGGCGTAAAATAGTAGAAAAACTTTATTTACCAGACCCGCAACATTTGATTTGCTTCCTGGTATCTTTCTCAAGCAGTGACTGAGTGGTGAATAAAGTTTTTCTACTATTTTACGCCTTGGAAGTGCCGTGGAATTTCTTCAGCCTATTATTTGGAAGGGAATCGCCTCCACAGCCGCTGGCACTCCGCTTGTACCTGTTATACAGCTGTGCTGCCCAACCTTCCTCTTTTGTCTATGTAATTAGATAGATAGACAGCTAATAGGCTCTGCAGTGTCCTGTGTGACATACAGGATGGTCACAGCCCAGCAGTGGGGATCAGTTACTATGGCAGAGCCCAGAACTCACCACAGGCAGAGAGAAAACCTTGCCCCGGGAGATGGTAACCCGGGCGGATCAGCAGTCTGTACGTGTCCCGACACTGGCTGGGTATAGGGCTAGTCTAGATGTAACGGCTGGAGATGTGGAGCACTGCTCCTGGGGTAAATCATTGCTGCAGTGCATGGGAACTGGCAGACTTACACAGGAGATAAGGTCTGCCATGCCTGCGCCTGCTCTCCTTCACACAGCGTTCCCTGGTGTCCCTTTCTTCTCACTAGACACAGAGGTAGAGCGGGCCTGCGCGGGGCATAAAGCAGGGAACACTGGCAGCCGCAGCACTTAGTTAAAATATAGGGAGGGCACTTAAAAAAAGCACTTGCGGGGCTGCAGCCCCTAACTCCCCCGCCGGGCTCGTTAGCGGTTGCACCCTCTGCGACCGCGATCGTTATGCCCCTGGCCCCCAGTGAAATCCACAGCATAGCGATCAGCCACTGTGGCTGATCGCTATGCTGTCACTAGAGCGGCCAGCAATCACACGCATGCGCACTAGGAGTCAGCGTAGTGCGCTTGCGTTGTAGGTTAAGATGGCCGGGCGGAGCTTTCTTTTGCAGGAGGCGATGATATCATTTATGATGATCCGTCTCCTGCACAAAAAAGGTAGAAAAGACAGGAAGAGAAGGGGGAGACTCACCGGAAGACAAGAAATCCCGACAGGAGCAGTCACGTGACTGGGTGGTGGATCTTGGAACGGGCTGCGCTGTGAAAGGTAAGTACCAGACCAACATTCTTCCCTCCACAGGTTAGTATTATGCCCCAATTTTAGGGTTAGCCTGGAGAACCTTTTTAATGCAAGTGAAGGAGCTTTTTATACTTCTGTCATTTATACCCAAAAATTTCTGCAAGTTGAGTGTTTTCATGAGAAGATCTTGGGTTAAGTATTAAGCAAAGAACTTTGCTGTATTTGTGGGAGGGAAGGCTGATTACAAGGCTACTTACATGCACCTATGGGCCCAGGCTGGCTGGTTACTAGGCTATTTATAGGCTCCTGTGGGCCCAGGCTGACGACGATTCAGCTGATTTCACCCACCCACCCACACCATCTTACAGTCACTTCATATTAGGGTGGCCCCCTTTAGGCTGCCCTACCGCAGCAGTTATGGCACAATTCTACTGCTTGTTGTAGATAGGGTTAGATAGGTTAGGTACACCTTTCTGATAGCCGATCCGACCACAAATATTACTTATACAGTTAGTGTATATTTATCAGATTTTATTATTATTTATTGATTTATTTTATACTGCTATAGTAAAAATGAACTACACTATTGTTCTCTTTGGAACACACTAATTAGAAATAGGTAAGTACCAGAAAAATTAGCATGCAATCAGGGCTGTACTAAAAGGGATAATCCAGAAATATATAGGAGGTCAGTTATTTATCATGACCGACCTCTACATAACTTTGGCGATCCACTGCCGGTCTAAATGTAAGCCAGCTTCCATGCTGGCTTAAAGTTAGACCATTTTCTATGCCTAAAAGAGGCAAAGTAAATGATAAATGAGACGAGTCTGCAGTCCTGTCCCCACCCTTTTTTATACCTGGCATGAGAGGGAAAAGTCACAGATTATGGCTGTCCTCTGCAATTCTGCGTCTCCATCTGCCAGTCTAGGGTTTGTTTTCTTCCTCCCTGGCATAGGCATAGTTATCTGATCCTCTTTAGCCAGCTGATGTCTTCAACAGGAACGTGTCAATTGTGAAAATATTACAGCTGCAGAGGAACAGCCGGTCAGATTACAGGGTAGCCGAATACTGCCGTTCACTGCCATACCCCAATAATTATAATGAGATACAGCCAGTTTGTGGCATACCGGCCGGGTCCCATTGTAGTCAATGGGGTCTGCCAGTTATCCTTCATACGGTAAAATCCGGCAGGCTGCTTCTCTGCCAGAATGGCCTGCCAGATTTAAAAATGCTGATGTGAAAGTAGGCTTAGGCTGGTTTCACAATGGCGTTGCGGGAAAAGGTGCAGGTGCGTTGCGGGAACATGCGCGATTTTTCCACGCAAGTGCAAAACATTTTAATGCGTTTTGCATGCGCGTGAGAAAAATTGGCATGTTTGGTACCCAAACCCGAACTTCTTCACAGAAGTTCGGGTTTGGGATCGGGGTTGTATAGATTGTATTATTTTCCCTTATAACATGGTTATAAGGGAAAATAATAGCATTCTTAATACAGAATGCATAGTACAATAGCGCTGGAGGGGTTAAAAAAAAGTAAAAATAATTTAACTCACCTTAATCCACTTGCTCGCGCAGCCCGGCTTCTCTTCCGTCTTCTTTGCTGTGTACAGGAAAAGGACCTGTGGTGATGTCACTCCGGTCATCACATGGTCCATCACACGATCTTTTCCTGTACACAGCAAAGAAGAAGACAGAAGAGAAGCCGGAGTGAGCAAGTGGATTAAGGTGAGTTAAAAATGTTTTAATTTTTTTTAACCCCTCCAGCGCTATTGTACTATGCATTCTGTATTAAGAATGCTATTATTTTCCCTTATAACCATGTTATAAGGGAAAATAATATTGATCGGGTCTCCTTCCCGATTGTCTCCTAGCAACCGTGCGTGAAAATCGCCCCGCATGCGCACTTGCTTGCGGATATTTGCGATTTTCACCCACCCCTATTCACTTCTATGGGGCCTGCGTTGCGTGATAAACGCACAATTTAGAGCATGCTGCGATTTTCACGCAACGTGAAAATGACCGCTCATGTGCACAGCCCTATAGAAATGAATGGGTGTGGATTCAGTGCGGGTGCAATGCGTTCACCTCACACATCGCATCCGCGCGGAAAACTCGCCCATGTAAAAGAGGCCTTAGAGGAACACTGATATAAATACTCTAAAAAAAAAAAATGGAAAGGGGAAAAAAACATAAAAGATTTATAAAAATGCATTGTCTGCCCACAAATTTTGGATTGCAAAGAAACTATAAAAAGACCTGAGAAATCACTGACACCTGCACTCAAATTTGCATGTGTTGTGCCAGTGGAGGGCAAATGCCAAATTCAAAGTAAGATATTACCATGGCACTCGTGTGTTATATCTTGCTATTTTATTGATGCTTTCAAATCCAGGTAGGTCCAAACATAATATACATGCAGTATGAGAAGAAGCTCACATCATACAAAGAATGTTTTGTTCAAAGAGAAGACAGTCAGCCATATGACCCTGTGCATCTGCAACTTTAGGCTTGTCAGTATAGACCAGTGATGGCGAACCTATGGCACGGGTGCCAGAGGCGGCACTCAGAGCCCTCTCTGTGGGCACCCGCACCCTGGAAAAAGTCTATGGTGTACCAATAAGCCTTAGACTTTTCCTGCCATTAATCAGCGAAGGGCGTGCTATGAACGGCACAGGCAGTTATTATAGCTAAATGATAAAGTACATTTAAGATACACTATATTGGTATTCAGATTAAATTGCCGTGTTGGAACTTTGTGATAAATAAGTGGGTTTAGGTTGCAGTTTAGGCACTCGGTCTCTAAAAGGTTCGCCATCACTGGTATAGACCATGGTAACACTAAGATGACCAGTTTTAGAAACACAATTGTGCAAAGTGTGACTACTATTAGAGCATGTTCACTCTAGACTGAAACACTGAATTTTACTGTGTCAGCAACATGGAGGAGATTAAAAATTTTCATCCACACAATATGAAAAATTAAACCACAGCATAAAATGAACTGTGGTGCAGATTGTAAATATGTGTCAGGTCAGTTTATGCTGTGGAATGACCAGTAAACCCCTTTAAAGGCTATGTACACATTTGGAGAATTTTATTATTATTATTATTATTATTATTGTATGTACAATAATTTTTTGATTTAAAATAATTTTTAATTGGTCTTTATTAAGAATGTGGAGCCCTTTTCTCTGTACATGGCTGAGATGCTCTAGTAGCAGGAATTTTCTCTCTGTTCAGTCAGCTCCTTATCTCTGACCTAATAAACACTCACTGAAGCTCAATTCGTATCTTACTGATAAGAATGTGGCTTAACTAAGTGTTTATGACCTTTTAGTACTTTAGAGATAAGGTTTATTAGATGACCAGTGTTAGTCCAGTTCTCCATGTTTGCGCTGCTGGCCCCACATGTGGGCACAGGCGCTGTGCTCCCTCATTCCCTTCTGCTGCTGTGCTGAAAAGCGGGGGCAGAAGATAGCTGTCACCGCCAGCCCTGGGAGAGATCTTAGAAGTTCACATAGACAGAAGACTCAGGAATCTATCTGACAGATCTCTCTTGTTTTCATTGTTGCTGACAGGTTTCATTATTATTCCGGTTTCTTTTCGCCTTGAACTTCCGTAGGCTTGGAAGATCCATAATGTCTTCCATAAATCTTTGTTAAAGAGTTATGTGGAACCTGCTGTACCATCTTCCTTGCCACCTTCACCTGTCATGGTTGAGGGGTATCTGGAGTTTCAAATTTCCAGAGTTGTTGACTCTCGTGTCCTTCGGGGTTCCCGTTCAATACCTTGTTCATTGGAAGGGTTACGGTCCAGAGGAGAGAATGTGAGTCCCGGCGACTGATGTGAATGCCAGCCGGCTTCTGAAGGCCTTCACAGAGCCCACCCTGATAAAGTTGGTCCTGGGTGCCCGGAGGTCACCCGTAGAAGGGGGGAAGGGGTCACCGCCGGCCCTGGGAGAGATCTTAGAAGTTCAGATAGACAGAAGACTCAGGAGTCTATCTGACATATCTCTCTTGTTTTCATTGTTGCTGACAGGTTTCCACCCCGTCGCAGATGCTGCTCATTATTAGTCAGGTGGCTCTTTATATGTTCCGCCTCTCACTTTTTTCCCTGTGCTCTGCTTGTGTGGTGGTTCTCCTGTTCCAGTTGCTTCTTAAGCTAACTACTTTTCCCTTTCCTGTTGTGTCTGTTCTGACTAGGGCTCCTGGAGACACTAGCTCCTTCAGTTTTGAAGGAACCGGTTGCCTCTTTCCCTGCTCCCTAAGCTGAGGGTTTGGTGCAGTGTTTCAGCAGTCTCAGGTTCCGGTGCATGTGCATTTCTACCTTTGAGATTTGCACATGTTGGTAGCAGCTTAGGGAGAGTTATTCAGGGATTGCTAGGAGGTGTCCTCTTTTCCCTAGGTTTGGGGCCTAGTCTGTTGTTGTTTTGTTGTGGTTCCCTTTGGTTGTCTTTCCTTCCCATACTACCCGTGACAGTAGCGTAAACTGTTGTATCTGTGCTCCTTGCCAAAGCTTACTTCCTGCTTGAATTCTGTACTGTTGTTCGGGTGTGCACTGGCATGTCTCTCCTCCCTTGTGAGGCAGCACGTAAGCGCTCTCTATCTCCCCAGCCTACGGATGGGTTGCAATAAGTATTTAAAGGCACTTCTTGCCCCAGGAGGGCACCTGAGCAAACTTGGTCACTAGCTTGTCTAGTCCCTTATGTAAAGGTGTTTGGAAGTTTCTGCTTTTCTCTGTACCGGACCCTGCTTCTCGATTTAACAGATTTTGCTTGATTGCTGCCTGCCTCTGACCTTGGATTTCAATCATTGACTTTGCTTGATCGCTGCCTGCCCTGACTCCGGACTTCCTGACTACTTCTTTCCACACGGTGCTTGCACCGGAAGCTCTGACCCCCCTGGTCAGCTGTCACTGGAATGGGGACTGCTCTGGAGTGGTACCTGATAACTACCCTAATGGCCCAAGCCTATTCTCATCATCAGAGTCTCTAGTGAAGACCAGGTAGTTACTTGGTACTTGGTAGTTATCTGGATCAACTTGCAGGATAACAGGCCGAACTGGATGGACAAATGTCTTTTTTGGGCCTTATATACTATGTTACTTAGCCACACCCCTCTAGGGTATAGCCAGTCAGTGATAGAGTGGGTCCACACCCACTTGCATAACAGTATGCTCAGGCCATGGACCCTGCTGATCAGAACACCTCAAGACTCACCGAACTGTAAGGGGAGATGGCTCAGCAGAGGGACCGTCAGGATTAGATTCTGGCCTATCTACCCAATGTAAAAATGCATCTAAATGACCTGACATCCACCAACCCTGCAGAGCCTGCTGCATTGCTTAATTTGGCACCTGCTCTACTGACTCCCTATGTGCCAGGATCAAGCACCTGTCTGTCAGCTCTGCCATGCTTTGATGAAGACCCTAAACAGTGCAGGAGGTTCATTAATCAGTGCACTCTGCACTTTGAACTGTTGCTGCATCAGTTCATCTCTGACCGAGCCAAGGTCGCTTTTTTAATGTTGCACCTTACAGGAGATGCTCTGACATGGATCAACCCACTTTGGGAGAAGAGTGACCCGGTCATTATGGATCTACAGGCCTTCCGACAGGCTTTCGGTAGGGTGTTTGACGAGCCCGGACACACCACCTCAGCAGCTTCTTCTATACTGCGGCTGCACCAAGGAAGTCAGTCAGTGGGCCAGTATGCAGTCCAGTTCTGGACGCTTGCCTCTAATTTGGGCTGGAATAATAAGGCCTTAGTGGTCCTCTTTTAGGAAGCTATTTTGGGAAAATTAAGGATGAGCTGGCCGGTTGGGATGTCCCCTCTACCCTGAATGGCCTTATTTCCCTAACCATCCGGAATGATCTGTGCTTCTAAGAACATGCTAGGGAGGTAGCACGTGAGAGGAAACTGTATCGTCCAGTGTCTTCTTTCAAGCGGTCTTCAGTTCCTCAACCTTCCACGTCTGCTGCTGTGCCAGAACCCATTCAGGTTGACCGAGTCGCACTAACTGAACAAGAACGTGATCACTGTCGTACAAGGGGACTTTTCTTCTACTGTGGCTGTGCTGGACATCTTCTCCATTCCTGTCCTGTGAAGCCAAGAAACTCCTGAGCCTAGGGTCTGTTGGGAAGGCGACCCTAGGTGAAGACAATTCCTCTCCCCCTCTGACTCTGTTGTTGGTAGATGTTCGATTCATGTAGACAGCGCTTCTGGATTCCGGATCAGCAGGGAGCTTCCTGCAACAAGGCCTAGTGGATCATCTTCAGATTGGGTTAGATGCCTGCAGAGTCCTCTGATGGTATCGTCCGTCGATGAAAGGGCTCTGTCTGAGTCCATACAGATCATCACTGAACCTGTAAAATTACAGGGGTGAGTGCTTCATACTGAAGAGATTTAGTTCTTGGTCCTTTTGAGTCTCTTTCATTCTTTTATCCTGGGCCTTCCATGGCTTCAGGTTCATAAACCTGTTCTTGACTGAAGGTCCAGAGAGGAGCTTCATTGGGGATAGTCCTGTCTTGGGAGGTGTCTTTCTTGTGTTCCACCGGCTCGGTTGCCTTGGGTCCCACCCAATTTCCAGGGTCTGCCAGCCACCTATCATGTTTATGCGGATGCCTTTGACAAGAAAGAGGCTGAGACGCTACCTCCTCACAGATACGATACTCTGGACCTTAGTCCTTAGTCTACTAGACAACATGGGTGAGATTCCCCCCCCTTCCTTTCCTACATCCTTCCCTTCTCCCCCCCGCCTTCAGGGCCAGGGCAAGGATTTTTGCACACACAAGCAAAGCTACATTTTGGTGCCCCCTCCCCAACACGGTGGGGGTGATGTAAAAAGGAGGGCGTGATGTGACATGAAGGGGGGTGAGAAATGTGACATGGAGGGGGATGAGAAATGTAACATGGAGGGGGATGAGAAATGTGACATGGAAGGGGGGAGAAATGTGACATAGGGGGGTGATGTGACATGGAGGGGGATAGATGTGACATTTCTCCCCCTCCATGTCACATCACCCCCTTTGTGTCACATTTCTCCCCCTCCATGTCACATTTCCCCCATCTATTAATGTTGTGTTAAAATAAACATTTATGCTCCTCACCTGGCCCTGGTCGTCTGCAGCAGCTCCCCTTCTCCTCTGTGTGGTCCTGGTATCTTCTCTCTGTGCTCCCGACAAGACTTTAAGGACCTCTCCCACTCAGCCAATCAGTGGCTGCAGCTGTGTCATGTGTCAGACCAGTGATTGGCTCAGCAGGAAATCACTGCCCTGACACCTGACACAGCTGTGGCCACTGATTGGCAGAGTGGGAAAGGTCCTCAAACAACTTGTTAGGACTCGGGAGCCCAGAGAGAAGATATGAGGACCACCACACAGAGGAGAACAGCTGCAGGAGGCCGGCGGCATGCAAGTGATTAATGAAAAAAAAAAAAGTTTCATTTTTCCGCCCCTTCCCCTTCTCAGCGCCCTAAGGCGGCCGCTTGGTCTGTTTTATTATAGCACCGGGCCTACCCGCCTTCCCCCCCTCCCTCCCCTCCCTCTCCTCCCTCTCCCCTCTCCCCTCTCCTTCCCTCAACATCATGTAGTTTATCTTTATCTTCGTATTTTTGTGACTTGATTTGCCCCCATTAGGGTCTCCCCTTTTTGTTTATATGAAACCCTTCATTTTTGCTCCTTCTCCGTCTCCCTAATTTTCATATCTTTTATTTGCCCTTCCTCCTCTTTTTATCTTTCATTTATCTTTATCTTTCATTTATTTTCATTATTTTGCAAACATTTATTTTATTTTTATTTCACCTTTTCCCTTTTCTTTTTTTCATCCTTTTCATTTTAATTCTTTCAATCATGTCACCTTACATTCATTTTTATTTTACATTACAATTGTTTTTCCCAATCAAAAATTATTAGCATCATGTCTTTAATAATCTATAATAATCAATATTTATGATTTTGGTAAATTTCAAGTCTTTGCCTGTCATATGCACTTTATCCTGATTAATGTATTTCTGATCATTGTATTTGAGCCTCTCTCTTGAGAGTTATCTTAACATTCAATCAATAATAGCCCTATACTCATTCCATAATGCCACATCACATGTTCTTGTTTAGTAGAGGCTTGACTAAATCTTTTCCCACTATGCCCTTACAACCTCATAATACACCCAGTGCAGGCACGCGTCTCCCGGCGCAGTGACGTCAGCCCGGTTGTGCGTCGCCTCTCGGAATACACTACATTCTATTCCTATACAAATAGGAGGCACGTCCAACATGGCGGTCGCATCCAGAGTAAGATTCTTCTTTCCAGGTAATTCGGTCTTCTTGTTTCATGCCTCCTGTTAGACTTACATGGATATTCATGTTCAGACTGATATCTGAATTTCCCCTACATTACTGTATACTACAAGTGGCTATTTATCTATGTACCTGTCTACCTAGAAACCTACAGATTTTTTAACATACTATATGATAACCTTGCCTTAAAAAAAAATGGTCCCCAGCAAGTTCTGATCTGCTGCACAGATTGCAAAAATGGCTGCAGCCTGACATATTGACTCCTACTGCTAAGTTGGATCGGCAGTTGGCGGATGTGTTTTGGAGGGCATTGCCGTACCCTCTCCAGCACTGGATCGGCCAGGTGTCTCCGGTTAATGCCTTGGAGATGGTTGACCTGGTAGAGAACTATGAGGCCATCAGAAATCTTCAGGGAGGTTCTTTTGGGAGGGGGCCAGTCAAACCCCGGAAATCTCCACTCCAAACCTGGCGGCTGGTGCCAGCCAAACCTGCCTGGGACGTACACCCTGCAGACCCAGCCCCGGTGGTCTGCTGGCAGTGTCACAAGCCTGGACACATAAGAGCCGATTGTCCCCATCGGGGTGAACCCCTGGAAACCAACTGTCATCGCGCCATCTAGGAGGCGGGCACGTCCGGAGAGCGGGCGCATCATCAGCTCCCCTTGTGCATCTATGCGCATCCATATGAATGGTTTTAGGGCTGAGCACCGAGCTGATCGCTCGGATGTGTAGTCTGTGTGGAGTCATGTGATGCTGGATACGTCACATGACTTCTCTGGCTCCCTATTTAAACAGGCAATCTGCTGGCCACAGATTGCATGTTATTTAGGTTCCACCTGCCATTTTGTCTTTCCTGGCGTACTTACCTCCTGCTGAATTTCTGACGATCCTCTGCCTGCTCCTTGTGTACTTTGCTGCTCTTCTGGTATTCTAACCCTGGCTTCCTCCTGACAATCCTCTGCTGACTCCTTTGGTACTTCACGACTCTCCTGGTATTTATGACCCCTGCTTCTCCTGACTATACTCTGCTTGCTCCATTTGTACTTCGTAGCTTTCCTGGTATTGACTTCGTCCGTTTACGTTCTGTTTGTCTGTCTGTCGTCCCAGCACTTATTCCAAGCTAGGGATTGCCGTCCAGTTGTCCACTGTCATTAGGACTTGCGAGGCAAGTAGGCAGGGCCAGGGGTGAGGGTGGAGCGCAGTGGTCACTTCCCTTCCCCCTGTGTGTGTATGCGACCGTTACACCAACTATGGCTACCGCCACTCATTGTATGCCAGGAAGCTGTGCGCCACAGGTACCTCCGAGACTGTAGACAATGGTCACCTGTGCCAGGTGGAAGTGGGGGACACTCTGGCGGTGGCACTGCTGGATTCAGGGAGCCTGGTGTCCCTGGTAGGAGCTGCCCTGGTGCGGCCCGCCAAGTATACTGGCCGAAAAGTCGTTGTTGTCTGCATTCATGTGATGGTAGGAGACGTGGAGGACTTGCCGCCGGGTCCTGAGCAGGCATACCTCAATGTCTCTGGGGATAATTTTGGTACAGCACAGCACCAGGCCCCGACTCTGTCTCGATATTGGGAAAATATGGTAATAGTTGAGGGTGAGCCGCAACAATCGGGAGCTGAGTCTATATTCCCCCGTTTTGTGGTTCAATAGGAGATGCTGTACCGGATAAATCAACTACGGGGTGCACATATTGAACAGCTGGTGGTGCCCAAGGCGTATCGCAAGCTCGTGTTTGAGTTAGCCCACCAATATGTTCTTGGGGGACACCTGGGCCAGCAGAAAACTCAGGACTGGATTCTACAGCGGTTCTACTGGTCCAGTGTGTTCAGAGAGGTGGAAGAGTATTGCAAGTCTTGGCCAACCTGCCAGATAACCAGCCCCCAGCCACATTTCCGTAGTCCCCTGGTCCCTCTCCCGATTATTGAGGTTCCATTCGAGCGGATCGCTATGGATCTTGTAGGCCCAGTACCGAAGTCCGCAAGAGGGCACCAACACATCTTGGTCATCCTCGACTATGCCACTCGGTACTCGGAGGCGGTGCCACTGCGTCATACCTCAGCCAAACTCATAGCTAAGGAGTTAATGGAGATGTTTTCCCGAGTGGGTCTGCCTAAAGAGGTTCTGACTGACCAAGGGACCCCTTTTATGTCAAAGGTCATGAGAGAACTCTGTAAGTTGCTCCACATAAAACAGTTGCGGACGTCCGTCTATCACCTGCAAACAGACGGCCTGGTGGAGAGGTTTAATCAAACATTTGAAAATATGTTAAAAAGAGTGGTGTCTAAGAATGGGAGGGACTGGGATCTTCTTCTGCTCTATCTCATGTTCGCAGTGCGAGAGGTGCCCCAGGCCTCTACTGGGTTCTCGCCCTTCAAACTGCTATACAGCAGACACCCTCGCAGTCTGTTGGATGTGGCCAAAGAGGCGTGGGAACAACAACCCACACCGCACAAAAGTGTTGTTGAGTATTTCACCCAGATGCAAGGATGGATGGGAACAGTGTTAACTCTGGTTAGGGAGCATATGGAGGCAGTGCAGCGAGCCCAGAGTAGGGTCTATAATCGGCAGGCTCAGGTCTGAAACTTTAACCCGGGTGATCGGGTATTGGTGCTGGTACCAACCATAGACAGTAAGTTTCTAACTAGGTGGCAGGGGCCCTATGAGGTATTTGAAAATATTGGAGGTGAAAGCCAGAGCAGGTGTACCATGTGAATCTGCTCAAACCCTGGAAAGATAGGGAAACCTGTACGGAAGACAGCCCATGTCCAGGGTTTCTAGGGAAATCGGATTCTGTCCCTCTGTCTGAAGCAAGGGAAGCGGCTGCCACAGTGAAAATTGCTGACAGACTCTCCTCTAAACAGGCTCAGGAAGCCAGGGAGTTCGTTAGTCGGAACACAGATGTGTTCTCGGACCTTCCTGGATGCACTTTCCTAATCCGACATAACACTATCACTGAGCCACAGGCAAACGTCTGGTTAAAACCATACCGGGTACCCGAGGCATAGGGACAAGCCATCGCGAAGGAAGTGCAGCTAATGCTACAGCTAGGTGTCATTGAGGAGTCAAAAAGTGAATGGGCCAGTCCGATAGTCTTAATACCCAAGCTGGATGGGACATTTCACTTCTGTAACGGCTTCCGCAAACTGAATAAGGTGTCCAAGTTTGACGCATATCCCATGCCCCGAGTACATGAGCTAATTGAGAAGTTAGGCCAAGCCCGGTATTTTTCTGTGTTGGACCTCATTAAAGGGTACTGGCAGGTACCCTTGACGGAGGCTACCAAGGGAAAAACGGCTTTCATCACGTCAGAGGGCTGTATCAGTACAAGGTATTACCCTTTGGTCTACATGGCACTCCCGCCACGTTTCAAAGGCTAATGGACACTGTACTCCATCCACATCATCGGTACGCTTTGGCATACCTTGACGATATTGTTATCCACAGCACCGACTGCGAAAGTCACCTACCTAAAGTACAGGCTGTAGTGTACTCCCTTAGGAAGGCTGGCTTAACCGCTAACCCCAAAAAGTGCGCAATGGGGTTAGAAGAAACCAAGTACTTAGGGTATGTAATTGTATGGAATTATTAAACCTCATGTAAACAAAATTGAGGCAATTCGGAATTGGCCACGACCGGTCACTACTCGGCAAGTAAAGTCATTCCTGGGAATGATCGGATACTATATGAGGTTTGTCCCCCACTTTGCTACAGTCGCTGCACCATTGACGGTCCACTGGAATGAGCAGGCGGAAAAGTCTTTCTCCGCTCTGAAGTCGGCCCTGTGTGTGTCCCCGGTGTTGGTTACTCCCGACTTCAAGAGGGAGTTTGTGGTACAGACCGATGCCTCTAAAGTAGGCCTCGGAGCTGTACTCTCTGAGGACATCAATGAGGAGGAACATCCCGTTGTTTTCCTGAGCCGTAAACTTACCCCAGACGAGACTAGGTACAGTATAGTGGAGAGAGAGAGAGTGCCTGGCCATCAAGTGGGCACTCTAGTCTCTCTGCTATTATCTGTTGGGGAGAAATTTCCATCTGGTAACCGATTACTCCCCTCTCAAGTGGATGAGCGAAGCTAAAGAGAGGAATGCTCGGGTCACCAGGTAATTTTTGTCTCTACAGAACTTCACGTTTTCTGTGGAACATAGGGCAGGCAGGTTACAGGGAAATGCAGATGCCCCTTACCGGGTACACTGTCTGGCGGGTGTTCAACCCCTCAAGGTTGAACAAAGGGGGAGGTATGTAGGAGAGTGCAAGGGGCCGTCATTGACGGAAGATATGTGTCACTGAGGTTCCTTGCTAGTGCTGACTGACACTATTGGTTATTTAGTGTGGCTGTAAAGCCGATCTGGGCCGGCTCTTACTGGGAGCAGCCAAAGTCAAGGGTGGGTGGCTGTTTCCCATGTTCCAGGCCGGGTTTTGGTAAGGGATATAAAACCCAGGCAGCAGTCTCAGCTGGGTGTGGATTATCCTCCATTTCACAGTAAATCTGTGGAGTCTCTGTGGTTTGAGATCTGCATAATGTGTGCCGTACTGAAGGGCTGAGAGCCACATTGCTGGGAAGCAGGCCCTAAAGCCTGTTGAGGACTGCTACTGCCAAAACCGCTGACAAGGTGAATGCTTTTTGTTCTGTGGACTTGCCATGGTGTGAATGAACACCAGGATGACGAACTGTCATTTTTGTTTATGTGTGAATAAACACTGCATTGTTTAAGTCAAAGACTTTGTTTTTGCTTCTGGTCTGTGTCCGCTAATCTGCCTACCAGAGCGAATCCCCATAATATATACAGTGTGTGTGTGTATATTTTTATATATACAGGTCCTTCTCAAAATATTAGCATATTGTGATAAAGTTCATTATTTTCTGTAATGTACTGATACACATTAGACTTTCATATATTTTAGATTCATTACACACCAACTGAAGCAGTTCAAGCTTTTTATTGTTTTAATATTGATGATTTTGGCATACAGCTCATGAAAACCCCAAATTCCTATCTCAAAAAATTAGCATATTTCATCCGACCAATAAAAGAAAAGTGTTTTTAATACAAAAAAAGTCAACCTTCAAATAATTATGTTCAGTTATGCACTCAATACTTGGTCGGGAATCCTTTTGCAGAAATGACTGCTTCAATGCGGCGTGGCATAGAGGCAATCAGCCTGTGGCACTGCTGAGGTGTTATGGAGGCCCAGGATGCTTCGATAGCGGCCTTAAGCTCATCCAGAGTGTTGGGTCTTGCGTCTCTCAACTTTCTCTTCCCAATATCCCACAGATTCTCTATGGGGTTCAGGTCAGGAGAGTTGGCAGGCCAATTGAGCACAGTAATACCATGGTCAGTAAACCATTTACCAGTGGTTTTGGCACTGTGAGCAGGTGCCAGGTCGTGCTGAAAAATGAAATCTTCATCTCCATAAAGCTTTTCAGCAGATGGAAGCATGAAGTGCTCCAAAATCTCCTGATAGCTAGCTGCATTGACCCTGCCCTTGATAAAACACAGTGGACCAACACCAGCAGCTGACATGGCACCCCAGACCATCACTGACTGTGGGTACTTGACACTGGACTTCAGGCATTTTGGCATTTCCCTCTCCCCAGTCTTCCTCCAGATTCTGGCACCTTGATTTCCGAATGACATGCAACAGTCCAGTGCTGCTTCTCTGTAGCCCAGGTCAGGCGCTTCTGCCGCTGTTTCTGGTTCAAAAGTGGCTTGACCTGGGGAATGCGGCACCTGTAGCCTATTTCCTGCACACGCCTGTACACGGTGGCTCTGGATGTTTCTACTCCAGACTCAGTCCACTGCTTCCGCAGGTCCCCCAAGTTCTGGAATCGGTCCTTCTCCACAATCTTCCTCAGGGTCCGGTCACCTCTTCTCGTTGTGCAGCGTTTTCTGCCACACTTTTTCCCTTCCACAGACTTCCCACTGAGGTGCCTTGATACAGCTCTCTGGGAACAGCCTATTCATTCAGAAATTTCTTTCTGTGTCCTACCCTCTTGCTTGAGGGTTTCAATGATGGCCTTCTGGACAGCAGTCAGGTCGGCAGTCTTACCCATGATTGCGGTTTTGAGTAATGAACCAGGCTGGGAGTTTTTAAAAGCCTCAGGAATCTTTTGCAGGTGTTTAGAGTTAATTAGTTGATTCAGATGATTAGGTTAATAGCTCATTTAGAGAACCTTTTCATGATATGCTAATTTTTTGAGATAGGAATTTTGGGTTTTCATGAGCTGTATGACAAAATCATCAATATTAAAACAATAAAAGGCTTGAACTACTTCAGTTGGTGTGTAATGAATCTAAAATATATGAAAGTCTAATGTTTATCAGTACATTACAGAAAATACTGAACTTTATCACATTATGCTAATTTTTTGAGAAGGACCTGTATATATATATATATATATATATACATACACAGTACAGACCAAAAGTTTGGACACACCTTCTCATTCAAAGAGTTTTTCTTTATTTTTATGACTATGAAAATTGTAGATTCACACTGAAGGCATCAAAACTTTGAATTAACACATGTGGAATTATATACATAACAAAAAAGTGTGAAACAACTGAAAATGTCATATTCTAGGTTCTTCAAAGTAGCCACCTTTTGCTTTGATTACTGATTTGCACAATCTTGGCATTCTCTTGATGAGCTTCAAGAGGTAGTCACCTGAAATGGTTTTCACTTCACAGGTGTGCCCTGTCAGGTTTAATAAGTGGGATTTCTTGCCTTATAAATGGGGTTGGGACCATCAGTTGCGTTGTGGAGAAGTCAGGTGGATACACAGCTGATAGTCCTACTGAATAGACTGTTAGAATTTGTATTATGGCAAGAAAAAAGCAGCTAAGTAAAGAAAAACGAGTGGCCATCATTACTTTAAGAAATGAAGGTCAGTCAGTCTAAAAAATTGGGAAAACTTTGAAAGTGTCCCCAAGTGCAGTCACGAAAATCATCAAGCGCTACAAAGAAACTGGCTCATATGCGGACCGCCCCAGGAAAGGAAGACCAAGAGTCACCTCTGCTGCGGAGGATAAGTTTGTCCGAGTCACCAGCCTCAAAAATCGCAGGTTAACAGCAGCTCAGATTAGAGACCAGGTCAATGCCAGGTCAATGCCAGGTCAATGAGTTCTAGCAGCAGACACATCTCTAGAACAACTGTTAAGAGGAGACTGTGTGAATCAGGCCTTCATGGTAGAATATCTGCTAGGAAACCACTGCTCAGGACAGGCAACAAGCAGAAGAGACTTGTTTGGGCTAAAGAACACAAGGAATGGACATTAGACCAGTGGAAATCTGTGCTTTGGTCTGATGAGTCCAAATTTGAGATCTTTGGTTCCAACCACCGTGTCTTTGTGCGATGTAGAAAAGGTGAACGGATGGACTCTACATGCCTGGTTCTTACCGTGAAGCATGGAGGAGGAGGTGTGATGGTGTGGGGGTGCTTTGCTGGTGACACTGTTGGGGATTTATTCCAAATTCAAGGCATACTGAACCAGCATGGCTACCACAGCATCTTGCAGCGGCATGCTATTCCATCCGGTTTGCGTTTAGTTGGACCATCATTTATTTTTCAACAGGACAATGACCCCAAACACACCTCCAGGCTGTGTAAGGGCTATTTGACCATGAAGGAGTGATGGGGTGCTGTGCCAGATGATCTGGCCTCTACAGGCACCGGACCTGAACCCAATTGAGATGGTTTGGGGTGAGCTGGACCGCAGAGTGAAGGCAAAAGGGCCAACAAGTGCTAAGCATCTCTGGGAACTCCTTCAAGACTGTTGGGAGACCATTTCAGGTGACTACCTCTTGAAGCTCATCAAAAGAATGCCAAGAGTGTGCAAAGCAGTAATCAGAGCAAAAGGTGGCTACTTTGAAGAACCTAGAATATGACATATATTTTCAGTTGTTTCACACTTTTTTGTTATGTATATAATTCCACATTTGTTAATTCAGTTTTGATGCCTTCAGTGTGAATCTACAATTTTCATAGTCATGAAAATAAAGAAAACTCTTTGAATGAGAAGGTGTGTCCAAACATTTGGTATGTACTGTGTGTGTGTATATATATATATATATATATATATATATATATACTCACACCTTTATCTTATTTACTACCTGGTATATATATGTATTGCCTATATTTTTCATACATGGATGTTTAAATCATTTTGTAGATCTAGATATTCAATATATGCTATTTTACATTCCTTTTAGACCCCCCGATAAAGGTCATTATCCGAGCGAAATGTTGGGACTTTTGTATGGCCGTTAACATTAATTCAAATTGTGGATGGAAATCATGTACAGAATGATGTGAAATCGTACACTATGTATTAAATCATCACTTGAAAATAACTTTTGGTGTACCATAGATCTCCTTATAGATGTAGATTGACCATTGTCTTCTATGAGCACCCACCACTGAAGGGTGTGCAGATCTCATCTTTCTCAATAATCGTTTTTATTGGCATGATGCTAACTCTAAATGTCCAATTTCAGCTCATTCATGTGTGGGAGTAGATGAGCATTTAAATCACCACAGATTTTCAATAACCTTTAGATAATGGTGTTACCCTTTTAATAAGGAATTTTAAATATTAAGCTTGTGATTTATTTGAGGCATATGGACAAATATAAATTATTGCCCATTAATGGTGATTTCTAAGGTTGTCCAAAAACATGTAGGAATAATATTTTAAGGCTGCAGATTTGTTAATCACTATACAGTTCCTTTTGCTCAGTAATTAGCATGGAATATATTAAATAGTCTTTTTAGTAAGTTTAGTATAGTTGTCTTTGAAGATATGATTTTTTTAAAATCAGACTACAAAACTGTATTTGAGAATTTCTTTCCGTATAAAATCTCTTGAAAGCGGAGTTAAGACCCTTCTCTTTCAATGAAAAAAATGTTATAACCATCTACATTAATATATTCAAACTTAGCTTAGATTTTGTGATGCTGGCTTTATAAACATTTTTGGTAGAAACAAAATTAGTTATAAAAAAAATTGATTAAAACTAACTTTATTATATGGTTACAAAAATCCTAAACGGTCAACAGTGTAAAGACAAACAGATGAGCAAATAAGACACAAACAGATGAGCAAATAAGCTATCTTGGTTAATGGACATATCCAGCTCCAAAGGATGTTTTAGGATGTTGTAAGTAGGCTTGAGCGAATTAAGTTTCGGATCATAGAGACTTTGGTGAATTCAAATCTGAAGTGGGACTTTGGAACCAAACCCTAGTTCGGGAAATGTTTTTATATAGTAGAAATCCATTTATGAAGTTATTACGCAAAGTCTTGCGAGACTTCGCGAGGTAGTAACGTTGGCTCATCGGAGCCAATACATTCTAATACTGTATGGAGTGCTCGCTCCGTACAGTATTAAAACAAAGTTTTATGCAAATCGACTTTGGATGTTTCATCCCAAGTTGATTCGCTCATTCCTAGTGTCCACATACATTTCTCCTATTAATTTTCTCAATGCAAGTTTTCTACAAAAGAATAGAATAAAAAGTACTAGGTTTAAAATAATTTTAAAAAATAATCTGCAGCATCCACAGCCAACATCCTGTTTAGAATTACTGACTCACTCATACCTATCCTAGGATTTTTAGGTGAACAATGATGTCTCAAATTTTAAAGTTAATATTTTAAAATCAGTGATGTTAAATATTAACACACCCACAACTTGAGCAAATTAGATTTTTTGAGTAAGTACATTTTTGGGAGTAAGTACTCACTTAATGTACTTAGAGTCAAAATATGCAAAAATGATATGGACGATATGGACATTTTGTCTTGCTCTTTAAAAAAAAAAAAACTGCAAAAGAACTGAGTCTGAGAAACAGTACAATTACCATGGTTTGGGAGATGCAAACATATTAACATGGCAGTCCTTCAAAAATATTACATTTAGTACAAACACTTCTTATACAAATACCCACCAATTCTTTTGTAAGCTCAATAATTTAATAATTTATTTGGAAATCTAAGAGTTTTATCATTAAATATTAAGTTGTGATTAGAATACAACATCTTGAAAGCTATATAAATGCAATACACCCTCACAGAATTATTGAATGGCATGACAAGCAAATTACTAAGTTGCGGATAGATATAGAAAGGCAAACAATAGAAAAAACATACATTTAAAGGGATTGGCCACTTCCCTCAATCATCTGCTTTCTAAACTGAATAACCCTAATTTTGATAATCTTTCTGGGTACTGTAGTTCACCATTCCAGTTATTACTTAAGTTGCCCTCCTCTGAAACTTCTTCACCGCTGCTATGTTCTCATCACGTGCATCTATACCCCTTTTGATGCAACCCATTATCTTACTGGCCTTGGCAGCAGCTGCCTGACACTGGTTTCTACATTTTAGTTTGCTGTCCACTAAAATTCCTAAGTCCTTTTACATGCCAGTGTTACCCAGTATTTTACCATTTAGTATGTACGGGTGACTTGCATTATGTCTTCCCATGTACAAAACCTTACATTTTTCAGTGTCAAACCTCTCTGCCCAGGCCTCCAATCTATCCAGATCTATCTGTGGCAGTATATTGTCATATTCCATGTTAATTACTTTGCACAGTTTAGTGCCATCTGAAAAAATGCATATTTTACTGTGCAAGCCTACAAGATCATTAATAAATATATTGAAGAGAATAGGGCCCAAAACTGACCCTTGTGGTACCCAACTGGCGACGGTGATCTAATCTGAGTGTGTACTGTTAATAACCACTCTCTGTTTTCAATCACTGTGCCAAGTACTTACCCACATACACACATTTCCTTCCAGTCCAAGCATTTTCATTTTTTATACTAACCATATTAAAATTTGTATTCCCTCATCTCCCTTGCATCAATTGTTCCTTCATCCTCTTGCAGTTGTGTTTTATATCACTCCACTAATGACATGTCATCCCAGCACATATCCACTTCAGCCAATCAATGGTTGCAGCTAGAGATAATCGACGTTTTGAAAGATTTTATTTCGGTCGATTCGCCAAACTTCGTCAAGAAATTTGACTTATTATGAATTAATTTGTCACAAATCGGTATAAATAGGGAATACTCACACATTACAGTAACTGAGGGAATGTATTGAGCGTGCTGCTGCATTAAAGCCCGTTCCATATACCAAACCCCCTCATTTAACCCCTCAGATCATGCAATTAACACTGATCACAGCATCTGTGAGGTAAGGCAGAGGGATGCGGCTCCCTTTGCATTCTGATTGGAGTCCCTGCAGAAAAACTGCGGGGCTCTGATCAGTTACCATGGAAGCCAATGGCTGTAATGGTAACCTCCCTGCTGTGCTATGCACAAGGCACAGTTCTGCAAAGAGACCTTCAAAATGCTATTCACCATTAGATCTCTGTCAGGGCGAATAGGATAAGGGATAAAAAGATAGTTGTAGCTAAAATAAGCTGTAACACAAAATGAGTGGTGCGGTTTCCCCATGCCACTTATGGTGATTCTCCATGTGTTGATGCAGGGCAGTGGTGCCAACATTAGGATACTGTGAATTGTCCTGATGAAGGGGGCGCTCCGCCCTTGAAATGCGTTGACTTTATATTCAATAAAAGAACATATACAAATACAGTGGATCCATCTATATGTCAGCAGCGCCGAACAATTGGTCTCATACATCGTTTGATCTTTACTACTAACTTATTTCCTGGAATCTTGGAATCGAGACAAGAAGAGACCAAGGCAGCAGCACAACATTCCCTGATGCTGGTGGGGATAGATACCAGCTAAGCCATATATAGTTGTTGTGACTCCTCACGACAACCTCCGGTAGGCGAATTACGCACCATATAATTTTAATATTCTTAAGATGTTACCACACATGAGGCGCTGTGTGTTTTTTTCTTCTTCTCTCTCTTGTATAACATTAGCACCCTGACCGCGCCTCACCATCTTCCCACATATCCTGCATACCGCCATGCTAACTTCCCCCAGTGACTTGGTAAAAACTACCCACACTGCAAAGTATGGCATTTTCTCTCCACCACTGCGCGATGCCTGTTGCTGCTTTTACGAACCTGTGCACTGCTATTGTGTTCCTCACAAGCAGTCTCCTAAGTAGCAGATGATGTATGCCTCCGTGTTTGGCTTCAGATCTCCCACTACTTCCATCCTGCTGGCTCATGGGCATGCTGCCACCCTGCCACCCTCGCCCCCTGATGATGACGGAGCCCCTTCTTCACCCGGATCCCACGTACGATCGGCTACATCATCATCTACATCTGTTTGGTAGTCACTTATGTCACCCTCACCTGTCTCTTGGGCTGTCCCTGACCTTTAGCAACACGTGCTCCCATCCAACTGTTATCATTGGAACTTTCACGACTAGAGGAGTCCGTAGTGGACCTGTCTTCTAAGTCTGTGCTGGCCTGTAACTGCTGACTGTCCTCACAAAGCTCATCCTTGCTGAAAAGCAGAGCAGAGCCGATGACTTACCTTACTTTGCTAGCAGCAAAAGCAAGAGGAAGGTTCACGACATATGAGGGCATATAGGTAATTCCTGGGCCATGTCAAATAACCATGGTGTCAGAGGAACCCACAGATGACTGGCTGTGTGTATCTGTTGTCACTATATTCGCCGGTTCGGCAATTTTTTTTAGAAAAATTTGGTTCCATCTGAATTAACTTGCAGCGATGTTCGTTAAAAAACTGCTATTTCCTGGCTGCAGAGAGCCTTTATAGTGGTGTAGAACACTGTGCCTTGCAGTAACACTCCGTATGACATGCAGATGAAGGTTTGCCGAAACACGCGTCTGGGCTGGCATCCCAGAGGAAGCACATCATGGGCAATGGATTCTTTGTCATTTGCTTGAACATCATTGTATTTTGCATTTGCACTTCCATTGTTATTTATGTTGTGAGAATCATCACTCTTGTGTCTTCCTCTTATGGATTCCGCCTTTTCCCTGCAACTATTTTCATGTATGGACTATATATTTTACATTGTGTTAATAAAGTGTATTTATATTTATGCAGTCTGGTATCTTTTTAAAAGGTCTTTTGGTGTAGAACACTATGCCTTGCAGTAACACGCATAGGGAGTCTGCTTTGGTAGTAAAATAATACTGAGAGTCCGTATGACATGCAGATGACAGGCGTCGCTCTTAGATTTATTGCATACTTCTCTTATTTGGGCAGTCACGGGATCAAAACTGACAAAATAACTTAAGTATGAACTCAGCCTTACAGATCAATGTTAGCGCCAAGAAGAAGCGCACTACTTTTACACCCTTGTCAGCTGATTCCAAATAGATGTCAACAGAACCTGTTCTATTAAACGCTTATACAAGTACAGCCAGCGGCAGAGTGGAGAGGGTGTCAGCAGTGTTTGTGTTGATGTCACTGATTATTTTGCCCTTCCTCTGATCCATCAGAACAATAACCCCCAAAAAACTGATCCTGTCTGTGGAGCATCCACCTTCACTTGGTCAGCATTTGGTAAGTAGTACATCAGTATTGCCAATGCCCAAAAAAATAGGAGTGGATCCAAAACAGAGATGACATGTGAACGGAATATTTGCATGTCTTCTGTGTTTTGTACCCACTCCTGCTTTTGGCTACCAAATCACAAGCCAATGTTGTTGTTTTTTGAACAGGGGAGAAAAAATAAAGTTTATTGAACAAACAGGACTTTAACATGCCTAAAATACAATACAACAGAAGGGGCAAAACCACAAGATTGAAAAGAGAAACTAAAAAAAAAGTGCTTCATCAACAAGAATAGATTGACTTGGAAAGAGTAAACAGATGGCTCACTATGAGTGATCACGCTAGGTGCTCTGGACGAAAAGAGCCACCCCTTGCTCTGGTTGGGTAAATTGATAAGTGATTTGGACCGGCACTCAAAACACCCAGAGGAATGTGGATCCAAACTAGTTTATTCAGATACAATCAAATAAAATAAATCGAAATGCAATATTATCGATGGATATCGATTATAAAAAAATCGAGTACAATGGATCGATCTAAAAAAATCGAAAAGGTAAAATACATGCATAAAATTTAAAAGCAACTAAAAAACAATATCCTTAATCGATAATTACTTGATTTTTCTGGAGACCTAGATGTTTCTCACAATTAAAGTCCCAGTGTAACAAGCCCATATCATATGGGTGAGTCCCAGTGGAGATGGTAAAAGCTGTGTCCTAGTAGGAGTAATCAGGATTGTATCCTCAAAGCTCTGTATAGAGAACAGGGTTTTTCCTATTCAGGCTAGCATAGATGATAAATGCAACCAACTTTCACAGTTCAACGTATAGAATTTTTGTTACTCACAACCTTCGGTGCTGATCAAGAGGTTCTTTGTATGGGTATTGTTTCAGGTGGCATCCCACCATTCACATCCAAGTCCAGTAATGCGGATTTCCCTCTGCAGCAATTCTCAGGATTTCGTCCTAGGATATCACAGGACTTGCTCCGTCTGTAGGTTTTCGTGAGTCAAATAGACGATTTTTCCTTACGTGATTGACTTCAATACATGGCCATGTAAAATAGCAGTCAAGTTTACACACAGGTACTCCACCCAGATGCGTTTCGAGATAGCTTATCTCTTCCCCACTGAGGAAAATTTCTTCGGTTCTGATCCAAATATCTCACAACCCAAAGGCAACCCAGTCAAACCCTTTACAAAGCTTGAAGGTTATACCTAGCCCTCTTACATTTGCAAGTTTCAGATCTTCTGGACAATCAGTTGTTGGGATATTAGTGCCTAAGTGGGGCCTACTTTTTATGATTTTTCCATTATTGTCAATGGGAAAATTGCTCAAGTTCTGATCCAAATATCTCAGAACCCAAACGCAGCCCAATCAAACCCTTTATAACACTTGAAGGTTATACCTAGCCCTCTAAAACCTGCCAGTAACAGATCTTCTGGACTTTTAATTGGTGAGATATGAGTGCTTAAGTGGGGCCTAGTTTTTATGAATTTTGGAAAATTGCTTCGGTTCTGATCCAAGTTTCTCACAACTCAAATGGAACCTAGTCAAACCCTTTATAAAGCTTGAAGGATATACCTAGCCCTCTAACACCTGCAAGTTTCAGATCTTCCGGACTTTCAATTGGTGAGTTATAAGAGCTTAAGTGGGGCCTAGTTTTTATGATTTCCTATAATTGTCAATGGGAAAATTGCTTCGGTTCTGATCCAAATATCTCACAACCCAAAGGCAACCCAGTCAAACCCTTTACAAATCTTGAAGGTTATACCTAGCCCTCTTACATTTGCAAGTTTCAGATCTTCTGGACAATCAGTTGTTGGGATATTAGTGCCTAAGTTGGGCCTACTTTTTATGATTTTTCCATTATTGTCAGTAGGAAAATTGCTCAAGTTCTGATCCAAATATCTCAGAACCCAAACGCAACCTAATCAAACCCTTTATAACACTTGAAGGTTATACCTATCTCTCTAAAACCTGCCAGTAACAGATCTTCCAGACTATTAGTTGGTGAGATATGAGTGCCTAAGTGGGGCCCAGTTTTTATGAATTTGGGAAAATTGCTTCGGTTCTGATCCAAATATCTCACAACCAACAAGCAACCCATTCAAACTCTTTTACAAAGCTTGAAGATTATACCTAGCCCTCTAACACCTGCAAGTTTTAGATGTTTCGCACTATTAGTTGGTGAGATATAAGTGCTTAAGTGGGGCCTAGTTTTTATGATTTTGGAAAAATTGATTTGGTTCTGATCCAAATATCTCACAACCCACACGCAACCCATTCAAACCCTTTACAAAGCTTGAAGGTTATACCTAGCACTCTAAGACCTGCAAGTTTTAGATTTTTTTCAACCTTTGGTTTGTGAGATATATGTGTTTTAGTTGGGTCTGAGCTTTAACATGGGAAATCAGTAAGAAAATGCTAGTGTGCGCCACCTAGTGGCCACATGAAGTTCACTAGCAGAAACTCACATTTGTCATTTTATCAGAGGTACATTTCAAAATTTATTGTTCGGACACCTTTATAGATAGAAGTCTGAATTTTTTATGCTAGTATTTTACAATATGATGAACAAATGTGATTAATTTCAAGCCTCCACGCCGCAGCGTTTCTGAGAAAAAAAATCGCCATTGACCTCAAAATTGCCTAAAATGCGAAAAAGCAAGATTCAATAGGGGGCTGCGCAAAAACTATAGAGCGTAGGATGACAAAACTTGGCATAAATGTACTTCAGGGTGTCCCTAATATGTGGGAAAAGAACTCACATGTCTGTGGTTTATAGTTTTTGAAAAATACTAAACATAAAGCGCATAAAATCATATGCAGTTAAAAATGAGGCCTCATGTAAAAATTCCTGCGCGGTCCCCTTTTGTCCAAATTTCACGGAAATCGGAATGGAAGTTTGAACTTGTGTCTTCTGTGTCTGTGGGAAATTTCATATGTCTAAGTAGCATAGTTTTTGAGTTATTGGCCCTAAAACACAAGTAGGTTTTGGAAAACGCGACTGAGTCGGCTAAATTTGCATATTGCGCAGGGGCCCTTTAAGGCAATGGAGTGAGCCAGGTGTCAAAACGCTCGTCTTCGAAGGCCCTTTGAAACTTTACCTTCAGATGTAAAAAATTCTAACTTTTTTTTTCTCAACTAGTTGCCAAATGTGACAAAATGTGAAAAACGCTGAAAAACGGTCACCGACCGTGCGATTGTGTGTGAAACGGAAACTTAAGCTAAGGGTTGCGCAAAGTTTCCACTCCACATCGACTCACAAAAATCGGAGCAATTTTGGCCGAGTTAGTCTTTGGGGGTCTGCGCCATATATGGCACAGATTAGCGACTTCAGGTCACCCCGAAATCCCATACAAAACTTTATAGTCCAGAATGATCAGGGGGTCAAAAAACATGCTCCCCTGCGAAAAAACTATTTTTGAGAAATCACGCGATAACCCGATAAGTTAGCCTGTTGAGGATGACCCTATCAGCACCTTCAATCTAATATACCCTTTTATGGATCGATTTAAACTTGGCCTGATACAGCAGAAACCACTGATTTAGGGAATTGCTAAGTTGGAAATTGTATTTCAACCCAGAACAAAAATATATCCTTTGCCAGACAGCAGACAGTATTACAATTGGCTGGCCACAGCTGAAACACCAGATTTAGGGTACTGCTATTTTGGCAATTGTATTTCACCCCTCAATAAAATAGCAAGCACAGCCAAGCCCCTGATGTAGGATATAGCAAAAAAAAACAACCACACTATTGATGGTTAAATGGACTTGGTGGCAGCTTGTGCTGGCGCACCACAAGACACAAAATGGCCGCCGATCACCCCAGAAAAAAGTGACTGAAAAACGCTCTGGGCAGCCTAGAAACAGTGAGCAATTGAATAGCAGAAGATGAATGATTCACAGCTGTAGATCGATCACTTCATTAAGTGTTTTTGCTGAGTAAATCCCTGCCTAATCTCGCCCTAACAGCAGCAGCAGCATCCTCTCCCTACACTGATCAGAGCAGAGTGACGTGCGGCGCTACGTGACTCCAGCTTAAATAGAGGCTGGGTCACATGCTGCACTGGCCAATCACAGCCATGCCAATAGTAGGCATGGCTGTTAATGGCCTCTTGGGGCAAGTAGTATGACGCTTGTTGATTGGCTGCTTTGCAGCCTTTCAAAAAGCGCCAAGAAAGCACCGAACCCGGACTTTTACGAAAATGTTCGGGTTCGGGTCCGTGTCACGGACACCCCAAAATTCGGTACGAACCCGAACTATACAGTTCGGGTTCGCTCATCCCTAGCCACACTGACTCACCACAAAAGCATGAACATACCCCCACATGAATAGATGTATACCAGTTTAAAGTGCATGAAATCCATCAACAAAATAGAAAGCTGTAATACTTATCATTAAAAGTAGCATAGTGGGGGTGTGTGTGGTGGTCAGGAAAGAAGCCCAACGCGTATGATCGCCAGGCTCTGCTGGCTTCCTCAGGGGTGCCTGTGCCTGAATGGCACATGTGGTTGTATATATATACATAGTAGCTGGATAACAATACTTATCACCTGTGTCAGAAGGCGTTCCCATGGGGTATGAGGGCGGCAACCTCACATTGGTGTGGGAGGAGGGAGGGAGATGGAAAAAGGAGGGAGGGGGAGGAGAGAGGAGGGAGGAGGAGGCTCAATACCCTCTATAGAGGGTCAGTGCAGCAGCCAGTGAACTGGCTAATCTGTCAAGTGAATGCCTAATCTTTAAGGCCCATACTCCCGTGGCCTAAAATAAAAAACTTCTAGGCTTCGATAGGGCACATTTCAGAGAATTTCCCATTAAGACGCATAAAAATGTCCCCTGATTAAGATACATATTTTTTGTTGGAATTTTTGTCATTGACCCAACTCTGGTATGTCACTGTCCATGTTGTGGGACTATTTGTGCACTTCTACTAAGTATTTGGTGGCTGCAAATATGAGCTGAAGGTTTTTCAGGTTCGCAAGCTATTAATGTTAATGGGGTCCGCTGCAAACGTGCGGTTCGCAAACATTTGATCGCGTTATCGCGTTTGCGAACTGTTCCGGCCGATGTTCGTCCATTACTACTGGTAAATGGCAGAATCTAAGATGGCTGCTGCTATTTATAGGGCTGTGACATCACAATGCTAGCTGGCAGCTGATTGGTTGCATGCATGGCATTATGGGTGATCCCGCCTTCCCAGAGTTCCTTTCTCCATGTCCTCACACGCGCAGCAGCCATTTTAGGGCTCTTTCACACCTGCGTTCTTTTCTTCCGGCATAGAGTTCCGTCGTCGGGGCGGAAGAATCCTGATCAGTTTTATCCTAATGCATTCTGAATGGAGTGAAATCCGTTCAGGATGCATCAGGATGTCTTCAGTTCCGGACCGGAACGTTTTTTGGCTGGAGAAAATACCTCAGCATGCTGCGCTTTTTGCTCCGGCCAAAAATCCTGAAGACTTGCCGCAAGGCCGGATCCGGAATGAATGCCCATTGAAAGGCATTGATCCGGATCCGGCCTTAAGCTAAACGTCGTTTCGGCGCATAGCCGGATCCGACGTTTAGCTTTTTTTGAATGGTTACCATGGCTGCCGGGACGCAAAGTCCTGGCAGCCATGGTAAAGTGTAGTGGGGAGCAGGGGAGCAGTATACTTACCGTCCGTGCGGCTCCCGTGGCGCTCCAGAATGACGTCAGGGCGCCCAAAATGCATGGATCACGTGATCGCATGGCACGTCATGAATGCGCATGGGGCGCTCTGACGTCATTCTGGAGCGCCTCGGGAGCCGCACGGACTGTAAGTATACCGCTCTCCACTACTACTATGGCAACCAGGACTTTAATAGCGTCCTGGCTGCTATAGTAACACTGAAAGCATTTTGAAGACGGATCCGTCTTCAAATGCTTTCTGTTCACTTGCGTTTTTCCAGGTTCCGGCGTGTAATTCCGGCAAGTGTGAAAGAGGCCTTAGGAAAAAATTCGGCTTCGGTGCGAATCAAATTTTTCCTGAAATTTAGAACGAATTCCACTTCGTCAGCTTTGATTCGCTCCTCTCTAGTTGTCACTTGAAATGATGTTGAAGAGCAAGGCAACCATTCCAATATAGCTGGCTTGTTGTTCAAAACATGACTGCTGAATGACAGTGGCAGCTCTTGCTCCTCCCACTACCCCTTCTTCTGCTGCTACTGCAACATTTTTTGACACTGCTTGTTCTCTTGGAAGGCCCAGCCATCTGCTTGTTGGCCACAATGCATAGTAACTGTATCAGTAATCTAATGGATTAACTATAAATGTCACAGCAGTTAACAAGATAAAAGCAGAAAAATATTACTGTCCTTTGATACTGAGACTCAGTAAGGCCGAATGCACACGGCCGTTTTTTCACGGCCGTGTGTATAGATCATACCAGTGCATTACTGTATTGCGGCGGCAGCAGGGAGAGCACGGCGTCATAGCAACCAATGACGCCGTGCGCTCCTGCTCTCAGCAGGAATCCAGCCCGTGGTTCCACGGACGTGAAATCGGCCGTGTGCGTTCGGCCTAATTCTGTATATAAACTAACAGATTAATAGGGATTGTGACAGCAGTTCAACAAGATGCACACAGTGACTACACTCAACCTGCCGATGTTCGTCACTGAGACCAACTACTTAAAACATAACTGTTATTAAAAATAATTAAATCAAGGTCCCTGCCAGGGGGGTCAATGTAGACATGGACAAACACAGAAAAGGAGCTTACTAAGGACCAGGCAAAGGATTGGTGCTGACGGAAAGAGGTGGGGGCAAAAACATATGGGTCCCTAATGTCTGTCCCTGGGGTGTCCCTCAAAAATGTCCTCAGCCCAGAGATGCACCTGGATGGTAGGAGCACTCTGTCCACATGCCTCATCTGCCTGTCCTTATCACGCCCTTGCTAAAGGTAAATTAACCCATATGGATGTCTGGGTCCTTGTATGCACTAATTGCTAAATAAGATACACATATATAACTTGATAACACATTACTCGTCCCGACGCGTTTCCCCTTATAATTCTAAGGTTCGTCAGGGGACACAAGTATAGACATGTGTGTCACAGATTCACAACAAATACAAAAACAAAACCAAAAACAAAAAACTGGAGAGCCCTCAAGCCAGCACTGGTCAATGAGGGAACACAGAATATACGTGTAACCTATAGGCGTTAATGAACAAGAGAACAAAACCAGTATGATACTTATCTGGCGATGAACGTTCACTCACAGACCATAGGTGCCTGGCTCGAGGGGCTCCAGGGGGCAAAAAAGATGAGGCTTCAACTAGTTCATTCAAACACACTTACTTTTAAACCCCATCTGGGGTGGTCCTTCATGCGTTTAGCCAGTCCTAAGCTCTGCAGCCAGTCATGTGACCTGGCCAAAACATATGTAACTTGGCCCAGATCATCCCCAAATACAGATTATGCCATATATTTATCTCTTGCAGCACCCAGGTATATGGGTAGCTGTTGAGGTCACGATATCTAAATAATGAAATATAATATACAGGGTGGGCCATTTATATGGATACACCTTAATAAAATGGGAATGGTTGGTGATATTAACTTCCTGTTTGTGGCACATTAGTATATGTGAGGGGGGAAACTTTTCAAGATGGGTGGTGACCATGGCGGCCATTTTGAAGTCGGCCATTTTGAATCCAACTTTTGTTTTTTCAATAGGAAGAGGGTCATGTGACACATCAAACTTATTGGGAATTTCACAAGAAAAACAATGGTGTGCTTGGTTTTAATGTAACTGTATTCTTTCATGAGTTATTTACAAGTTTCTGACCACTTATAATATGTGTTCAATGTGCTGCCCATTGTGTTGGGTTGTCAATGCAACCCTCTTCTACCACTCTTCAGACACTGATATCAACACCGCAGGAGAAATGCTAGCACAGGCTTCCAGTATCCGTAGTTTCAGGTGCTGCACATCTCGTATCTTCACAGCATAGACAATTGCCTTCAGATGACCCCAAAGATAAAAGTCTAAGGGGGTCAGATCGGGAAACTTTGGGGGCCATTCAACTGGCCCACGATGACCAATCCACTTTCCAGGAAACTGTTCATCTAGGAATGCTCGGACCTGACACCCATAATGTGGTGGTGCACCATCTTGCTGGAAAAACTCAGGGAACGTGCCAGCTTCAGTGCAAAAAAATGGAAACACATCATCAGTGTGTGAAGAGTGGGAGAAGAGGGTTGCATTGACAATCCAACACAATGGGCAGCACATTGAACACATTTTATAAGTGGTCAGAAACTTGTAAATAACT
Source organism: Bufo gargarizans (assembly GCF_014858855.1). Lineage (NCBI taxonomy): Eukaryota > Metazoa > Chordata > Amphibia > Anura > Bufonidae > Bufo > Bufo gargarizans. The sequence continues at coordinate 59,997,120 of NC_058090.1, forward strand.
CATGAAAGCATAAAGTTACGTTAAAACCAAGCACACCATTGTTTTTCTTGTGAAATTCCCAATAAGTTTGATGTCACATGACCCTCTTCCTATTGAAAAAAACAAAAGTTGGATTCAAAATGGCCGCCATGGTCACCACCCATCTTAAAGTTTCCCCCCTCACATATACTAATGTGCCACAAACAGGAAGTTAATATCACCAACCATTCCCATTTTATTAAGGTGTATCCATATAAATGGCCCACCCTGTAGTGTAATCAGGCAGAGGTCACGGAATCTAAATAATGAAATATGGTACAGTGTAATCGGGCAGTGAAGTACTGCCTATCAGTGGAGAGGGATATCGTTATATCGGTGGAACGCACGCCAACTAGCAAGATGGCCGTACGTTCCACCGACATCCAATGGTGAATCTAGGAGACAGCTGTATACGTCATAGGGGAGCGCCTGGTCACAGGGGGCGTGTCCGTGCGCTCGACCCCGACGCTCAGTGTAATTCCGGCCCTCACTGCTGTAACGAACTGCAGATGCCTAATGATGATTCAGGCCGCAAAGCTTCCTTAGGTCATGGAATGTAGTGACAACTGGTGGCCTGTATAGTATTATGGCTGGAACGCACGTACATCAACAAGATGGCCGTGCGTTCCAGATCGTGAATATGGGGAGTTGATACAAATATTGGTTCAACCCTACAACTGCCCAGCAACAACAGGGGGCGTGTTTAAGATGCGGTTCACCATTAAACTAAATCGCCTGTCTCCCAATGCAATAATGCACTGACAGAGCCAGACACATTCCACAGATCCGGACATGTGTTATACAGTACACAGACAAATTTTATAATGTACTACAAAGTGCATAGTCACGTTTTGTAAAGCGCTAAGCTAGATAAGTATGATACAATGCATCCATGTCACCCTGTAGACAAATATCCCAAATCAAACTCCACTCAATCCGGGTCAAAGGCTGCAAAAGACCGCGTATTTGTCCTATGGTGCCACCTAGGTGTCTCAAATAGTTAATCACGGGCATCTGCAACAGTAAAGTTCTGTTACAGTGGCTCCATAGGGGTGTCGTGTATTTGAGTGTGCTAGAACCGCCACACTGTATTTACCATGCAATTGATACCATAATAGATGGGAAACTGGGTACTCGCGACCGGTCCTAGAAGGTACGTGGCTAGACCGAAAACCACTGGGCACGTTTCGGTACGGGGCATGTATGGCATGTAACTATCTGAATACCACTAAAACTAACATCTGTTCGGTCACTGGTAAAAATTATGTTATCAGAGACTTAATTAATTGCAGAAGCAAGGGGGTGGTCTATCTCGCCCAGTGCACATGTACAAAGGACTACGTGGGAAAAACATTTAGGGAATTCCGGAGACGTATTTTAGAACATATCAACGACATTAAGAAGAAAAAGGACACCCCTATAGCAAACCATATGTGGGAATTCCACAATGGTGACCTGAGATCACTTAAATTCTCAGCCCTGGAATTAATAAGACCATCCCCCAGGAAGGGTGATTGGGACTGTAGGATCCTTCAGAAAGAAACTGAGTGGATCTATCGGTTCCGTTCACAATCACCAGGAGGTCTGAATGAAAAACTAACTCTCTCATGCTTTCTGTAGGTCACTATACTCTCTGATCCAAGTGGGCAACCCCAAGTTCTTGAATTCTGATCCTCTTCTATTGGTAGAATCTGATATCGACATATGAAGTGTCATTTCATTATTGTTGGGTTAGCTGTGTATCTTAGCACCCAGTTTCCCATCTATTATGGTATCCATTGCATGGTAAATACAGTGTGGCGGTTCTAGCACACTCAAAAACACGACACCCCTATGGAGCCACTGTAACAGAACTTTACTGTTGCAGATGCCCGTGATTAACTATTTGAGACACCTAGGTGGCACCATAGGACGAATACGCGGTCCTTTGCAGCCTTTGACCCAGATTGAGTGGAGTTTGATTTGGGATATTTGTCTACAGGGTGACATGGATGCATTGTATCATACTTATCTAGCTTAGCGCTTTACAAAACGTGACTTGGTCATCTATGCACTTTGTAGTACATTATAAAATTTGTCTGTGTACTGTATAACACATGTCCGGCTCTGTAGAATGTGTCTGGCTCTGTCAGTGCATTATTGCATTGGGAGACAGGCGATTTAGTTTAATGGTGAACCGCATCTTAAACACGCCCCCCTTTTGTTGATGGGCAGTTGTAGGGTTGAACCAATATTTGCATCAACTCCCCATATTCACGATCTGGAACGCACGGCCATCTTGTTGATGTACGTGCGTTCCAGCCATAATACTATACAGGCCACCAGTTGTCACTACATTCCATGACCTAAGGAAGCTTTGTGACCTGAATCATTATTAGGCATCTGCAGTTCGTTACAGCAGTGAGGGCCGGAATTACACTGAGCGGCGGTGGAGCGCACAGACTCGCCCTCTGTGACCAGGCGCTCCCCTATGACGTATACAGCTGTCTCCTAGATTCACCATTGGATGTCGTTGGAACGCACGGCCATCTTGCTAGTTGGCGTGCGTTCCACCGATATATAACGATATCCCTCTCTACTGATAGACAGTATTTCACTGCCCGATTACACTGTACCATATTTCATTATTTAGATATCGTGACCTCAACAGCTACCCATATACCTGGGTGCTGAAGGAGATAAATATATGGCATAATCCGTATTTGGGGATGATCTGGGCCAAGTTACATATGTTTTGGCCAGGTCACATGACTGGCTGCAGAGCTTAGGATTGGCTAAACGCATGAAGGACCGCCCCAGATAGGGTTTAAAAGGAAGTGTGTTTGAATGAACTAGTTGGAGCCTCATCTTTTTTTGCCCCCTGGAGCCCCTCAAGCCAGGCACCTATGGTCTGTGAGTATCATACTGGTTTTGTTCTCTTGTTCATTAACGCATATAGGTTACACGTATATTCTGTGTTCCCTCATTGACCAGTGCTGGCTTGAGGGCTCTCTGGTTTTGGTTTTGATTTTGTATTTGTTGTGTATCTGTGACACAGATGTCTATACTTGTGTTCCCTGACGAACCTTAGAATTATAAGGGGAAATGCGTTGGGACGAGTAATGTGTTATCAAGTTATATATGTGTATCTTATTTAGCAATTAGTGCATACAAGGACCCAGACATCCATATGGGTTAATATACCTTTAGCAAGGGCGTGATAAGGAAAGGCAGACAAGGCACGTGGACAGAGTGCTCCTACCATCCAGGTGCATCTCTGGGCTGAGGACATTTTTGAGGGACACCCCAGGGACAGACATTAGGGACCCATATGTTTTTGCCCCTACCTCTTTCTGTCAGCACCAATCCTTTGCCTGGTCCTTAGTAAGCTCTTTTTCTGTGTTTGTCCATGTCTACATTAGCCCCCTGGCAGGGACCTTGATTTAATTATTTTCCATAAAAAGTTATGTTTTAGGTAGTTGGTCTCAGTGATAGCGATTTTTACTCCACAGCTACCCATTGATTATTTTTCCCTTGACGAAAAACAACCTGCACTTTCCCTACAGTGTCTAAAAATTTCCTTATGATCTCCCTGCACTGTCCCTGCACTCTCCCTCTCTAATATTCTACAATTAAAAGCTATTAAAACACTGTGTCTAGCACATAAGCGCTTGTCACGTTTTTTCCCTAAACTTTGCTCACAGTGAAATGGCGGACACCGCATGGGATGAGGCTTTTTCTAGGGCTGTGACATCACAGGGGTTGGCTATCTGCTGATTGGCTGGCTGCACTACATAATGGGTCATATGATGTTCCCGAGCTTCTTACTTTCAGTTTGTAACACATGCACCAGCCATTGTAGAAAAAATCTGATTTGTTACGACAAAGCACAAGGAAATTTGCAGCAAATTGAATTTTTCCAAAACTTTGGATTGAATTCCGCTTTGGACGCTTCACTAGTTACAGCTATGATGTCAGGATGGTCAACAAATCTCATTCACAACTAGTGCTGAGAATAAAACCTGCTCCATAGGCAGATGTTTCTATGGCAATATTTTTTTGTCATGAAAAACAGAAGAAATCCAAATTCTTAACATGTCTATATTTTATTTTAATATTTAATAAGCAAATTAAACTTCACTGTTTGCTTTATCAAACATTTATGAACTGTGTGACAAACGCAGGAACTAAAAAAGCAAATGAGCAAGAAACAGCTATTTATATAGGTTATTGAATCCTCCACTGCTTTTTGTTCATTTTTTTTACTATTGTTATTACAGCACCAACAGGTTTACAGGGTGATGGTTGTTAGTAGCTCTTAATAAAATCATCACTTGTTTTGTTTTAATTCTTTCTATGTAAAGTGATGTGTTGTCAAGTAAATGAGGCCAGTGATTGGCTGCTGCAGCAGTCATGTGTTTTCATAGCTGCAACTATGTATGCAAAGCGCAAAGCCCAGCAATTCTGCAACAGTTTTATGGGTTTTGTTTTTACAGCTGTCCCCATATGGTAAAACCGACCAGTTACTTTTATTCTCCAGGTCAGTATAATTACGGCACTACTACATATGTTTAGTTTTTCTTGCATTTTTATACAGAATTTTATTATTATAGAATCTGTTGCTATATTGTGATCCCTATAACTTTTTTGTAGTTGTGTAGGCAGCTGTGTGAGGGCTCATTTTATTTTTGCAGGGTGATCTGTATTTTGGGGTTTATATGACTTTTTTTTATTTTATTTTTTTGTGGGAGGAGAAGGGACAAAAAAAAGAAAAAACTGACATTTAGACTTTTTTTTTCTGTTTTGTCGTTTTTCCATATGGTATAAATATTTTTATATTTTAATAGTATGGGCATTTTTGCATGTGGAGAAGTCCATGATGTGTATTTTTATTTTTTTTCATTTTGGGAAAGGGGGTGATCTGAATGTTTGTATTTTTTTTTTTTTTTTTTTTACAAATAGTTTACATAGGGAACTATAACAAGCAATCATTAGCAATTAGAAATCCGGTCACTGACATTAGCCGCGGATGTCTGCTGTATAAGACAGCAGGCACCCAGCGACTATGGATCCCAGCAGTTATGGCACCTGCGCTGCTCTTTTGCGAATGGGTGCCATCTTTATAGTCCCAGCCAGTGCCGCACATGTACGCCGCCGGTCAGGAAGGGGTTAAAAGGCAGAAAGGCATTTATGCCAATCCACTGTGTGAAAATAATGCAGCGCTCTTTAATATTTACCTACTTGCTGTAATAGGTATAATTCTATCTCCTGCTGGCTCACTTCAATGGGACAGCTGCGTCTTATTCATCTGAAGATATATAATCAGTATAGCAAAACAGACACCACCTTTCGCAATTTTAGTTCATTATTTCGGATCAACTATAGATGAACCAGAGAAACAAGATAATTATAACTTTCCCAATAAAACAAGAAAGCTAGTTCTCTTTCTAAAACAAACAAAAAAAAAATAGAACCAGAATGTCTCAAGAGAAACTTGTCTTATTTGGTTGACTGGCTTTGTGAAGTACTCTTTGGGATGCTCTTTATTTTTAGGGAGCCCAAAGAATATGCATGAGTATTGTATGTCAGGCTACACTACTCTTGGTTTCTATGACGTATATACAAATCGGATATATTAATGAATCATATGAATATTGTATTCCAGGCGACACTACTCTTGGTTTCTAAGAAGAGTATATACAAATTGTATATCAATTCAGATGGCATGAGATAAGAATAACATTCTTTTCTGTTTTGTAAGAGAAGTTAATTTGAATATCTTTCCTAGAAAGCCAAAGGTATGCAAACTAGCTTGCCTGACAAAAAAATGGAAAGGAGGGGGATATTCTATCTAGTGCCAGAAAAATTAAGATATGTTAGTTGAATATACTATTCCTAGAAATAGAGTAATGTCGTCTAGCATACAATACTCATGCATATTTTTGGTCTCCCTAATGATATAGTGAACCCTTAAGAGTACCGCACAAGGCCAGTCAAGTAATGCAGATTTTTCTTGAGACTTTATGGTTCTCAATTGTTGTTTTTTTTAAAGCATTTTCACTCAGTGGATGGGCAGACATGTTTTCCAGGCTTTTAAACAGGCGTATGTAGGAAAGCTAGGAAAATGGCTAAGGCAGCCTCACATCTGCAATTAGATCTTTTAGGACAAAAGCCCTTTATTAGAGAAAAGCACATGAGCTGCAAAACCTTAAAAGGGTTATCTGAGTAATGGAAAAAAAAAAAACATTATAAAACTCATCAGGACATAAATATACATTAGTTAAGCTTGATTTCTTAATATAAAACCCATACTTATACCTTTGCATAGTTCTGTTATTCATGCTTTGTTTAAATGCTGCAGCAAAACTGTGGGGGCGGGTAACAACAATGCCTAAGTTCTCCCTTTATGAATATTTGTGGGTGTGAATAATTTGCCCCCCCTGCACTGCACATCCTAACCTCGCATACAACCACTGTCATATGATCATCTCCTAGTTCATACAGACAGTAGATCTGCACTACATACATCACACACATTTATACATCTCACAGGTACACATCACACCCTGCACTACACACATCACACACTGCACCACAGACATCACACACTGCACCACAGACATCACACACTGCACCACACATATCACACACTGCACCACACATATCACACACTGCACCACACATATCACACACTGCACCACACACATCACACACTGCACCACACAGATCACACCCTGCACTAAACACATCTCACCCTGCACTAGACACATCACACCCTGCACTACACACATCACACCCTGCACTACACACATCACCCTTGCACTACACACATCACACCTTGCACTACACACATCACACCCTGCACTACACACATCACCCTTGCACTACACACATCACACCTTGCACTACACACATCACACACTGCACCACACACATCACATCCTGCACTACATACATCACATCCTGCACTACATACATCACACCCTGCACTACATACATCACACCCTGCACTACACACATCACACCCTGCACTACACACATCACACCCTGCACTACACACATCACACTCTGCACTACATACATTACACCCTCCACCACACACATCACACAATGCAACACACACATCACATCCTGCACTACATACATCACACCTTGCACTACACACATCACACCCTGCACTACATACATCACACCCTGCACTACACACATCACACCCTGCACTACACACATCACACCCTGCACTACACACATCACACCCTGCACTACATACATTACACCCTCCACCACACACATCACACAATGCAACACACACATCACATCCTGCACTACATACATTACGCCCTGCACTACACACATCACTCCCTCCACCACACACATCACTCACTGCAGCACACACTTCACACCCTGCACTACATACATCACACCCTGCACTACACACATCACACCCTGCACTACAGACATCACACCCTGCACTACACACATCACACCCTGCACCACACACATCACCTGTAGCTGTCCAGCTAGGACCTGTTCTAGTTTGCTATTATAGCCTTATATCTGTATACAGCTAAACCTGCTAATAACCTTAATACAGTTCCTATGTTTATGTGTTAAAGATAAAAGCATTGGTATTGACTGTTACATCATGTTTTGGATGTCATATAACTGTTATATTTTGTGTTTACAGAAGCAGAAAAAGAATATGTCTTTAAGATTCATTTTGTAATGAAAGGTAAGCTCAGTGACACAGCAGAAACAGAAAGCATAGTTTTAATCTGTTGTTGCTGGGCAGAAGTCTAGACCAATCACAGCCAGTCTCACACACAGCCTGTCTGGGAATTCCCCCAGCTCCTGCTGCTAGAATCATTATTCCCCAGAGACAGGAGCTGAAGAGACATTCACTCCACTGAGAGCTGTTTTATGGGAGCAGGAGGCCAAAATAGTTATTTAAAACAGTTATATAATGTTCATATTGTTAGTATTGTGTTTAGAACTGTATACTGAACTAGATATATATGTGTTTACTTACAGTTCCACCAATTGCAACCATATAATTGCAAATTCAATTGCAAGCTACAAATTGCAAGCATTCAGATTCCATATTGCAATCCAAATTGCATACAACCATACCAGATCATACTGAGCCAATCGGCAAATAGTCACTGCTAACTGCATACTGCAAGTGAACTATTAGTTAGATCTCAGATATACCTCTCAGAGAGATCATAAAGTGCTTAAATAACTTGAACTGAGAGTACAGATACTGAAGAGAGAAATATATCCACCATTTTATGTTGAATGACAAGATTGAACAGTTGAACCACCATCTTATGCATACCGCCATTATGTGATATATTTTCAACACGTGTTATGTACATGGACTATCTGCTGCAGAGGTGGCAGTGTTATATATGAAGAAAAGTTGAAGTTAATAAAGAAGTTATGATGAATGAATGGTGGAGAGACAGAAAAACCAGGAAAACAGCGGCACTGCTCCTTTAAGAAAGTCACCCACGCCTCCTTGAAATCCGAAACTCCTAGACCTTGCGGCTGCACAAGCGGACCCAGACAGTGTGGTGCTCAGCGTGATGATAGTGATACTTGGCATGGAAGGTAGGTAAAAGATACGCGGCACTCACCAGGGTCGAATCTTCAAAGAAGCTTTATTGCTGGCTAGCAGGATAGCATCAGCTGCACAGGCTGGGGAGCGGGACGGCCCAGGTGTGGATAGGCAGTGACGGCTGTTTCGCGCTTAATCGCGCTTCCTCGGACCGCTACTGACGTGCAGGCGCACGGACGTGCATTTAAGGGCGACCATGGGTCAAAACCATGATGACCATAGACGCTCCCCAGGTGCGCGCTGTGAAGGATACAGAAAGGGAACATAACAACATTACATACACGCTGCAGGACGCTACAGCAAACATGAAGCAACACTTTATCAATTAAAGGAGGAGACAAGTTACAATAACGTGCAGAGAAATGCTAAAAAACTAAAGAAGATACAATGAAGTTGATGTATCAGTGCTGTTTCTCTTACATTATATGCAGCTAAAGGCAATGCCACCATCAAGAGGTGAGGGGACAGGGAAAGAAATTCCCTTAATGCCCTGCGTTCGGGAAATAAAGCACATGGAGGATAGTGGAAAACATTCACTAAGGGCAACAGATAAGAGTGTTTTGGCATGAACAATGAGAACTGGCAAAATGCCTGGGTATCCTAAAACGGGAGAGCGAAGGGGCCTTAAAGAAAGACAGCCATGTCATTTTTATTGTTCAGGCCATGGGGTCCCATGGCCCCCATTCTGATAATCCATCGAGCCTCCCGCTGCAACAAAAAGCGGTGGCGGTCCCCACCCCGTGGGATGGGTCCCACCGCCTCAATCCCAGCAAAAGAGAGGCTGGATGGATCACCATTGTGGGTCGAACGGACATGTTCAATCGCCCCGTCCTTATTGAACTAAGATGCTCCCGTATTCGCTCAAACAGGGGCCTGATGGTTTTGCCAATATAAAACCTGTTGCAGGTACATGACATGACATAGGCCACATGAGAGGTGAGACACGTAATGAAGTTATTGACCCTATGTGTGATACCCCCTAAAGACAGAAACTTCCCCTGCGGGTTATGGGAACAAAAAGAAAACGTCCCACATTTAAAATTGCCCCTAGGTCTCCTACTCTGGAGCCAGTTCGGCTGTTTAGTCTGCCTTAGCACACTATGAACTAATCTGTCTTTTAAGGTGTGACATTTTCTAAAGGTGACCTTGTGTCCTTAGACGTTGAGAGTCTGTATACCAGGATTCCACATGATGCAGGGCTGAAAGCCGTAGCATCAGTCATCAGTAGCTACAACAAAGGCACTGTCTTTTCACAGTTTATACAGGAGTCCCTAGACTTGATACTGACTAATAAAGTTTTTCAGTTTGGTGGTCAGTGGTACCGCCAGATACTAGGTACAGCGATGGGCACACCAGTGTCATGCACCTTCGCTAACCTGTATCTGGCGGTATTCGAGGAGTCATATGTCTTTTCCATGCAGAACCCCTTCCTTAGATATGTCCATCTCTATCTGCGGTATGTGGATGATGTGTTCCTGGTCTGGTCGGGCAGCGAAGGTCTGTGTAGGCAATTTGTGCAATACATGAATGAAACAAACAAAATGAACATGAAGTTCACCCTCAATTTTGGTGGCAATAGTCTAGATTTTCTAGACGTGAAGGTAACCGTGGTTGATGGTACTCTGCAAACCACGGGTTTTCGCAAGCCTACTGCAACTAATTCGCTGCTCCACCAGACCACAGTTTCCATCCCCCTACCGTTAAGGAGGCCTTTCCCTTCGGGCAGTTCATACGCTTTCGCAGGATCAACACTACCGATGAAAACTATTTTAGGCAGGCCCACCAACTTAAAGACAGACTACTCGAAAGGGGTTATCCTAGAAGGGATGTGATTGATGCGTTACATCGAGCAGCTCTTCGTCCCCGGCATAGTCTCCTCAGTGATCAGGTTCAGAATGACAACCAAGACAGGTTTACTTTCATCTTTAAATTTAGTCCAGCTGCAGACATTGTCAAACGAGCAGTGCTCAACAACTGGGACCTTTTGAAAGGTCATTCAGCTTTGGGGGAGCTGGTTTCTCAGCAACCCTTGGTCACATTTAGAAAATGTCACACCTTAAAAGACAGATTAGTTCATAGTGTGCTAAAGCAGACTAAACAGCTGAACTGGCTCCAGAGTAGGAGACCTAGGGGCAATTTTAAATGTGGGGCGTGTTCTTTTTGTTCCCATAACTCGCAGGGGAAGTTTCTGTCTTTAGGGGGTATCACACATAGGGTCAATGACTTCATTATGTGTCTCACCTCTCATGTGGTCTATGTTGTGTCATGTACCTGCAACAGGTTTTATATTGGCAAAACCAACCGCCTGATTGACCATGTCCGTTCGACCCACAATGGTGATCCATCCAGCCTCTCTTTTGCTGGGATTGAGGCAGTGGGACCCATCATACGGGATGGGGACCGCCACCGCTTTTTCTTGCAGCGGGAAGCTCGATGGATCATCAGAACAGGGGCCATGGGACCCCATGGCCTGAACGATAAAAATGACATTGCTGTCTTTCTTTAAGGCCCCTTCGCTCTCCCGTTTTAGGATACCCAGGGATTTTGCCAGTTCTCATTGTTCATGCCATAACACTCTTATCTGTTGCCCTTAGTGACTGTTTTCCACTTTTCTCCATGTGCTTTATTTCCCGAATGCAGCAGGGCATTAAGGGAATTTCTTATCCCTGTCCCCTCACCTCTTGATGGAGGCATTGCCTTTAGCTGCATATAATGTAAGAGAAACAGCACTGATACATCAACTTCATTGTATCTTCTTTTGTTTTTTAGCATTTCTCTGCACGTTATTGTAACTTGTCTCCTCCTTTAATTGATCAAATGTTGCTTCATGTTTGCTGTAGCGTCCTGCAGCGTGTATGTAATGTTGCTATGTTCCCTTTTTGTATCCTTCACAGCACGCACCTGGGGAGCATCTATGGTCATCATGGTTATGACTCATGGTCGCCCTTGAATGCATGTCAGTAGCGGTCCGAGGAAGCGAGATTCAGCGCAAAACGGCCGTCACCGCCTATCCACACCTGGGCCATCCCGCTCCCCAGGCTGTGCAGCTGATGCTATCCTTCTAGTCAGCAATAAAGCTTCTTTGCAGATTCGACCCTAGTGAGTGCCGCGTATCTTTTACCTACCTTCCATGCCTAATAAAGAAGTTATTTGAAGCATTTGGTGTGCTCTTTAAACCTACTGTTTCCGTAGAATGGCGCTAGAGGAATTACACAGTAATAGACAGTGTGGTTAGACTAAAAGTCAGAGATATCAAAATTCTTCGAATGCCACAGCACAAAAGGCACTTCATAGTGCTGCGCCTGCCACAGTGGAACTATTGCCCTCAGAGGGCAAAGTGATAGCGCTCCTCAACTTGCACAGTAAAGAGCGCATTAGAGCACGGAGTGCCAGCATATACCTCCGCGCAGCAACTGTTCCCTGAGTGAGCAAACAAAGACATCTCAGCGGAGCTACCATAAAGACCATAGAACGTGCGCATTAGTCAAACTGCAGCCGACTCTTAAAGTGGCAGAACTGCAAAGGCAAAATAGTCAGAGAAAGAGCGGCAACCCTCCTGTGATCCCTAGAGAGACAAAGAGACACATGGTGGGAGGCCAAAGTCCAGAGCTAGAGTGCCTTCACCGCTATTCATGGAGAGACCACATACTGCAGTCAGCTAGTTTCCCGCCACTAGGCCCAAAGCCTGCAGCAGCATATCCAAGCCAGCACATTGCAAATCATCACAGATCATCGCAAGTCATCACAAAGCATCGCACATCTGCACTGAGCATCGCAACTCAGCGGAGAGCGGCGCAAGTCTGCACAGAGCATCGAAAGTCAGCACAGAGCATCACATCAAGAAAAGACAAGTCTCCTTTAAGACAGACATTTGTACCAGCAACCTTCAGATCGCAGTATCCTTCTCTTCAGGATAAGGTCAGAGCTTTCCTTTAATTATCATTGCATATAGGCTTTGGCATAAAGAGACATTTTTGTGTTCAGATAAAGACTTTAAATTAAAACAAAGGACAGTTTGTATTACACGGACTCTATTGCATTTAAAGTGAAAGTCATTTATTGCCTGCATTTATTGCTGTTACATTTAAAGTTAAAATCTCAAGGGTGACTTCCTTCGCTAGCAGAAGGGCCACCCACATATCAGAATCCTCAAATACTTCAGCCAAAAGAAAGGAATTAGCTGAACAACTTGCTGTCAAGAAAGCCGAAATTGAGATGGAAGCTGCCATCGAGGCGCAGCGTCAACTGATGGCTGAAAAGGATGCACAACGCCATCAGATGGAAGCTTAAATGGATGCACAATGCCATCAGATGGAAGCTGAAATGGAGGTTGAATTGAAAAGTCTGGAAAGGCAGAAAGAAGTTAGGATCATAGAAGCCAGACTCAGAGTATATGAGGAGGATATGAGTCAGAGTAGTCATAGGTTCAAATCTGTGAAGAAAAAGACTCCAACTTTCCTTCATATGCCCAGGAGAATGGAAGGAAATCTCCAGCATGTATTGAAAAAATAAGGTATTATCCTTCCTTTCCTGATCATAAAAACAAAGAGAGGCCTAGTCCAGTGTTAGGAAAAAGGTGTGTGAATTTACCCTCTATCTCTACCAGAAAAGATAAAGAAAAGGACTCACCTAATTCAGAACTAAGTGGGAAAATAGAACCTGATGATTCTATTCCTAGATGCCATGGCAATGCTCAGGAGAATGTTACAAACATTGTCCCAGCAAAACCACAGAGAACAGTCCTAGGTACACTCCCGCTCCGGAACCTACTGTATTTTCAGGAGACGTACTGAAGTTCATAGAGTGGCAGGCAAGCTTTGAAATGATCATTGAGCATCATTGCTTCAGTCCAGTTGACAAGTTATTCTACCTTCAGAGATATGTTGGTGGGGAAGCAAAGGAAGTTCTTGAAGGTAACTTCTAAAGAAAAGACGAAGAATCCTACGAACAAGCTTGGTAAAAATTGAATGCAAGATATGGTTATCCTTTCTTAGTACAAAGAGCCCAAATAGGTCCTAAAGAACACTTCAGACTCCAAAAATATGGTGACTTCCTGCAAGCATGCAGCAATGCCATCCCACATGTTCAAGGACTGGAAGTACTGAACGATTTTGTAGAAAACCACAGGATGCTGACTAAGCTACCTGAAGAAGTGGCTTCTAGATGGAATCACTATGTGAATAAACAGTTAGATCTAGGTAAAAAGTTGTCAGAGTTTGTCAATGAGGAAGCACGGTTGCATGTAATCCAGTAACATCATCTTATGTCTTAAAATCCGTAGAAGAAAGGCCTGCAAGAGAGATAAGACATGCAAGAGCAACTAGCTTTGCAACCAACACAGCAGCTAAAAGTCCAGATACCTACAAGAGCAAGTTCAAAGTCACTACTGGGATCAGTAGAGAGACAGAACCGACAAATCTTTAGACTACCTTCAAGTGTATGTTCTGTGGAGAGAACCACTCCATACGTAAGTGCCAACAATTGAAGGCGAAGTCCCCAGAAGAAAAGAAAAAAAATTGTGCTGGATAACCAACTGTGTTTCGGATGCCTAAGAAAAGGCCATGTTACTAAGGAGTGTAAGAAAAAGGCCACATGCAGCGTTTGCAAAGGACGCCATCCTACACCACTACATGAAGAACGTCCAAAGAAAGATAAATCCTCAATACCTAAAGATACTGAGGAAAGAAATAAAGTGTCAGTATTCTCTTGCAGAGTGAGGAAATGAGAAAGCAATGGCACATCAATGGTTGTACCAGTGTGCATATTAAATCCTAAAAGGAGGAACAAGAAGGTATATGCCTATGCACTACTGGATGCTCAGAGTGATGTCACCTTCGTTGATCAAGAAATCTGCAAGAAATTACAAGTGGCTACAAAACCAGTGACGCTCAAACTCACCAAAATGACGGGGAGAGACACATTAGTAAACAGTCAAAGGGTCCAAGGACTGAGAGTTAGAGGACTTCATTCAAACTGCACATTAGATCTACCTCCAGCTTATACAAAATACGATATACCTCTAGATCGAGATTGCATACCAACCTGTGAAACTGCCAATGAATGGGAGCACCTATCTGTCATATCTCATGAAATGTTCCCGCTGAAGGAGTTTGGTGTTGGACTGTTGATAGGCTACGATTGTCCCGAAGCCTTGGTACTGTTATGGAATATATTAATATAATAGACACTTGCTTGTCACTTACAAAATGGTGTCTGTCTGAGAGACAACTCCCATTATGCATTCTATGATTAAAACTATTTGCAGCAAATACTTGGAACTGTCAGAAATTCGTCTAAGTCTATCATACATATGCCTTAAACTTATTTCCTGTTTACATTCCTTCTTGCTAAAAAAAAAACATTCATTTGAGCCCACTCCTCCCACTTATATTGAGGGTATATAATGTGAAGCCCCCACCTAATAAATTAGAGTTATGCTTTGACCTTATATAGAGTGTCAGTGTTATTTCTCTTGCCGTGCATGCACGTATCTATCTATCTATCTAATTTGGAGCAGTGTATCAACCTACATGACCATTGATCAGCACCAGAACAGTACCACGAAAGGTAATCACAGGAGGAAAGGGTGAACCCTACGCTGTTCAAACTGATCTAGGATGGGGTGTTGTTGAAGGAAAACAGCAGATTGCAAACTCAAGACAGGTGACAGGATTGTGTCATCGAATATCTGTCCAAGAGTTACCAACTGTAAGTCCAGCAAAAGTAATCAAGATCCTTGAATCCTACTATGCAGATGTAAGTTCTAAAGAAAAGAGCGTATCCCAAGAAGACATAAAGTTTCGTACACACTCTAGAAGAAAGTATTCAGCAGAATCAACAAGGTCATCTTGAAATACCCTTACCTTTTAGAGAATGACCTCGTCTGCCAAATAACAGAAATCTTGCCCTAGCAAGATTGAAATGTTTGAAGAAAAAGATGGGAAGGGATCCCAAATTCAAGCAGGATTATTTGAAATTCATGGAAGGCATTCTTGAAGAAGGACATGCAGAGAAAGTTAATAATCAGCCTAAAGAAGGAGACATGTGGTACATCCCACATCAAGGTGTTTAACACTCAAAGAAGCCAGATAAGATTAGAGTAGTATTTGATTGCTCAGCAAAGTACAATGTTGTTGCATTGAATGATCATCTACTAAAAGGACTAGATCTTACAAACGCTCTGCCTGGAGTACTCTGTAGATTCAGAAAGTATCCCATAGAATTCATGTCTGACGTTGAAAAGATGTTCCGCCAGTTTCATGTGAAAAATTAAGATAGAGACTTCCTGAGGTTTCTATTGTGGGAGGATGGATATACAGATACAGAGCCAGCAGAATACAGAATGAAAGTACACTTGTTTGGAGCAGCATCACCTCCAGGTTGCACCAATTATGGTATGAAGTACCTAGCTAATCAGAATGAAAAGGATTGCCCATGAGCAGCAAATTTTCTGAAGAAAAACGTTTATGTAGATGACGGAGTCCACAGAATCTGCAATCAAACTGGTGAAAGAAAGCCAAGAGTTACTGGAATCCATCAGTGACTCTGATCGTGCAGCAACAATGAAGAATGTAGATCTCAATTATGATCATCTTCCAGTTCAGAACATACTTGGATTGGGATGGAATAGAGAGAACAACAAGTTCTTCTTTGAAGTATCTATCGAAGAGAAAGTTGCAATATTTGATCCATTGGGATTCTCTGCCACAGTAATCCTCAGAGCAAAAAAAATACAGCAAAAATTATGCTGACAGAAGTTGGGATGGGATGAGCCCATATCTGAAAATTTGAGGCAAATGTGGGAGAGTTGGACAAGAGACTTGCAAAACTTGAGAGAAGTTCGGATAGCCAGATATTTTGTACCTCATGATTTTGGAAATACAAGAAAATAGAACTTTATCACTTTTCAGATGCCAGTAGTTATGGGTATTGTCAATGCTCCTACATCAGAGTAATAGGAGAAGAAAAGATACACTGTGCCCTGGTTAAGGAGAAGGCCAGAGTTGCACCTACCAGTATTCAGAAAATACCAAGACTTGAGCTGACAGCAGCCGTAGTTTCAGCATCAGTAAGCAAGTTTCTGAGAGAAGAATTGGAATCGAATATAGATGAAGAATATTTTTGGACAGACTCATAAGTTGTTCTAGGATACATAAACAACGAAGCTCGAAGATTCCAAATCTTTGTCGTCAACAGAGTTGGGAAAATTTGGGAAATAACAAATCCGGAACATTGGCATCACATTGACAGAAAGCATAACCCAGCAGATCATGCTTCAAGAGGCTTGAATGTAGCGGAATTGAAAAATTCAAATTGGTTCACAGGCCCAGAGTTACTTTGAGAAAAGGAAATCACGCCCAGTAAAGGTTACACAGAATTGTCTATGGGTGATCCAGAAGTAAAAGTTGTACAAACATTTGAGCACTGCTGCCAAGTTTTAAGATGACATACTTGAAAGACTAGCCAGATGTTCAAAATGGAATACAGTCATAAACGTAGTAGCTCAAATTCAACGTTTGGCAAAGGGAATCATAAAGAAGGAATCATTGAATGTAGAAGAAAGAATGAAAGCTGAAGAAACAGTCATAAGACACATTCAACAGAGATTCTACAGTGAAGAGTTGAAGAGACTTAGTCAAGAACCTAAAAGGCCTCCACACAACCACCCATTGTACAAGCTTAATCTTGTTCTGCAGGATGGTATACTGAAGGTGGGAGGGAGACTGGAAAATGCATTGTTTGGTATACTCTACCTTCACAAGATTGATTATTGATCACCACCACAACATATCCTTGCATCACGGAAGAAGCTTTAGGCCTCTTTCACACTTGCATTGTCCGGATCCGGCGTGTACTCGACTTGATTACACGCCGGATCCGGAAAAACGCAAGTATACTGAAAGCATTTGAAGACGGATCCGTCTTCAAAATGCTTTCAGTGTTACTATGGCACCCAGGACGCTATTAAAGTCCTGGTTGCCATAGTAGGAGCGGGGAGCGGGGGAGCGGCATACTTACAGTCCGTGCGGCTCCCGGGGCGCTCCAGAATGACGTCAGAGCGCCTCATGCGCATGGATGACGTGCCATGTGATCACGTGATCCATGCGCTTGGGGCGCCCTGACGTCACTCTGGAGCGCCCCGGGAGCCACACGGACGGTAAGTATGCTGCTCCCCACTACACTTTACCATGGCTGCCAGGACTTTAGCGTCCCGGCAGCCATGGTAACCACTCTAAAAAAGCTAAACATCGGATCCGGCAATGCGCCGAAACGACGTTTAGCTTAAGGCCGGATCCGGATCAATGCCTTTCAATAGGCATTAATTCCGGATCCAGCCTTGTGACAAGTCTTCAGGATTTTTGGCCGGAGCAAAAAGCGCAGCATGCTGCGCTATTTTCTCTGGCCAAAAAACGTTACGTTCCGGAACTGAAGACATCCTGATGCATCCTGAACGGATTTCTCTCTATTCAGAATGCATTAGGATAAAACTGATCAGGATTCTTTCGGCATAGAGCCCCGACGACGGAACTCTATGCCGGAAGACAAGAACGCAGGTGTGAAAGAGCCCCTACCCAAAGCTGTTTGAGAGAAGCTGGATTGTGAAAGGAAGCAAAGTTATAGCAAAGTATATAAGTAAATGTGTAGTCTGCAGAAAGGCACGTAGACCTACAGAAGAACAAAGAATGGCAGATTTACAGCAGATTGTCTAAACCCATCACCACCATTTCTTTATAGCGGAATGGATTGTTTTGGCCCATTTATCACCAAACAGAACCACAAGGAGTACAAGAGATATGGACTAATATTTACATGTCTGAGTTCCAGGGCGATTCACCTGGAAATGTTAGAAGATATGTCTACTGACGCATTCATCAACGCCTTGAGATGTTTCATAGCCATTAGAGGTACTGTCAGAGAGCTTAGATCTGACCAAGGTTCTAATTTTGTCAGAGCAAAGAATGAATTGAAGAAAGCTCTAAAAGACATCGATAAAGAAAAAGTAACTGAGTATTTGTTAGAGAAACAGTGTGATTTTCACAGGAATGCTCCACATGCAAGCCATACAGGAGGAGTTTGGGAAAGACAAATCTGAACTGTGAGACATGTGTTAAGTTCAGTGTTGTAAAAGAACGCCGGAAGAATAGATGATGCTTCACTTAGGACCCTATTCTATGAAGCTATTGTTAACAGTTGTCCACTTACAGTTGATGACATCAACGATCCAACAAGTGTGGACCCTTTAACTCCCAACCATCTACATCACCTTAAGTCGGATTACATACAGCCACTGCCTGGCAAGTTCACCAAAGAGGATTTATATGCTAAAAGGAGATGGCGAAGAGTTCAATATCTATCAGAACAGTTTATGTGCTCCTAACAGAGCATATAAAATGAGATGACGGTTTGACTGACACTATTTTGGGGTGTATATGACTTTTTGATCGCTTGGTATTACACCTGTTATGATGAAAGGTGACAAAAAATTGCTTTTTTGGCACAGTTTTTATTTTTATTTTTTATGGTGTTCACCTGAGGGGTTAAGTCATGTGATATTTTTATAGAGCATATTCTTACGGATGTGGCGATACCTAATATGTCTACTATTTTATTCATTTATTTCACTTTAGCACATCAATAGCAGTTTTGAAGCAAAAAAAATCCTATTTTAGTGTCTCCATTGTCTGGGAGTGATAGCTGTTTTATTTTTTGACCGATTGTCTTAAGTATGGTCTAATTTTTTGCAGGATGAGATGGTGGTTTGATTGGTACTATTTTGGGGGGCATACACCTTTTTGATCGCTTGGTATTACAGTTTTTGTGATGTAAGGGGACAAAAATAGCTTATTTATATCTTTTTTTTTCTTTTTTTCTTACGGTGTTCAACTGAGGGTTTAGGTCATGTGATATTTTTATATAGCAGGTAGACGCAGCAATACCTAATATGTATCCTTTTGGGCGATTGTCTCATGTAGGGGCTCATTTTTTGTGGGATGAGGTGACAGTTTGATTGGTACCATTTTGCCGTACATACGACTTTTTTTTATCACTTTTAGAACTTTTTTGGGGAAGTGAGGTGGGCAAAATCTAAATTTCATCATAGTTTTTTTTTTTTTTTTTTTTTTTATGGCGTTTACCGTGCGGGAAAAGTAACATGACCCTTTCAGAGATCAGGTCGTTACGACGCAGTGATATCAAATCAAATGTAGTGTATTTTTTTATTTTTTTATTTGTAATCAGTGATAAATGTACGGCTATAAGAAGAAATACATTTTTTTTTACCTAGACCCATTTGGTTTTTTAAGATCCAGTGTGTCTGATGCCTATATAATACCCTACAGTACACTATATAGTGTACTGTAGTATATTGTGACTTTACACTAGCCTGATCAGGCTGCTGCCTTTAGCAGAAGCCTGATCCGGCTTAGCTATACTATGGCAAGCCAGAAGCCTGTGAAGGCGTCCGGTTGCCATGGTAACCATTAAACGCTACCACAACAGAGCAGCAGTTGATGAGGGAGGGAGCCCCCTTCCCTCTGTGATCCCGTCAAGTATCGGGTGGCTGCAACAGCACAGCAGCACCCAATGGGAGCGGAAGCAAGCTCCCTCCCTGTTAACCCCTGCCATACTGCGGTCCCTATGGACCGCAGCATGGCAGGGGTTAAATGGCTGATGTCGGCCGTTTCAAGCAGAGTGTCAGCTTGTGCTTCGGCCGGAAGCACAGAAAAGCCATCTGCAGGGACCACGTGACCAGGAGGAAGATCTCAAGAACGGCTGCACTCTGGAAGGTAAGTATGTGACCAATAAATCTTTCACCCACAGGTTAGCATGTGATAGCAAAAAAAAAGGTCAAGTCTGGAGAACCCCTTTAATGCTCAGATATCTCCAGGATTTACAGTAGAGCCGAAGTGTAAATCAACCAAATGGTTGCAAGAATAATAATATCCAACATATATAAACACTGGCAGGCCACAAAGATGCAAAAGTAAATCTTAACTTCACAACTTTATTGATTGGTACAGTAGGCTGTTAACACTAATCCGACATATAAAACCGTTGGGTTACATTATGATCTGCTAGCACCACTGCAGATCTCTGTGACCACTTGGTTACTATACAACTTTGTGTTTCAGCTGTTCAAAACATCTATTCCAGCAGTATGGTGCCATACAACCAGCAATAGAAAAATACAAGATATAAAAAGCACAAATATGGTATCATTCTAAGCAAGAAAAGTATATGTATGTGTGGTAAAGAGTGTTTTTTTTTTTCAAGACCACACGGTAAATATAAAAAATGGATAGGCCACTGAATGACCCGCATTTTAAAGAAAAACAATCTTCTAATTCCATTGTTTTCCTAAAAAAGCCAAAATTTTAAAATAACCAAATTTCCACAAGATGAATACTTTAGGGGAACAAGTACTCACTTTGTGGGTGTTTCTAATGTTTTGGTACTTCCCCGGAAGAAGCCAGTTTACTGGCGAAACGGCAGTGGGTCAGGAGGTGCCTGAGAGATCGACACACCATTCAGGGTATGCTTATTATCTTTTTTAATCGCCAAGTCTTTTTATCCTCATATTTGCCTCCATTGTAGCATTGTTTGGGGCTTATTATTCTGAGGTGTATTGGTGTTTACCACCTTGTATTCTTTTCCCTGCTTGTTTGTGTGCTGACCTCTCTGCCCCCCCTTGGGTCCTGTAGACCTGTTCCTCATCTTTGTGTTCCACCTTTGTGCTGCCTTTTACCATCATGTATGTAATTGTTATGTGTTATCAATAAAGCTTATCGATTTTCACTTTGTGAAGATTATGGTTAAATTTTTTGGCCACATTTATGGCTCCTTGTGGGTCAGTATTTTTTCGCTATTTATCTCTGTCCGGTAATAATTAGGTGGCTAATGTTTTGGTACTGTATAACATCTGTTCTGGCAGTATGGCGCCATTGAACCAGCAAAGGAAAAATAGACCCTTAAAATCCAAAATGCGCTCCATTCCTTTAAAGTCTTGTGGTGATTGTGGTGAGACAAAATAAGATGTAAAAACCACGTATAGGGCATTCTTCCAAATGGATGAAGTATATGAATGTGTGGTAATGTGTGTTTTTCCAAGCCCACATGGTCAATATGAAAAATAGGCCACTGAAACAAAACATTGGGAAAAGGGAAATTTCATTTTTTACCACCTAACTTAATTTGCTTTTCCTAAAAAAAATAAAAAAATAAAATAAAAGGCCAAAAGCCAAAAAGTGTAAAAAAAAATATCCCTAAGATGAATACCTTAGGCAGGCTTGGACTGCCTCACAGGGGAACAGGTGAATGTCTATTTGGACCCTCAACCAAGGTTGCCCTCTGGTCCCCCATCCCCTGCACAATTGACATATGGCACAGTACATTGACAGTACTACATACAGATAGGCAGTGTACAGTATCTCAGCTAGCCCATGTCCAAATCTAAAACTGAGTAAATTATTTAATAAGGTACCCTGTCTATTGTTATAGATTCATCAGGTGACTGAGATGACTTCTAGGTACAAAGGCCATCAGCCAGCACCCTCCTTCCACAGGGACCCATCTTCTTGATGTCACTGCAGGAGCCCCCATCTTCATTCATCTTTCAGCATCTTGCCACTGCCTGCCTAAGTGTGTGTTCCTGGCTCAACTATCTAAGAAAGTACTAGTCCAAAGCACAGCCAATCAGCAGGAAACTGACTGGGTCTCCAGAAAATGAACAGTCCGAGGAGGCTACTATTGAAACAACATGTGTGGCAGGGGGAGGGGGTTTGTGGCAGGTTTATGTCAGATAATACTTGCATGTATCTATACAGTGGGCTCCCAGAATAAATTTTACTCGCAGGACCTAAGCACCCGAGTTCAACACTGACCTTAGGTTTCAATTTTTTTTAAAAAAAAATCACTTTGAAGGTATTTCTTATATTTGGCACTGTACAACATCTGTTCTGGCAGTATGGTGATTTCAAACAAGCGACATAAAAACAGGAATCCAAAATCTATAATAAACTCCAGCCATTTCAGGTCTTGTGGTGAGTCCAGCCAGTAGGTAAATTACACAAATAACATCCATTTTCACAGTACAAACATACAACATACAGTTTAGAAATATTTTATCTTGAAATCTTTTGTAGAAATTAAAAGAAAAATTGATAAGAAAGGAAAAATATACTTTTTTTTACTTTTCAATTTTTCCTTCAATATATATTTTAAATCTTATATCTGTCATATACTGGCCCATAAGAAAGGTCTAATGTGTCCTGTAGAAAATAATTAAATCAAATAATTTATTTGCAGTCAGATAGGCCCATTGCTAAAATTGATACATTCGCCTGGTAAGGATTAGGAAGGGGGGTAAACACTCTGGTAATAAAGGTGATAATCTCAGAAGTAAACAGATGACAGGAACTGAATGATGATGGCAAACATGTCTAGCACCCTAGTCTTCTCCTAAGAAGTAAGGGTTAAAATGCAGTATTACTAATGAGGGCATTCTAGAAGGGAATTACTATTGGTAGGACTTTGAGAAGCACTAATACTATGAGGGGACTATCTGTATGGCACTATTGTATGGCACAGCGAGCAATAGGATAACACTGTTGGGACTCCAGGTTGGAGGATGATGATAGAAAAGTGAGGAAGCTAAGATGTCTGTGTGTCATGCTAGACAGAGACAAGGCACGTCTGAAAGAAGTTGTCTGGACCAAATGAAGAAGTTGATGACAGAGAAGATCTACATCAGAGCAGACATCACCTGGGAGACACTGGATGTACAGTTAAATGCAGTATATGGGGGGGGGGGGGGGGGGCAGCGTCGACTTAGAGAATTGGGCCATCATTTTTGGGGATTGGGCCCCTGATCTTTTGAGACCCTAGCAACACCCCTGATGGTAACACAGACCATTTTTTTCAGGCCTACATCTATATTCTTAAAAAAATGAATGGAAATTCATTCTGTATGTGTCTTCTGGGTTACATGGAAGTTTAACCCCTAGATATGTGATCAGATTACCAAATGTAATACATCTCGCCAATGCGACAACTATGCACCCAGCAAGGTGATATTGGGGATCTTAGATTTTTGAATATTGACCTTGAAGTTGCTAAGTGCTCCATTACCTATGAAACTCATTGAGAATATTTGACAAAATAATTTGTGGGTTAGTGACATAAATCAGCAGGTCATTGGCAAATTAAGTCAGTTTGTGTCTTGAGCTACCCATCATAACCCCTAAAATTGATGCATTAGCCCGTATGCCATCGCAAGCACCTCCATGGTCAAGATATACTGTAGAACAGAGGAGACAATGGCCAGCCCTGGTGAGTCCCATTGTTGACAGTAAAAAGGGGATGTCAACTTCCTATTAACCCTAACTTGCGCCATTGGTCCTTTGTATAATGCTAGTATCCTCCTTAACATAATGGGGCCCAAACCAATCTTTTCAAGGGTCACCTCCAGAAAATCCCACCCAACCCTATAAAAGGCCTTTTCAGCATCTACTGTAAGGAGGAATAGTGGGACTCCCTGAAGACGAGCCTCAGAAATTACGGATATTGGTCAAATTGTATTGTCTCTTGCCCCAGACACAAACCCAACCTGTCTATTGTGTATTAGGTATAATTATCCTAAGTCTCAGAGCTAGAATTTTACAGTTTAATTTTATATCTATGTTGATAAGAGAAATCGGACTGTAGTTACCACAATGCTGTGTATCCTTACCTGGTTTCTGTAACACTTTGCCTTGAGCTAAAAGGCATAGGCAAGGTAAGAGAGTACCTTTGGACACCGACTGAAAGGTCTCTAAAAGCAAGGGTTCTGCATCTCAACCGCAAACTTTTTTAAATCTCGGGGTAAACCCATCCAGACCTGGACTCTTCCGTAGTTTAAGTTCTTTGATAACCATCTCCACTTCACCTAATGAGAACTCATTCTCTAAGACCTCTCTCACCTCTGATTCAATTGCACGCATATGAATTTGAGAAAGATAGTAAGATATTTTGGCGAGTCGCATTAGTTTATCCATATCAGAATATCTATTATGTATATTATATAAGGACTCATAATATAGTCTAAATTCCTCAAGAATAGCCTCGTGGAGTGCACTATCCCCTTAGTACGCAATTTAATAGACATAATCTGAGATTAAGAAAGTCCAGGATGTAAGGATCTAGACAATCATATCCCACACTTATCTCCATAATCAAAAAAAAAATAATGCAATCTATTCCTAGCTCCCAATAAACATTGATCTAGAATATAAAGGATACTTTGCATAACTGAGGAAAAGTCACCAAAGAAAAGAAGAAGTCGGAGAGGTCTTATTTTCAGTCTCAAGATTAGCTAACCTATGGAGAAGGGTTTTAAGGTGTATTCTGTGTTTTTTCTTTAATCTGGAGCCACGTGAAATAAAAATACCTCACAGAGCCTCCTACTTAATAGTAGCCGGAGTATTATCTAATTTATGGTGATCTGCAAAGTCTGAAATAGCTTTCTGGATCTCTGCTTAACACACAGAATCATTTAAGAGGTTGTCATTCAACCTACATGTGAAACTCCGCTTGCTGCTTTCAAGTGAATGGCTAAAGGAACACTATAAGAGTGTGATCCAACCATAAGAACAAGCCTGGGGAACATTTGGCGACCTATCAAGTAATGAATGTCATAGGAAAATGTGATGTATCCTAGTATAGCAGTTGTACTGTATGCTGATGAATGATAACTATAATCCTTACCCCAGTGTGCAAGACCTACCACAAGTCCACCAGCTCCATAGAAGAGATCAATCTTCGCATTGCAAGGGTTGCCCCCCTGGAAACAGACGACTTACCTGAAGAGGAGTCTAGCTTAGGGTCAAATATCATATTGAAGTCGCCTTCTATAATCACATAGGTACCTTCAGCAAAAGTCGTTAGGGAATAAAGAAACCGGAGACCGAAATCCACTTGGCCCTGGTTAGGAAAATACAGATTAGCCACAGCAAATATAAATACCAGCAATATCTAACTTATGTTTGCTGTTTTTGCTCTGTCTGTCACTCCAGGTTCTAACACTGTTTGTCTCCTACCCTGCACCTTGGTCATTCTGGTAGGTCTGCTTCTAGTGAGCCCACAACAGTTTTCTGCTACTTAACTCTACAGACATAACCTGGGTCCCAAGCAGCCAAGTCCATCGAGCTTTGCGAAGGCTCTGGTGAAGAACCTAGGAGCAGCCTTAGCTTCCTACCACCCGTAGTGATTAAGGAAGACTGGTACTGTAGCTGGTTGCTGGTGGTATAGTATTTCCCTACACCAGTCAAACAGGAACTACTTGAAAAAAATTATCCA
This sequence comes from Bufo gargarizans, assembly GCF_014858855.1. Taxonomy (NCBI): domain Eukaryota; kingdom Metazoa; phylum Chordata; class Amphibia; order Anura; family Bufonidae; genus Bufo; species Bufo gargarizans. Next base: position 60,023,068 of record NC_058090.1, read on the forward strand.
AACTTAAGAAAGTAATCATCTGACCCAGAGATCAAGTGTAAGGCAGTTGCATAGAAATTGCAATAAACAATATTAGTAATCAAGAGAAGACCTGTCCTAGCAGGTGCTTAATAGTGTTAATTGAGCATGATCGGCAAACACCAGTTCGGCTCGAGCATCTCGATGCTCGGCCCATGGCGGTATTCGGCCGAATACCGCATGTGCTCGAGCGCAATGCTCGAGTCTCCTTCCCGCACGTTTCGTGGCTGCTACGCAGCCAATAAACATGCAAGTAAGTGCTGCCCTTCACTGTAATGCCGTATTCATGTTGGTTACTGGTATTACAGTGATTGGCTGGCCGGAACGGGTCATCGGGTACTATATAGCACCTGATGACATGTGTTCGGCTCAGTGTTAGTCAAGGAGAGCTGTGCTGAAGAAGGGAAAGATAGTGTAGGGAGTGAATATATATATTTTTTTAAGTTGAAAAACTTGTCAGAGTCCCAAAAGTCCTTTTAAGGACTATTGTGTGTGGCAGCAGCAATATATATTTTTAGCCCGACCTGCGTTAAATTGATAAAACTTTACAGACCCAAAAGTCCTTTTAAGGACTATTGTTGTGTGTGGCAGCAGCAATATACAGTATACTTTTTGCACAACCTGTGCTAAATTGCTAAAACTTTACAGACCCAAAATTCCTTTTAAGGACTATTGTGTGTGGCAGCAATATCTATTTTTAGCGCATCCTGCACTAAATAGCGTGCAATAGTTAGGACGCTGCAGACAGTGACATTATCTGCGCTACATATCCTGTGTAACGTGTGCACATCCCAAAAATATCTGACATCCAGTGTACTTTTTCCGTAGACGGTGTCCGCTGCGGACAGTGACATTAGCTGCGCAAAATCTCCTGTGTAACGTGTGCACATCCTAAAAATATCAGTGACATCCAGTATACTTTTTCTGTAGATGTAGATGGTATCTGTTGCGGACAGTGACATTACCTGGAGTACATCTCCTGTGTAACGTTTCCACATCCCAAATACCTGTGACATTCTCTGAATTCTTTTATAAGTTGCTGCTGACATCAGTGACATTATCTGCGGTATTTCTCCTGTGTAACGTTTCCACATCCCAAATACCTGTGACATTCTCTGTAATTTTATATTAGCCGCTGTTGACATCAGCGACATTATCTGTGGTATTTCTCCTGTGTGATGTTTCCACATCCCAAATACCTGTGACATTCCCTGTAATTTTTTATTAGCAGCTGGTGACAGCATTGACATTATCTGTGGTATTTCTCCTGTGTAACATTTCCACATCCCTAATACCTGTGACATTCCCTGTAATTTTATATTAGCTGCTGCTGACATCAGCGACATTATCTGCGGTATTTCTCCTGTGTAACATTTCCACATCCCCAATACCTGTGACATTCCCTGTAATTTTATATTAGCTGCTGCTGACATCAGCAACATTATGTGCAGTATTTCTTCTGTGTAACGTTTCCACATCCCAAACACCTGTGACATTCCCTGTAATTTTATATTAGCTGCTGCTGACATCAGCGACATTATCTGCGGTATTTCTCCTGTGTAACGTTTCCAAATCCCAAATACCTATGACATTCTCTGTAATTTTATATTAGCCACTGCTGACATCAGTGACAATACCTGCAGTATTTCTCCTGTGTAACATTTCCACATCCAAAATACCTGTGACATTCCCCGTAATTTTATATTAGCCGCTGGTGACATCAGCAACATTATCTGCGGTGTTTCTCCTGTGTAACGTTTCCACATCTCAAATACCTGTGACATTCCCTGTAAATTTGTATCGGCCGCTGGAGACATCAGCGACATTTTCTGCGGTATTTCTCCTGTGTAACATTTCCACATCCCAAATACCTGTGACATTACCTGTAATTTTATATTAGCTGATGCTGACATCAGCAACATTATGTGCAGTATTTCTCCTGTGAAACGATTCCAAATCCCAAATACCTGTGACATTCCATGTAATTTTTTATTAGCCGCTGCTGACATCAGCGACACAATCTGCGATATACCGCATGTGCTCGAGCGCAATGCTCGAGTCTCCTTCCCGCACGTTTCATGGCTGCTACGCAGCCAATAAACATGCAAGTAAGTGCTGCCCTTCACTGTAATGCCGTATTCATGTTGGTTACTGGTATTACAGTGATTGGCTGGCCGGAACGGGTCATCGGGTACTATATAGCACCTGATGACATGTGTTCGGCTCAGTGTTAGTCAAGGAGAGCTGTGCTGAAGAAGGGAAAGATAGTGTAGGGAGTGAATATATATATTTTTTTAAGTTGAAAAACTTGTCAGAGTCCCAAAAGTCCTTTTAAGGACTATTGTTGTGTGTGGCAGCAGCAATATATATTTTTAGCCCGACCTGCGTTAAATTGATAAAACTTTACAGACCCAAAAGTCCTTTTAAGGACTATTGTTGTGTGTGGCAGCAGCAATATACAGTATACTTTTTGCACAACCTGTGCTAAATTGCTAAAACTTTACAGACCCAAAATTCCTTTTAAGGACTATTGTGTGTGGCAGCAATATCTATTTTTAGCGCATCCTGCACTAAATAGCGTGCAATAGTTAGGACGCTGCAGACAGTGACATTATCTGCGCTACATATCCTGTGTAACGTGTGCACATCCCAAAAATATCTGACATCCAGTGTACTTTTTCCGTAGACGGTGTCCGCTGCGGACAGTGACATTAGCTGCGCAAAATCTCCTGTGTAACGTGTGCACATCCCAAAAATATCAGTGACATCCAGTATACTTTTTCTGTAGATGTAGATGGTATCTGTTGCGGACAGTGACATTACCTGGAGTACATCTCCTGTGTAACGTTTCCACATCCCAAATACCTGTGACATTCTCTGAATTCTTTTATAAGTTGCTGCTGACATCAGTGACATTATCTGCGGTATTTCTCCTGTGTAACGTTTCCACATCCCAAATACCTGTGACATTCTCTGTAATTTTATATTAGCCGCTGTTGACATCAGCGACATTATCTGTGGTATTTCTCCTGTGTGATGTTTCCACATCCCAAATACCTGTGACATTCCCTGTAATTTTTTATTAGCAGCTGGTGACAGCATTGACATTATCTGTGGTATTTCTCCTGTGTAACATTTCCACATCCCTAATACCTGTGACATTCCCTGTAATTTTATATTAGCTGCTGCTGACATCAGCGACATTATCTGCGGTATTTCTCCTGTGTAACATTTCCACATCCCCAATACCTGTGACATTCCCTGTAATTTTATATTAGCTGCTGCTGACATCAGCAACATTATGTGCAGTATTTCTTCTGTGTAACGTTTCCACATCCCAAATACCTGTGACATTCCCTGTAATTTTATATTAGCTGCTGCTGACATCAGCGACATTATCTGCGGTATTTCTCCTGTGTAACGTTTCCAAATCCCAAATACCTATGACATTCTCTGTAATTTTATATTAGCCACTGCTGACATCAGTGACAATACCTGCAGTATTTCTCCTGTGTAACATTTCCACATCCAAAATACCTGTGACATTCCCCGTAATTTTATATTAGCCGCTGGTGACATCAGCAACATTATCTGCGGTGTTTCTCCTGTGTAACGTTTCCACATCTCAAATACCTGTGACATTCCCTGTAAATTTGTATCGGCCGCTGGAGACATCAGCGACATTTTCTGCGGTATTTCTCCTGTGTAACATTTCCACATCCCAAATACCTGTGACATTACCTGTAATTTTATATTAGCTGATGCTGACATTAGCAACATTATGTGCAGTATTTCTCCTGTGAAACGATTCCAAATCCCAAATACCTGTGACATTCCATGTAATTTTTTATTAGCCGCTGCTGACATCAGCGACACAATCTGCGATATATCTTCTGTGTGATGTTTCCACATCCCAAATACCTTTTTTAATTTTTTTTGCGCATACACTTACAAATCCTACGCTAAATTGTTGGGACAGCCGTTACGCAGTCCCCAGCCACCATTATTTTTCACAGTGTACCGTGCCCGCCTTACACCAGCATGTGTGCGGTTACATCACCTGTTCCCTGACCACCGCAGTTACTGGGAAGGTCTACATTTCCCTGATGGCACACTGGGTGAACATTTTGGAGGCTGGGAGCGAGTCGTACCCTGGGATGGCCAAGGATTGCAGGCCCTAATTCCATCAGGGTTTCCGCCACCACCTACGTTAGTGGCTCCAACCCCCACTTCTCCACCTCCTCCTCCACTTCCACCTCAGAATTATCCTCTTGCAGCACCAGTCAGCCATCAGTTGGTAGCTGGAAACAGTGTAGCACTGCAGTGGGGAATCGTCAACAGGCCATGCATAAGCTGATCTTAGGTGACAAACAGCATACTGCCACAGAGCTGTGACAGGGGATAAGAGACTAGACTGAGCTGTGGCTCTTGCCACTCAACCTAGAACAAGACATGGTTGTGTCGGATAATGGCTGTAACTTGGTGGCAGTTTTGGAGCTCGGCAAGCTCACACACATCCCATGCCTAGCCCACGTCTTCAACTACCCCAATTTGCCTGAGCTACTGGTGAAGGTGCGCCGAGAAGTGTGCCCATTTCCGTAAGTCATCGACAGCTTCCGACGGTCTGTTGACGCTGTAGCAGCGCTTACAATTGCCAGCTCACCAACTGTTGGCCAGGCTTTGTGAGCCTCTGTTTCACATGTTCTGTTTCACATGTTGGCCAAGCTTTGTGAGCAGCAGAAGGCAGTAGTGGAATACCAGCTGCAACATGGTCATTGCCTTTCCAGTCAGCCTCTTTACAAAAAAGGAGTGGGCATTGATGTCTGACCTCTGTGAGGTTTTAAGAAACTTTGAGTAATCAACACAGATTGTGAGCAGCGATAACGCTATTATCAGCATCACCATCCCACTTCTGTGTCTACACAAACGCTCGCTGCTCACAATTAAGACCGACGCTTTGCATGTGGAAGAGGTGGAAATGGGTGAAGGCATTACACAGGGTGATAGCTAGATCACACTCAGTTCGTCTTCTCAGTGCAAATTGGATGATGATGATGAGGAGGAGGAGGAGGAGCAGGAGATGGTTGCCTCCGCTACAGAGGATAGTTCCCATGGAAGTTTAACTCCATCTGTTCAGCTTGGCTGGGCAGAAAAGGGGGAAGAAGATGAGGAGATTGAGAGTGATCCTCCTGATGACCGGGACGATGCGCGGCCTAGTGTCACAAAGAGGGGAACATTTTGGAATATGGTGAAGCAGTACATAGCAGACTGTCATGTGCTCAATGATTCCTCTGTGCCTTACAACTACTGGGTGTCCAAGCTGGACACGTGGCGCGAAATGGCGCTCTACGCCTTGGAGGTGCTGGCTTGCCCTGCCGCCAGCGTTTTTTCAGAGTGGGTATTTAGTGCGGCTGGGGGCATAATAACTGATAAACGCATCCGCCTGTCAACTAAATATGCTGAAAGGTTGACTATTATAATAATGAACAAGGCCTGGATTGCCCCTGACTTCTCTACTACACTAGAGGAAAGCGGCTAAACATAAATGCAGCATACGGGTAGGCTACCCGACACTGCTAGATTTGAGTGTGTAGTTCCCTTTAAGCCAGTCAGGCCGGTTACCGGTAATTCTTGTCACAGCCAGCAGAGGGAGCCCCCAGTTCAGTATAAATAGGCTAGGGCCTAGCTCAGAAGGTAGAAGTTTCCAGACTCAGTGCAGAGAGGGTTCCCTCCTGAGTCCGTATGCATAGAAGTCAGAAGGGCATAGCTAATCAGCCTGAAGACACAGAATACCACAGAGGCCGATCAGATAAAGCAAGAGGTACTCAAGATAACAGAGGAGGTACTAGATAAGGACAGCTTCAAGGGTACGCCAGATAAAGGGCATTAGACCTTGGAGAGAAAGTCACATGTTTCAGGACCAGTCAGGAATAGTGTGCAAGCCGCCTGTACTGCATCTCCTGTAATCAACACTCTGTATAAAACATTGCTGAGACCGGCCATTCTGTACTTCCAAGAACCAGCTGTATTCCAATAGTAACCAACTGTCTTTCATGGAACTGCGCTTCCAACTGCGTCCATGTATTATACTCACTGATATTCAGTAAAGTCCCAGTTTTTGTTGGCTATCCTATGCTTGCTTCATTCTTCTACAATACCATACACGGCGTGTCACCGTTTAATTGACACTGGCGTCACGAACTTTTAAATACCTGCCTGTTCCAGTATTTGCCCCAGTTGAAGACGACAGTGGATCCCAGGTTAGTGAGTCAATCTGCACTACAAAGCCCAGCATACACTACTGACCCCCTGGGACACTGCATCGCTCTTTTTGGCGTCACGAACAGGATCCGCATACTTCTGAAGTGCAGAGAAGTGTGAACTGTGTGCTTTAACTATTCCACCACCGTATTGCGAGGACTGCACCCTTTATTTCCAAGCCGGGGGATTGAAATTGTGCCTGGGAGGAATCAGAGACGCTGTACTGTGTTGCGCTACCCCCAGAGAGAAAATCGTATTTGTGGACTGTGATTTATTGGACTTTGCAACACCCTGCTTGCTGTCAGGGAATCGTGATCAAGATGGCCACCGGCCGCCTGGAGTAAAGTTTCCCGCGCTGCTGAGGACCTCCGTGGGCGGATCCCTTCAAAGACACAGAGAATCCCGCCCCTCTTCATCATCGCACCGCCGCGGCCCTGCTTTTCCTGCGTCAGCAACGTCACCGCGTACACAGGACGTCCGGAGTCTCACGAGACTTGGCCTGCGCGAACCCGGCGATACCGGTAAGAACTCGTATCCGGAGGGAAGGGGATTGTTCCGGCCCCTTTAGTCACCAGCGGCCACCTCGTAATAAGTTAACATGTCAGATCCGGGAGTTGCCGAGCGGCCGGACCCGGGAGAGCTCGCGGCTCCTAATCATCCTATAGCCCCCAGCATGATGCCCTTTACCATGCCTTACTATTTTGGGGCCCCATGGTTTCCCCGCTATAACGGAGAGGCCCATACCCTAAGGGACTTTAAGGAAAAGTTGCTGGCCTTATTCAAACTATACCCCATAAATGCCGATCAGCAAATGGAAATCTTGCTAGCGCAACTGGAGGGGGCTGCCCGCAGAGAGGTATTATCCTGGCCTGCTGCGGAACGGAGTACTCTAGAGCAGATATTCACCCGCCTCAGGGCCACTTTTGAAACGAGGACTGCCTCAGAGATAAAGATGCACTTCTTTGGCAAGAAACAGAAGCCCGGTGAGTCCCTCCGTGACTATGCCCTATCACTTCAGGAGGCTTTGGGGGCTGTAATTCAGATAGATCCCAAGGAAGCTGATAACCAGGATCAGACCCTGAGGGAACAATTTATTACCGGAGTGGCTAGTGAGCAAATAAGGACCCAATTAAAGATGCTGTCCGCCCAACACCCTAACAGTACCTTTCTGGACTTTAAAGAACTGGCTATAAAAATTCTGGGGTCAGCAGTATCTACAGAGTTGAACACCCCACCTGAGTTATCAGCCTGCAGGTCAAAACCGTTTATCATTAACCGAGCTGAGGCCGGTCAAGCTGTTCAAGCTACAGCTACCGATACTATCGCCATGCTGACAGAGCAAGTAAATCACCTCACTAAAAGCCTAGAGAGAGTGTGCAGAAAAATGGAGGAATGGGAAAAACCTATGATGTCAGAAGAGGAGTTCCTGTCACCCTCTAAGCCGTTCCCACCTCCATACCAAGAGACTCACCCCAGGGATCCTGGGAGGCGCAATAGGGGTCGCCAGCGGCCCGTGTGTACATACTGCAAAAAGATGGGACACACAGAATCCACTTGCTGGCAGTTAAACGGGCAACCCCTGAGGCTGAGGACCACCCCTCGGGAGGTAGAACACTAGGTCCAAAAGATCCAAATTGGATGCCACGGTATGTAGGATCCCATCCTAAAATCAATGTGGAGATTAACGGGGTCCCCTTTGAAGCCCTATTAGATACTGGGTCTCAGGTCACTACTATTCAGCTGCCCGCCTTTGAAAGATTCTGGGACACCAATCAATTGACCCAGCCGCCTGAATCCTGGGTAGAGATTATCGCCAGCAATGGCAAACCGGTAAAGATCCATGGATACTGGGAACCCACCCTGCAGGTGGGAGAAGTAACCTTGCCTCAACAGGGGGTGATAGTAGTACAGGCCGGCGACAGAGGAGGACATCCTGTCATTCTAGGCACCAATGTCTTCAAAAACTGTTATGCTGAAATACTTGCCGTATTACATCAGACACTGCCCACCGCTTCCTCTGCATCCAAGAGGGTGATTCAAAAGACTATCACTGTGTTAAGTGCCCAGCAGAGGTTTGCTAACGGGAAAGGAGAAATTTGTACTGCCAAGATTCGTGATAATAAGCCTGTGACTTTGCCTCCTAATTCCCAAACTCTCTTATGGTGTCGTGCTGTCCTGGGAGTCCAAGGCCAAGATTATCCAGCCCTGGTGGAACCAATCCAGATGGAGAACTACCCTTATGTGAGAGCTGCCAAGTGCCTGGTGAACGTCTCCCAAGGTAAAGTACCTGTCCGTCTGATTAACCTGAGTGATCATCCTGTTGCGCTTACTAAGCATTACCCTGTTGCCCAGCTTTCTCAGGTGTTCTTCCAAGACATCATCCGTCTTCCAGTGACAGAAAAGCCGCCAGCTGCAGACAGCGGATGTCCGCCGGTGCCCCAGTCACAAGTACCCTGGTGGGAAGAGCTACATGTCGGGGACGAGACTACCCCCCAACATCAACAAGAAGGGATACTACGGCTTGTCAAAGAGCACCACCAGGCCTTCAGTAAACATGCTGCTGATTATGGAGAGGTTAGTGCCATACAACACACCATACCCACTGGCTCTCATCCTCCTATCAAGGAGAGATACCGACCCTTACCGCCTACTTCATATCAGACTGTAAAAGAAATGATCCAAGAGATGAAAGACTCTAATGTAATCCGGGACAGTCGTAGCCCGTGGGCGGCACCCCTGGTCCTTGTAAAGAAGAAGGATGGTGGTATCCGTTTCTGCGTGGACTATAGAAAAATTAATCAGATAACCCACAAAGACGCGTACCCACTGCCCCGCATTGAAGAGTCACTAACTGCTCTGGGCTCCGCTGCCTATTTCTCCACATTGGACTTGACCAGTGGCTACTGGCAAGTACCCATGGCCCCGGCAGATAGGGAAAAGACTGCTTTCACCACTCCCATGGGCCTGTTCGAATTCAATTGTATGCCGTTCGGGTTATGTAATGCCCCAGGAACTTTCCAGAGACTAATGGAGCGGTGTTTGGGTCACAAAAACTTCGAAACAGTGCTGCTGTATCTAGATGACGTCATTGTGTACTCAAAAACATATGAAGACCACCTGAAACACTTAGCAGAGGTCTTTGAAATCCTTGTCAAATATGGCCTGAAGGTAAAGCCATCTAAATGCCACCTGCTCAAACCTGCGGTAAAATACCTGGGGCATGTGGTAAGCGGAGAGGGCGTACAACCTGACCCTGATAAGTTAGCGGCTGTCCGTAACTGGCCGGGACCCACTACCGTCAAAGAGGTGAGGGGTTTCTTTGGTTTTGCCGGCTACTATAGACGTTTCATCCCCCATTTTGCTCAAATAGCCGATCCTATCCAGGAACTCTTGAGGGGGCAGCCCAAGAAAAGTCCTAGAACTCCAGTGCTCATTGAGTGGAATGAAGAGAGAGAGATAGCGTTCCAGTTGTTAAAAAAGAAACTGACCGAGCCTCCCGTGTTAGGTTATCCCGACTACAGCAAGCCCTTCCATCTGTATACTGATGCTAGCAAGCGGGGCCTGGGGGCTGTGTTAGCCCAGATTCAAGAGGGAAAAGAAAGAGTGATAGCTTATGCAAGCCGCTCCCTGAAAGGAGCTGAGAAAAATGACCAGAATTATAGTTCCTTCAAACTAGAATTCCTGGCACTAGTGTGGGCAGTGACGGAAAAATTCAAAGATTATCTAGCCGCTACCCCATTCATTGCATTCACTGATAATAACCCTCTGGCACATCTAAATACAGCTAAATTGGGGGCTTTGGAGCAAAGATGGGCCTCTCGTCTCCAACTATGATTTCTCTGTAAAATATCGCGCTGGACGTACTAATGACAATGCTGATGCTTTATCCAGACTTCCCACAGAGACAGCTCCTGATGATGTGCGAGATGCTTGGGAAGATGTAGAAATGCCGGCCTTCTACCATAAATTTGCTCAACAGGATCAGGCTCGGGCTACCAGTAACAGAGCTGCAGTTCCTTCACCCTCCAGTAGGCCGGAACTCAAAGAAGAAAGGTGGGTGAAACTACAGTCTGAAAGTAGAGTGCTGGGTGAATTGTTGGACTTCATTACCAGTGGCAGAGCCCCTGAGAGGATTCGGCGTAAGAGTACAGATCCTGAGCTCATCAAACTGTGGAGACAGCGCCATCAACTCTTCATACAAAAGGGCCTGTTGCTACGGAGAAGCCTAGACCCAGTGTCCAACGAAAGAGTGCATCAAATTCTCATACCCCGACGAGATGCAGGTATGGTGTTGGAGATGTACCACAATCAATCCGGTCACTTTGGGGTCCAAAAGACTGAGGCAAATATCCGCCAGCGGTTTTACTGGGTGGGCATGAGAGAAGACATGGAGAAGTGGTGTCGGGAGTGTGTAGCCTGTGCCTTGAAACGAGGTGAACACCATGATCAGAGGGCACCACTGAGACCCATTGTAAGTACTCGTCCTCTTGAACTTGTCGCCATCGACCATGTGAAACTGGAGCCTAGTCGCTCAGGGTATGTGTACGCTATGACTATTGTTGACCATTTCACTAAGTTTGTTGTAGCGGTGCCTGTGAGAGACCAGACGGCCAAGACTACAGCCGAACTGTTCTGGAAACACTTCCTCCTGCCCTACGGTTGTCCAGAAAAGATCCTCACCGATCAAGGTCCTGCTTTTGAGTCCCACCTGTTCCATGAACTGTGCCGCCTGCACAACTGTAAGAAGATCCGGACGACGGCCTACCATCCGCAAGGTAATAGATTATGTGAAAAAATGAATCAGACCTTGATAGAGATGCTGAGGACCGTGCCTCCTGAAACCAGGGGAGATTGGCCTAATCTGTTGCCACAGCTCATGTTCACATACAATCATACCATACACTGTTCCACCGGGTATACCCCCTTTTATTTGATGTTTGGGCGCCAAGGGTTATTGCCTGCTGACCACTCCTTGGATGTACTCGTACCTGATTGCATCAACCCATTACCTAATACCGACTGGGTTGCTGAACACCAAAGGCGATTGAATACGGCCCAAGCTATTGTTCAGGAACGTATGGACTATGCTAGAGACCGGCAGCAGAGAGACTATGACCAAGCAGCCCATGCAGAACCCCTGACGATAGGGGCTGTGGTATGGTTAGAAAATAACCGCCGTACCAGTAAACTGGACAGTAAATGGGAGCAAAGTCCCTATGTTGTCACTGCTATCCCAAATGTTGGAACTCACACTTATGAGATCACCCGGGAGGGCAGGGGATCCCAAATTGTGCACCGAAACCGGTTAAAGCTCTGCCTGACACCAGGACCCAGTGCCGAGAGTTCTATATCTGAACCCCCTGTGTCAGAGTCATCGATACAGCCCGAGGATCCTATGCAGGCTGTCCGTAATCTAAGGTATGACGCTGATCCCATGCATTGGCTTCTGACACCATGGTTGAACTTGTTGGTGCCCGCTCCAGCACCTACTGTGCCTTTACTTCCAGAAGAGCCGGTTCAAGATGCCCCGGATCCAGTTCCCCCTCTAGTGGATCCTGTTGTTCCTGTTGTTCCCGTTGTTCCTGACCAAGGTCTCACGGATGGTGATCCTCCTGTTGCTCCTCTCTCTTCTACCTCGGTGCTAAGGGAAGAGGAAACCCCTGTGTTGAGAAGGTCCACCCGGATGACCAGGGGACGTCCGCCAGTCCATTTAAGAGACTTTGACTATGCTGGTGGTGTCTCCTCCCGAACAGTTACTATCGGAAATAGCCTGCTTGATGTTTGTGCGCAAGAATGGACTCCTCCACGTGAGCCCTTGCCTGTTCTACACCCACGGGGAAACCCTGTGTAGTTCCTTATTATGGAGAGAAGGTAGGTTATTGGTGGCTCACCTGGTCAGTACAATGTGTAGGTGCTCTGGTTCTGGACTGATTCACCCAATCAGGAGGCGGTTTATAACAATAAAAGTATATAGTGGAAAAACCGGCACTCTACATCTATCAATAATGCTAAGGAGGCAGTATGTGGGATAGTAAGATATGTATTTATTTTTGTAAGGGTACGTTTTAGGAGTGGGAAATAAAGAGGTAGAGGTTCTAAAAATGTGGAGGTCCAAAGGATGAGGTTCTCATAAATAAAAATAACAATAAGAATGATGTTTTGCCATATACAGCGTTGCAGATACACAATACCAGAGATATGTCAAAAAATATACCAAAAAATAACAGGAGTAGCAAAAATAGCAAATATATGCAGAGTGGAGGTGTGGCACTGCAGTAATTATTTAATAGCGGTTTTCACCTTCCGTGGGTACAGTGAGTGGTTGTGTCCATTTGTATGTAGTCCATAAAAATTGTCTGTCTATACCTCCGGTCTTGGTCACATAGGAGGTATATAATATATGGGTCGAGCGGTAAGAAAATAAAAAGGGTAAAAATATATATAAAATACAAAAATGTAAAAATATAAAAATATATGTAGTAGGTCAGTCGGGTGCTGTACTTAGTGTGGCGTCCCACACATTAAGGGAACTGCACCCTGACTGTTTACCTTTCTTTGCGAGGTGTCCTGGTTGTTGGAGCAGCCTTGCTGCGCTCTGCAGTGTTTGTTTTCCCGGTCTTCTCGGCGTGCCACGTGGATATGACGTCACTTCTTCGGTGTCTCACGTGTCTTAGCCGGACTTGGTTTTAAGTTTTTCGTTGGTGGTCTTTTTTGATCCGGAGGATTCAGATGGGATTCGTTGCTCGGAAGCGCTTCCAGAATGAGGTTATTGGCAGGTTTTCAGAGGGAGGTCACCAAGGTGACCTCCCTCTGAAAACCTGCCAATAACCTCATTCTGGAAGCGCTTCCGAGCAACGAATCCCATCTGAATCCTCCGGATCAAAAAAGACCACCAACGAAAAACTTAAAACCAAGTCCGGCTAAGACACGTGAGACACCGAAGAAGTGACGTCATATCCACGTGGCACGCCGAGAAGACCGGGAAAACAAACACTGCAGAGCGCAGCAAGGCTGCTCCAACAACCAGGACACCTCGCAAAGAAAGGTAAACAGTCAGGGTGCAGTTCCCTTAATGTGTGGGACGCCACACTAAGTACAGCACCCGACTGACCTACTACATATATTTTTATATTTTTACATTTTTGTATTTTATATATATTTTTACCCTTTTTATTTTCTTACCGCTCTACCCATATATTATATACCTCCTATGTGACCAAGACCGGAGGTATAGACAGACAATTTTTATGGACTACATACAAATGGACACAACCACTCACTGTACCCACGGAAGGTGAAAACCGCTATTAAATAATTACTGCAGTGCCACACCTCCACTCTGCATATATTTGCTATTTTTGCTACTCCTGTTATTTTTTGGTATATTTTTTGACATATCTCTGGTATTGTGTATCTGCAACGCTGTATATGGCAAAACATCATTCTTATTGTTATTTTTATTTATGAGAACCTCATCCTTTGGACCTCCACATTTTTAGAACCTCTACCTCTTTATTTCCCACTCCTAAAACGTACCCTTACAAAAATAAATACATATCTTACTATCCCACATACTGCCTCCTTAGCATTATTGATAGATGTAGAGTGCCGGTTTTTTCCACTATATACTTTTATAGTTCCTTATTATGCTTCAGTCAAGAAAAATAGACTAACCTGGTTCACCTTAAGTCCGCTGTGCCAGGTCAGCGGCCGTGCCTAAGAAGAAAGAAGACGCCCCTTTTTCTTGCGTCATTTGTTGCAAATGTTATATTTTGGTGTGAAATAGTTGTTTATCATATTTATAATGTCATGTTTAAATTATGCATCAGCTTATGTTGGTTCAGGCATGTGTGTGAGTACGAGGCCTTACTCACGTTAAAGTCTGGGGGTGTGCAGCATACGGGTAGGCTACCCGACACTGTTAGATTTGAGTGTGTAGTTCCCTTTAAGCCAGTCAGGCCGGTTACCGGTAATTCTTGTCACAGCCAGCAGAGGGAGCCCCCAGTTCAGTATAAATAGGCTAGGGCCTAGCTCAGAAGGTAGAAGTTTCCAGACTCAGTGCAGAGAGGGTTCCCTCCTGAGTCCGTATGCATAGAAGTCAGAAGGGCATAGCTAATCAGCCTGAAGACACAGAATACCACAGAGGCCGATCAGATAAAGCAAGAGGTACTCAAGATAACAGAGGAGGTACTAGATAAGGACAGCTTCAAGGGTACGCCAGATAAAGGGCATTAGACCTTGGAGAGAAAGTCACATGTTTCAGGACCAGTCAGGAATAGTGTGCAAGCCGCCTGTACTGCATCTCCTGTAATCAACACTCTGTATAAAACATTGCTGAGACCGGCCATTCTGTACTTCCAAGAACCAGCTGTATTCCAATAGTAACCAACTGTCTTTCATGGAACTGCGCTTCCAACTGCGTCCATGTATTATACTCACTGATATTCAGTAAAGTCCCAGTTTTTGTTGGCTATCCTATGCTTGCTTCATTCTTCTACAATACCATACACGGCGTGTCACCGTTTAATTGACACTGGCGTCACGAACTTTTAAATACCTGCCTGTTCCAGTATTTGCCCCAGTTGAAGACGACAGTGGATCCCAGGTTAGTGAGTCAATCTGCACTACAAAGCCCAGCATACACTACTGACCCCCTGGGACACTGCATAAAGGCAATTTAAATGTGTTTTTTATAATGTACTGAATACTAGTGATGTATGAACATTGGTCGGAACAATTCACGAATGGGATCAAATGTTCGAGAACCGCAAGATCGCGGCAGGCCCAATTCACTTTATTGGCAGGCGAACCTGAAAAATCTTCAGGTCTTTATTGCAGCCACCAAATACTTACAAGAAGTGCACAAATCATCTCACAACAAGGACAATGACATACTAGAGTGGGATCAATGGCAAAAATCTCCGCAAAAAATATGTATTTTTAATCAGGGGCCATTTTTATTTGTCTTAAAGGGAAACTGTCAAAAATGTGGCCTGCTGGAGCCTAGAAAAATTTTTTTTTAGGCCACGGGAGTACAGGCCCCAAAAATTAGGCATTCACCTGACAGGAAACATCAAGTGATTATGTGGCTGGAGGTATATTAGACGGTCGTTGGATATCAGTTATACTGCAGGCCAGTACAAATAGATGTTAAATACATATGTTTAAAAGAACAAAAAATATAAAATTGGATTAAAAACATGGCTATTGAAATCCCCCTCTTGAAAAAAAACCAAATAATAATAGTTGAAATTTTATAACACGTGGTCGTCGTCAAAAGTTGTTCAATTCCTCCGAGGTCCCAAACATTAGGCATTCACCAGACAGAAAAGAACAAGTAATTATGTGGCTGGAGGTATATTAGACGATCATTAGATATCAG
Source organism: Bufo gargarizans (assembly GCF_014858855.1). Lineage (NCBI taxonomy): Eukaryota > Metazoa > Chordata > Amphibia > Anura > Bufonidae > Bufo > Bufo gargarizans. The sequence goes on from NC_058090.1 coordinate 60,038,729, forward strand.
TTTTACTGCAGGCCAGTACAAATAGATGTCAAATACATATGTTTAAAACAACAAAAAATATAAAATTGGATTAAAAATATGGCTAACGAAACCCCCCCCCCCCTGAAAAAAAAACTAATGATAATAGTTGACATTTTATAACACATGGTCATCGTCAACAGGTGTTTAATTCCTCCAAGGTCCCAAACATTAGGCATTCACTGGACAGAAAAGGCCTTTTATGCCGTTGTATTTACCTAAGACAGGGACCATTATTTGTTCTGGGTGGTGGCTGATATTTGTGGGCTGTCATGAGGAAATTCAATTAAATGTGGTTGTCACAGGTGTTGAATACCTCTGAGATCCATACCTCATTCATTTTTAGAAATGTGAGGTAGTACACACTGTCATGAGCTAGGCGAGTGTGCTTATCGGTCATGATCCCCCCTGCTGCGCTGAACGACGAGGGGCAAGATAAGAGTTTCATGACAAATTGTGCCAGCTCTGGCCACAGGTCAAGCCTGCGTACCCAGTAGTTCAGGGGTTCCTCGCTTCTCAGAGCATCCACATAGGCCGTTAACCCGATATAGCCGGATACCTGTCAGTCTAGGCGTTCCCTGAGGCTGGATCCGGAGGGCGGCTCTCGATGGGTTGGGTGCAAGAATGATATCCGAAGTGACAAACACATCTTCAAACTGCTCTCTTCTTGCATGCGTGGTAGGATTGGTACTCTCAACTGTTTTTCTGTGGGTGGAAATTCCTCTGCCAGCGCTTGCAACAGCAGAATGCAGCATCTCTAGCAGCAAGGCCTGAAAATGCATTCTGACAGCCCTCTGTGATGCTGGTAACATGTCTGCCATTTTGTGTTTTGTACTGGGGGTATAAGTACGTTGCCACCCAGTACTGGTCCTTGCCCTTTATGATTTTTATACGGGGGTCCCTCTTCAAACACTGGAGCATGAAGGCCCCCATTTGCTCTAAAATGGAAGCGGTGGAGCGCCCTGGTTCCTGCTTATCGCCCAGGAGAATGTCGTCCTCGGTGTCCTTCCCCCAGCCACAGACAACACAAAGGATCCCTGAAAAGTTTAAAGTCCCCCTCAAAGCCTGCTCTTCTTGCTTCTCCTCCTCCCCCTCCCCCCAGCCACCATCCTCATCTGACTCCTCTTCAGACTCCTGCTGACTTGTCTTAGATGGAGTAGCCCCCTTGGGAATTCATTCAGCATTGCGACTTCCTCATCTTCCTGCTTCTGCTCCTCGACGGCTTGATCAATGACACAACGCAATGCACGCTCCAGAAAGAAGGCGTAAGGTACGATGTCACTGATTGCGCCCTGGCTGTGACTCACTAGTTTGGTGATCTCATCAAATGGCCACAGAAGTCTGCATGCATCGTGCATGAGCAGCCACTGGCACGGTAAAAAAAAAAACAAGCTCCCAGAACCTGTGCTGCCCCAGAGTTCGTACAGGTAGTCGTTAACGGCACGTTTCTGCTGGAGAAGCCTATCAAGCATATACAAGGTGGAGTTCCAGCGTGTAGGGCAGTGACAAATCAGACGTCTGACGGGCAAGTGGTGTCAACAAGGCGAGCCATGTAAGATCTTCTAAAATGGCCAGAGATTTTCCTGGTCAAATTTAGCGGGGTTAGCCACTGATCGGCCTGTGACCGCAGAGACTTGAAAGCAGTGCAGGACCGGTGTGGCTCTTGGCTTCCAGGCACAACAGCCGCAGCACAGCATGGCAAGGTCTCACCTGGCACGTCAAATAGGTTCTGGGGAGCTTGGGGGGCGCAGCGGAAGAGGCGGCAGCTGTGGAAAAGGAGGAGTCAGCCGAGGAGGAGACGGAGGATGGAGTAGGAGGAGGAGTCAGGCCTGAATGCAATTCGTGGTTTGGGCTATAAAACACAGGCAGCAATGTCAGGTGGTGAGAATTTACTCCTCTCTGACAGTAAAGCTCTGTCAGTCTCTGTGTTGGGACCTGGGAGTTTGGACCTGGGTTTCTGCTGTGTCCAAGGATTTCTGCATTGCTGCATGGTGTGAACAAACACCAGACTCAAGGTGACTGTTTTCCTTGAAATTTACTTTTTGTTTTGCTTATCCTTATGTGTGAATAAACACTGAACTGTTTAAGTTAAATACGTTGTCGTTGCCTCTATACTGCGTCCGCAAGCCTGTCTACCAGAGCAAATCCCCAAAGTGGCCATATAGCGCTGGAATGCCCTTCTGGGAGAAATATTTCCTTCTGGGGACCTTCCATTGCGGTGTGCCAATGTTCACAAAGGCCTCCGAGTCCACCAATTTATATGGCAGTAGTTGGCGGGCTAGCAGTTCCGACAAGCCAGTGGTCAGCCGTTAGGCAAGAGGATTATCCGGCGTCATCATTTTTTTATGCTCGAACATTTGGGCCACGGAAGCCTGCCTTGTGCCAGATGAACGTGATGACAGCACGGTGGAAGGTGGAGTGGAGGACATATAGGAGGAGAGAGGAGAAGGAGAAGAGGAAGGACGTGGAGCACAAGGAGTGTGGCTTTGTGTGTTCTGACGGCGTTACTCCCACTGGGTTCGGTTTTGGGAGGCTAGGTGACTTATTAAGGCAGTTTTCCCTAGGAGAGTGTTGGGTTTACCGTGACTTATGTGTTGACAGCACAGGCTGCAGATGGCAACACTATTAACAGCAGCTGACAAGTTAAAAGAATCCCACACTGCGAAGACATGTGCCGGCATCCTGGGAGCGCAAGATGTGACCGTGCATGGTGGATGGCTCGCTCCAGATACATTTGCAGTCTTCTTTTTGCCTCCTGTGCACTGCGAGTTCTGCCTGCTTCTCCTTCTTCTCCCTATCTGCTGCTCCGTCTCTCCCTCTGAACTCCCCTCCTCTTCCTCTCTTGTGGGCACCGACGTGACGCCCATCGACACGTCATCATCGTCACCTTCATCACCACTGACATTAGAGATCTCAGAGTAGGCAGCAACAGCAGGGACCACCCTCCTAGGGCTGATCTGGGTACTGTCATCAGACCGCTGGGTGGCAACCATTGCTACCTCCTCTTCCTCATCCGATGCCAAGAATGGCTGCACATCGGTAAAGTCTGGGAATTGATGAGAAAATAATTCCTCTGACTCGAGTGGATGGGCTATAGTGGTGGTAGTGGTGGTGTCTTTGGGGGTGCACACAGCAGAGAGTGGGGAGGGTGCAGATACAGAGGATGAGGAGGGTGCAGAAGCAGAAGGTTGAGTGAGCCATTCAACCAACTCTGGTGCGTTCTTTGACATAATCGCATGCACCTTCTCCAACTTCCCACTTAGGCTCTGGCCTGGTGCACCTGCCCGACCCTACTACACCTGAGGAATGGCCTGCCTCTTCCTCTGCCTGTCATTTTCAAAATGACCCTGTGAAAAAGTCCCTATAGAAGAGCAGTATTTGTGGAAGCAGGTATATAGAACCCCTTAATCAGTATTTATTTGGGTGCAACTGGTATATCACACCAGTTGCAATTAGTTGTTCCAATGGGGTTTGTCCCTCTGTATAGCTGCGGTATCTCAGCAGAACCGCACACAAATGCTTTACCTAAAAAAAATATATATTATAGGTATATCACACCCCTGCCTCAATCAGATTTTTTTGGGGGGCAACTGGTATATCATACCAGTTGCAATTAGTTGTTTCAATGGCGTTTGTCCCTGTGTATAGCTGCGGTATCTCAGCAGAACCGCACACAAATGCTGCACTATACAAATGCACTATATAGAAATTATATTATAGGTATATCACGCCCCTGCCTCAATCAATTTTTTGAGGGGGCAACTGGTATATCACACCAGTTGCAATTACTGTAGTTGTTCCAATGGCGTTTGTCTCTCTGTATAGCTGCGGTATCTTAGCAGAACCGCACACAAATGCTACACTATACAAATGCACTATATAGAAATTATATTATAGGTATATCACACCCTTGCCTCAATCAGATTTTTTGGGGGGCAACTGTTATATGACACCAGTTGCAATTATTTGTTCCAATATCGTCTGTCCCTCTGTATAGCTACGGTATCTCCCCAGAACCGCACATAAATGCTGCACAATACAAATGCACTATATAGAAATTATATTCTAGATATATCATACCCCTGCGGAAGGTGTACAGAAAGGTGTACAGAAAACTAGAAGACACAAAATGAATATCCGACTGACTGGATCCAAAACTAAGGAACCAAAGGGAAAGCCCTGCAACAGACCTGGCTCTCTCCCTAACTGCTCAGCCTATGCAGAAAATCTCAATGATAGATGATCGCATATCCTCGTTCCTCGACTGTATAACACCTGAACACCCTATAATAGTGAGGGGACACGACCACCGGCTCTCTACACTTGATACGGAGGGAGTCAGGGTCACCTAGGATCCAGCAAACAGGAAAACACAAATGAATGAACAAAACTCATCTGTAGAAGACTCAGTAGTAGCATCCAGCATGCACACACTCCAGGAAGTTGCATAAACCGCAAAGTGATGCAGTATGGGAAGGGATTTAAAGGGATGCAATCAGTGCAACTACATGACAGCTGAGAGAGGCTAACGAGATGAGAAAACGAAAGCAAAACAAAAGGAACCTCAAGCAGGAGGTTCTGAAGAACGTCTGACAGAGCTTCTCAGATGTCTGGTGGTGACAATCAGATTTTTTTAGGGGCAACTGGTATGTCACACCAGTTGCAATTAGTTGTTCCAATGTAATTTGTCCCTCTGCATAGCTATGGTATCTCAGTAGAACCGCACACAAATGCTGCTCAATACAAATGCACTATATAGAAATTTTAGGTATATCGTACCCCTGCCTAAATCAGATTTTTTTGGGGGGCAACTGGTGTGAAATACTGTTGTTCCAATGACGTTTCTCCCTCTGTATAGCTGCAGTATCACTCTGTATAGCTGCAGTATCTCAGCAGAACCGCACAAAAATGAAGCACAATACAAATGCACTATATAGAAATTATATTATAGGTATATCACACGCCTGCCTCAATCTGATTTCTTGGGGGGCAACTGGTATAGCACACCAGTTGCAATTGTTTGTTCCAATAGCGTTTGTCCCTCTGTATAGCTGCAGTATGGGATCCGAACCGCACACAATTGCTGTACAATACAAATGCACTATAATATACTATCTATGTTAGAAAGTATATTAATGGTATATTACACCCCTCAGTATGTCACACCTATTGATAGCACACCTGTACCAGTCCTTAAAAGGACTTTTGTGGCCCTATTAGCTAGCGTTTGGTGTCTCTAACAGTCTGTCCCTGCTCCACACAGCAACCTCTCCCTACACTGGCAAAAGACTGAATGTAAAATGGCGGTAGGTAGGGGGTATGTCCATTTGCTGAAACATCTCAATTGGCTGTCCTGTCCCACCTGATGGATGTGTGATGGGTCCAAGTTCCGCACAATGCAAAGAATATGGCGCCGGCTGACATCGCCATATGTTCGCCTGTTCGATGAACAGCGAACAAGCAAAGTTCACTGCGAAATGACCTCCGGGCGAACAGCAAGACCATCTCTACTTAATACAATGTATTCCCATGCACCCCTTCCACCACAAAAAAGGGTATATGGTTCAATCTTCCTTTTTTCGTCCTCCTGCTCTTCCATCATATCAACATGCTTATTAGTCTGCCCTCGCTCCTAATGTTGTAGAGGATCAGCTCACCTGCAGTCCCTCGCATGCAATGCTTTAGAGAGTCAGCTCACTAGCAGGCCTTCACCTACAATCTTTTAGACGGGCAGCTGACTTGAAGGCCCTCGCATATAATGTTCAATCTTCCTTTTTTCGTTCTCCTGCTCTTCCATCATATCAACATGCTTATTAGTCTGCCCTCGCTCCTAATTTTGTAGAGGGTCAGCTCACCAGTAGGCCCTCACCTACAATCTTTTAGAGGGTCAGCTCACCTGCAGGCCCTCGCATGTAATGTTTTAGAGGGTCAACTCACCAGCAGGCCCTCACCTACATTCTTTTAGAGGGTCAGCTCACCTGCAGGCAGTCACATATAATGTTTTTGAGGGTCAGCTCACCAGCAGGCCCTCAACCATAATGTTTTACAGGGTCAGCTCACCAGCAGGCCCTCACCTACAATATTTTAGAGGGTTAGCTCACCAGCAGGCCCTCACCTACAATCTTTTAGCAGTTCATCTTACCAGCAGGCCCGTATTTACAATCTTTTAGATGGTCAGCTCACCAGCAGTCCCTCACCTACAATCTTTTAGAGGATCAGCTCACCTGCAGGCCCTCACCTACAACCTGTTAGACGGTCAGCTCACCTGCAGGCCCTCGTATCTAATGTTTTTGAGGGTCAGCTCAGGTCAGCTCACCAGCATGTCCTCACCTACAATCTTTTAGAGGGTCAGCTCACCTGCAGGCCCTCGCATGTGATGTTTTACAGGGTCAGCTCACCAGCAGGCCCTCAACCATAATGCTTTACAGGGTCAGCTCACCAGCAGGCCCTCACCTACAGTCTTTTAGAGGGTCAGCTCACCAGCAGGCCCTCACCTACAATGCTTTACAATGCCAACTGTTGTTGGCTCCCTCTAGATAGAGGTAAGATTATAGCCGAAACAAACATCGGGCTATGGGACTGCATTATTAAACAGCCAATATTCGGTGTTGCGGTGTACGACACCATAGACTCGGACCAACATATTTTCTCCACAGGAACTAAGTACAGCACATTGCGCTTTTTTGCGCAGGACTCCAACTAGTGTCCACTAATTTATTCACGTTTTTCACGAACTTATCACGTTCAAGTTTATGATTTTCATCATATCTTCTCAAACATTTCTAACACTATTTGATTAATTGTTTATATTCACTATTAGTTTCACTATTTGTATTTAGGGCACCATTGGAGTATTTAATTTATGCTGTAAGAGTCCCTTATATTTTATTTTATTGTCTCAGTGTTTATACGGTCGACCGTTGAAATCATTTTTACATTGTTTTAACCATTATTTGATTGCATGTCATTTTATTATTTGTCATTTTAAATTAGTGATTTTTAATCAATAAAATCTGAGTGTTGCCATAGAATTGAGTGCTCACTTCCGTATTTTGCACCTCACCTACAATGCTTTAGAGGGTCAGCTCACCTGCAGGCTCTCGCATATAATGTTTTAGAGGGTCAGCTCACCAGCAGGCCCTCGCATATAATGTTTTTGATGGTCAGCTCACCAGCAGGCCCTCAACCATAATATTTTACAGGGTCAGCTCACCAGCAGGCACTCGCATATAATGTTTTTGAGGGTTAGCTCACCAGCAGGCCCACACCGATAATGTTTTACAGTTTCAGCTCACCAGCAGACCCTAACCTACAATCTTTTAGAAGGTCAGCTCACCAGCAGGCCCTCAGCTACAATATTTTAGAGGGTCAGCTCACTAGCAGGCCCTCACATATAATGTTTTTGAGGGTCATCTCACCTGCAGGCCCTCAACCATAATGTTTTACAGGGTCAGCTCACAGCAGGCCCTCACCTACAATCTGCTAGAGGGTCAGCTCACCTGCAGACCCTTGCATATAATGTTTTTGAGGGTCAGCCCACCAGCAGGCCCTCAACCATAATGTTTTACAGGGTCAGATCACCAGCAGGCCCTCGTCCGTATTTTTTTTAATGTTTAGCTAAGCAGCAGGCACTGACTTTTTTCAATGGTCAGCTCAGCAGCAGGCACTCGCCCTTAATTTTTTCGATGCTCAGATCAGCAGCAGGCACTCGCCCCTAATGTTTTAGAGGGTCAGCTCAGCAGCAGGCCCTCGCCCGTAATGTTTTAGAGGGTCACCTGCAGGCCCTTGCTTCTAATGTTTTTGAGGGTCAGCAGCAGGCCATTAATCATAATTTTTCAAGGGTGAATGATGCCCTCCTTTATGTGTAATAAAGGAAGTATTGGAGTGCCGTCCTTGTAATTTTTGGAAGCCCTTTCACTTATTGCATACTACCTGAACAATTGTACCACAATGTGAATGAGGCCCTCCATTATGTGATATACAGGTTGTATCGGAGTGCCTCTTCCTTGTCATTTTTGGCAGCACTTGCACTTTATATACAAGTAACTATACAGGAAAGAATGTTTCCTAACAACTTTTACTCTAAAATCAATTCAAGCTTAATATTGTCAGTCTGTAAAAGTGGCATACGACTCAGACAACATCGTTCCCAGCAGCAACCAGGGAGTCCAAGATGCATCCAGACATCCTCCCCATGCTGTTCCCGAACCATTTCAATGGTGTTTCCATCAATTTCTGACCTTTTACTTTGAACCAGACACCCTCACCTCTACAGAGCAGGGGGTGCCTGGTTTAATGCTCGGGTTCTCCCATTGACATTTATTGTGCTCAGGTGCTCGGTAGAATCTCATCTGTATTTGATTACAGGTCCTTTGATATTGAGCCTTAATAATATTGCTATGTTATGTATTGTATTTCATACACTGTGTCTGGTTCACCAGCAAGTGGCAATATTTCTAGTAGAGTACTATTCCATTCTTCTCCCTTTTGCGCAGAAGTGGGCTCGTCCTGCTTCCTACCAAGGGAAGAGTTGCAGGAAGCAATAGTCAGTCGATAGTTGAGTTGAGAGTTAGAAGGGAAGAGACATGGTGCAGCAGGAATCTTCCAGGGGAGAGAGCTTGTAAAGCACCCCAACTCCGTGCAGCTGATAGACAGAGTACTACTAGGGGTCAAGACCAAAAGACACCCGCTTCAAAGGTACCAGAACTGTCATAAAGTCCTATAACTAGATTGAAGCCAGAGATTAGCACAGCAGAGAGATAAAGCAAAGTATTCACGTTCACCTGCCAGTGCACCCTAAAACCTGCTGGAGCCAGAGAAAGATCAAATATTATCCAGAGCCTAACCCTGGGAAGCGCTGGTGTCCAGGTAAGACCACTGTGACACACAAAACTATCAGCTGATCACTGTGAGACCTCAGCACACGTTTTGTCAAGCGACTTTTGTGGGTGCATGTCTCCTGACAGATTCCTTCCACTCGAGTGGTTAATGAGTAGCTTGTATTAGTAGTTTGGAGACAGCACACCAAAGATAGCAAGTAGCTTTGTATTCAATCTTTATTTTAGCAGTGGTATAATCTCATAACATTTATTGCTTATAGCAACGTTTCGGGCCCAGTTCGGTGCCCTTTGTCAAGCTATAAATGTAAACACAGAACAATACAATTCAAAATACATCAGTATAGACATCAATTCATATGTGGTAATTCATATAGACATCAATTCTTATGTGGTAATTCATCAACCGTATTAATCACCTAATTTGGATACACATTATTTCATTGGAAGAAGACATCTTCATGCTAATAACACGGGCCATACTTATGCCATTGAAGTACATGATTGGACAGACGACAAATACATGATTAGAGGGAAAGAAGGCAGAGACTTCAAGATGTGACATGATTGGAAAGCATAGTAATGTCATGGTTAAGGTCCATGATTAAAGTCCGGTGTCATAATGACAGGAAATGGTTGGTAGGGTACTCCCCTGGGAGAGGTAGTCATTAACTGGCTAGATTGGCATAACCGCTGTATTCTCAACTATGTTATACAGGGGGGTAGGGTTTAGCAGTATTCATGAGCATGAAATCACCATATGTGAACACAATACCAGGCACCATATATTTAGAACACAGAGCCCTATATAATGTCGGCAAGCATACAGGGCTATAAATGTATACCACAATGGTCTCGATATAATTACCTGTGAAGCTGGTCATAACATCTCCACGGCATGCAGTGCACAGGAGGCACGTCGTGGTGCTTTATGCAGGGCGTGGTGCTTTATGTAGGGCGATGCCAGTCACATGTGGGGCCGGACGTCCGGCGTTAGCTGGCGTACTTGGGAGGCGGAGGCAAAGGGCGGTGCGCCAGGGTTCCCGTGATGGTGTGCTGTGGATCATTTTTTCTAGATCCAAGATCAGATCTCACCAAGCAGCCGTGGATAATGGGTGGATGTTTGTAGGACATCAGGGGTCTAAGGTGAAAGATACTGGGGATACTTCTCTGTAAGATCTGCCAGTGTCTATTTATGATTTTTTTGATGGAAGAACCCCAGGTGGAGTAAGTGGTCACACAGGGGATTCTGGTGTTCTGTTTGTTTTCAGATGAGGATTTGGGTTCCAGGAGATCATCTCTATTCGTATTGTTCACGCATTGCGTGTGTTCTATCAATACTTTAGATGGGAACCCACGATCAGAAAATGTATTATTCATTTGGGTTAACCTTTTCTCTGCTATCTCAGGATTGGAAACACAAAACTATCAGGCCACAGTATACCACTCTGCATTTGTAAAAACCTGGGACACTATTGGCCTGGGGGGAAGGCCCATTGTACACCTAGCCTTTCTGCTGTCTGAGGTAAAGTTTGAAACCCCTCCCCATGCCAAATTCTCAACCTAACATATTCACTACAGTCCTACTGTTAAATGGGTTGTCCTCTTTTTCTACTGATTACCTATACTCAGGATATGTCATCAACATCAGATTGTCAGGGGTCCGACAGACAACCTCGTTAAAGACAAATTTAGAAAACATTAGATATAGCTCTACAGGACATACAGGGTAATATAGCCCCACATACTTCCAGTGATGTCTCCTCTTATGTAGATATTCTCCTTCCTCATCTTCTACTTTCAGACCAGACCGCCATGATGATTTCTTTCACCTATCTCTTTTCTCTGCAGAGTTTAACAAACAAACATCTTAGTTTCCTACTTTTCCATAATCTTTCTACCTTCTTAACATCCCTTCCTGACATCCCCAATACTATGTCTGCTGCACTCCCCAATACTATATTGCAGAAACAGTCCCCCTGAAAATACTGGTACCACACAGATGCACCAGTACAAAAAGTGCCCCCTTATATTGTGTGCCAATACAAAAAATACTCCCTTACCTTTCATATAAGACCCCTATATCAGATCCTGATATCTAACTCCCATATCAAACCTCAGATGAGATCCCCCATATCAGACCAGACCCCCTTTAGACCTCTGTGTCAGACCTCCATGTCAGACCATCCAATATCAGACCTAAAATTAGACCCCCATTAGACCTGCATGTCAGACCCCCCATATCAGACCTCATACCAGAACCCATTAGACCTCTCAGACCCCCCATATCAGACCTCAGATCAGACCCCTATTTGACCTCAGACTGGACTCCCTTTACACATCTCAGATCCCCACCCAATATCAGACCTCATATAAGACCCCCATTAGACCTCCAGACCCCCCCATATCAGACCTCCAGACCCCCCCATATCAGACCTCAGACCAAACCCCTATTAGACCTCTCAGACCCCCATTACACCTTTCCGAACCCCTATATCAGACCTTAGATAAGACTTTAAAATAAATAAATTGACTTAACCTTTCCTGCTACACCTCCACTCTCCTGCTCCCAGGTTCTCTTCTCGGGGCCTGCACTGCACAGTCACAGGTCATAGTGTACTCTTTACATCCTGAAGCTGTAGGCAGCCAGGACACAGTAGCGCGGACCCTAAGCAAGAGCGGACCCCAAGAAGGGGGGGGGGGGGTAAGTACAGTGCTCACAGAGCTTAACTCCCTTGCCTCCTACTAATGAGTGCTTCCATAATGGTTTTCACTAGTAACATGCAATGCCACTGGCAAGGGGGACCCCGTGGGCCCCCCTGGCTTAGGGGCCCTGTTGCAACTGTGACCACTGAGACCCCTATAGCTACGCCAGGGAATAATCTATGGGTGATCTTAAAGGGTCATTGAGTTTTCAAAACTGTCATAGCAGTATTTCAAAGGTTTTAATCGTGGGGGTCTGAGTACTGAGACCCCATTGATGGCCAAAATGAGGAGAGAGAACAACTTATATAATGCAAACTCTCTCCTCCTTGCTGGAGACAAGCCCAATAGCAATTCATTGGCCAACTTTAATGCCATATCTTACAGTGAGGAAAGAACATGCTATGCAAGCACTTCTCTCTACTAATTGTGGTGATCCGTGTGGGTCTCAGCTCTTAGCCCAAAAGACAGTTTGAGGGGCATTTAATAGTATAACTACCCCTTCAATCTTAAGTTAATTAGAAGCTAGGGAAGTTAAATCTGTATGAAAACTTTCTCTTAGAGCTTTTAGAGATAATGAGGAAAAAACATAGACATTTTGTTACTGTGCATAGTTTCAGTTTACACATATCAGTAATGTATTAAAACCCCAGAGGCTCAAAGACCTGATACGCTAATCAGTCTGTAAAAAAGAAAGAAGAAAGTCATACAACAGTCCCCGAATACAAGGGAAGAAATTAAATATATATACACACATGCGAGATCTAGCTCATTTGTGTCCTTATGTCGCCTCTTGTTCTATTAGCAGGATCTCCACCTTTTGCCAATCAGTACGCTCTACTCATTACTACTGCATTCAAACCTGCTTGAATGTAAAAAGGAACATAGTGCAGAACCTCTAACAGATGTTTGAATGAAAAGTGTTTATTGATGTACGAAAATCATAGAATTCAAGAGCTTGTCAAGATAAAATCACATGCAGTGTGCTAATCCACAAGTACAGCCCAACCCGATGTTTTGCCTACTGAAGAAGCCAAAAGTTGGTAAAACCCTGGGCTGGGCTGTACTTGTGGATTAGCAAGCTGAATGCTTTAATTACTGTCAGAGTGCACTGATGGACAAATGGTGGAGATCTTGCTAATGGAAAAAGAGGCAATATAAGGATACAGACAAAAAATATATTCTCTGTTATATATAAGCATATTTCTCCACTTTGATTCAAAGACTGCTGTGTGAATTTCATCTGGGCAGATTGATTAGCCAATTTTCAGTCGTAAGCTCTGCATCTTATTACTGTTACAGATCCACTGATTACACATCACGAGAGATCACTGGTAGTGTGGGACCACTGTGCCAAGTAACTTAAAGTTTGTTGTTGGGTCGAATCCTTAGGGTATTATTCTGTCGCCTCCCCGTTATTCACCCTTTCACCCCTATAAAGGGATGTGGACTTCACTGTGGGTTAGCAACCAGACCACTACCTCCTGTGATGGTTCTGGTGTACTTGGCAGCTGACCCTCGGACTCAGGAACACAGGCAGGATCAGGATACACACTTAACTACAGGCACAGTCTGAATAGGAACCAAGGCTAGAACACAGAACTCTTGAACACCACAACAGGCAGACTGGAACAAGAGCAGGGTGACACAGACAGACCACTGCAAGAACTCAGGCAGGAACAGGTCAGACATGACCATGGACACAGGTCAGGCATACAGACTGGACAAAGAACAAAACAACAGAAGCAGATACAGGAACTATTGCTGGAACTATTGCTGTTGCTCAGCCAAGCGTCAGGATATACAGACAGAACATACAGCTTAGCTTGCTAACCCAAAGCACCACAGGTGTACACAAACAGAAAGAAGGATTAACCTCTACATTGTACAAAGAACACACGGCAAGCAAGGGCAATTAACCCCTGCCTTGCTGAACAGAACAGAGAGAACAGAACACAAAGTATCCGTGCCCAGTACGCACAACACAGAAGAGAATATGCACTGCCACACCGACAAATGGCCCTAAATACACACCACCAGTATCCAGCAACCAGCTCACAAGGCATACAAGGACCACATGAACAGATGTTGTAATAATTACGTTATATAATATAAACCAAAACCTGATCCACAGATCTCCATTTTCATCAGCTTCACCTACTATTCCCCGTATTGGTAAATCATTAATGCACATCTGATACTAGTAATGGTTCTTTATTGCATATACAAAGGCATACTTCTTTGTTTGTCCAGTTCAATTTCACAATAGAATGCCTGTATGACATTCTCTTTAATTTTAATATCTAAGCCGCTTGAACTAATTCAACTCCTTGAAGAGCCTCTCCTAAGGTTTATGTAGTGAAATTGAGGCACACAGATTTTCAATGTTGCAATTAAACTTTTTATTTAGTTTCGCAGTAGTTTTATCCAGTTGCCCAATATTTATCTTCAAGGTACAAACAGAATATCTAGACCGGACGTTTCAGTCACATCAGACCTTCATCAGCGGTCAGATTTTTATCTGCAACAATATATAAAACAATACAAAATGAGCTTGGATGAAGTCACTGTAGAAATTTTTTGGGTATATACATTCAATGATATAAAAATATAATTATATAATAATCCAATTCATTGCTAGATACATAGGGGAAACGTCACAATAGAATATCCACAGATATCATGGAAGGGAACTGTATAAAGGAATCCCAGATTTCATATCATTCATACAGTGTTGGTCTGAGTCAGAACTTATAGAACTGAGAATTATGGGGGTGAGTATATACAGAATGTTATCGGATATATGTAAGGTGCATCTGTTTCAGTGTGTATGCCGTCCACACTGATCATATGTGAGAACCAATAGTATTTCAATGCAAAGGAGATCAATATATATTAGGTGCTTTAGGAGAAATTCTATTACACAATTTTTGTGGGTTACCGACTACATCTGTCCGCATATTGTATGCTGGATATATCATATGTGGGTAAGTAGTTACACACCTTTACCTGAATGGAATATGCTGGGTACATAAAAGGACAAGGCTCTACTCGAGATTGTCTATAGGTGGCTGGATACATGTATCAGAGTAATATATGCTGGGTACATCAAAGAAAATTGCTCTAATATAAGTTGTCCATAGGTTGCTAAATCAGAATGATGTACGCTGGGTATATCCGGAAACGATACTATGCAATAAAATGGCAGTATGTTGCTGAACATATATAAGTAATATATACTGAGTACATAAAAAAAAAGCGCTCCATTGAGTACAACAAGTTGGAATAAAATATTGTGGTATCACATTGTGTTCAGGGCCGTCTTTAATATTGATTGGACCCTGGGCAAAAATTTACTTGGGCCCCCTGGATCCCGTCTTCCCACACCTTAGCAGGCAATCACACCCTCCACCACAACACACACACACAAAAAATCCACACATCTGGTAGAGTCCAGTGAACGACTGTAAATACTTCCAGTTCTGAAGACTCCAGCGGCTCAGGATCAGTGTTCTGGGCAGCTGGGCTCAGGCTGGAAGTGGGCACCGCTCTGCAGGAAGGAGACCAGGGCTCGGCTCACCCTAGTGTTACAGTGCACCCCAGCACCCCACAGTATGCAGTATAGCACCCTATAGTATACAGCACCACACAGTATGCAGTATAGCACCCCACACTATACAGTACCCCACAGTATATAGTAGAGCAGTATAGCAGCCCACAGTATACAGCACCCCACAGTATACAACACCTCACAGTATACAGCACCCCAAACTATACACGATACAGCCCCCCACACTATACAGTACAGCAGTATAGCACTCCACACTATACCGCACCCACAGTATACAGACCCCCCCAGTATACAGTACAGCAGTATAGCACTCCACAATATACAGCCCCCCACACTATACAGGCCCCCCCACTATACAGCCCCCCCCACACTATACAGGCCCCCACACTATACAGGCCCCCACACTATACAGGCCCCCACACTATACAGGCCCCCCCACACTATACAGCCCCCCACAGTATACAGGCCCCCACAGTATACAGCCCCCACACAGTATACAGGCCCCCACACAGTATACAGCCCCCCACAGTATACAGGCCCCCACACAGTATACAGCCCCCCCCACACAGTATACAGCCCACCACACAGTATACAGCCCACCACACAGTATACAGCACACCACACAGTATAAGGCCCCCCACAGAATACAGGCCCCCACACAGTATACAGCCCACCACACAGTATACAGGCCCCACACAGTATACAGACCCCCCATACAGTATACAGCCCACCACACAGTATACAGCCCTGTCACCTTTTTCTGATGTAATCTTCACACAAAAAAGCTCCACAGTTAACTTCTGCAACACTCGTGCTAGGACCTGTGATGACCTCATAGCCATGTGACCAGTAATTGCTAGGTTACTGGTCACATGGTGATGATGTCATCTAAGGTCCTAGATCACAACGTTAAAGTACACAGACAGCTTGACACCCGGGGCAGTAGCTAGAAGGGCTCAAGAGGCAGCTGCCTTGGGCCCCCCAGGAGCAACTGGGCCTGGGGCAGCTGCCCCTTTTGCCCCTTGGTAAAGACGGCCCTGATTGTGTTGTTGCCCCAAAGTGGGGGCCACCTATTATGATATAAGGTGTCTTGTAGGGAGGACGCTGGGCCTGCTCGTCACCTAGAAAAGAAACATATTCATCCATCTACCTGTTCTTAAGGAAGGAGCAAGTCATCTGGGCTCGGACGTGCGGCGTCTGCAACGTCCGAGTTTAAGTGTACGGGCTCTCCACAGAGGCATCACGTGATCGGAGGAGGGACGATATGCATTCCACTGGTAGATTCTTCAATATTAGTATAGCTTTACAATCTGAAGGGGCAATATACATACTGGAAAGAGGGCAATATATAATAATGGTCATGATCGTAAACATCTACAACTATATACAGAGAAAATGTCTGTATATATTATATTATATTATATAGAATATAGAGCCGCAATCTAGTATAGAAAATTAAAGGGAAGATGATTTTTATAGATGGAGATGGAGAAGTAAAAATTTAAATAAAAAATTGAGTTAAAGGAGAGTTAGTGGAGAGGTTGGGGAAGAAATGATCTCACCCTCACCAGATCCAGACAAAATTTATTTTCAGCGGGTTTGTGGGAAAAAAAAAAAAATGTTAAGACCATATACATCTACAATTGTCTTTGAAGTTCATATATTGATGAAAAAGTCTCATTCGCGGTTCAAACCATTAGGTGAAAGTGTCCCTAGTTTATGGATCCAAAATGCCTCCCGCTGTCTTAGGAGGAGTATCCGATTGCCTCCTTTCCTGGATGGATCGATTTGTTCCAAAATTTGGAAACTGAGTTGCGAAATTAGATTTTTTTGGTCCAGGAAGTGATGTAGAATTGGTAGGAACATGTGCCCAAGTCTAATAGTCGACATGACCTTGCTTATTCGATCCCGAACATGTTGTGTCGTCTCAAACACATACGCGAGTCCGCATGGGCATTTTATCAAGTAAATCACGAAGCTTGAATCACAGGTGTAGAATCCACGGATTGAAATGTTCGGTCCAGTCGTGGGTGTGTGGCATATTCGCCTTTTATTACGCTTGAATATTGGGGGCAGTGAATGCCTTGTCGTCTGCTCCGAAAACAAGTTTGTTTTGGTAGTTTAGTAAAACTGCCTATGTCTGCTTTTACTAACTTATCCCTGATGTTGGGAGATCTTTTGTAGCATGTCAGGGGGGATTGATTAAGTTCTTTTATGTTAGGATAGGCTTTGGCTAGGGGAGGCCAATGTTGTTTAAAGGCCTGTTGGATTTTTGGCATTAAGAAATGATACGTAGTGAAATCTTGTAAGGTACTGTTTAGGATGGTCTCTGGGTAGCTCCTAGAATTTATTGGTCATGGCGTCGAATTGAGTGTTTTTTATCATGTCGTTGCCCAGGATACAGTCAACACGTGTGTACTGTGACCGAGGTAGAGACTGTTTTGTAGCCCTAGGATGGCAGCTTTTGTAATGGAGAAGACTATTACGATCAGTCGGTTTATTGTATAGATCTATGGATAGTGTACCTGTTGGATCAATTTTGACAAGCGTGTCAAGGAAGCTAATCTCCTCCATACTGGTATGGTAGGTGAAGCCTAATTCATTGTAGATCTGGTTTAGATCATCTACCAACTGGTGTACAGTGGATATGGGTCCCCTCCAGATGCAGAAAATGTTGTCTATAAAACTATACCAAATGTCAGCATATTGTTGGAACAAGGGATTTCTGTATACATGATCCTCCTCGAACGCGCTCATGAATGCATAAGGCGGGGCAACGTTAGACCCCCATCGCGGTACCCTTTCTCTGGCCATACAATGTGTCACCGAATAAAAATTTGTTTCTTGTGAGTATAATCTCAGGAATTTTGAGGCAAAATTCTTGTTGTGTATTGTCCTTTTGCATCCCCTTGTCGTGTGTTATAACTGTGTATAGACTATTGACGTTTAAGGTTAGGAGGATGCTACCTGGTGTTATAGTGATTTTTTTCAGCTTTTTGAGAAAATCAGTGGTATCTAGTATAAAGGATTTCGATGTTTTAGTTAATGGTGTGAGTATTTTCTCCATGTAAATGGCTAAAGGGGAAAAGATAGAATCAGTTGAGGCGACTATGGGACGTCCTAGAGGGTTGATGAGATCTTGGGTAATATATAAAAAACGGGAGTAATGGGATTTTGTTTGGTGAGAAAAGTAGCTGTTTTGGAATAAATGACTCCTAATTGTGAATATTTATTGATGGTACTGGAGATTAGATCTTGTATCTGTGCTGTGGGATCCCTAGGTAGTATTCCGTATGTCTCCGTGTCTAAGAGTTGTCTCCTAACCTCGGTCAGGTAATCAACCAAATCCATAACGACAAGTGCCCCTCCTTTGTCCGCTGGTTTGATAATGATTTCCTTACTATGTTGTAATGTTTCAAGTGCTGATCTTTTTTCAGGGGACAAATAATTAGTGTGCTTATAATGACCCTGTGTGTATGTCTTTTACCAGATTTTGAGACAAGGAAATATATGTCTCCACTGGATGTTGGTTTTTGGGCGGCATGAAGGAGCTCTTGTTTCTTAAACTTAGGTAATCAATAGAAAGTGGTCCCGGCAGTGTAGATATGTGTGGTTCTTGTGTTGGAAGTTCCTGAAAATGAGTTTTAAGTCTTAATGTCTGGTAGAACCTTTGTAGTTCCTGTTCTGAAGTGAAAGCAGGGGCGTAGCTATAGGGGGTGCAGAGGTAGCAGTCGCTACCGGGCCCAGGAGCCTAAGGGGGGCCCAAAGACCCTTGTGCCACATAAGACTCTGGCATCATAGAAAGTGCATACTGGTCAATTTACACCTCTGGCTGGAGGGAAGGGGTTAGGTTAAGAATTTGGCATGAGGGGGTGCCCTTTCAATGTTTACCTCAGGCAGCAGGAAGGCTACGTGCTCCCTGCCCCTTGCCAACAAGGAGAATGGGGGCCCAAGCTGAACTCTTGCACCAGGGCCCATGAGCTTTTAGCTACGCCTAAGTATTTAGTTTTGGTGTAGGGCAAAAAGATAGACCCTTCTGTAGGACGGTGATCTGTGCAGGTGAAAGATTAGTGGATGATATATTAACCCCTTCCCGACCGCAATCTGTATATCTGTATATATACGTGATAGCTGCACATACCCCGTGCAGCTACCACGTATATATACGTTCTGGCAGCTCTTTAATCCAAGCGCTGCAAAGCGCTTGGATTAAAGCTTCTGCCCCTGCCCTGTATGCTGTCACGGACAGCATACAGTGCAGTAATGCCGGCAAGGGACCAATCAGAGTGGCCCCTTGCCGGCAATAGATCCGATTGGTTAGTCTGTGCAGACTAACCAATCGGATCGCGGCAGTGAAAAAATGCCGGTTTCAGGCTCTGATCTGCGCTCTGCAGATCAGAGCCTGAAAACCGATAGTGTAACTCATGCCCCCCGATCTGTGGCCCTCCAAGCCCTTAGTGCCCCTCTGTGCCCCCCCATCTGTGCCCCGCCGATCTGTGCCCCTCTCCTGCGCTGATGGCATGCGGTCCGCCCCTCCCCGCCCCCTGCATTAATTTTCTAGCCGCCCCTCCTGCCCCAGCATCCCTCGATATTGTAGGCAGCCTCCCGACCCCCCCTTTCCAGCGCTGCCCCCCTGATCCCCTGCTGTGTGCGATGGCAGCGGCTCCATTACTGAGCCGCCGCCATCAGCAGAGAGTGTCAGCTCTATGCTGACACTCTCCTGTAACCCCTATAGATGCCGCCAGTGCGTCCAGTGCTGCCACCTACAGGCAATCTGGAAGTACTATACTTTGGAATGCAAGAGCATTGCAAAGTATAGTACAACTATCAGCCCCACTGGATCTTCAAGATCCAAGAGGGAACTGATAAAAAAAGTGAAAATACTAAAAGTAAAAATAAATAAATAAAAATGTAAATTAGAAAAAAGAAATTGCATTTTCCTATAAAAAAATGAAAAAATAAAATACACATATTAGGTGTCACCGCGTCCGTAACGACCATCTCTATAAATATATCACATGAAAGACCCCGTCCGAAAAACACCATAAAAATTAAATTTAAAAAACAGTGCCAAAAAAGCTATTTTTGTCACCTTACATCACAAAAAGTGCAACAGCAAGCGATCAAAAAGGCTTATGACCCCCAAAATAGTACCAATCAAACCGTCACCTTGTCCCGCAAAAAATCATACCCTATTTAAGACAATCGCCCAAAGAATAAAAAAGCTATGGCTCTCAGACTATAGAGACACTAAAACATCATTTTTTGGGTTTAAAAAATGCTATTATTGTGTAAAACTTAAATAAATAAGAAAAAGTATACATATTAGGTATTTCCACGTCCGTAACGATCTTCTCTATAAAACTATCACATGACCTAACTCCTCAGATGAACTCTGTAAAAATAAAAAAGGAAAACTGTTCCAAAACAGCCAATTTTTGGGTCACCTTGCCCCATAAAGTGTAATAATGAATGATCAAAAAATCCTATGTACCCAAAAATTGTACCAATAAAAACCTCAACACTTTCTGCAAAAAACTAGCCCCTGCACAAGATGATCGGCACAAAAATAAAAAACATATGGCATTCAGAAAGTTTCTGACCACTTATAAAATGTGGTCAATGTGCTGCCCATTGTGTTGGATTTTCAATGCAACCCTCTTCTCCCACTCTTCACACACTGATAGCAACACCGCAGGAGAAATGCTAGCACAGGCTTCCAGTATTCGTAGTTTCAGGTGCTGCACATCTCGTATCTTCACAGCATATGCAGGTGCAGCACCTGAAACTACGGATACTGGAAGCCTGTGCTAGCATTTCTCCTGTGGTGTTGCTATCAGTGTGTGAAGAGTGGGAGAAGAGGGTTGCATTGAAAATCCAACACAATGGGCAGCACATTGAACACATTTTATAAGTGGTCAGAAACCTGTAAATAACTAATGAAAGAATAAAGTTATGTTAAAACCAAGCACACCATTGTTTTTCTTGTGAAATTCCCAATAAGTTTGATGTGTCACATTGAAAAAACAAAAGTTGGAATCAAAATGGCCAACTTCAAAATGGCCGTCATGGTCACCACCCATCTTAAAAAGTTTTCCCCCTCACATATACTAATATGCCACAAACAGGAAGTTAATATAACCAACCATTCCCATTTTATTAAGGTGTATCCATATAAATGGCCCACCCTGTATATTGATCTCCTTTGCATTGAAATACTATTGGTTCTCACATATGATCAGTGTGGACGGCATACACACTGAAACAGATGCACCTTATGGAGATCTATCATGTGGGACTCTCTGACTACATATATCCGATAACATTCTGTATAGACTCACCCCCATAATTCTCAGTTCTATAAGTTCTGACTCGGAATTATATGAAATCTGGAATTCCTTTATACAGTTCCCTTCCATGATATCTGTGGATATTCTATTGTGTCGTTTCCCCTATGTATCTAGCAATGAATTGGATTATTATATAATTATATTTCTATATCATTGAATGTATGTACCAAACAATTTTCTACAGTGACTTCACCCAAGCTAATTTTGTATTGTATTATATATTGTTGCAGATAAAAATGTGACCGCTGATGAAGGTCTGATGTGACCGAAACGTCCGGTCTAGATATTCTGTTTGTACCTTGAAGATAAATATTGGGCAACTGGATAAAACTACTGCGAAACTAAATAAAAAGTTTAATTGCAACACTGAAAATCTGTGTGCCTCAATTTCACAACATGTACATTGGCTGATTTTAGCCCTTTATTGGCACCAGAACCAACTGAATTGAGTGTGGTTCTCCACTCCATCATATATATCTCCTAAGGTTTATTGATAGTAGCTAATACTTTTCTTCATTCCAACACAGTATGGCAGCGAGAAATATTTATACGTCTCTTGCTTATTGTGTTATGGTCCAACTGTGTTCATCCATAAAACCACCTCTTCTTTCTCATTATAGGTGTGTTCGTGTTCATCCACCCGGGCGCACAGCGCCAACAAGAAGAGAATCAGAAACCTCAGTGCTCTCATCCTTGTCCTGACGGCTGGGGACGCACAATAGTCAACTATATGTTTTTTGTTTCCATGGTTATGACCACCCTGCAATCCAGCAACGGTGGCTGTGCTTGCGCACTATAGGAAAAAGCAGTGGTCTATGCGTGCTCCTATGGTCCCAGCCACCAGAGAGACCTGTGCTATTTTCTATAGTGTGCAAGCACGTCCATCGCTGCTGGAAGGGAGAAGTGTTTAATGTGATGGAAAAATTAATCCAGCCAGCAAAGGAGGCAATATGGACAATGACAATTAATAAGTACCTTGTATTAACTTTCTCTACATTATAAATGTTATTTGCTGAAGTGAGACAACCAAGTTTGCTTTCAGATGGGCGTAATGCAATCACTATGGTAGACAAGACAGGAACAGTGTAGAATATAAACTTTAGTGAGCTGTGTGTGTGTGGTTCAAGTGTTGGGTGCAACTTATTTGACACTACTTATCTAGGCACTGGTAAATATTTGGGTATCGGATCAGTTATGAGGAAGGTGAGAGGCTCCCAAGTGTCACATGTGACCAGGGTTATTAGATGAGTAAGTACTCATCTTCTCAGTGTTCTGTAAAATAAGAACCCCCAGATGTGACAATCAGAGAGCAAGTATACTCTCTGTATAATATGGGAGGAAGGCGATAACATGCACTGAAGTCCATATTACCTCCCCCTGAAGTTATGTATAGCAATACATGGAGAGGAAGATCTATGCTTCTCCTCCTCTCCCTGCAGCCTATAAGCACATGCTCCATTGATGACTCTCTTCCTCCAAACTGGCTGAGATCATTGCTGACTGATGGGGAAATTCTTCATTCTACTGTATCTCAGGATATATAGCAGCTAGAGATTTAAGACCAGCTCTTGTCTTAAAACTGAGAATCTAAGCTTTGCAGATGGAGAGTGAAAGCTGCAGGTATATGCAGCTGCCATTACATCTTGACAGTATTTGGGGCTGTATTGTGGGCAATATAGTAATCCTGGCGTTAGACTTTTAGCTTAGCTTGTCACTTATATCTAGCAGTTACACAACCTGAAATAGAGCCCCTAGTAGCAAGGACATATTTCATACTTCATTAGCTACCTTAACTATATTAGCTAGTGCCAATCTGCAAGGATGTATTAGATATGTGATTAGCAGAGAAAGGGTTATGGTAGCATGCACTTGCACCCATAAAGCATTGAGAAAACATCAAGAGGATGCAAAATGGCTAAATGTCACCTGCTATGCAAGTAACCTCCTGTCCTGTATTTTGTATGCAGAAATAATTTGTTTTGCATTTTAAAATGTAAAGTTACTATGTGCCAAATTAATGTTCACTTTATAGTACAGGTGATGCAAGCCAAAAAAACATTTTATATACTTTCCATTTTGCCTTTTCAAATACAGTAAGTGACCATACTAATGTTGCAAATATACACTACTCAAAAAAAGCTAGGGGTATTTGGCTTGTGGGTGAAATTTCAGGATGAACCTAAAATGCACTCTGACCTTTACTGGTGAACTTAATATGACCTTCTCTAAACTTGTGAATGCACATGTCTAACTGTTCAATGTTTCAGTACTTTTTGCACAACTTGCTGTTCTCTAACAAAGAGCTTAACGGCAAAATTCACAACAGGTGTTTGATCTATGAATCACCCAAAAAATGTCCTAATTCAATTAGAATTGGTATTTAAACAGTCCTCCTCATCATGCTGTTCAAATTTTGACATCATGAGACCAAGATGACACCTGATCAACAGTACCTTGCCATTGCGAGGCTTCAAGCATGATGTTCTCAGACGGAAGTGATCACTGAGCTTTGAGTGTCATAGAGTGACATCAGCAGGTGCAACAGAGATGCAGAGAGACTGAAAGAGTCACTGAAAGGCATTGAACTGGACGTCCTTTGGCCACATCCCACACTGATGACCGCTCCATTGTGAACAATGCCTTGTGGAACTGGATGATTAATGCCACACAACTCTAGGCACATTTGAGGAAGGTGAGAGGCTCCCAAGTGTCATATGAGACCATTCTGAACCATTTACACCAGTGTGGTCTGCATGCTAGACGACCTGCAAGGGTACGTGACCACACCAGGCACAGGTCTCATTGTCTTGCAGGGGCCAGGGAGCATGAATGAGGGACCAATGGGCCTCAGTGCTGTTCACTGATGAAAGTTGATTCACGCTGAGCAAAAATGATGGCTGCCAACGATGTTGGAGACGTAAAGGAGAGCACTATGCATCAGCCACTGTTGTTACCAGATGAGCCTTTGGTGGTAGTGGTTTTACAGTGTGGGCAGGTGTTTAGTCAATACAGAACTGCCCTACACTATGTGAATGGTACAGGGACAAGCCCATACTACTTGAATAACATCATTAATCCAGTCCAGTGTGCCTCTGCTTGAACAACACAGGCTTATTTAATTTTCATGGACGACAATGTGCCAGATTATTGAGGTTGCATCATTAGAGAATGGCTGCTGGAGACTGGGTTACCTCAAATGGAGTGGCCTGCATTTTCTCCAGACCCGCATCCCATTGAAAACCTATGGGATCAACTGAGTTGCTGTGTTGAGGCTTGTAACTCCGTACCCCAGAACCTCAATGACCTAAGGACCGCCCTTCAAGAAGAGTGGTATGCCATGCCTCAGCAGACAATAAGTCGACTTGTGAACAGCAATATGTCGTTATCAAGCTGAAATTGACGCTCAAGGCCACATGACAAGTTATTGAGACATTTACATTTTTTGTGGGGGTATATCCACCACTGTTGCTTTTGTTTTAATAAATTGCTTAAGATTAGGGATGAGCGAACTCGAACTGTATAGTTCGGGTTCGTACCGAATTTTGGGGTGTCCGTGACACGGACCCGAACCCGGACATTTTCGTAAAAGTCCGGGTTCGGGTTCGGTGTTCGTCGCTTTCTTCGCGCTTTTGTGACGCTTTCTTGGCGCTTTTTGAAAGGCTGCAAAGCAGCCAATCAACAAGCGTCATACTACTTGCCCCAAGAGGCCATCACAGCCATGCCTACTATTGGCATGGCTGTGATTGGCCAGAGCACCATGTGACCCAGCCTCTATTTAAGCTGGAGTCACATAGCGCCGCCCGTCACTCTGCTCTGATTAGCGTAGGGAGAGGTTGCGGCTGCGACAGTAGGGCGAGATTAGGCAGATTAACTCCTCCAAAGGACTTGATTAACTGATCGATCTGCAGCTGTGGATCATTGAGCTGCTGATCCTCAATTGCTCACTGTTTTTAGGCTGCACAGACCGTTTGTCAGTCTCATTTTTCTGGGGTGATCGGCGGCCATTTTGTGTCTTGTGGTGCGCCAGCACAAGCTGCGACCAAGTGCATTTAACCCTCAATGGTGTGGTTGTTTTTTGGCTAAAGCCTACATCAGGGTGAAGCTGTCACACCAAGTGCATTTATCCAGCAATAGTCTGTTCATTTTTTGGCCATATACAAAATCAGGGGCAAGCTGCGCCTGTCACCAAGTGCATTTAACCCTCAATGGTGTGGTTGTTTTTTGGCTAAAGCCTACATCAGGGTGAAGCTGTCACACCAAGTGCATTTAACCAGCAATAGTCTGTTTATTTTTTGGCCATATACTACATCAGGGGCAAGCTGCGCCCGTCACCAAGTGCATTTAACCCTCAGTAGTGTGGTTGGTCAAGCTGTGACACCAAGTGCATTTAACCAGCAATAGTCTGTTCATTTTTTGGCCATATACAAAATCAGGGGCAAGCTGCGCCTGTCACCAAGTGCATTTAACCCTCAATGGTGTGGTTGTTTTTTGGCTAAAGCCTACATCAGGGTGAAGCTGTCACACCAAGTGCATTTAACCAGCAATAGTCTGTTTATTTTTTGGCCATATCCCAGTCTAATTCTGTCACTAAATCCATACCGGTCACCCAGCGCCTAAATACTAGGCCTCAAATTTATATCCAGCTAAATCTGTCCCTAGTGCTGTAGCTGGGCGAGTTATTTAGTGTCCGTTCAAGCACATTTCTTGTTCTGGGTTGAAATACAATTCCCAATTTAGCAATTTCATAATTTAGTGGTTCCTGCTATATCAGAGCTATTTGAAATCTATCCCAAAAAGGGTATATAATATTGAAGGTGCACATTGGGTCATTCAGAATAACTTCACACACACCCGCTACTGTGTATTTCCAAGTCTAATTCTGTCACTAAACCCATACCTGTCACCCAGCGCCTAAATACTAGGCCTCAAATTTAAATCCCTCTAAATCTCTCGTTACCCACCGCTGTACTGTTGTTGCTGGGCAAGATATTTAGTGTCCGTCAAAGCACATTTTTTGTTCTGGGTTGAAGTACAATTCCCAATTTAGCAATTTCATAATTTAGTGGTTTCTGCTATATCAGAGCTATTTGAAATCTATCCCTAAAAGGGTATATAATATTGAAGGTGCACATAGGGTCATTCAGAATAACTTCACACACACGCTTCTGTGCATTTCCAAGTCTAATTCTGTCACTAAATCCATACCGGTGACCCAGCGCCTAAATACTAGGCCTCAAATTTAAATCCCTCTAAATCTCTCGTTACCCACCGCTGTACTGTTGTTGCTGGGCAAGATATTTAGTGTCCGTCAAAGCACATTTTTTGTTCTGGGTTGAAGTACAATTCCCAATTTAGCAATTTCATAATTTAGTGGTTTCTGCTATATCAGAGCTATTTGAAATCTATCCCTAAAAGGGTATATAATATTGAAGGTGCACATAGGGTCATTCAGAATAACTTCACACACACGCTTCTGTGCATTTCCAAGTCTAATTCTGTCACTAAATCCATACCGGTGACCCAGCGCCTAAATACTAGGCCTCAAATTTAAATCCCTCTAAATCTCTCGTTACCCACCGCTGTACTGTTGTTGCTGGGCAAGATATTTAGTGTCCGTCAAAGCACATTTTTTGTTCTGGGTTGAAGTACAATTCCCAATTTAGCAATTTCATAATTTAGTGGTTTCTGCTATATCAGAGCTATTTGAAATCTATCCCTAAAAGGGTATATAATATTGAAGGTGCACATTGGGTCATTCAGAATAACTTCACACACACCCGCTACTGTGTATTTCCAAGTCTAATTCTGTCACTAAATCCATACCGGTGACCCAGCGCCTAAATACTAGGCCTCAAATTTAAATCCCTCTAAATCTCTCGTTACCCACCGCTGTACTGTTGTTGCTGGGCAAGATATTTAGTGTCCGTCAAAGCACATTTTTTGTTCTGGGTTGAAGTACAATTCCCAATTTAGCAATTTCATAATTTAGTGGTTTCTGCTATATCAGAGCTATTTGAAATCTATCCCTAAAAGGGTATATAATATTGAAGGTGCACATTGGGTCATTCAGAATAACTTCACACACACCCGCTACTGTGTATTTCCAAGTCTAATTCTGTCACTAAACCCATACCTGTCACCCAGCGCCTAAATACTAGGCCTCAAATTTAAATCCCTCTAAATCTCTCGTTACCCACCGCTGTACTGTTGTTGCTGGGCAAGATATTTAGTGTCCGTCAAAGCACATTTTTTGTTCTGGGTTGAAGTACAATTCCCAATTTAGCAATTTCATAATTTAGTGGTTTCTGCTATATCAGAGCTATTTGAAATCTATCCCTAAAAGGGTATATAATATTGAAGGTGCACATAGGGTCATTCAGAATAACTTCACACACACGCTTCTGTGCATTTCCAAGTCTAATTCTGTCACTAAATCCATACCGGTCACCCAGCGCCTAAATACTAGGCCTCAAATTTATATCCCGCTGAATTTGAATACAATACATTGGGCCAAATAATATATTTGTTGTTGTGGTGAACCATAACAATGAGAAAAACATCTAGTAAGGGACGCGGTCGTGGACATGGTCGTGGTGGTGTTAGTGGACCCTCTGGTGCTGGGAGAGGACGTGGCCGTTCTGCCACATCCACACGTCCTAGTGTACCAACTACCTCAGGTCCCAGTAGCCGCCAGAATTTACAGCGATATATGGTGGGGCCCAATGCCGTTCTAAGGATGGTAAGGCCTGAGCAGGTACAGGCATTAGTCAATTGGGTGGCCGACAGTGGATCCAGCACGTTCACATTATCTCCCACCCAGTCTTCTGCAGAAAGCGCACAGATGGCGCCTGAAAACCAACCCCATCAGTCTGTCACATCACCCCCATGCATACCAGGGAAACTGTCTCAGCCTCAAGTTATGCAGCAGTCTCTTATGCTGTTTGAAGACTCCGCTGGCAGGGTTTCCCAAGGGCATCCACCTAGCCCTTCCCCAGCGGTGAAAGACATAGAATGCACTGACGCACAACCACTTATGTTTCCTGATGATGAGGACATGGGAATACCACCTCAGCATGTCTCTGATGATGACGAAACACAGGTGCCAACTGCTGCGTCTTTCTGCAGTGTGCAGACTGAACAGGAGGTCAGGGATCAAGACTGGGTGGAAGACGATGCAGGGGACGATGAGGTCCTAGACCCCACATGGAATGAAGGTCGTGCCACTGACTTTCACAGTTCGGAGGAAGAGGCAGTGGTGAGACCGAGCCAACAGCGTAGCAAAAGAGGGAGCAGTGGGCAAAAGCAGAACACCCGCCGCCAAGAGACTCCGCCTGCTACTGACCGCCGCCATCTGGGACCGAGCACCCCAAAGGCAGCTTCAAGGAGTTCCCTGGCATGGCACTTCTTCAAACAATGTGCTGACGACAAGACCCGAGTGGTTTGCACGCTGTGCCATCAGAGCCTGAAGCGAGGCATTAACGTTCTGAACCTGAGCACAACCTGCATGACCAGGCACCTGCATGCAAAGCATGAACTGCAGTGGAGTAAACACCTTAAAACCAAGGAAGTCACTCAGGCTCCCCCTGCTACCTCTTCTGCTGCTGCCGCCTCGGCCTATTCTGCTGCTGCCGCCTCGGCCTCTTCCTCCGCCTCTGGAGGAACGTTGGCACCTGCCGCCCAGCAAACAGGGGATGTACCACCAACACCACCACCACCACCTCCGTCACCAAGCGTCTCAACCATGTCACACGCCAGCGTTCAGCTCTCCATCTCACAAACATTTGATAGAAAGCGTAAATTCCCACCTAGCCACCCTCGATCCCTGGCCCTGAATGCCAGCATTTCTAAACTACTGGCCTATGAAATGCTGTCATTTAGGCTGGTGGACACAGACAGCTTCAAACAGCTCATGTCGCTTGCTGTCCCACAGTATGTTGTTCCCAGCCGGCACTACTTCTCCAAGAGAGCCGTGCCTTCCCTGCACAACCAAGTATCCGATAAAATCAAGTGTGCACTGCGCAACGCCATCTGTGGCAAGGTCCACCTAACCACAGATACGTGGACCAGTAAGCACGGCCAGGGACGCTATATCTCCCTAACTGCACACTGGGTAAATGTAGTGGCAGCTGGGCCCCAGGCGGAGAGCTGTTTGGCGCACGTCCTTCCGCCGCCAAGGATCGCAGGGCAACATTCTTTGCCTCCTGTTGCCACCTCCTCCTTCTCGGCTTCCTCCTCCTCTTCTTCCACCTGCTCATCCAGTCAGCCACACACCTTCACCACCAACTTCAGCACAGCCCGGGGTAAACGTCAGCAGGCCATTCTGAAACTCATATGTTTGGGGGACAGGCCCCACACCGCACAGGAGTTGTGGCGGGGTATAGAACAACAGACCGACGAGTGGTTGCTGCCGGTGAGCCTCAAGCCCGGCCTGGTGGTGTGTGATAATGGGCGAAATCTCGTTGCAGCTCTGGGACTAGCCAATTTGACGCACATCCCTTGCTTGGCGCATGTGCTGAATTTGGTGGTGCAGAAGTTCATTCACAACTACCCCGACATGTCAGAGCTGCTGCATAAAGTGCGGGCCGTCTGTTCGCGCTTCCGGCGTTCACATCCTGCCGCTGCTCGCCTGTCTGCGCTACAGCGTAACTTCGGCCTTCCCGCTCACCGCCTCATATGCGACGTGCCCACCAGGTGGAACTCCACCTTGCACATGCTGGACAGACTGTGCGAGCAGCAGCAGGCCATAGTGGAGTTTCAGCTGCAGCACGCACGGGTCAGTCGCACTACAGAACAGCACCACTTCACCACCAATGACTGGGCCTCCATGCGAGACCTGTGTGCCCTGTTGCGCTGTTTCGAGTACTCCACCAACATGGCCAGTGGCGATGACACCGTTATCAGCGTTACAATACCACTTCTATGTCTCCTTGAGAAAACACTTAGGGCGATGATGGAACAGGAGGTGGCCCAGGAGGAGGAGGAGGAGGATGAGGAAGAGGGGTCATTTTTAGCACTTTCAGGCCAGTCTCTTCGAAGTGACTCAGAGGGAGGTTTTTGGCAACAGCAGAGGCCTGGTACAAATGTGGCCAGACAGGGCCCACTACTGGAGGACGAGGAGGACGAGGAGGAGGAGGAGGTGGAGGAGGATGAGGATGAAGCATGGTCACAGCGGGGTGGCACCCAACGCAGCTCGGGTCCATCACTGGTGCGTGGCTGGGGGGAAAGGCAGGACGATGACGATACGCCTCCCACAGAGGACAGCTTGTCCTTACCCCTGGGCAGCCTGGCACACATGAGCGACTACATGCTGCAGTGCCTGCGCAACGACAGCAGAGTTGCCCACATTTTAACCTGTGCGGACTACTGGGTTGCCACCCTGCTGGATCCACGCTACAAAGACAATGTGCCCACCTTACTTCCTGCACTGGAGCGTGATAGGAAGATGCGCGAGTACAAGCGCACGTTGGTAGACGCGCTACTGAGAGCATTCCCAAATGTCACAGGGGAACAAGTGGAAGCCCAAGGCCAAGGCAGAGGAGGAGCAAGAGGTCGCCAAGGCAGCTGTGTCACGGCCAGCTCCTCTGAGGGCAGGGTTAGCATGGCAGAGATGTGGAAAACTTTTGTCAACACGCCACAGCTAACTGCACCACCACCTGATACGCAACGTGTTAGCAGGAGGCAACATTTCACTAACATGGTGGAACAGTACGTGTGCACACCCCTCCACGTACTGACTGATGGTTCGGCCCCATTCAACTTCTGGGTCTCTAAATTGTCCACGTGGCCAGAGCTAGCCTTTTATGCCTTGGAGGTGCTGGCCTGCCCGGCAGCCAGCGTTTTGTCTGAACGTGTATTCAGCACGGCAGGGGGCGTCATTACAGACAAACGCAGCCGCCTGTCTACAGCCAATGTGGACAAGCTGACGTTCATAAAAATGAACCAGGCATGGATCCCACAGGACCTGTCCGTCCCTTGTCCAGATTAGACATTAACTACCTCCCCATAACCATATATTATTGGACTCCAGGGCACTTCCTCATTCAATCCTATTTTTATTTTCATTTTACCATTATATTGCGATGCTACCCAAAGTTGAATGAACCTCTCCTCTGCCTGTGTGCTAGGCCTAAATATATGCCAATGGACTGTTGCAGTGGTGGCTGACATGAAGCCTGATTCTCTGCTATGACATGCAGACTAATTCTCTGCTGACATGAAGCCAGATTGTCTGTTACGGGACCTCTCTCCTCTGCCTGGGTGCTGGGCCTAAATTTATGACAATGGACTGTTGCAGTGGTGGCTGACGTGAAGCCTGATTCTCTGCTATGACATGCAGACTGATTCTCTGCTGACATGAAGCCAGATCCTCTGTTACGGGACCTCTCTCCTCTGCCTGGGTGCTGGGCCTAAATTTATGACAATGGACTGTTGCAGTGGTGGCTGACGTGAAGCCTGATTCTCTGCTATGACATGCAGACTGATTCTCTGCTGACATGAAGCCAGATCCTCTGTTACGGGACCTCTCTCCTCTGCCTGGGTGCTGGGCCTGAATATATGCCAATGGACTGTTGCAGTGGTGGGTGACGTGAAGCCTCATTCTCTGCTATGACATGCAGACTAATTCTCTGCTGACATGAAGCCAGATTGTCTGTTACGGGACCTTTCTCCTCTGCCTGGGTTCTGGGCCTAAATTTATGAAAATTGACTCTTACAGTGGTGGGTGACGTGAAGCCTGATTCTCTGCTATGATATGAAGACTGATTCTCTGCTGACATGAAGCCAGATTGTCTGTTACGGGACCTTTCTCCTCTGCCTGGGTTCTGGGCCTAAATTTATGAAAATTGACTCTTACAGTGGTGGGTGACGTGAAGCCTGATTCTCTGCTATGATATGAAGACTGATTCTCTGCTGACATGAAGCCAGATTGTCTGTTACGGGACCTTTCTCCTCTGCCTGGGTTCTGGGCCTAAATTTATGAAAATTGACTCTTACAGTGGTGGGTGACGTGAAGCCTGATTCTCTGCTATG
This sequence comes from Bufo gargarizans, assembly GCF_014858855.1. Lineage (NCBI taxonomy): Eukaryota > Metazoa > Chordata > Amphibia > Anura > Bufonidae > Bufo > Bufo gargarizans. Next base: position 60,071,236 of record NC_058090.1, read on the forward strand.
ATATGAAGACTGATTCTCTGCTGACATGAAGCCAGATTGTCTGTTACGGGACCTTTCTCCTCTGCCTGGGTTCTGGGCCTAAATTTATGAAAATTGACTCTTACAGTGGTGGGTGACGTGAAGCCTGATTCTCTGCTATGATATGAAGACTGATTCTCTGCTGACATGAAGACAGATTCTCTGTTACGGGACCTCTCTCCTCTGCCTGTGTGTGTGCTGGGCCTAAATATATGCCAATGGACTGTTGCAGTGGTGGCTGACGTGAAGCCTCATTCTCTGCTATGACATGCAGACTAATTCTCTGCTGACATGAAGACAGATTCTCTGTTACGGGACCTCTCTCCTCTGCCTGTGTGTGTGCTGGGCCTAAATATATGCCAATGGACTGTTGCAGTGGTGGCTGACGTGAAGCCTCATTCTCTGCTATGACATGCAGACTAATTCTCTGCTGACATGAAGCCAGATTGTCTGTTACGGGACCTCTCTCCTCTGCCTGTGTGTGTGCTGGGCCTAAATATATGCCAATGGACTGTTGCAGTGGTGGCTGACGTGAAGCCTCATTCTCTGCTATGACATGCAGACTAATTCTCTGCTGACATGAAGACAGATTCTCTGTTACGGGACCTCCCTCCTCTGCCTGGGTGCTGGGCCTAAATATATGCCAATGGACTGTTGCAGTGGTGGCTGACGTGAAGCCTCATTCTCTGCTATGACATGCAGACTAATTCTCTGCTGACATGAAGACAGATTCTCTGTTACGGGACCTCTCTCCTCTGCCTGGGTGCCGGGGCCTAAATATCTGAGAATGGACTGTTCCAGTGGTGGGTGACGGGAAGCCAGATTCTCTGCTATGGAACCTCTCTCCAATTGATTTTGGTTAATTTTTATTTATTTAATTTTTATTTTAATTCATTTCCCTATCCACATTTGTTTGCAGGGGATTTACCTACATGTTGCTGCCTTTTGCAGCCCTCTAGCTCTTTCCTGGGCTGTTTTACAGCCTTTTTAGTGCCGAAAAGTTCGGGTCCCCATTGACTTCAATGGGGTTCGGGTTCGGGACGAAGTTCGGATCGGGTTCGGATCCCGAACCCGAACATTTCCGGGATGTTCGGCCGAACTTCTCGAACCCGAACATCCAGGTGTTCGCTCAACTCTACTTAAGATGAGAAAATCCCCATTGCATGCTTCTACCTAAATGCCCTACTTTTATGATATAATATCACTGTAGCGTGAACTTTTTATGTTTTCCATAAATTTCTCCCGAAAGCCAAAGACCCCTAATGTTTTTTTTGAGTAATGTATGTAATGACTGCTAGGCCTTATTCACACGACTGCATGTATTTTGTGGTTTGCAAATTGTGGATCTGCAAAATATGTATACTGTCCGTGTTTCATCCACATTTTTGCAAACCCATTGACTTCAATGGGTCCATGGTCCTCATTTTTGCAGCCAAAAAAATAAGAATATATCATCAAAATGCGTAGATTGGGCCGATCACATCCATATTTTGCAGATAAATGGTTTGCTGACCGCAAAACAGACATGGTCATGTGCATGGGGCCTTACTCACAAAGAAACATTTTTGTGTATAATGAAATTATATATATATATATTTATATATAAATACGAAAAATGGCGGCACTGACTGCAAATGGAAAAAATGGGTGCACGTTCCAGGGGAATCGACCTCTTACCCCAATCAATGGATCCAGAAAAATTACGGCACTCCGGTCTTGAAAAAAGTAAAATTATTCTTTAATCAACCTTGCGGTACAACGTTTCGGCTCCAATACTGAGCCTTTCTCAAACACAAATACAAATCAAGTGTCTGCAGTTATATAGGTGAGTTAATTGAATTACAAGTCATGTGATCACTACACGTCCCACCCCAAGGGGCGTGTTCAAAACTAACAAATACATAAACATGGTTACATAAAATACATGTGCAAAAAATAGAGCAAATGTCATCAATTACATATATCTGATATTGACACAACGTAAGACATCAATCAAGTGCGTGCATCAGACATTTGCAAACTATGGTGAAAAAAAGGGGGAAGAGGGCGGACCCATCGGCTGCACACTTATACAAGTACACAGTCGGTGGATGCGCCCAAAACGTGTAAAACATACCGAGGGAGGAGCTGAGAGACGAGTCAGAGGACACATTTGAAAAAATTGAAAGCCACAGCTGTGCGATCGCTGGATCCTGTGTAAATTGAAAGCCACAGTTGTACGATCGCTGGATCCTGTGTATAACTCACTGTTGTATCGGAACGGCCTGGCACCAGGAAGGGGATGGTATCTGTTGCCGGTCGCCATACGTCGTCAAAGGCCGACCTCCGCTATGTCACCACAGCGTCATTGCGTCCGGCCTAGGTGCATCACGGCGCATGTCCCGTTCACGTCCCATCTCGGGACGCCATCTTGAAAACTGGAAAGATGCCCTTTACCCATATCTGGACACCCACATTAAGGTACATCAGGGTATAGCAGACCAGACCAGCACGGACAGCCCGGAAACCAGATTGTCCTCATGCCATACCTAGATTGGAGCCCACCATCACAACGATAAACGTTATGTGTAGGGGGTTATCCATCACAGGTTGTCATGGAACCATGAACCAGACGTACAACAGAGATGAGTGGAAATAAGAAGGTTTTATTGGAAATCAAGCCGTAGCAAAAGTCCAAACGGATGGCTAAACCGAAGCAGGGTCTTGCGTAGACAGAGGTCAGGAACCAGGAGGGTGGTCAGACGAAGCCAGGATCAGGAACCAACGGGGTAGTCAGACGAAGCCAGGATCAGGAACCAACGGGGTAGTCAGACAAAGCCAGGATCAGGAACCAACGGGGTAGTCAGACGAGGCCAGGATCAGGAACCAGAAGCAGCAGCAGTCTTAGAAGCATGTGAACACAGGAGGACCAAGCAAGGAAACCAGATTGTCCTCATGCCATACCTAGATTGGAGCCCACCATCACAACGATAAACGTTATGTGTAGGGGGTTATCCATCACAGGTGTCCGGTCGCTTACATACCCAAGAGGGTTCTCCTCCAGTTTGTACCCAGGTGTTGCAGGGAGAAAATCTAAACCAGATAGATGATAGAACAACCGTGACACTTGGTGCCCCTGGTGCGTGCCGGATCGAACAGTGAAAAATACCCATATGTAAACAAAAAAAAGCATAGCTGTCAGAGGTATCAATTTTTCTGAGGCTGGGCACAGGGAGGGTGATCTGATGGTTTGGATCATCGACCATGTGCCCCAGCCCAGACGTGGCGGTGACAGGTCTAAACTACTCAAACATAGGGAACTCTGCTGTATCCATAGGCTTAACAGCCTTAAACCCAATGGATTGAACATAGAATTCAACTTTGGAGAGGTGTTGTGATGAGTGACTTGCCCTCTGTGGCATGTAGATTATGCCTAGGTGTGTTTGTGTACACGCAGAATATGTATTTATTTAAAAACTGCTGAATCAACAGTAAATTTGATTCTTCCTCTTTCATCTTTTTGTTCACAGATCACCAGCACTTACCATATGGAGGGGTGGAGCTCGAGGATGAAGTTGACACATTATCATATACAGGAGGTTGATACCTCTGACAGCTATGCTTTTTTTTTTTTTGTTTACATATGGGTATTTTTCACTGTTCGATCCGGCACGCACCAGGGGCACCACAGTTGGGCCGACATGGTGTCACGGTTGTTCTATCATCTATCTGGTTTAGATTTGCTCCCTGCAACACCTGGGTACAAACTGGAGGAGAACCCTCTTGGGTATGTAAGCGACCGGACACCTGTGTCATGGTCTTACCTTCGTTTGACATGTGCTGGCGGCCATCTTGGTTTCTGGGTTTCTTGTAGCCTCCCACCCTGCGGCTTCTCCTTCCCACTGGGAGGAGCTGGATGCCTAGCTCATATATATAGAAGGTCTGTGGCTTCAGTTCCTTGCTTGGTCCTCCTGTGTTCACATGCTTCTAAGACTGCTGCTGCTTCTGGTTCCTGATCCTGGCCTCGTCTGACTACCCCGTTGGTTCCTGATCCTGGCTTTGTCTGACTACCCCGTTGGTTCCTGATCCTGGCTTCGTCTGACTACCCCGTTGGTTCCTGATCCTGGCTTCGTCTGACCACCCTCCTGGTTCCTGACCTCTGTCTACGCAAGACCCTGCTTCGGTTTAGCCATCCGTTTGGACTTTTGCTACGGCTTGATTTCCAATAAAGCCTTCTTATTTCCACTCATCTCTGTTGTACGTCTGGTTCATGGTTCCATGACATTAGGACCAAGCCATGAATTCTGACGGTACAGGGCCATCCTCGCTACCTACGCTGGTTGCCAGACTTGATCAGCAGGATCACCTGTTGGGTCGGTTCGCTGTGGCGTTGCAAACCCTGCTTGAACGCACGGCTCATTTCGCTTCCGTTGCCGATGGGTCGGTTGTCGCTCCTGGGCCCGCTCCTACTGCCGCCCCGGTTGTTGCGCCAGAGTCTACCCCGACACCTGTTGCTGCGCCTGCGGTGTATCGGGGTATGACCGGTTCTGCCCCCCTTCCACAGCGCTTTGGGGGAGAGCCAACTCAGTGCCGAGGTTTTCTTAACCAGGTGGGCATTTATTTCGAGTTGCTGCCACATGCCTTTCCTACTGAGAGATCAAAGGTGGGCTTCTTGATCTCGCTGCTCTCGGACAAGGCCTTGGCCTGGGCCAGCCCTTTATGGGAGAACAACAATCCGGTGGTTGCCGAGTTTTCCGGTTTTGTTGCTTCTCTTCGGAAGGTATTCGATGTGCCGGCTCGTGCTGCCTCTGCTGCGAAGCTCCTTATGTCCATCAGACAGGGTTCACGATCCGTAGCTGAATACGCCATTGAGTTTCGTACCCTGGCAGCAGAGGTGGGCTGGAATAATGAGGCTCTGGTCGCTGCTTTCTCTCATGGTCTCTCGGATGCCTTGAAGGATGAAGTTGCAGCTAAGGACCTACCAGTGGAGCTCGAGTCTCTTATTTCTTTCCTGATTTTGATTGACACCAGACTCAGGGAGAGACCTTCCTTTAAGGAGAGCCTGCGGAGGTCTCCTAACAGATTGGTGCCTACGTTTGCTGTCCCACCCGTGCCTCCCTCTCCTCCCACGCCTCCTGGGGATGACTTGTCTGGGGGTGAACCCATGCAGCGGGGGTTTGCTCGCCTGTCCGAGGGGGAGAGGGCACTCCGGAGACGCGAGGGCCGATGCATGTACTGTGGTCTCGGTGGGCATTTTCGGTTGGCATGTCCGAACCGTCCGGGAGAACGCTCGCACCTGAGGTCCTGTCGGGGGCAGATCATGGGTGGAGTCTCCTCGTCCCCGGTTTCCCGTGTTGACAAACCACTGATCACGGTTGTCCTCTCCTGGGTCGGGGGCTCGGTGACGACCCAGGCGTTGGTGGACTCTGGTGCTGGTGGTTTGTTCATTGATAGAGTGTTCGTTGCCGCCAATTCCATTCCTCTGCAGCCTCGAGGTTCCCCACTGGCTCTTGAGGCGATAGACGGCAGACCCCTTCTGCTGCCACACGTGACTCATGAGACCCTTCCAGTGGGGATAGCCATTGGTGCCGTTCACAGAGAGTCGGTCTGTCTCCAGGTTATTTCGTCTCCACACTACTCGGTGGTCTTGGGGTACCCCTGGCTCCAGAAGCATAATCCGACTTTCGATTGGAGATCGGTCGAGATCCTCTCGTGGTCACCGCAGTGTGGGGTTAGTTGCATCCATGGGCCTGTCAAGTTGCTGTGTACTTCCTCGGACTCTCTGTTGCCTCCTGAATACGAAGAGTACCGGGATGTATTCGATAAGGTGCGCGCGGTTGCCCTACCTCCGCACCGCCCATACGATTGTGCCATAGAGTTACAATCCGGTGCCGTTCCTCCTCGTGGCAAAGTCTATCCACTGTCGGTAGCGGAGAATGAGGCCATGGAGGAGTACGTGAGGGAGGCGCTTTCACGCGGACACATTCGCAAATCCTCGTCCCCGGCAGGGGCTGGATTTTTCTTTGTGAAAAAGAAGGGCGGTGAGTTGAGGCCTTGCATCGATTACAGGGGTCTCAATCGCATCACGATCAAGAACGCTTACCCGATACCCTTGATTTCCGAGCTGTTCGATCGCCTCAAAGGGGCCACGGTCTTTACCAAACTCGACCTGAGGGCGGCATATAACCTGGTAAGGATCAAGGCGGGCGATGAGTGGAAGACCGCGTTTAACACCAGGACCGGTCATTATGAATCCTTGGTTATGCCCTTTGGGTTGTGCAATGCGCCCGCAGTCTTCCAGGAATTCATCAACGATGTTTTCCGTGACCTGTTGCAGCAGTGTGTGGTGGTCTATTTGGATGACATCTTGGTATATTCTGAATCCATGGAGGCCCACATTATGGATGTCAGACGAGTGTTGCAACGGTTACGAGAGAACAGGCTGTTCGGTAAGCTTGAGAAATGCGAATTTCACCGATCCCAGGTAACCTTCTTAGGTTACATCATTTCCGCTGAGGGGTTCTCCATGGATCCTGAGAAGGTTTCGGCTGTCTTACAGTGGCCCCAGCCCAGTGGTCTCCGTGCCCTGCAGCGCTTTTTGGGCTTCGCCAATTATTATCGGAAGTTCATCAGGGACTTTTCCATGCTAGCCAAGCCTCTCACGGATCTGACCAGGAAGGGCAGTAATTTCCAGGTCTGGCCGCTCGAGGCCATCCGAGCTTTTGAGGCTCTAAAGTCCGCCTTTGTGTCGGCTCCGATTCTGTCGCATCCCAACCCTGGGTTGCCCTTTGTCCTCGAGGTGGACGCGTCTGAGACGGGAGTAGGCGCCCTTCTGTCTCAGCGTAGAACACCAGAGGGTCCTCTGCTTCCCTGTGGGTTTTACTCCCGGAAACTGTCTTCCGCGGAGTGCAACTATCAGATTGGTGACAGGGAGTTATTGGCCATCGTGCAGGCCCTTAAAGAATGGAGGCACTTGCTCGAGGGCTCGGTGGTTCCGGTTCTCATCCTGACGGACCACAAGAATCTGACCTACCTTTCTGAGGCCAAGAGATTGACACCACGTCAGGCCAGATGGGCTCTGTTCTTGTCACGTTTTAATTACGTGGTCTCCTACCTACCCGGTTCCAAGAACATCAGAGCGGATGCCTTATCACGGCAGTACTCCGAGCTGTCCGGGGAGGAGTCGATTCCGACTTCGGTCATACCTCCGAATCAGATCCTGGCCGCCATTCGCACCAGCCTGACCTCTCCCCTGGGTGAGCAGATTTTGGCGGCTCAATCTGGTGCTCCCTCTGGGAGACCCAACGGCAGGTGTTTTGTGCCTGAGGAGTTGCGCACTCGGTTGTTGCGAACCTACCATAACTCCAAGGCCGCGGGGCATCCTGGAAAGAACCAGCTGTCCTGGGCTGTTTCACGTCTGTTCTGGTGGCCTTCTCTACGTTCCGACATCGCCGCATATGTAGCGGCATGCTCCGTTTGTGCCCAGAGTAAGTCCCCTCGGCACCTTCCGTTGGGCCTTTTGCAACCCATAGCCACCGGGGAGCGCCCATGGTCACACCTGGGGATAGATTTCATTGTGGACCTCCCTGCATCCCGAGGCCATACGGTCATTCTCATGATTGTGGACCGGTTTTCCAAAATGTGCCACTGTGTTCCTCTCAAGAAGTTACCCTCTGCACAAGAGTTGGCCACGATTTTCGCCAGGGAGGTCTTCCGGTTGCACGGTTTGCCCAAGGAGATTGTGTCGGATCGGGGGAGTCAGTTTGTGTCCAGGTTCTGGCGCGCCTTTTGCTCCCAGTTGGGGATTCATCTCTCTTTCTCCTCGGCCTACCACCCTCAGTCCAATGGGGCCGCAGAACGATCTAATCAGGCCTTGGAGCAATTCCTTCGTTGCTGTCTCCGATCACCAAGACAATTGGGTTGACCTCCTGCCTTGGGCTGAGTTTGCCAGGAACACGGCGGTGAACTCTTCCTCTGGGACGTCTCCCTTCATGGCCAATTATGGGTTCCAACCTGCCGTGTTACCGGAGGTATTCTCTCCCCAGGATACTCCGGCTGTGGAGGATCACCTTTCCGTCCTACGTGCTTCTTGGGTACAGATCCAGAGGTCCCTTGAGGTCTCTGCGCAGCGCCAGAGACTCCAGGCTGATCGCAGACGAGCGCCCGCTCCTTCCTACCAGGTCGGAGACCGTGTATGGTTGTCCACCCGCAACCTCAACCTTCGAGTGCCCACTCCCAAGCTGGCGCCTCGCTTTGTTGGTCCCTTCCGAGTGCTTCGCAGGGTAAACCCGGTAGCCTATGCCCTTGCGCTTCCTCCTGGCATGCGGATCTCCAACGTGTTTCATGTCTCCCTGTTGAAGCCGTTGGTGTGTAATCGTTTCACTTCCTCGGTTCCTCGGCCCCGTCCGGTCCAAGTGGGCAATCGTGAGGAATATGAGGTGAGCAATATCCTGGACTCACGACTGGTCCGCGATCGGTTGCAGTTTTTGGTCCATTGGCGTGGTTATGGTCCAGAGGAGCGTTCCTGGGTTCCCTCCGCAGATGTCCATGCTCCTGCTTTGCTCCGAGCCTTCCACGCACGCTTCCCTCAGAAACCGTTCCTTACTCCGCGGAGGAGGGGCCCTTGAGGGGGAGGTACTGTCATGGTCTTACCTTCGTTTGACATGTGCTGGCGGCCATCTTGGTTTCTAGGTTTCTTGTAGCCTCCCACCCTGCGGCTTCTCCTTCCCACTGGGAGGAGCTGGATGCCTAGCTCATATATATAGAAGGTCTGTGGCTTCAGTTCCTTGCTTGGTCCTCCTGTGTTCACATGCTTCTAAGACTGCTGCTGCTTCTGGTTCCTGATCCTGGCCTCGTCTGACTACCCCGTTGGTTCCTGATCCTGGCTTTGTCTGACTACCCCGTTGGTTCCTGATCCTGGCTTCGTCTGACTACCCCGTTGGTTCCTGATCCTGGCTTCGTCTGACCACCCTCCTGGTTCCTGACCTCTGTCTACGCAAGACCCTGCTTCGGTTTAGCCATCCGTTTGGACTTTTGCTACGGCTTGATTTCCAATAAAGCCTTCTTATTTCCACTCATCTCTGTTGTACGTCTGGTTCATGGTTCCATGACAACCTGTGATGGATAACCCCCTACACATAACGTTTATCGTTGTGATGGTGGGCTCCAATCTAGGTATGGCATGAGGACAATCTGGTTTCCGGGCTGTCCGTGCTGGTCTGGTCTTCTATACCCTGATGTACCTTAATGTGGGTGTCCAGATATGGGTAAAGGGCATCTTTCCAGTTTTCAAGATGGCGTCCCGAGATGGGACGTGAACGGGACATGCGCCGTGATGCACCTAGGCCGGACGCAATGACGCTGTGGTGACATAGCGGAGGTCGGCCTTTGACGACGTATGGCGACCGTCAACAGATACCATCCCCTTCCTGGTGCCAGGCCGTTCCGATACAACAGTGAGTTATACACAGGATCCAGCGATCGTACAACTGTGGCTTTCAATTTACACAGGATCCAGCGATCGCACAGCTGTGGCTTTCAATTTTTTCAAATGTGTCCTCTGACTCGTCTCTCAGCTCCTCCCTCGGTATGTTTTACACGTTTTGGGCGCATCCACCGACTGTGTACTTGTACAAGTGTGCAGCCGATGGGTCCGCCCTCTTCCCCCTTTTTTTCACCATAGTTTGCAAATGTCTGCAATGTTGTGTCAATATCAGATATATGTAATTGATGACATTTGCTCTATTTTTTGCACATGTATTTTATGTAACCATGTTTATGTATTTGTTAGTTTTGAACACGCCCCTTGGGGTGGGACGTGTAGTGATCACATGACTTGTAATTCAATTAACTCACCTATATAACTGCAGACACTTGATTTGTATTTGTGCTTGAGAAAGGCTCAGTATTGGAGCCGAAACGTTGTACCGCAAGGTTGATTAAAGAATAATTTTACTTTTTTCAAGACCGGAGTGCCGTCCTTTTTCTGGATCTATATTTATATATATATATATATATATATATATAAATTCATATTGTAGGAAGGCGCAAGTGTCATTGACAGAAGGTATGTGTCACCGAGGTTCCTGGCCTCCGCGAAGTAAGAGGCGGTATTTTTAGGTATCAGCAGCAGCTAATGCTGATTGACACTTTGCTATTTTAGTATGGCTGTATAGATGATCCAGGACAGCTCTTACTGGGAGTAGTCAAAGTGCTGGGTGGGTGACTACTACCCACGTTCCAGGCCGGGTCTTGACTGGCCTATAAAAAACCCGTCCGGCAGTGTCAGCTGGAAGTGATTACCTCTCTCTGACAGAGGAGCTCTGGTAATCGCTGGTGTTGAAACTGAGCCTTGTGCTGGGCTGAAAAGCTGAGACCTGTGTGTTGGGAGAGCAGGCCCCTTAAAGCCTACATTTGGACTGCTGGAGGCAGAACCGCCGACAAGGTGACTTTTTGTTATGCGCAAACTTTTTACTCGGTGTGAACAAACACCAACCCTGCCAAGAGTGTTTTTGTTTGACCTTATGTATGAATAAATATGAACATTTTAATTACAAACTTGTACTTTGCCTCTGTGCTGCACCAGCTTATCCCAACTACCAGAGCAAAATCCCACAATATATATATGTAGTATGGCGATGGAAGAATGAGACAGGGTTCGAATCCAACTAAGAACTTTACTGTAAGCAGGGACTTGACAGCAATTTACACCCAGATATAAACAGTCTCTCATGTATATGGAGCTTGAATGCTGTAAATCCCTTATAACAGGCTTTATGTGTGGTCCTGTATCAGGCTAAAGTCTTGTTAGAGTATGAAAGGTATCTTCTCACTGGTACTTAGCACTTTGCCTTGTTCTAATCTCAGTAACTGTGGTTTAAGTCCTTACCTTCTACACACAAGTGCTACAACAGATAGGCCATCTGTCTGTCTTTAAAGTAATGGTGAGGCTGCCGGAAGCTAATAAACCTTCACCTTGGTACAAAGACACCTAAAGCCTAGAATAATGGCTATTGTCTTTCCTTTGTCTTTTACATAGAAAATGATAAAGTCCACTTGGCACCCCAGAAGAGTAGACGAAGGTCTCACCTCTGCCTGTATCTTGGCTTGACAACTGAGACAATGAATTGGCTCCTCTGGGCCGTGGAGCCCAAGAGAGAGCTGAGAGGAGGTGGTCCTCTCCTTCCCCCTGCTCCTCACTCCAGCTGCTCCAACCAACTAACTACTAACTAGGCCTGAACTGTGGTATATATAGACTATGGTGCTATCACCATCTAGTGGTGGAATATGTGTAGTGAACCTAACAGCCTGTTAACAGGGATTTTACTGCTAAGTCACAGAAATATGGAAATAACATGAATATGACAAACTTTGCAGTGCCCACGTACATGAGTGGGACGCTGTCAGATTAAAAGATCTTCTCTTACTGATAGTGCTGCCCTCATGCTACTGCCACAGTCTGCCTATCTACCATCTTGTTCCATACTGTATGGCTGCTGCTGCCACCTGCCTGCCTGCCTACCATCATGTTGTGTACCATATGGCTGCTTCTGTCGCCACGCAGCAGCCGCTACTCCCTGCTTCTAATCCACCTACTGCCACCTCCATTACCCTACTGCCACTACCATTACCACTACACAGCCACCACTACTGCTACTACTAGCTCTAAACAGCTGTACACACATCTACTACTTTGTCTGTTTGGTGCTGTGCTGCTACTGTTGCCGCTTTTTTTGTGGCCACATGTTACTATTAACCTACCTATCCCACATCCACAATGTACTGCTGCTGCTCCCAATTAAAAGGGAGAATTCTTCCAGGCTCATTCAGAACATTGAGAACATAGTCCCACCACTTTACAAATCACTAGTCAGACCACACATGGAGTACTGTGTACAGTTCTGGGCTCCAGTTAACAAGGCAGACATACGGTAGCAGAGCTTGTTCAGAGGAGGGCAACTAAAGTAATAACTGGAATGGGTGGACTACAATACCTAGAAAGATCATCAAAATGAGGGTTATTTTGTTTAGAAAAAAGACAATTGAGGGTAGATCTAATAACTATGACAATGACAAATATTTGTAATGTGCTTTTCTCACAAGGACTCAAAGCACAACTATTCATAAATATATCAGGGGTCAGTACAGAGATATCTTCTGTGATCTAGTTATACTCAGGACTGTGACATGGTGACATCATCTACGTCTAGAGGGAAAAAAAGCTTTCTACGTATGTAAACATATAAGAAGATTCTTTACGGTAAGAGCAGTGAGACTATGGAACTCTCTAGCTGAGGAGGTGGTGATGGTGAGCACAATAAAGGAATTCAAGAGGGGCCTGGATGTATTTCTGGAGTGTAATATACTACAAGTCATATTATTTTTGCTGGAGTCTGTGTTGGCGTACTTTGTGCCACATTTATCAAATGTCACAGATTGTCTTATCATTAAACCTAACATTTCTGTCTAGAGAAGCTTCTCCAGTTTTCTTACTCCATCGTCCTCCTGGAATGTGATTGCAACTTTTTTTAAAAAGTCGCAATGAAAAATCTGGAGTGAAACTCGTTAACATAGCTAACCACACCCACTTTCCCACTCATATTACAAAACTGGAGTGAGTGGTATAAAAATGCAAAAAGTTGCACAATTTTGTGCAAGTGGCTGTAAAAAGTTTTTTGCGCAAGCAAGTGCAAAAAGAAAAAAATTGGAAAACTCTATTTTGCGACTTTTTGATGCCAGAATTCTGGAGTGAAGGCATGATAAATTAGGGCCATAGTTACTAGATTTCAGGAGAAGGGTTGTTGATACAGGGAGTTATTCTGATTACCTGACCAAAGTCAAAAAGAAATTTTCCCACCTAAAATGAGGAAAATTGGCTTCGACCTCATGTGTTTTTTTTACTTTCCTCTGGATCAACTTGCAGAATAACAAGCTAAAAAGGTTGAATGGATGTAAATGTTCTTGGATAGTGATGCATGTATATAGGCCAGGATGGTGGTTGTTGTATTCTTTCCTTCTATCTCTCCAAAGTCTCTCTGCAGAATCTATGGCTGGCAATATTATTCTTGCACTTGTGGCTGTAATTCCCATCTGAGGGGTATAGGGTTAAGATACGATGGGCCAGACCGTGTTCAGGGGCGTTTTAACAATGTCTCTCTCACTGCAGGAAAGTCTTTATCAGCCTTAAATCTCACTGAGTGACTGCAATGCTCGACCACACAGATTCTGGACCTTCTGAAGGAGTGAGCATATATAGCTTCCTCTCACTTTGTCTGCTAAATCTCAACTAACTGAGCTAGGGGAAGATCTAAGTCCAACACCTCACTTCCTACAGGGACAGAGTCAGGATTATTAACCCCAACTAATCCATATACAACTAATCTGGTATATCACAAGGTAGTAACATATTAAATAACATTAAATAGCACTGCACAACTGCTGTTAAGGCATAATTTTTTTAAATGCTTGGTCCCAACAAGCCACAGTTTTTTCCATAACACTGTGTGTGTTTAAACACCATCTGCCCCGATAAGGGACAATTTTTAGAAGGTTTTATATAAAAAAAAATTGCAAGCATAACACATGCAACAGTGCTGTAACGAGGGGCAGGTGATGCGCGCTTCCTTTGCGGCACCGCCGGAACCCTGCGCAGGGAGAGGGACAGGGAGGTAGCCTGTGTCCTCGTCTCCATGCCAGCAGACGAGCTGCAGGAGAGCCAAGTGCCGATAATGATGATCGGTGCTCGGCTGAGTTGGGCTGCTGTGAATCATGTGACGCCGACCACGTCATGTGACTCACCAGCCAGGCCTATTTAAACAGGCAGCCAGCTGGCCACAGGTTGCTTGTTAATAAGGTCGTTTAATTTACCAAGTTCTCTGTATTGGTTTGCATTGTACCTTGACCTCGGCTCTGTTTCCTTGACATCTCTTCTGCTGTTTCCTCTGAATTGACGTGACCTCCTGGTATTCGGACCTCGGCGTGTGTGTTGTGATTTGGTTATTCTTTGTACTGATGTGACCTCCTGGTACTGACCTCGGCTTGTTTTGACCTTGCTTACTCTTTTATATGTATCTTTTATCCTGTATTTTGACCCCTGCTTATGTTTGCATTGTTTGTCTATTTGCCCCTCCGTGCCTGCCTGTCACTTTGTTTATCATTTTCTCCAGTTTCATTGTTCCCTTTAAGGCCCAGCATGTACTCAGTTTCGGGAATGTTGTCCAGTTGTACACCGTCACCTAGGGCGGACCGTGCAAGTAGGCAGGGACAGAGGTGAGGGCTGAGCTCAGGGCTGTGCACGCTCTCCCCTTCCGTGACAAGTGCAGTGTGTTTTTCACCATGCTGTTTGTTAACATTGTGAACTGTGCGTTTACCCATAGCCACTTTATGTCAGATGGTGGGGGAGGGGGAATGATGGCAAAAGTCGTGAAATAATCGTGAAAGATTTTAGCTCCTTAGAATTTAAAAAAGTTAATTTTACAGTAATTGTTCATGATATACAATATGCATTTTCCTACACTCACTCATGTACAGGGTTTATGGGACCACCAGTGTACCAGAAGATCCTCCATTGGGCCCACGCTTTGATACCTTAGTGGGTCCTAAATATCCAGTAGAAGAAAAAAATAAACATTTAACTTCCTTTGGAGCATGTCACTTGTCACTGGGGTCTATTTCTTTGATTCCACAACTAATAGACTTTATTGATGATATAGGTGTTGGGCCTTGAAAACAAATCCTCTGTGGGCCCAAGGAACACCAGTCTAACACTTGTACATCATTTATTGTGCCTAACCTTAGAATCACCTTTTAAGGGGCAAATCAGATTATAGGCAGCAAAATGTTTTTGGTGAGGAAAGCAAAGGAAGGCATTGTGCTGTGGTGAATTATTACATTGCCATGCTTTCTTCATGTCTAGTTGTCTGGGCAATTAGATGACCTGAAGAAGGTTTGCTGATTAAAAATGTTCACTGCTTATAATCTGATTTGCCCCTTAAAAGATGAAAAAACAATAAAAACATATTTAACACAATTTTGGCGTGTGCAAAGGCTTCAATATATCGTTTATTGGCTTAAGAACAGCACCGCCCCAAATTACCTTTATTTTTTATCCTTCTAACGAGAACCTTTCACTTCTATGGGATGGCTCTGTCCTATTTACTTGAATATTGATTGAAAGAGTGCATAGATTGCCAGTCAAAGTCAGAAGTCCAGAAGCTCCCATGGACCAATTATTGAAAAAGTAATAACATACAATGACATAGAAATAATTCCAAAGTAAGGGAAAAGGGGTATTTGCTGTTTAATGGCGCTAAAATCTCAGTTTATCCTGACTATTCCAGGAAAACCCCAGATAAAACGGTCCAATATGTTTCTATCAAAGAGCAACTTCAACAGAACAAAGATGTATCCGTAATGTTGTATCCCTCCAAGATGAGACTGGTGACAGGACTCTCTTCTTCTATAAACCTGAGGACATCACCAGTTGGATGGATGCAGAAGGAGTCACTACCTACTCAATGGAGTCGGGACACTAAAACTAAATATGAACTTGGTTTACATAGAAAGTTGATTGGAGTTGGTGATAGGATCATTTTATATACTGCCCCATCCCCTTCAGAGGTAAAAAACACATTCTCCTGTGTTTTCAGGATTTCTGCAGAGAAGAGAGAATCTTCCATTTTTCCTAGATGGGAATTTTAATATGGTGTTCAATAATGTCTATGTTGCATGAACAAAAAGAGGGAGCACACCTGGGGTATGACAACAGAAGGGTAATAAAGGTATGGATTGAATTGGCTTGATATATGGAGATATAAAAAACGAGGTAGGAAAATGTTCTTGTGCCACTTTAGTACTTATCAGTCTATATCAAGAACTGATTTGATAATTGGTAGTAATTAGTAGTGATGAGCGGCAGGGGCTATATTAGAATTTGCGATACTTGGGCGAATATTCATCATATATTCGCAAATTCAAGATTATTTTCTTGATTGCAAAAAATCGGCATTTAAATATTCACGTAATGTGTGCGAAATACAGCTGTGGGTCACTTTTGCTAACTTTTCCAAGCTGCTAGAAGTTTCCTGAGACTGGAGAAAATGGTTGGCATGGCCGAACATTAAAAATTGCTTTATATGCAGTTAGAGTGCTCCAATATATTCGCGATTGCGCTAATCGGCACTAATGATGCAAATATTTTGGCTCAATACGTGAAACTTCACATTTTAGCAGGTCAGCATGTATGTATGGACAGCAGAACCTATCAGCTACACCATATCAGGATCTGACCTACACGGACTATCTTCCACTAACTATCTGTATTATATATAAGCTAACTAACTATCTACCTAATGTAGTGTGGGAAAGCACAGAGCACAGCAATGACACTGCTCTCTCTCAGAACTTTAAAAAGCTGCTGGGGAGGTTCTTATATAGTAAGGGGTAGGCAAATTTCCTATTGGTTGCTAGGGATGTTGCTAAGCTCAGACAAAGACATTGCAGCCTTCTCATTGGCCACAAGCAAGAAGTCCCTTCTTGCTTGTGGCCAATGAGAAGGCTGCAATGTTACTGATGAAAAAATAATCTAGAATATTCAAAATTATGAATATATATCACTATATTCTAAATATTAGCAAATTCTCGAAGTGCCGATATTCACAATAAAAATTAGCGATTCGAATATTTGCGCCCAACACTAGTAATCAGTTGTTTTATACACAAATATGAAATTATGGGGTTAGGAGTCTTTCAACTGATGTTATGGTGTGGATTGAGTTCAGATTTGAAAAAGAGGGAAACACGAGGATGGTAAGAAAGTCCTTATTAGGGAGAGATACTCAATGTAAAATAGAAGATGATTAGATGTTTTATTCTAGCTAAATATAGGTACTGCTTCTATGGCAAAAGTTGGGGACACACGGAAAGCATTCTAAGGGGACTTTTGAACAAGCAGATAAGAAATAAGAAGAATAAGGAACAGATTGACAAAAAAATTTTTGGGGGAAAAGGTGTAAATTCATCAATTCATTATTATTAATATTATTAGCGAATTATGCAAGAAGGCAAAAGCAGAGTATGACAGGGCAGCATTGAAGAAAGCTAAAGAGAAACTGCTGGCAGTGAAAGGGAATGTGTCATTAAAAAAATGACCTATTGTTTAAATCACATTTTTATGTTAAACATATTTTTAAAGAGTTTTTAATGATGTTATTTTTAAATGTTCCATGTCAATATTTATATTTGAACAAAAACCATAAAATCCTGCAGGTTTCGCACTAGGTGTCACTTCTTGGTCTGTACAGATCACTTTACTGCAGTTATCTGCTTATCTGTCATTCTAATCCTGTATAGATAAAACAGATTCCAGCATTCACAATAGGTGTTTGTCAAAGCTTATCTATTCTTTCCTTGTACAACTGCACAGGTCACAGAGCATGCCCAGAAAACTCTCCCACAGTCAATGAGGTCCCCTCCTGACCATTGTGTCTGTGGACCATGGGGCTGCCGTAAAGCAATTTTCTTAATGCTTTGTAAATGCTCAGGCAATATGGCTGTCCGCATGATCATAGAAATAGAATAAAAAAATCTGAAAATGAAAACAGATTAGGCTACTTTTACATCTGCGTTTAATTTTTACGGTATTGAGAGACGGCAGAGGATCTCAATACTGGAGAAAAACGCTTTTGTCGTTTCCCCTTTCATTGTCAATGGGGATAAAACTGAATTGAACAGAACGTAATGCAACAGAATGCGGAGCAAAACAGATCCGGCATGACAGACAATGCAAGTCAATGGTGTCTGATCGATTTCTCGGACACAATAGAAAACGGATTTAGCACCCATTGACTTACAATGGTATTAATGCCAGATCTGTAATTGCTATTTTAAAGATAAATCCGTTCATAATGGATGCAGCCAGTGGTATTATCTAGACGGAAGTGTTTTGCTGATCCCTTTTGCTGATCCCAGCTAAGATAAGCAATTGCTTTATCATTATTATAGAACCTTGCATCAGAAATGTAGGGGGTTTTGTCTGCAACTTGCAAACTCTCCACAGGAGGGAGCCATAGGTTCACCAATCACCCACAGGAAGCATGATAATCAGGGTATGCCGCAGTTAGGTTACATTCAGGATGACATGACTTCCATTTCCTACGAGTTAAATATTTCAAGCATTCCTCATGTATCCAAAGCGGCTTTATGTCTCAATGACCTAACTGTTCCAAGCAACATATTGTGGGCAGATTTTCATTTCTTGCTTGTATGGTGACTCATGTTTTACTTGATACCCTAGGAAAGCGCTTTTATTTCAATTACATGGCTGTGAAAATTGTCAGGTTTGCATTAACCTTTTACAATGCGTCACAGTGCTAGACTAACCAGCAATCGGAGCTCATGTACAGAGTTCATATTTTCCTGCTATTAAGAACTGTGTCCAGCTCTCCTGCTTCACCTGTCACAGTGATAAATGTCCTCTTATTTCACATGAAAATGAGATTCCGCTCCCCTTCTAGAAAACCGCTGCTATTTCATCGCAAAGTCTCAACATATTACAGCCAACTGGGTTTCTTGTCTTTGACAACGGCAGCCATCTTACCATCTTAGCCATCTTAGAAAAGTACTGAAAATATAGAAGATGTACACTTAAAACGTAGGCTTTAACCTGAAAGGGTTTGAGAGACCTTTCTGGACATCCATAAGACCATGTTATTTGCTGTATATATGTATACACATTTCTAGGGTTGTTTGTTAACTTTATCAATGCACTTTTTTTTTAATATTGCAGGGTCAGTGCAACACAGCCACCATAACCTAAAGGGGTTTTCCAGGATCCAGAGGGCCCCTCAAAATCACCTTAATGGCCTGTAGAAGACAGTTTGTAATATACTTGTCATCTCAAAGTTTTTTGGACTGGCCCCTACTAAACCTGGTCACGTAACATGCCTCTTCTGAATGTACTGCCTGGGAGATGCTGTGGACAGGCCAGGTATTCATATCCCTGGCAAATGCGGTTGAGAGGGATTCAGGAGTTTGTGCATGCACCAGGGATACAAAACGTTCTGCATCCACAGCCTCTCCCCATTTATGTGCTGTGAAAGTAACATGCCCATAGACCAGATGGTTAACCTGGTAAAGGGTGTGATATTGGTGGTGCAGTGGCACATTATGTGACTAGGCTCCCAGATGAATGATCTACTCACCTTTCAGATGGTAAGTATATTATAAAATTTCTTGTACAGCTGAGACTTAAGTAATCAAGGGGTGTGGGTTTGGGGGGCCCAGCGGTCCTGAAAAACCATTTTAAATATATTCAGTTTAGTTAGGGTAAAGTAGAGATGAGCGAATAGATTCTACTGATTGCCCCGAACGTCTCAAAAAAATTGGATTCTAATAAACCAGAATTTTTTGTGATGAGACACACAGAGGGAAAGAGACAGAGATAGTAAATACTCAATTGGAATAGAGACCTGCAAATCTGTTAATCTTCCAAAAGGACAAGATACTGAATGTCTCCATGTTACTCTTCGTCAAGGCTACCAAAAGAAATATCTCTTGGGGAAAAGTCTACTTTTTCATAATAAGATTTTCACCTGGTGGTAGCCTTCAACTGTTCAGTCAGTGTTGTTTTATAAAGGAATGCTAATTTGAATACCTTTTCTTTTCTGGTAAAAATATTCAAATATTTAGTTTAGCTTATTTTCAAAAGGAAAAGCACACTAACCCTATCTGATGCCAGTAGGAGTAAGATGACAAGGTAATCAAAGAATACCAGTAGTAAGTAACATAGAAATACTACCGACCAGGGATTATAAACCCTGACGTGCGTTTCGCATCTCGCTTCTTCAGGGGATAGTTGTCACGGCTGAGGATGGGGAAAACCCTCAACCGTGTGGTATCAGCAGATGGGTGGTCAGAGTATGGCCAGGACAGGAATAAGGGAGAAGGTCACCTCCTACACATCCCTAATTCTGACCCTGTCTCCTATCCGTATGAGCCAACCCTGAAGGTAGGAGGGCTCATACTCTGGAACCTGATATTCCTGCTCGCCCTCAGGGTGTCCCTGGACTAGGAGCAGGGTAAGACGACCCGTTCCTCCTAGACACGGAGGAACAGGAGTCTCACTGGCCAAGCTACATAGAAAGGGAAACATAAACAGACATATTGCAATGACAGGTAAGTGAGACTAGTACCACACTTACCTGCCACAGACACACAACCTGGAACCCACGTGCATGTGCTGCTATCCACAACCAACACAAAGGACACAGCACACACAGACATCACATGGGTACCCAGTAAACCGTATGCTGCAATAACAGATAAACCATAAACTAACACCAGACATAACGTTTAATCCCAGGTGGGCGACAACAGCAGACCACAAAGGCCCAACAGGGATCCGGAGGGTAACGTTCTGGAACAACAACCAGGGAATGCAGCAACACAGCTCCAGTGGGTCAGTATAGAAGTCCAGGCAGGAAGCTCTATATCTGGCAACCAGAGAAGTGGGAGAGGGGAATATAAGGAGGATTGGGAGTGCTGGACAAGGAACAGCTGAGAGAAGGAGCTACGGATCCCTGAGTGAGCCAAAAAGGGTTGCAAAGCAAACCCAGAAAGCTACCATAAAGAAACAGCCCTATCTTTCTACATAGAGCGCGCAGCCAACCGCTGCGATTTCCTGACCCCGGGTATAACAGAGTCAGGCGTTGTTCTTGACACCCTCGTGACAATAGTGTGCAAATAAACATATCACATATTTATACCTTAATCATCAGTGTAATCAAAATCAAGTTTTTCACTATGTTGGAAGTAAATCATAATTAGAAGAAATTAAGTAAATTGTGATACAATGCATAATAATAATAATAATAATAACAACAAATGCATAATAAAGAAAAAATTAAACATAACATGTGAACATGCAAAGTGCAAGTGCCTAAAAAACTCATCAATAAGTTAATCATATTATAGCACACAAACATAAAGTGATAAAAATATAGACCATTGAAATTGGAAACATAATTAATGGTGATAATCAAGTGTAAGATGTATCAAAAGGTATAAAGTTTAGATGTATAAACTTTTTTTACATAGTTCAGTTCTCTAAAAAAACAAAAAACAACCGCCCTCCAGTGATGAAAGCATATGACTCCCAAAGTACAATGAACTAGGAAAAAGAAATGATAAAGACAAAACTCATAAAAAAGACAAAACAACATTACATACACATAGAAAATTAATACAAGTATAATAAAATCAAATACACACTAAAAACAATAACCGTGGATTACCAAATAGTTATATCAAAACAGAAGGTCAAAATATCTCTACTACAAATAAACAGAAAGACCAAAATGACGGCTCCTAAATCACAAAAATGGTGAAAAGCATGTGTGTGTTTGGTCTTTTGTATGAGTTTTGTCTTAATCAATTCTTTTTCTTTTTCCTAGTTCATTTTACGTTGGGAGTCATATGCGTTCATCACTGGAGGGTGTTTTTTTTTTTTTTTTAGGTAACTGAACTATGTAAAAAACTTTTATACATCTGGACTATATACCTTTTTATACATCTTACACTTGATTATCACCATTAATTATGTTTCTAATTTCAATGGTTTATATTTTTATCACTTTATGTATGTGTGCTATAATATGATTAACTTATTAATGCCTGTGATGAGAACATAGTCCTACCACTTTACTGTGTACAGTTCTGGGCTCCTGTGAACAAGGCAGACATAGCAGAGCCGGAGAGGGTTCAGAGGAAGGCAACTTAATTAATAACTGGAATGGGGCAACTACAGAACCCTGAAAGATTATCAACATTAGGGTTATTCACTTTAGAAAAATGTCGACTGAGGGGAGATCGAATTACTATGTATAGGTACAGTGGATATAAAAGTCTACACACCCCTGTTAACATGTCAGGCTTCTGTGATGTAAAAAAATGAGACAAAGATAAATCATTTCAGAACTTTTTCCACCTTTAATGTGACCTATACACTGTACAAGTCAATTGAAAAACAAACTGAAATCTTTTAGGTAGAGGGAAGTAAAAATATAAAAATTTAATACAAACCAGATTCCAAAAAGTTGGGACACTAAACAAATTGTGAATAAAAACTTAATGCAATGATGTGGAGATGGCAAATGTCAATATTTTATTTGTAATAGAACGTAGATGACAATTCAAACATTTAATCCGAGTAAATGTATCATTTTAAAGGAAAAATATGTTGATTCAAATTTTCACGGTGTCAACAAATCCCAAAAAAGTTGGGACAAGTAGCAATAAGAGGCTGGAAAAAGTAAATTTGAGCATAACGAAGAGCTGGAAGACCAATTAACACTAATTAGGTCAATTGGCAACATGATTGGGTATAAAAAGAGCCTCTCAGAGTGGCAGTGTCCCTTAGAAGCCAAGATGGGTAGAGGATCACCAATTCCCACAATGTTGCGCAGAAAGATAGTGGAGCAATATCAGAAAGGTGTTACCCAGCGAAAAATTGCAAAGACTTTGCATCTATCATCATCAACTGTGCATAACATCATCCGAAGATTCAGAGAATCTGGAACCATCTCTGTGCGTAAGGGTCAAGGCCGTAAAACCATACTGGATGCCCGTGACCTCTGGGCCCTTAAATGACACTGCACCACAAACAGGAATGCTACTGTAAAGGAAATCACAGAATGGGCTCAGGAACACTTCCAGAAACCATTGTCAGTGAACACAATCCACCGTGCCATCCGCCGTTGCCAGCTGAAACTCTACAGTGCAAAGAAGAAGCCATTTCTAAGCAAGATCCACAAGCTCAGGCGTTTTCACTGGGTCAGGGATCATTTAAAATGGAGTGTGGCAAAATGGAAGACTGTTCTGTGGTCAGACGAGTCACGATTCGAAGTTCTTTTTGGAAATCTGGGACGCCATGTCATCCGGACCAAAGAGGACAAGGACAACCCAAGTTGTTATCAACACTCAGTTCAGAAGCCTGCATCTCTGATGGTATCGGGGTTGCATGAGTGCGTGTGGCATGGGCAGCTTGCATGTCTGGCAAGGCACCATCAATGCAGAAAAATATATTCAGGTTCTAGAACAGCATATGCTCCCATCCAGACGTCATCTCTTTCAGGAAAGACCCTGCATTTTTCAACAAGATAATGCCAGACCCCATTCTGCATCAATCACAACATCATGGATGCGTAGGAGAAGGATCCGGGGACTGAAATGGCCAGTCTGCAGTCCAGATCTTTCACCTATAGAGAACATTTGGTGCATCATAAAGAGGAAGGTGCAACAAAGAAGGCCCAAGACGATTGAACAGTTAGAGGCCTGTATTACACAAGAATGGGAGAGCATTCCTATTTCTAAACTTGAGAAACTGGTCTCCTCGGTCCCCAGACGTCTGTTGAGTGTTGTAAGAAGAAGGGGAGATGCCACACAGTGGTGAAAATGGCCTTGTCCCAACTTTTTGGGGATTTGTTGACACCATGAAATTCTGATTCAACATATTTTTCCCTTAAAATGGTACATTTTCTCAGTTTAAACTTTTGTTCCGTGATTTATGTTCTATTCTGAATAAAATATTGACATTTGCCATCTCCACATCATTGCATTCAGTTTTTATTCACGATTTGTATAGTGTCCCAACTGTTTGGGAATCCGGTTTGTAATATGGTTGAATAAGTGTGCACACCCATAAACTAATACTTTGTTGAAGCACCTTTTGATTTTATTACAGCACTCAGTCTGTTTGAGTATGAGTCTATTAGATTGCGAGGGCATCTCCTGTGCACAGCCCTGCACATCACCCCACAGATTATTAATCGGATTTAGGTCTGGGCTCTGGCTGGGCCATTCAAAAACTTTAATATTCTTCTGGTAAAGCCATTCCTTGGTTGATTTGGATGTATGCTTTGGGTCGTTGTCATGCTGAAAGATGAAGTTACTCTTCATGTTTAGCTTTCTAGCAGAAGCCTGAAGGTTTTGTGCCAATATTGACTGGCATTTGGAACTGTTCATAATTCCCTCTAGCTTAACTAAGGCCACAGGTCCAGCTGAAGAAAAACAGCCCCAAAGCATGATGCTGCCACCACCATGCTTCACTGTGGGTATGGTGTTCTTTTGGTGATGTGCAGTCAGTGTTGTTTTTGCGGCAAACATATCTTTTGGAATTATGGCCAAAAAGTTCAACCTTGGTTTCATCAGACCATAACACCTTTTCCCACATGCTTTTGGGAGACTTCAGATGTGTTTTTGCAAAATGTATCCCGGCTTGGATGTTTTTCTTCATAAGAAAATGCTTTAGTCTTGCCACTCTAGCCCATAGCCCAGACATATGAAGAATACAGGAGATTGTTGTCACATGTACCACACAGCCAGTACTTGCCAGATATTCTTGCAGCTCCTTTAATGTTGCTGTAGGCACCTTGGTAGCCTCCCAGACCAGTTTTCTTCTTGTCTTTTCAAAAATTTTGGAGAGATGTCCAGTTCTTGGTAATGTCACTGTTGTGCCATATTTTCTCCACTTCACTGTGTTCCATGGTATATCTAATGCCTTGGAAATTATTTTGTATCCTTCTCCAGACTGATAACCTTTAACAATGAGATCCCTCTGATGCTTTGGAAGCTCTCTGTGGACCATGGCTTTTGCTGTGGGATGCGACTAAGAAAATCTCAGGAAGGACCAACTAAAGCAGCTGGACTTTATTTGGGGTTAATCAGAGGCACTTTAAATGATGGCAGGTGTATGCTGACTCCTATTTAACATGATTTTGAATGTGATTGCATAATTCTGAACACAGCTACATCCCCAGTTATAGGAGGGTGTGCACACTTATGCAACCACATTATTTTTGTTTTCTTCCCTCCACCTAAAAGATTTCAGTTTGTTTTTTAACTGAGTGGTACAGTTTATGGGTCACATTAAAGGTGGAAAAAGTTCTGAAATTATTTATCTTTGCCCCATTTTTTTTACATCACAGAAACCTGATATTTTAACAGGGGTGTGTAGACTTTTTATATCCACTGTATATCAGGGGACAATACAGAGATCTCTCCCATCATTTATTTATCCTGAGGACTGTGACGAGGGGACACCATCTGCGTCTGGAGGAAAGAAGGTTTGTACACAAACATAGAAGAGGATTCTTTACGGTAAGAGCAGTGAGACTATGGAACTCTCTGCCTGAGGAGGTGGTGATGGTGAGTACAATAAAGGAATTCAAGAGAGGCCCCCTGGATGTATTTCTGGAGTGTAATAATATTGCAAACTATAGCTACTAGAGAGGGGTCATTGATCCAGGGAGTTATTCTGATTGCCTGATTGGAGTCGGGAAGGGATTTTTATCCCCTAAAGTGGGGAAAATTGGCTTCTACCTCACAGTTTTTTTTTTTTTTTTGCCTTCCTCTGGATCAACTTGCAGAATGACAGGCCGAACTAGATGGACAAATGTCTTTTTTTGGCCTTATGTACTATGTTACTATTGATGAGTTTTTTATGCACTTGCACTTTTTTGCACTTTATGGCACTTGCATGGCGATGCAATATTTATTTCTTATGTATTCAGCCTCAGGTTATATGTATTAATCCACTGTATGTTTAATATAGAAGATAGTTATGGCATTTTATTGACTCTGTATAATACAGTTTTACTATACTCAGTCTATGGGGGCCAATGAGGGTGTTACAATGATGGGCGGGCCGCAAGTGACCTTATGCGCTCCAGGGTGGAATGTATATTATTTGATATGTTCATTTCATGCTTTTACTTCCAACATAGTGAAACACTTGATTTTGATTACACTGATGATTAAGGTATAAATATGTGAGATGATCACTTGCACACTATCAGCTGAAGAAGCGAGATGCGAAACGAGCTTTAGGATTTATGATCACTGGTCGGTAGTATTTCTATGTTACTTACTACTGGTATTTTTTGTTTACCTTGTCATTGCTTTATAGTTTCCTGATCTTATGTACCATTGGGAATAGTATGTTTTGCACTATGCACTTTATTTAGTCATATGGGACATATTTGGTCCGGGATATAGCTATTATTATCATTATTATTACTTTTATCCCAGTAGTTTATGATATTTTATTAACTTTTATCTGTCTGTACCTGACTGCCACTGTGTCTTACTATTTTATATACTATTATTAGGGGTACAGAAAGGGCAATCTGTCACAAAGACTGTGATCGCCAAACAGTGTTTTGTCTTTCTGGTGCTAGAGTTCGACACATTGCGGATCAGGTTGACAGATTACTGGGAGGGGCTGGAGAAGACCCAGTGGTCACGGTCCATATCAGAACCAATGACAAAGTTAGAGGAAGGTGGAGAGTCCTTAAAAATGAGCTTAGGGCAAGGACCTCAAATGTAATGTTTTCCGAAAAACTGCCTGTACCACGAGCCACACAAGATAGGCAGCGGGAGATTAGTGAGCTTAACAAGTAGCTAAATAACTGGTGTAGGAAGGAGGGGTTTGGGTTCCTGGAGAACTGGGCCGACTTCTCTGTCAGCTACAGGCTCTATCATAGGGATGGGCTGCACCTCAATGGGGAAGGGGCAGCTGTGTTTGGAGGAAAGAAGGTTTGTACACAAACCTAGAAAAGGATTCTTTACGGTAAGAGCAGTGAGACTATGGAACTCTCTGCCTGAGGAGGTGGTGATGGTGAGTACAATAAAAGAATTCAAGAGGGGCCCCCTGGATGTATTTCTGGAGTGTAATATTATTACAGGTTATAGCTACTAGAGAGGGGTTGTTGATCCAACTTGCAGGATAACAGGCCGAACTTGATGGACAAATGTCTTTTTTAGGCCTTATATACTATGTTACTATGTTACTTGAACCAATAAAATTTCATTTTTATATTGGGGTAGCACTACGTTGTGTCTTTTTATAGGTGTTATAGTTGTTATTCTATTCATGGAGTGCATTCAATTTGTCACAGCCCTTTACTTTATTGGGATTATATATTTTTACCAGAAACATACAGCAGTGTTGGACTACAGTATTCCTCATGCATACTAAGTTGTCTCCCTGATGAGAAAGAGCACCCCCAAGGCCACTCAGATAACCAGGGAAATTTTCTCTAAAGCTACTCAGTTTTCTTATCCTTTAGAAGAAAAACGTACTTCTATGTCTCTTTTCCAATGGAATATTATCTCTCTCTCTCTCTCCCTGCCTTTAATAGTAATTTCGATTCTGGTAGAATTGATTTGTAACCAAATTGAATTCTTTGACAAATTTGGCAAATCACACCAGAAACAAATTGCCATAAAATGTACTAATCTCTAGCAAGGAGGCGTAATAATGTGCCCTTATTTAATATGTAACTTGTTCTACTGTTATTGGGGTGTCCACCTTGATTATTATATAAACAATTCTATTAAGCATTGATTCTGAAATTTGGGTACATAACCTGTTTTGTTCTACTGTTAGAGGGTTGTCCACCTTGTTTAATAGATAAGCAATTCTATTAGGCCTTGATTCTCAAATTGGGGTGAATAACCTGTCTACTTCAACTGTTCTTGGGTTGTCCACATTGTTTAATAGATAAACAATTCTATTAGGCCTTGATTCTGAAATTGGGATGCATAATCTGTCTTGTTCTACTGTTACTGGGGTGTCCACCTTGTTAATTACATAAGCAATTCTATTAGGCCTTGATTCTCACATTAGGGTGAATAAGCTTTCTAATTTTTTCTATTATTGAATAAGCTGTTTAGTTCTACTTTTACTGGGGTGTCCTTGTTTAATAGATAAGCAATTCTATTAGGCCTTGATTGTCAAATTTGGGTGAATAAGCTTTCTAATTTTACTGCTGGAGAATGTGTGTATGTGGGTAAAGTACTGTTATTGGGGTGTCCACATTCTTTAAAGAGGTTATCCAATATCATTAACAGCCCCCCCCCCCCCCCAGTGCCAGGCCCCTCAGAGGGAATATACTTACACCGCTCCCCAACCAAGGCATACCTAGCAAGACATCAGGCAAACAGGCAATTCTCTCATAACCTGAAATGAACAAATTTCAGAGTGAAGAACCCAAACAGACATAGTAATTTCAGCAGTACAGAATTTAATACCATCCTTGCACAGGATGGTAGAATGAATCGCCGTCACCTGAACAAGAAAGAGCAGTGGAGTTAAAGGAAGATCTAGGGACAATGCAAATTACTGACTTATAAAATTTGCTGTGGCCCCACAATCTACAAAGCCTCATGTAATATAATTCATAATTCTCTTGGAAACATCACTAAATACCTTTTCCCCAGTTCTAAAGAAAAGAGGAGAGGAGAGCGTACATAGGGAGTTCTGAATGAATGTACAGTTGTGTTAAAAATAATAGCAGTGTGTTTAAAAAAGTAAATAAAGCTCAAAACCTCCTAATAGCTTTTATTTCCATACACACAAATGCATTGGGAACACTACATATTCTATTCCAAATCAAAACATGAAGAAAAATATAAAAAATTTGTGTTGTTCCTCTAAAAAATAAGTGAAAAAAAGTGAATATTAGACTGTTCAAAAAAATAGCAGTGTTTGTATTCTTCTTTGCAAACTCAAACATTCACTATATAAACTGAAAAATGTTTAAAGATTTAGCTTTCCTTTGAATCACTTAACTAATATTTAGTTGTATAACCGCTGTTTCTGAGAACTGCTGGACATCTGTGTTGCATGGAGTCAACCAACTTCTGACACCTGTGAACAGGTATTCCAGCCCAGGATGATTGGACTACTTTTCACAGTTCTCTATTTCTTGGTTTTGCCTCAGAAACTGCATTTTTGATGTCACCCCACAAGTTTTCGATTGGATTAAGATCCGGTGATCTTGCACGTTTACTGGTGTGTTTGGGGTCGTTGTCTTGTTGGAACACTCATTTCAAGGGCATTTCGTCTTCAGCATAAGGCAGCATGACCTCTTCAAGTATTCTGATGTATTCAAACTGATCCATGATCCCTGGTATGCGATAAATAGGCCAAACACCGTAGTATGAGAAATTTCATGATGCCTGAGCCACTATGCTTCACTGTCTTCCCAGTGTACTGTGGCTTGAATTCAGTGTTTGGGGGTCGTCTGACAAACTGTCTCCGGCCACTAGACCCAAAAAGAACAATCTTACTTTCATCAGTCCACAAAATGTTACGCCAGTCAATGTGCTCTTCGGCAAATTATAACCTCTTCAGCACATATCTTTTTTTCAACAGTGGGACTTTGTGGGGGCTTCTTGCAGATAGCTTGGCTTCACATAGGCGTCTTCTAATTGTAACAGTACTTACAGGTAACTTTAGACCTTCTTTGATCTTCCTGGAGCTGATTGTTGGCTGAGTCCTTGCCATTTTGGCTATTCTTCTATCCATTCAAATGGTAGTTTTTCGCTTTCTTCCACTTCTTTCAGGTTTTGGTTGCCATTTTAAAGCATTTGCAGTCATTTTAACTGAGCAGCCTATCATTTTCTGCAATTCTTTATATGATTTTCTCTATCCAATCAACTTTTTAATCAAGGTACGCTGTTCTTCTGAACAATGTCTGGAACGACCCACCTTTCTTCAGAATTTCAGAGAGAAATGCACTGTAACCAGCTTGTACAACATTTGCTGCCTTCCTTCCTTAAATAAGGACAATAATTGCCACCTGTTTTTCAAAGAATGAATGACCTTATTCATTGAACTCCACACTGCTATTATTTTGAACATGCCCCTTTAAATTTGTGATTCAATTACACAGAATCAGCAGCATTCATGTCATGACTGTTGGGTCTATTGGATTTCTATTACTCTACTACACCTGTTAGTTAATTATTTGCCATGTAGAAATATCATTGATACCAAAAACAGTGATTGAGCAGGTTACTGATGTCTGACTGCTATTATTTTGAACAAAACTGTACTTGCTGTGCCCAGATGATGGGTACTCACCTGGCTAACTTGCATTGGAGGTGCAACTCTCTGCGGGTATGTAATAAGGTTCTTTTCTCCACTGCAGATGCTGATCCTAAACACGGTCAGGGACTTGGCCGGCTGGGAATTCAGATGCGGGTTAGAGAAAAAGAAAAAGTAGGAGCGCTTCTGTTTTCATTGAGGGAAGTCACGAGTAAGTATATGAGATTTCCCTTTATTGATTTAATGGCGTGTTTCTGGGCCGTACAGGCCCTTTCTTCAGATCACAATATGGATTCAATCTAGAGGCATAACTGCCATAGTGGCAGACCATGCGACAGCTATGGGGCCCAGGGCAAGAGGGAGCACAGTTGGGATCATCCCCTCTTCTACTGGGGGGGAAAACTTGGTCAGGACTTTGCCCTCTAAAGGAACAATTTTAGCAAATGAGGCAGTGGAAAAAATGTCCCAAGGGTCATTGAAAAGGGTTTAGGCCGAAACCCTTCTGTCCTGTGTGGGGGGCCTGGTTTGATCCTTGCTATGGGCCCCTGACTTCTCTATTTACGCCACTGATTTAATCCCTACACTGCAATACATGAGGGGCGACACACAAATGGAGAGACACAAACAAACACACACCAAGAGAGTTGTCAGAAAATACAGGACAAGTAACACCAGAGGCAAACATGAAAACCAAAACACACCAAAGAGTCATAATGAAGAGATCAATACGTTACCAAATGCCAGAATGAGGGGCGTTGCTAATGGCTCATGGGCCCTGGTGCAAGAGTAGAGCTTGGGTCCCCCATTCCCTCAGTGCTTTGCGGCAAGGGGCAGGGGAGCACAAAGCCTTCCTGCTGCCCGAGGCCAAAAACAACACCCCCCCATGCCAAATTCTTGACGTAACCCCTTCCCTCCAGCCAGAGGACTAACTTGAACATTC
Organism: Bufo gargarizans; assembly: GCF_014858855.1. Taxonomy (NCBI): domain Eukaryota; kingdom Metazoa; phylum Chordata; class Amphibia; order Anura; family Bufonidae; genus Bufo; species Bufo gargarizans. The sequence continues at coordinate 60,102,060 of NC_058090.1, forward strand.
TGGGCCTCAGTGCAAAATCTATAAGGCCCCTTTCACACGAGCAAGTTTTCCGCGCGGGTAAAATGCGTGACGTGAATGCATAGCACCCACACTGAATCCTGAGCCATTCATTTCAAGGGGTCTGCGTACATGAGCGTTTTTTTTTCATGCATCAGTTCTGCGTTGCGTGAAAAACGCAGCATGTTATATATTCTGTGTTTTTACTCAGCCCTGGCCCCATAGAAGTGAATGGGGCTTCAGTGAAAAATGCATTAGTGCGGATGCGATGCGTTTTTCACTGATGGTTGCTAAGAGATGTTGTTTGTAAACGTTCAGTTTTTTTATCACGCACGTGAAAAACGCATCAAAACGCATTGCACCTGCGTGGAAAAAACTGAACAACTGAACACAATCGCAGACAAAACTGACTGAACTTGCTTGCCAAATGGTGTGAGTTTCACTGAACACACCCTGAACGCATCTGGAGCTAATCCGTCACTCTCGTATGAAAGAGGCCTAGCAGAGCCCTCCCAGCATGCACTTATTATATATATTTCCTGGAGCCCGGTAGCGACTGCTACCCCAGCACCCCCTATATCTGCGCCCCTGGCCAGAAGCCGAAACCGAAGTCATAATACCAAATTCATAGATTTAAAGCCAGAGGAGTCTTGCAAGGAACCAGTAGGGGGAGCCAGATGACAAATTCACTGTAATTCACTGGCACCAGCGCCTTTTATACATGAGGAAGGCAACTCACACCAGCGTGCCAGTACGCCAGGTCAGAGCTTCCACCCATGCGCCAGGATGTTTAGGAGCAAAGGTGCATCTCCTCATTTGCCCAGGGCTTTGATGTCAGAGAAGGCCGCCCTGCAGCCCTGGTTCCCCCGGCAACCAGACAGTGCCACTGTATACCATCAGTCTGAGGCATCCGTTTAACGTATACGTTTTTTGTATACGTTTAGAGGATGGGAAAAATGTGATGTGAACCCAGCCTTAGTTTGACTGTTCAATAACGTCTAAGAACTGTACCTCTCCCTAGAAGAAAACTCTGTGTACTTGTCATTTCTCACAAGAAGGCAACAGCTGCCAATTTGCCAACCACTCTGTGAATTGTACTCCTAGGGCAGATTTATGAAACTGTTTAAAAGAAACTTGCCTGTAGCAAACAAGCACAGTAGAGCTTTCATTTTGTAATCTGCTCTCGAAAAATGAAAGCTGTACAATGATTGATTGCTATTGGCAACAAAGACTCTTCCCTAATGACTATACCGTAACTAGAGATGAGCGTATTTCTAAAAAATTTGACTGGTTTGCCGAATTTTCAGAAAAAAATTGCGATAAAAAACTACTTTTTCCTGGCTGCTGAAAGACTTTACAGTGGTGTAGAACACTGCCTTGCAGTGACACACATAGGAAGTCTGCTGTGGTTGTGAAACATTACTGTGAGTTAGTATGACATGCAGATGACAGGCGTCGCTCTTAGAATCACTGCACCCTTCACTTATTTAGGCAGTTACGGGGCCAAAACTGACCAAAAAACTCAAGTGTGAACTCAGCCTTACAGGTCCATGTTAGCGTCAAGAAGAAGTGCACTCCTTTTACACCCTCGTGAGCTGATTCCACATAGATGTCTACAGAACCTGATCTATTAAACGCTTATACAAGTACAGCCAGCGGCAGAGTGGAGAGGGTGTCAGCAGTGTTTGTGTTGACGTCATTGATTATTTTGCTCTTCCTCTGATCCATCAGAACATTAACCCAGAAAAAAGGGATCCTGTCTGTGGAGCATCCACCTTCACTCGGTCAGCATTTGGTCAGTAATCCATCAGTATTGCGAATGCCCAAAAAAAACAGGAGTGAATCCAAAACAGAGATGACACGTAAATGGAATATTCGCATGTCTTCTGTGTTTTGTACCCACTCCTGCTTTTGGCTACCAAATCATAAAGCAATTCTGCAAAACAGCCTTACAGCTGTTACATAGACAGGATCCGTTGTGTGTCTCATTTTTCCTTCCTTCTAAAAGATCAGAAAAAGGGTCAACTAAATGATGATATCAGCCAGGCCGAAAGGCAAAATAGTGGCCCAGTCATGAAGTGGGGAGAGTGGGAACAGCATCAGAAGTCCTCAGAGTTGCCCTATGACATAGTGGTGAGGTGAAAGCAGCATGAGGAGACCACAGAGCTCAGTGGCCCAATGACAGAGTCTGGAGGTGGCAGCAGCATCAGGAGGCCACAGAGTGGCACAATGACAGAGCGTGGTGGTGGCAGCAGCATCAGGAGGAGACCACAAGGTGGCACAATGACAGTGTGGAGGTGGCAGCAGCAGTATCAGGAGGAGGAGACAGGGTGGCACACTGTCAGAGTGTGGAGGTGGCGGCAGCAGCATCAGGAGGAGGCCACTGTCACGGCTGTGTCATGATCTGGTGGTAGTGGACCATGACACTTTAGCCGTGCATGCTTGTTGCTGGTGGCAACATGTAGTTTGCAGCATGTTTGGTCACTTTCCCTTTAAGTCTGGTTCCCTTCACATTTCTGTGTCGATGTTTGGTGTGGGATTATGTTTAGGGTGTGGTGTACGTCTTGTTGTTGTTTCATGTCTGGTCTTTTGTGTTGTTTGTCCAGCATGAATGCAAGGTGTTTCCCTGTGTGTTGTACCTCTGGAAGGGCAGGATTCCCCGGAGGTGGATCCAAAAGTCAAGTCAGTGAGCTGTTGCTGGAGTGCTGGTTCCTATTTGTTTGTCAGTACGAAAAGAGCCTGGGATTGTGTTCGGATTGCAGTCCGTTTGCATGAGTTCCAGTTCACATCTCCAGTTGTTGTGGCAGGTAAGTGTTGTTGTTCCAGTGCGTGCTGTTTGCGCTGGGTGCTTACCTGACAATCTGTTATTTTCTCACTGGCTTTTCCTTCCTTTGTTGCTAGGCCTGTGGGAGACTCCGGTTCATCAGTTGTCTCTTATTCCTGTCTCCTATTTCAGGGATCATTAGGGCCAGAAGGGCCCAGGTTACGGAGTATGAGCTCCCCTACCATCGAGGCTGGCTCATACAGTTAGGAGGTCAGTGAATGGATTAGGGTGGCGTTAGGAGGTTACCTGCTTCCCTTATCCCGGTTTCCAGACCTAGTGGCATATCCCACCATTCATCATTGTATGGTGGGGGGTGTCCCCCTCTCCCCATCGTGACATTCTGTTCAAGAAGGTGGCCCTCAAGCTGGACAGATGGAAAGGTCCAGGATGGCAGAATAACTCCAGCTCCACCAGAAGCTGGAGTCAACTCAAACCTCAGGCTCCAAACACCAGTACTATAATAGCCAAGAGGCCACACCCAGCTCTACCTTGCTCACACCTTCACACACAGAAATGGGAAGGGAACCAGACTTAAAGGGAAATTGACCAACCATGCTACAAATGACACATTGCCACCAGAAACAAGCATGCACGGATAAAATGTCACGGTCCACTACCACCAGACTATGACACAGCCGTGGCAGCCACAGAGTGGCACAATGACAGTGTGGAGGTGGCAGCAGCAGCAGAAGGCCACAGAGTGGCACAATTCCAAAGTGTGGAGATGGCGGCAGCAGCATCAGGAGGAGGCCAAAGTGTGGCACAATGACAGTGTGAAGGTGGCAGCAGCATCAGGAGGCTACAGAGTGGCACAATGACAGAGTGTGGATGTGGCGGTAGCAGCATCAGGAGGAGGCCACAGGGTGGCACAATGACAGTGTGGAGGTAGCAGCAGCATGAGGAGACCACAGAGTGGCACATTGACAGATGGTGGAGGTGGCAGCAGCAGCATTAGGAGAAGGCCATAGGGTGGCACAATGACAGAAGGTGGAGGTGACAGTAGCAGCAGAAGCAGGAGGAGGCCACAGGGTGGCATATTGACAGAGTGTGGAGATGGAACTAGTAGTAGCATCAGGAGGAGGCCACAGGGTGGTACAATAATAGTGTGGAGGAAGCAGCATCAGCATCAGGAGAATGCCAAAGGGTGGCACACTGACAGTGTGGAGGTGGCAGCAGCCTCATCATCAGGAGGCCACAGAGTGGCACAATGACAGTGTGGAGGTGGTAGCAGCATGAGGAGACCACATAGTGGTACAATGGCAGAGTGTGGAGGTGGCAGCAACAGCATCAGGAGGCCACAGAGTAGCAAGATAGCATAGTGTTGAGGTAGAAGCAGCAGCATCAGGGGACCACAGAGTACCAAGGTGACATAGTGTGGAGGTGGCAGCAGCATCAGGAGGCCACAGAGTGGCAAGGTGACATAGTGTGGAGGTGGCAGCAGCAGCATTAGGAGACCACAGAGTGGCAAGGTGATTTAATGCCAAGATGGAAGCAGCATGATGAGTGGGGAGGTTGGTGGCAATACCAGTACAAGCTGAAGATGGTGGGTGAAATAAGGAGGACTTGGCATACGATGTGTGGCATCAGGCGAGTGTCTCTTTTGTGAAAGTGTTGGTGTGGCACCATGAATGATCTAGTCTAATGCATTAGGCATTGGTGGGTGGAAATCCTGGCTGATAGACGCCTGATTCATCTTGACAAAGATCAGTCTCTCCATATTTTGGAGTTCTTCCTGTGGTAACTATGGCCCCCGCCGCACTAAACACCCGCTCTGACGCCATACTACTGGCAGGGCAGGACAGCTTTTTCAGGGCAAACTCTGCCAGTTGCGGCCACAAATCCAGTTTAGCTGCCCAGTAGTCCAGCGGATCTTCAATGTGGAGTGGCAGGGTGCTGTCCAAGTATGGTTTAGGTCCTGCTCCAGATCTAGCTGCTACTGCTGCTGGTAATTAGTTTCTTCACTAGGGGGATGAAGAAAGCTGCTCATCAGCGACTCTAGACTCAAGTTGCTGCTGATGGAGCTGTAACTGCTCCTACCCCCCCCCCACACCACAGCAGCCATGGCAGAGGAATGTGAGTGCAGAGGGACCCTCCTGTCAGACCTGCGAGAGGATGGATGATGGTGCAGATAGGCAGCGGCCAACTGACTACATATGATGTCTCTATAGTAGTTCAGTTTGTCCTCCCTCTCAGTTGGTGTAAAAACGCCCCCTTTTTGGACCTGTAGTGAGGGTCCAACAAGGTGGAGAGTCAGAAGTCATCCTTCTGCTGAATGCTGACAATTCGTCTGTCACTACACAAGCAAGTGAACAGGCATCGGGCCATTTGTGCAAGTGACTCGGAGGGACTCCCTGGCTCCATTCCCACTGCATACTGCCACGGTGTCTCTGGGTCCTCAGCCTCGTCTTCCTCATCGCTCTGTAGCTCCTCAGGCTGCTTCCTCTCCTCCTCTTGTCACCTGTGTATAAAAACAACCCATTTCACTACACATTGCTTGTTCTCCAGTGTCCTCCTCCTCCAGTTTAGCACCACAGGGCTCATGTGGGTGTGAGATCTAGGCACCACGTCTCCAGTCCCCTGACCAGCAGCATCTGTTCTAGGACATGAACCAGTGTAATTACGTTTTTCATCCCATAGTCCTGGAGACTGACAAAAAACGTGGCCTCCTCAAAGGGTCTGAGCAAACGGCAGGTGTCACGCATGAGCTACCACTGGCTGACATCGAAGTTACACAGGGGAGTACTCCTGTCCGCTTGGATCATCAATAAATATTTTATGGCCTTTCTCTGTTCATATAGTCGGTCCAACATATGGAGGATGGAATTCCAATAGGTGGAAACGTCGCCCATGTTGGGGGATGCCATTCTGCTGCTGTAGTTCAAGGAGGTGTCACGGCTACAGATGGCCTTGCGGTTCACCCGGCGGTCGTTTCGTGGCAAACTTTGCTCGGTCGCGGTTTGCCGAACGGGCTAACATATGGCAATGTCCTCCGGTGCCATATTCTTTCACATTGTGAAGAACTTTGTCCCATGACACATCCATCAGGTGGTATAGGACAGCACATGGACATACCCCCTACCTTATAAATAAACTGATCTGGCCGCCATTTTAAATTCAGTCTTTTGCCAGTGTAGGGAGAGGTTGCTGTGTGGATCAGGGACAGATTGTTAGGGACACCAAACGCTAACTAATAGGGCCACAAAAGTCATTTTAAGGACTGGTATAGGTGTGCTATTGATTGGTGTGCTATACTGAGGGGTGTAATTAACTTATAATATACTTTCTAACATAGAAAGTATATTATAGTGCAATTGCATTGTGCAGCAGTTGTGTGCGGTTCTGCTGCGATACTGCAGCTACACAGAGTGCCAAACGCTATTGGAACAAATAAATTCTCCTGGTGTAATACACCAATTGACCCCCAAAAAAACTGATTAAAGCAGGGGTGTGATATACCAATTATATACTTTCTATATAGTGCATTTAGGTAGTGCAGCATTTGTTTGTGGTTTTGCTGCGTTACCTCAGCTACAGATAGTGACAAATGCCATTGGAACAAATAATTTCCACTGGTGTGATATACCAGTAGAGATGTCCCGAATTATTCACCGACGAACATAGCTTGTTCGCGTTCGCCGCGGCGGGCGAACATATGCAATGTTCGGTCCGCCCCCTATTCGTCATCATTGAGTAAACTTTGAGCCTGTACCTCACAGTCAGCAGACACATTCGTCGATAGCTAGGCCAGTGTATTCAGTGTCCACTACAGTCCTGAAATACTCATCTGATCTCTGCTGTAAAAACAGCACCCCAAAAAGCCTATTTTAGGGCTAGAACATCTGTCAGTTTATTTTTTTTTCCTGTGTAATCTAATTGCAGTTGCCTGCCAGCGTGTGTGTCAGGCTAACAGCGTATACTGTGCCCACTTGCCCAGTGCCACCACTCATATCTGGTGTCACAGTAGCTTGCATAAAAAAAATATAAAAAAAATTGACTGAAATATTAGCAGTCAGTTGCCTGCACGCGTGTGTGTTTCAGGCCCTGCAAGTGCATAGTGTCACCAGCGCAACTCATATCTTGTGTCACAGTAGATTACATAAAAAAAAAATATATAATTTGGACTGAAATAATAACAGTTAGTTGCCTGCACGCGTGTGTGTTTCAGGCCCTGCAAGTGCACAGTGTCACATAGTTGACTGGCTAACACAGGACACCCAATCTTCTACAGCTTCCGCTCGGAACCTTGACGCACCATAGTCCTCCATCTCAGCTTCGTGCACCTCTCAAGTTACCACTCGCCCACCTGCCGCCACCACCAACACTAGCACCACAGCTGCTTCACTTGATCTTTTAGAGGAGTTATTTACACATCAGTTGGAAGAAATGAGTGATGCTCAACCATTATTGCCAGAGGATGTAGATAACAGGGATATGTCTCAGTCAGGCAGCATTACACAGATGGACGTATGGTGCGATGATGATGATGTTGTACCCGCTGCTGCTTCCTTTGCTGAGTTGTCAGATACAAGTGAAGCGGTTGATGATGACGATGTGTCCGTGGATGTCACGTGGGTGCCCGCTCGAAGAGAAGAAGAACAGGGGGAAAGTTCAGATGGGGAGACAGAGAGGAGGAGGAGACGAGTTGGAAGCAGGGGGAGGTCGTCGCAAGGAGCTAGTGGCACAGTCAGACAGCATGCATCGGCACCCGGGGTCAGCCGGATAGCACGCCAATCAACGCATGCTGTTGCCACCACCAGAATGACGTCATTGCAGAGATCAGCAGTGTGGCATTTTTTTTTGTGTGTCTGCCTTGCCCGGCGTCTGACAGCTGGCTTGTCGGAACTCTTAGCCCGCCAGCTTTTACCATACAAGCTGGTGGAGTCTGAGGCCTTCCAAAAATTTGTAGCTATTGGGACACCGCAGTGGAAGGTACCCGGCCAAAATTTCTTTGCACAAATGGCAATCCCCAACCTGTACTCGATTGTGCAAAAGGAAGTCATGGCATGTCTGGCACACAGCGTTGGGGCAAGGGTCCATCTGACCACTGATACCTGGTCTGCAAAGCACAGTCAGGGCAGGTATATCACCTACACTGCGCATTTGGTAAACCTGCTGACGGCTGCCAAGCATGGAATGCGTGGCCCTGCAGAGGAGTTGGAGCCACTGCCATGACTTGCAGGCAGGCCTGCTGCCACCTTCTCTACTCCTTCTACTCCATCTTCTTCCATAACCTCCTGGCTGAGTCCTCTTCTGCTGCTGCGTCTTGCTCCACATCAACGGCACCCCCACAGCTCCCCAGGGACTATTCCACATCCCGGATACGACAGTGTCACGCCGTCTTGGGGTTGACTTGCCTGAAAGCAGAGAGTCACACCGGACCAGCACTCCTTTCCGCCCTGAACGCACAGGTGGATCAGTGGCTAACTCCGCACCAACTATAGATCAGCAAAGTGGTGTGTGACAACGGAAGCAATTGTTGGTGGCATTGAATTTGGGCAAGTTGACACATGTGCCATGCATAGCACATGTGTTGAATCTGATTGTACAACGCTTTGTGCATAAGTACCCAGGCTTACAGGACTTCCTCAAGCAGGCCAGGAAGGTGTGTAGCCATTTCAGGCGTTCCTACACGGCCATGGCGCACTTTTCAGATATCCAGTGGCGAAACAACATGCCAGTGAGGCGCTTGATTTGCGACATCCTGACACGTTGGAATTCAACACTCCTAATGTTCGACCGCCTGCTCCAACAAGAAAAAGCTGTCAACGAGTATTTGTATGACCCGGGTGCTAGGACAGCCTCTGCGGAGCTGAGAATTTTTTTGCCAAGTTACTGGAAGCTCATGCGCAATGCCTGTAGGCTCATGCATCCTTTTGATTAGGTGACAAATCTAGTCAGTCGCACCGAAGGCACCATCAGCGACATCATCCCATTTGTTTTCTTCCTGGAGCGTGCCCTGCGAAGAGAGCTTGATCAGGCCGTAGATGAGCGTGAAGAGGAAGAGGAAGAGTTGTGGTCATCATCACCACCAGAAACAGCCTTATCAGCATCGCTTGCTGGACCTGCGGCAATGCTGGAAGAGGAGTGTGAGGAAGAGGAGTCAGAGGAGGAATGTGGCTTTGAGGAGGAGGAGGAAGACCAACCACAGTAGGCATCCCAGGGTGCTCGTTGTCACCTATCTGGTACCCATGGTGTTGTACGTGGCTGGGGGGAAGAACAGACTTTCAGTGAGATCACTGAGGACGAGGAACGGGACATGAGTAGCTCGGCATCCAACCTTGTGCAAATGGGGTCTTTCATGCTGTCGTGCCTGTTGAGGGACCCTCGTATAAAAAGGCTGAAGGAGAACTACCTGTACTGGGTGGACACGCTACTAGACCCCCGGTATAAGCAGAAATTGCCTGAAATGTTACCGAATTACCGCAAGTCGAAAAGGATGCAGCAATACCAAATTTTTCAGGCATGTGTCGGCTGGATAACTTTGCATAGAAAAAACATTAATTTTCTTTGTGATCATCTAAGGTGATCATTAAAGCCTACTAGGCCCACAATGGGCCCACACTGCAGAATCATTGTTTTCTGGGTCACTTAACTGTCACTGAACTACCTCAGCACGACCATAGGCTTTTAAAAAACCCCATCGCCTGCAATCTCCCGAACGTACGCTCGAGCACAGTCAACACTACACCAAGATTGACGCATAGAGGAATAAAATTTATGTCATGAGTGTGTCAACTATTGACAACTCTTTGCGGTTGTCTAAAATCTATTCCATCGACCGGCCCCTGATAGGGGGCGTAACAGGGATTAAACTCATAGGAATAGTACTACTTAACACACCTTATAATAATAATAATAATAGGGGATGTAACAGGGATTAAACTGATAGGAATAGTACTACTTAACACACCACTCATATCTGGTGGCACAGTACATTGCACGGCGCACGCGCAGTGCCCCAAATTAGAAGTAGGAGGACCGACCAAGCATATTTTTCCATCTCCCGGTTCCTAAAATCTGTTCCATAGACCGGCACGTGATAGGGGACGTAACAGGGATTAAACTGTTAGTAGTAGTATTACTTAACACACCTTATAATAATAATAATAATAATAATAATAATAATAATAATAGGGGACGTAACAGGGATTAAACTGATAGGAATAGTACTACTTAACACACCACTTATATCTGGTGGCACAGTACATTGCATGGCGCACGCACAGTGCCCCAAATTGGAAGTAGGAGGACCGACCAAGCATCTTTATCCATCTCCTGGTTCCTAAAATCTATTCCATACACGTTTCCTGATAGGGGACGTAACAGGGATTAAACTGATAGGAATAGTACTACTTAACATACCACTCATATTGGGATCACACAGTACATTACACGGCGCACGCGCAGTGCCCCAAACTGGAAGTAAGAGGACCGACCAAGCATTTTTTTCCATCTCCCGGTTCCTAAAATCTATTCCATACACCGGCCCCTGATAGGGGACAAAACAGAGATTAAACTGTTAAGAACAGATTTTTTTTTATTTAAAAAAAAGAGGACAGCCTCTGCGGAGCTGGGTATTTTTTTGGCCGCGTTACTGAACGTTCATGCATAATGGCTGTAGGCTCATGCGTCCTTTTGCGGAGGTGACAAACCTGGTCAGTCAAATCCAAGGCAACATCATCGACCTCATCCCATATGCGTTTTTTCTGGAGCATGCCCTGCGAAGAGTGCTGGATCAGGCCGTAGATGAGCATGAAGAGGAAGAGTTGTGGTCACCATCACCACCAGAAGCAGCCTTGTCGTTGTCGATAGCTGGACCTGCGGCAACGCAGAGATAGGAGTCTGAAGAAGAGGAGTCAGAGGAGGAAGGTGGCTTTGAGGAGGTGGAAGACCAACCACAGCAGGCGTCCCAGGGGGCTTGTTGTCACCTTTCGGGGACCCTTGGTGTTGTACGTGGCTGTGTGGAGGAAGAGACCTTCAATGACATCAGTGAGGACAAGGAACGGGACATGGCTAGCTTGGTATCCAACCTTGTGCAAATGGGGAGTTTGCGGTTGTGCAAATGGACTGTTAACGGTTGTTTGCGGTGAGTTAAACGGGGAGTTTGGTCTGTCAGAGTTTGGTCTGTCACTGTGAAGCGGGCGTAACCCTTATACTACCTGATCGATACAACATCATACCTGATGTTTTAAAGCACGTTATTCCAAACTATTTAGGAATGTTAGGTGATTTAGGCCCTTTATGGATTAAAACCCGACTCTGCATCAACTACGTAATTTTCCATGGGAGTTTTGCCATGAATCCCCCTCCGGCATGCCACAGTCCAGGTGTTAGTCTCCTTGAAACAACTTTTCCATCACTATTGTGGCCAGTCCCTGTGGGTTTTAAAATTTGCCTGCCTGTTGAAGTCTATGGCGGTTCGCACGTTCGGGAACATTTGCGGAAATTCGCGTTCAGCGTTCGCAAACAGAAAATTTTATGTTCGCGACATCTCTATATACCAGTTGCCCCTCAAAAAAACGGATTAAAGCAGGGGTGTTATATACCAATGATATACTTTCTATATAGTGCATTTGGATAGTGCAGCATTTGTTTGCGGTTTTGCTGCGTTACCTCAGCTACACAGAGTGACAAACGATATTGGAACAAATATTTTCTACTGGTGTGATATACCAGTTGCCCCCCAAAAAACTAATTGAAGCAGGGGTGTGATATACCAATTATATACTTTCTATATAGTGCATTTGGTAGTGCAGCATTTCTTTGCGGTTTAGTTGCGTTACTTCAGCTACACAGAGTGACAAACGCTATTGGAACAAATAATTTCTACTGGCGTGATATACCAGTCGCCCCCCAAAAAACTTATAGAAGAGGTAGCAACGGCCGCCAGCCAGCGGTCTGACGACAGTACCCAGATCAGCCCATTGAGAGTGATCCTGGCTGTTGCTGCCCAGCTGTTGCTTCCCTGTTGCTGATCTCTAATGTTGGGGTGGTGAAGGGGACGATGATGACGTGTCTATGGACGTCACGTGGGTGCCCACAAGAGAGGAAGAGTAGGGGAGTTCAGAGGGAGAGACTGAGCAGCAGATAGGGAGGAGAATAAGGAAAAGCAGGCAGAACTTACAGTGAACAGGAGGCAAAAAGCAGACTGCTAATGTATCTGGAACAAGCCATCCACCATGCGCGGTCACATCTGGCACTCCCAGGACGCGGGCACATGGCTCCGCAGTGTGGGCTTTTTTTTAACATGTCCGCTGATGACAATAGTGTTGCCATCTGTAGCTTGTGCTGTCAACGCATAAGTCGCGGTAAGCCCAACACTCACCTAGGGACGACCGCCTTAAAAAGGCATCTGGCCTCCCACCACCGAGACCAGTGGGGGCAACACTGTCAGAACCCACAAAGACACACTCCTGGGGCTCCACGTCCTACCTTTTCTCCTTCTCCTTTTCTTCTCTCCTCCCATTTGTCCTCCACTCCACTTTCCACAGTGCCGTTGTCGCGTTCATCTGGCAAAAGGCAGCCTTCCATGGCCCAAATGTTAGAGCGAAAAAAGATGATGACGCCGGATAACCCTCTTGCCCAATGTCTGACAGCTGGCTTTTCGGAACTACTAGCTCGCCAACTACTGCCATATAAACTGGTGGACTCTGAGTCCTTTAGACACTTTGTGGCCATTGGCATACCGAAATGCAAGGTCCCCAGAAGGAAATATTTCTCCCAGAAGAGCATCCCGGAGCTATGTGGCCACGCTCAGCGGCAAGGGAATGTATCTCTGGCACACAGTGTTGGTGCCAAGGTACATCTGACCATAGACACCTGGTCTAGCAAACACTGGCAGGGAAGGTACATAACTTTTACTGCCCACTGGGTGAACCTTCATGCAACCCGTGGCACCCGTGTGGATTTGGTGTTACCACCATGGATTGCATGCAGGCCTGCCTCTTCTTCTCCTCCTCCTCCCCCATCCTCCGTCTCCTCCTCGGCTGACTCCTCCTTTTCCACTGCTACTGCCTCTTTCGCTGCGCACCCCAAGCTCCCCAGAACCTATTCGACATGCCAGGTGAGACGTTGCCATGCTGCACTGAGGCTGTTGTGCCTGGAAGCCAAGAGCCACACCAGTCCTGCACTCCTTTCAGCTTTGTGGTCACAAACCGATTAGTGGCTAACCCCGCTCAATTTGACAGTTGCTAAAGTGGTGAACGACAATGTTGCAAATCTGCTGAGTACACTGAAACAGGGAAAAATGACACACGTGCCGTGCATGGCACACGTCCTGAACTTAGTTGTGTTGCGATTCATTGCGGCAGGCCAGCAAAATCTCTGGCCATTTAAGAAGTTCTGGCTTCTGGCTTTCTGATGTTCAGAGGCGACACCACCTGCCCGTTGGATGTCTGATTTGTGACTGCCCGACGCGCTGGAACTCCACCTTGTATATGCTTCATAGGCTGCTCTAGCAGAAACGTGCAGTTAACAACTACCTGTGCTAACTCTGGAGCAGGACAGGTTCTAGGGAGCTTGTTTTTTTTTTCACCGTGCCAGTGGCTGCTCATGTGCGACGCATGCAGACTTCTGCAGCCATTTGACGAGATCACCAAACTGGTCAGTCGCATCCAGGGCACCATCTGTGACATCGTACCTTACGCCTTCTTTCTGGAGCGTGTATTGCGTTGTGTCATTAATCAAGCCGTTGAGGAGCAGGAGCAGGAAAAGTCGCAATGCTGGATGAATTCCCTGGGTTGGCTACTCCATCTGAGACAAGTCAGCAGGAGTCTGAAGAGGAGTCAGAGGCGAATGGTGCGGTTGCTAACGAGGAGCAAGAAGAGCATGCTTTAAATGTTTCTTGGATCCCTGGTGTCCGTGGCTGGGGGGAGGAGACTGAGGACGACATTATCCTGGATGATGAGCAGGAGCCCGGCCTCTCCATGGCTTCCAATTTAGTGCAAAAGTCCTTCATGCTCTAGTGTTTGAAAAGGGGCCCCCAGTACAAACACAAAATGGCGGACATGTTACCAGCATCACAGAGGGCTGTCAGAATGCAGCACTTCCAGGACTTGCTTCGAGAAATGCTGCATTCTGCTTTTGCAGGCGTTGGCAGAGTCATTTCCACCCACAGAGAAACAGTTGTGAGTACCAATCCAACAGCGCATGCAAGAAGAGGGCAGTTTGAAGATGTGTTGGTAACTTCGGATATGAGATCATTCTTGCAGCCAACCCATTGAGAGCTGCCCTCTGGATCAAGCCTCAGGGAAAGCCTAGACCAACAGGTCTCCGACTACATCGGGTTAACGGCCAATGTGTACGCTCTGAGAAGCGAGGAACCCCTGGACTACTGGGTGTGCAGGCTTGACCTGTGGCCAGAGCTGGCACAATTTGCCATGAAGCTGTTGGCTTGCCCCTCGTCCAGGGGGGGATCGTGACCGATAAGCGCAGTCGCCTAGCTCATGACAGTGTGGACTACCTCACATTTCTAAAAATGAATGAGGCATGGACCTCGGAGGAATTGAACACCTGTGACGACCATGTTCAAATGAATTTCCTCATGCCAGCCCACAAATATCCGCCACCACCCAGAACAAATATTGGTCCCTGTCTTAGGTAAATACAGCAGCATAAAATACCTTTTCTGTCCGGTGAATGCCTAATGTTTTGGGCCTCGGAGGAATTCAACACCTGTGACGACCACGTGTATCAACTATTATTAGTTTTTTTTTTTCAAGAGGGGGTATTTTATATTTTTAGTTCTTTTAAACATATGTATTTGACCTGTATTTGTACTGGCCTTCAGTAAAATTGATATCCATTGACCGTCTAATAGACCTCCAGCCACATACCTACTTGTTGTTTTATATATGCTGAATGCATAATTTTTGGGGCCTGTAGTTCACTGGCCTGCTGGAAAATTGATATCCAATGATCATGTAATCTACCTTCAGCCACTTACTTACTTGTTCTTTTATGTACGCTGAATGCATAATTTTTGGGGCCTGCTGGAAAATTGATGTCCAATGACCATGCAATATACCTTCAGCCACTTACTTACTTGTTCTTTTCTGTATGCTGAATGCATAATTTTTGGGTCCTGTAGTACACTGGCCTGCTGGAAAATGGATATCCAATGACCGTTTAATCTACCTCTAGGAACATACTTACTTGTTCTTTTATGTACGCTGAATGCATGATGTTTGGGACCTGTAGTACACTGGCCTGCTGTAAAAATGATATCCAATGACTGTGTAATCTACCTCCAGCCACATACTTACTTGTTCTTTTATGTATGCTAAATGAATAAATGTGGTGGCCTAGGAGGAACCCCACATCCCCTGACGAAGCCACCGAGCGTGGCGAAACATGTCGGGAGGGGTGGTATGACGCCTTGAATTTTAAACAGTGTCAGGAATGTTAGGGAGATGCATTCAAAGAGTACGCTGCAGAAGCAGCACTAGATATTGAGGAGTGGAACAGAGCGAGCCACATCAGCCATCAGAGTTCGAATTGTGACCTCTATGGATATAATAGAGTAGTCAGAAGCACAAAAGCAGAGAGTATAGCTCAGAGAAAGTGACCTGAGTGTATCAGAGGCAGCCCTGCAAATAGATACAAGATTAGCAACATTGTTTCACTAATGATCTACCTGAGTATAAAGGCTGAACGATTATAGGACCCCAACAGGAGCGCTAAATCTGCCGCTATACCGCTTGTGCGTACAAATAAAGTATTAGCACGAGGATTGCAAGTGTGAATATTACCCCACAAAAATGAGTGGGAGGAACTGCACCCTATAGGGGCTACACTTGATAAAAGGCGAACGCAACTACACACTATAATTGTGCCCTATACAATACCTGACACTGACAATTTTAATAGGTTATTTTTCTGTAGTGTGTCTGTTTCTTTTATTTTAAAACAGTAATTAATAAATATTTATATTTTCAGTTAGGGACCCCTATAGGGATTTTGGTCCTAATAGACCATTGATGCATTACTAGGAGGAATTCAACGCCAGTGACGACTACTTGTTATTGAATTTCAACTATTATTATTAGTTTTTTTTTCAAGAGGGGGTATTTCATTAGCCATGTTTTTAATCCAATTTAATATTTTTAGTTCTTTTAAACATATGTATTTGACCTGTATTTGTACTGGCCTGCAGTAAAATTGATATCTATTGACCATGTAATATACCTCAGGACACATAATTATTTGATCTTTTCTGTCCGTTGAATGCCTAATGTTTGGGGCTTGTAGTCCAGTGGCCTACAGTAAATTTTTTATCCATTGACAGCATAATGCACCTCGAGCCACATAATCAGAATTTATTTTATGTCAGGTGAATGCCTAATTTTTAAGCCCGTACCCCCGTGGCCTAAAATAAAAAATGTTTAGGCTCCAACAGAGCACATTTCAGAGAATTTGGCATCATCTGGCCAAGTTGCTGGTTTGATTGTGCAGGAACCACATTCACACAGTGGGCCCTATAGGATATGTATTGTCCCCGACCATAGTTACAGCTCCGCACGCTGGCACTGCTGTGCACTTTGGCAGACACTGACAGGCTCAAGGACTGGCCCACCTTCTGTTCTACATACGTGTGCAGGGCTGGTACTGCCTTTTTGGCAAAGAACTAACGGCTTGGGAGTCGCCACCTCGGCTCAGCACAAGCCATCAGTTCTCTGAAAGGTGCAGAGTCCACCACTTGGAAAGGTAAGGACTGCAGCACCAGCAACTTGGCCAGGAGCACATTCAGCGTCTGTACCTTTGCATGCATACTTAGAACATATAACTGCAACGCTGACCGGCAAATAATATATATTTCTGTGCCACTAACACATGCCAAAAAGGGCTTTAGAACATATAACTGCACTGCTGAACGGTAAATATATATATTTTTGCTACTAATACATGCCAAAAAGGGCTGTAATTTTCTCACTTCACCACACAACGGCAAATGCTTTTTTTGTGCCACTAATACATGACAAAAAGGGCTTTAGAACATATAACTTCACCGCTGAATGGCAAATAATATATATTTTTTTGCCACTAACACATGCCAAAAAGGGCTTTAGAACATAAAACTGCACCGCTGAACGGCAAATATGCCGTTACTTTTTTCCACTTATAGCGTGAGGAAATTCGGATTCGGTGCAAATCAAATCTTTTCTGAAATTCAGATCAAATTCCACTTCGTCAACTTCGATTTGCTCATCTCTAACTATAACATTCAAGCATTGTACTTTCTGTTTCAAAGGTTGTAACTAGAGATGAGCGAATTGAAGCTGACAAAGTGGAATTCAATCCAAATTAGAGGAAAAATTAGATTCGCACCGAAGGCAAATTACCTCGTGCTTCGTGCTAACGAATTGTATTTTTTCCTAAAATGGCTGCTGCATGTGTGAGGACATGGAGAAAGGAACTCTGGGAAGGCAGGGTCACCCATAATGCCATGCATGCAGCCAATCAGCAGCCAGCCCTGTGATGTCACAGCCCTTTAAAAAGCGGCAGCCATCTTAGATTCTGCCATTTACCAGTGTACTTAGAGCAGGGAGAGACGTCTGCAGGCGCTAGGGACAGTGTTAGAAAAAACATCATTGTGCTAAAAAAAAAAAACTTATAAGTGCAGGGAAAGAATAGGGAGAAATTTTTGTGTAGAATTTGTGTAGAACAGGGTTCAGCATTTGTGTAGAACAGGGTTCAGTAGGGGAGGTTGACTGGGTAATAGGAACAATCCTTTTACACCTTGGTGCACTGACTGCGGATCCAAATTGCCATTATACAGCTCTGTCATTCCAGCAAACAGGTCTTGTTATTGGGGCGGAAGTGCTGTTTGATACAGCCATTAAAGACTTGATTGTGGTGGAAAAACGATTTATAAGTGCAGAGAAAGGATAGGGAGGAATCATTCCACACCATATATGTAAAACTGGGTTCAGTAGGGGAGGTTAATGACTGGGTGATAGGAACAATCCTATTGCACCTTGCTGCACTGACTGGGGATCCAAAATGCCGTTATATAGCTCTGTCATTCCAGCAAACCGTTCTTGTTACTCGGGTGCAAGTGTTGTTTGATACAGCCATTAACAGGGTTTATTACAAGGAAATATTTCTACAGTACGTCTGTTGAAAAGCCTTTTGTGTAGTGTAAAAATAAAATAAAAAATGAGGGCCTAATTGCCGTTTAGCGGTGCAGTGATATATTCTACAGCCCTGTTTGCCGTGTATAGGTGAAATAAAAATATATTCGCCGTCCAGCGTTGCACTTATCTTGTGACTTTTGTGTAGTGTAAAAGTAGCACAAAATTAGGGCCAAATTGCCGTTCAGCGGTGCAGTTATATGTGGTGAAGCCCTTTTTGCGGTATGTACCAAATTACGTTGTAGTGACATTTTTTATGTTAAACAGACTTTTTTGGGGAAAATTGATGGGTGATTGTAGACTTTCTTTTGTATGAACCGAATTCCATTATCCTTTCATTGGTGAAATCTTTTATTTCAAACATGTTTTTTTCGGGAAAATTGATTGTAGACCTCCTTTTGCTGTATGGACCGAATTATGCTGTGGGTCCAGCAGTAAACATAATGAAGACGCTGATGACAACACGCCAGCAGACTTTGCATTTACCATCTATTCACAATTAAATCAAGCAGCTTCAGTAAGTTGAAAACATTAATGTGTTTTTATTTGCTCTGTCTGCATTCTATCTCCATAGCACACAAGACATGACAGGAGAGCCTATGCTTTGGAAATCCATTTCATAATTATAAATCCAATAGCATTAGCTATAAATTTCTGTTTTTGGCCTATTATAAAAAATAATAATCTTTATTTTGCTCTTAGTTAAAATATCCAAAAAGAAAACAAAAAACTAATTAGTTATTATTTACAGTAAAGCCTTATGTGAGATTAAAAGTTATCAAAAGCATTAGTATTATCTTTTTTGTTTATAATATATATGATTTTTATTTTTCTATATATAACTTATGAGAGGATTTGGACTCTGTATAAGAGCAAAAGGATGTGTTATTTCTCACACTTTCCCTGCTCTTTATTGATTGTTACTTTCTACCCTGCTTCTTACTGCCAGATTACAGGGAAGACATAATTATTGTCCTGGATATTCTTTGGTTATAACAGTTGTATCAGTTTTCAGCAACTGTATCAGTTTCAAAGTGTTACTTTGTGCACTCAGAGTCTGTACTCCACATCAAAGTGGCTACATAAATTCTCCTTTGCTAATCAGGAATTTCAGGCATGCACTAAATCACGTATCCCTGTGTCCTCTCCATAGAGCCAGGGAGATCGCCTGCAGTACATCTCCCCAGATGAATACTAATGCTCTTTACTAAAAACAACAACTAACTATTGCTCCCCTGACATGTTTCACCACTAGCTGTGGTGTCTTCAGGGGTTTGGAGCAACTAACACGAGAACTTTTTCTAGTGTATACTTATAGGGAAGGAGTACCCTCCTCCTCCCTTCTTAACCAAGCTTCTAGCGTTGAAATGACCAATGCAGGGCACCTCCTAAGGGGAAGGGAAGTCTCTCATCTACTATATAGTGATGGGCGCGAATATTCAAATTGCGAATTTTAATCGCAAATATCGCCACTTCGAGAATTCATGAATATTTAGAATATAGTGATGTATATTCGTAATTTTTGAATATTCTAGATTTATTTTCATCTGATCCCTCCCTGCTTCTTGCTTGTGAGCCAATGAGAAGGCTGCAATGTCTTTGTCTGAGCTTAGCAACATCCCTAGCAACCAATAGGAAAGTTGCCCTTACTATATAAGAACCTCCCCAGCAGCCCTTGTATGTAATATTTTGCAGATCCGACAGAGACCGCAGTGTTATTGCTGTGCTCTGTGCTTTCCTGTGTCATTACATTAGATAGTTAGTTTGCTTATATATATATATATATATATATATATATATAATACAGATAGTTAGTGGGAGATAGTCAGTGTAGGTTAGATTGTGATATAGTGTAGCTGAGGTTCTGCTGTCCATACATACATGTTACAGACATAGTGCTGTGATGTCAAAAGTTCACGACAATACTTAGTGCACCAATCAGTAATATGTAGTCAGACCTGTTAAAATGTGAAGCTGCACGTATTGCGCCAAAATATTTGCATCATTAGTGCCGAATTCACAATCGCGAATATATTAGAGCACTCTATCTGCATATAAAGCTATTGTAGTGTTCTGCCGGCCAACTATTTTCTCCAGTCTCAGCTATAGTGACCCACGCCTGTATTGCGCACGCATTACGCGCATATTACATTGCCGATTTTTAAAGACCATATTCGCGAAATCTCAAATTCGGAAATATAAGACGAATATTCTACCAAATATTTGCGAAATATCGCAAATTCGAATATTGTCCCTGCTGCTCATCACTACTCCGATAGTAACTTGTTTCTTGTATGTGACATTTTGTAACTCTAGCCTATTACCTGGCTTACCCCGCGATTGCGTGTGTGACTTAGATTCAAATCCTTGTATGAACTTCTTCTTGGCACTAACATAGACCTGTAAGGCTGAGTTCATACTTGAGTTTTTTGGTCAGTTTTGGCCCCGTAACTGCCCAATTAAGTGAAGTGTGCAGTGATTCTAAGAGCGACGCCTGTCATCTGCATGTCATACTGACTCACAGTATTATTTCACTACCAAAGCAGACTCCCTATGCATGTTACTGCAAAGCACAATGTTCTACACCCATATAAAGACTCTCTGCAGCTAGGAAATAGCTGTTCTTTAACGTAATTCACCGCAAATAAATTCGGATCAAAACATTTTTTTTTTTTTAATTGTCGAACTGGCGAATCAAATTTTTAAAAAATTCAGTCATCTCTAGTTGTAACCACAAGAGATAAGCGAACCAGTTAATAAAGCCGCTTTTTTACAAACTTTGCACAATTTAGTCCTGCATTTGAACATAGATTTTCAGGTTTCTTTCAGACAAATCCAGTAAAACCATTTTAGGCTACATGCACACAACCGTGGAAAAAATAACGTTTTTTACCTGATACACTTGTATGGGTGCTTACTGTCAAGACTAAATAGAACAGGTTCTATTTTTTGACGTTTGTTATTCACTGGCCATCAAAAAAACTGCCGTGTGAATAACCCATAGATTACCATAGTTCTTAAAACAGATATGTGACAGCCATTAAGAAAACCTCCATCACGTATTTGTTTTTCACTGTAGGTGGAAAAAAGCACTAGAGAGGAAGAAGAAGGATGCTCACATGACCCTAAGAAGAAGTGTGGGGGGGGGTCTTGCCCTGATTGACTGACAGGCTGACAGCCTGGATGAGCCAATCAGTACTGCAGCAGACAAGGAGGTGTCCTTACAGAATGAGAATGTTCGGGTTCGGCAGGTTCGGCTGAACTTAAAAAAAAAAAGAGTTCGGGTTCGGGACCCAAACTTGACCCTGTACCCGAACCCCATTGAAGTCAATGGGGACCCAAACTTTTGGCCACTAAAATGGCTCTAAAATAGCCATGGAAACAGCTAGAGGGCTGCAAAAAGCAGCAAAATGTGCTTAAGAGCATGGCAAATGCTCTTCAAACAAATGTGGATAGGAAAATGAATTAAAAAGACATAAAAGACCTTACAAAATAAAAATTAGGAATGATGTAGGAGGAAGAGGTTGAGGAGGCGGTGAATGGGTGGATTGGGTGGAAGTGGCCGTGTAGGCTCACGTGACGGTCTAGGTGGAAGCGGAGACGAAGGAGAAATAGGTAGCCAACACAGATGTGTGTTATTTTTTACATAGGGGTATCCCCCAAAATATTGGGACATATAAAAAAAAAAAATTGGAATAAATGCACTTGAGTACACGGATGGATGGTTGAGGCTGTTAAAACTGTCTATTCTGCACAAGGTACAGATAAGTCCTGAGGGATCCAAGCCTGGTTCATTTTAATGAACGTGAGCTTGTCCACGTTGGCTGTGGACAGGTGGTTGCGTCTGTCTGTAATGACGCCTCCTGCCGTGCCAAATACACGTTCAGAGAGTACACTGGCTGCAGGGCAGGCCAGCACCTCCAAGGCATACAGGGCAAGCTCTGGCCATGTGGACAATTTGGAGACCCAGAAGTTGAATGGGGCAGAACCATCATCAGTACGTGTAGGCGTGTGCACAGATACTGTTCCACCATGTTGTGGCCGGTTGTTGCGGCGAGGTGCCAAAGCATTTCCACATGTCGGCCATACTAACCCTGCCTTCTGAGGTGCTGGCGCTGACACCGCTGCGTTGGCGACCTCTTCCTCCTCCCCTGCCTTCGCCTTGTGCCCGGCATCAGTCGGGAATGCTCTCAGAAGCACGTTTACCAGCTAGTGCCTGTAGTCGCGCATCTTCCGATCACGCTCCAGTGAGGGAATTAAGGACAGCACATTGTCTTTGTAACGGGAATCCAGCAGGGTGGCCACCCAATAGTCAGCGCACGTTAAAATGTGGGCAACTCTGCTGTCGTTGCCAGGCTGCCCAGAGGTAGGGACAAGCTGTCCTCTGTGGGAGGCATATCGTCTACATCCTCCGTATCCCCCCAGCCACGCACCAGTGATGGGCCCGAGCAGCGTTTGATGCCACCCCGCTGTGAACATGCTTCATCCCCATCCTCCTCATCCTCCTACTCCTCATCCTCCAGTAGTGGGCCCTGGCTGGCCAAATTTGTACCTGGCCTCTGCTGTTGCAAAAATCCTCTTTCTGAGCCACTTCTAAAAGACTGGCCTGAAAGTGTTAGAGATGACCCCTCTTTCTCCTCCTTGTCCTGGGCCACATCCTCTTCCATCATCGCCCTAAGTGTTTTCTCAAGGAGACATAGAAGTGGTATTGTAATGCTGATAACGGCGTCATCGCCACTGGCCATGTTGGTGGAGTACTCGAAACAGCGCAACAGGGCACACAGGTCTTGCATGGAGGCCCAGTCATTGGTGGTGAAGTGGTGCTGTTCCGCAGTATGACTCACCCGTGTGTGCTGCAGCTGAAACTCCACTATGGCCTGCTGCTGCTTGGCCTGCTTATAGCTTGCTGCTTTTCCAAGACTGCTTTACCAAGAGCTGATCTATAAGAGCATTGGAGACATTCAGGATATACTCAGGAGGTAATCTGGAGGTGGATACAATCTAAACAAGTAAGATTTGTTTGTTAAAATCTTTCCCCTCTTTACAATGGCAGACCTGGTTCTGTGCAGGAATTGTTGTGCTTTTATTTCAGGTTCCACTCTTCAGAGGTTTGGATACTGTCTGATCTGTAGACAGCTCTCCATAATGCAGCAGGAAATTACCTTTTTGAAATATGAGATTTTTAAATTAACCACTAAACAAACTCAGGCTGAGAACTTTGCAATGCCACTGCCACAGAGGCCCCCTAGAAATGTAGGATGGGTAACTGTAGGTTCTGGTAGACTGAGAGTTGTGGATAGAAGGCATGTCTGTGGCTCTCCATAATTCATTTGCAGCACTTTCAGAGTGCAAGAGCAACATGGAGGATGGCTCAAGCACAGTGGGTGAGAAACAATCATCTCCCATGCCTAAAGTATGTTAGACTGCATCCAAAGACAAAAAGGAGAAGGTGAGGATTGATAGTAAGCAGCTGTTGGTGGGCGATTCCATCATAAGAGGTGTGAAGTTTGAGGAGAATGGTGTTGTGAGATGTCTCCCTGGTGCTACCGCTAACAGGGATAGACGATGGATCCTTAATATTGTTAGGCAAGCAAAGCAGGAAAGGGAAGTGTATGTTATTCTCCATCTTGGGACAAACGATCTGACATGGAATGAGGTTTCAAAGGTGAAAGAAGCTTTTCAAACACTTGGAAAGGATATACGGGAGGTTGCATCAACTGTTTCATTCTCTGCAGTTTTGCCTGTGCATAACCTTCAGCATGACAGGAAGATGCACATTAAGGAATTCAATGTATGGCTTGGTGAATGGTGTCTGAACCAAGGGTTTGGCTTTGTGTCTCATGTTAGCGCTTGTTGGAATGGAAAAGAACTGTACAAGAAAGATGGTTTGCATCTTTCTCTCAAGGGAACGAATGTCCTCGGTGAACAGTTCCAAGTATTTGCTAAGAAGCATTTAAACTAGGAAAGGGGGGCAAAAGAGTGATAATCCAGCAGTCCAACTGCCCCCCGGAACAATGCCAGAAGAGGCCAGTAGCACAAAGGTTAAGAAATGACAAGCTCAGAGTCTTGTCTACAAATGCTCGTAGTCTAGGGAATAAGATCAATTAACTTGAGGCTATAATGGCATCTGAGAATATAGATGTAGTGGCTGTAGAGATGTGGTTCAAGGGGAGTAATGACTGGGATATATCAATACCAGGGTTCGCTCTATACAGGAAAGACAGAGAAGGCAAGAAGGGGGAGGGGTGGCCCTGTATGTGAAAGATAGCATAAAATCTAATTTGATACAAGTTAGCAAGAACAATTTAGAGTCAGTTTGGGTTACCTTGCAGCTTGATAATCATAAGGTAACTCGTGTAGGTGTGATATATAGACCACCTAGCCAAGTCAAAGAATTAGATGATCTACTAGTTGAGGAAATAGCTAAAATGACATTGAAGGGGGAAGTTATCATTATGGGAGACTTCAATCTTCCAGATGTAAACTGGAAAACCAAAATAGCTAGTTCTGCCAGGAGTACAGATATTCTAAATTCCCTACTGGGATTATCTCTACAGCAAGTAGTGGAGGAGCCAACCCGGAAGGAGGCCATTTTAGATTTAGTATTCACAAATGGGAATTTGGTATCTGATATTACTGTAGGGGAAAGCTTGGGATCTAGTGATCACCAGTCTGTGTGGTTTACTATAAGTACAGTGACTGGTCACACCACACAAAAACAAAAGTTTTAGATTTTAGAAAAAACTGACTTTTCAAAAATTAGATTAGTGGTATACGAGTCCCTATCAGACTGGAACAGTTTCATTGGAGTCCAGGAGAAATAAGACTACTTAAAAGTGGCACTATTGAAGGCAACAGAAAATTGCATTAGGCTTGTCAGTAAAAGCAAAAAAATAAAGAGACCACTGTGGTACTCAGCAGAAGTGGCCAAAATCATAAAAAAAATAAAAATAGCATTTAGGAATTATAAAAAAAAAAAAAAAACTAGGATGACAGACAAATTTATAACATTAGGCAGAGAGAGGCCAAACAAGTTATAAGAGTGTAAGGCGCCGAACTGTTTTGTGAGGATCTCAACTGCGGAAACGTGTTGCATTAACTAGTGCACAAGACCAAGAAGGAAGGTGAGGTTAGATCAGGTTCAGTAACGGATTCCCAGGCGGCTCTCTCAAACTACTGAGAGTTAGGGACCCTAACATCATACACCTGCTCCCTGCTCTGATTATATTATTAACGGCTATCTCTATACGCCCTGCACGTGGATGCAGTTATACATATGGTGCAGGCAACAGTTATAGTCCATGAGTCATATTTTGGACTACACACGCCCCCCTTGCAAGCATTACACAGAGAACAGAGTGCCTTGAATATTATCGCCACTGATGTAAGGTATTGGTAGTCCAGATTAAAGTCAGCCACTAAATAGCTCTACTTGCAGTTTGGTAGAATCCTTAAGTAGCGTCCCGGATTGCCATGGGAGGTTAGCGGAGTCTTGGAGAAGGTTCCCAGGTGTTCTGAAGTCCGGATCCAATGTCAGTGGGGAGAGCTTCAGTAGCAGTGTGCACAGGCGCACACTCCAAATTAGTGGAACACTGTGCATAGCTGCCACGGGGCTTATATGGGGTAGCTCCGCCCAGTGGGAGGAGTCGCTGTGCTGCAGATGGAACCACCCTGCCGATCGTTACAGTACCCCCCTCCCAAGGGAACCCCTCCGGGGTACCCTAGAAGGGGAGGGCCGGTCGGGGAACCTGCGGTGAAACTCCCTTTGCAATTTTGGAGCGTGGACATCATCGGCCTCCTCCCAAGAATCATCTTGGGGACCATAACCCTTCCATCGTATGAGGTACTGGAGTCTCCCCCTCCTCCTTCTGGAATCCAAGAGCTCCTCAACCTCGAACTCTTCATCACCTTGGACAATGACCGGAGGTGACGGGGCAGGGTTCCTGCCCGGGAAAGGGTTAGGACGAAAAGGCTTCAGCAAAGATACGTGAAAGGTGGGGTGTACCTGAAAACGAGGAGGTAGAATAAGTTTCATCGTGTTGGGGTTGACGACCTTCTCGATACGGAATGGTCCCAGGAACTGTTTCCCCAATTTTTTAGAGGGAGTACCCAAGCGGAGGTTTTTGGTGGAGAGCCAGACGGAGTCCCCTGCTTGATAAGGGGGACTCGGCCTTCTGCGTCGATCATAATACATTTTTTGTCGATCTCTAGCTCGGATAAGGTTTTCTTTAAGCTCCTTGAGGGTCTTCTGTAATGTGGAGATGTAATCTTCAGTAGCTGGTACGTTAGTAGGGATACTCATCGGAGTGATAGGAGAAGGGTGAAAACCGTAGTTCGAGAAGAATGGAGAGTGAAGAGTGGAGGCACTTTTGGAATTGTTATAGGAGAATTCCGCAAGAGGGAGCAGGCGCTCCCAGTCGTCCTGGAGATATGAGCAGTGACAGCGAAGGTACTGCTCGAGGCATTGGTTTACTCTCTCAGTTTGTCCGTTTGTCTGCGGGTGGTATGCACTGGACATCCGATGGTCTATCTGGAGTCTCGCACAAAGAGCCTTCCAGAACTTGGAGATAAATTGTGAGCCTCTGTCCGATATGAGTTTAGTAGGCACTCCATGTAGACGGACGATGTTAGTCACAAAAACCTCAGCAGTCTCCTTCGAAGATGGTAATTTTTTCAGGGCCACAAAATGTGCCATTTTTGTTAGTAGATCAACAACAACAAGTACGGTATTATGACCATGTGAAGAAGGAAGGTCAACTATAAAATCCAGTGAAACCCACTCCCAGGGTCTGGAGGGTATCGGGAGATTCATTAGTAGGCCGTAAGGTTGCTTACGATCATGTTTGCAGGTGGCACAAATCTCACATGAGGCGACGTAGTCCTCAATTTCCTGTAACATGTTGGGCCACCAGTAATATCTGCGGACTAACTCCATGGTTTTGGAGATGCCCGGATGACCCGACAGGGGAGTATCATGGCATAGTTGAATTACTTGTGTTGTAACGTTTGGTGGTATGTATAGATGATTTCCCTTATAACAGAACCCTTCATCATCCCTACGGAGTCCTGGAGGTAGATCGTTTTCATTTAGGGTTAAACAGTCCTTGAGCCTTTGTCGTAGAGCTACAGTGGCGATAATTTTTTTGGGTGGAATTACCCACGAAGGGAATTCTGCCCCTGGATGGGGATCATTCAAACGAGATAGCGCGTCTGCCTTTCCGTTTTTTGAGCCGGGTCTGTATGTGATTTGGAAATCGAAGCGGTCGAAGAAGAAACTCCATCTCACTTGGCGAGAGGATAATGTTTTACCAGTCTTTAGGTATTGGAGGTTGCGGTGGTCTGAGTATATGGTGATTGGGTGTGTCGAGCCTTCTAATATATGTCTCCAATTTTCCAAGGCGTTTTTTATTGCCAGAAGTTCCTTTTCCCCTATGGGGTAGTTAACCTCGGCCGGATTGAGGGTCCGGGAGAAAAACCCTACCGGATGTAGGGGCGTCATTAATGATGAACGTTGAGATAAGACGGCTCCTACAGCATTTTGGGAAGCATCCACTTCGAGGACGTACAAGTTGTTAGGGTCAGGTATGGTGAGGATGGGAGCGGATGTAAACCTGTCCTTCAGTAGTTGGAATGCTTCCTGAGCATCTCCATTCCATATGAACCTCGTGTTGATGCTTGTAAGTCTGGTGAGCGGTTTTGTAGTCGCAAAGTAATTCTTGATGAATTTCCTGTAGAAATTAGCGAACCCCAAAAACCTTTGGAGTGCCTTCCTGGATTTTGGAGTGGGCCAATTTTGTATACATTCAATCTTTGTCTGGTCCATCTGAATCCCCTCGGGGGAGATGATGTAACCCAGGAACGGTAGTGTAGTCGTATCAAATACGCATTTCTCGAATTTTACGTACAGGCAATGGGCTCTCAAACGTGCTAATACCCAACGCACATGTCTTCTATGGTCTTGGATGTTGTCTGAATAGACCAATATGTCATCGAGGTAGACAATGACACAAACATCCAGTAGGTCTCGAAAAATATCATTTATAAAATTTTGGAATGTTGCAGGTGCATTGCACAGTCCGAACGGCATCACTTGGTACTCGAAGAGTCCGTAACGAGTTCGGAAAGCGGTTTTCCACTCGTCTCCTTTTCTGATCCTTATCAAGTTATAAGCTCCTCTAAGGTCTAGTTTGGTGTAGACAGTAGCAGTGCTGAGGCGTTCAATCAGTTCATTAATGAGAGGTAGTGGGTACCTGTTCTTTACCGTCACTTTATTTAGGGCTCTATAGTCGATGATAGGACGAAGGCTGGAATCCTTGTTCCGAACAAAGAACATTCCCGATCCTGCGGGTGAAGTAGAGGGCCTAATGAATCCCTTCTTCAGATTTTCCTCTAGATACTGTTTGAGGTGGTCTAGCTCAGGTTTCGCCAATGGATAGATTCTCCCCGTAGGTATTTCACTTCCTGGAAGTAGATCTATGGGACAGTCGTATGTCCTGTGAGGCGGAAGCATCTCCGCATTCTTTGAACTGAACACGTCGGCGAAGTCCAGGTAGTGGTCTGGTATCTGGGTGCCGCCAACCAGTAATATGGAATTTGTAGGATAACAGGTTTCCTGGCAATACCCCGAATCTAAGGCTACCCTCCCTTGATCCCATAGTAGTGTTGGTCTATGTAGTTTTAACCAAGGTAGTCCTAGTATGATAGGGAATAAAGGGGAGGGTATAATGTCGAAGGACATAAATTCGGTGTGGTTGTTTTCACACGTCACCAGTATAGGTAGGGTTTGATTTTGAACTGGGCCTGAGGCCGAAGTAGTGCCGTCAATAAAACTCACGGACAACGGGGAATTCTTTTTGATCAATGGAATTTTATTTCGCTTAATCAACAGCGTATCGATAAAATTTCCGCAGGATCCTGTATCCACCATTGCGTCAACGGTAAGTCGATTTTGGTCCCACTGTAGAGTAAGAGAGGTGTATAAGTAACCCGGGGTTCTAATCTGGGGATCAACGATTTTACATAGGGAGTATCGCTTACCTTCGGACTTCTTCCGTATTGCCGGGCAATCTTCTACCCCATGGCCTTCGGAAGAGCAATATAGGCAGAGATTCAAGTTGCGTCTTCTCGTTTTCTCTCTTTCAGTGAGAGGGCCCCTGAGGGCAGCAATCTCCATCTTTTCTTCAGGGGGGTGCATATCGGTTTGTCCACTGGGAGGTACATATCCATAGGACCGCTCTGCTCTGCGTTCACGGAGACGCCGGTCGAGGGTGGTGACACGTTGCATAAGATCTTCAAGGGTGAGGGGCATGTCACCTCTTGCCAACTCATCCTTCAGTGCTTCGGAAAGACCCAGACGGAACTGGTTCCTAAGACTGAGATCGTTCCACTCAGTCTCCCGAGCCCACCGCGTATATTGTGCAATAAAATCCTCAACAGGCCGTCTGCCTTGTTTAATGCTCCTGATGGCGGATTCCGCCGTCAGCTGCTTGCTATGGTCTTCATACAAGAGGGCCATGATTGTAAGAAATTGGTGGTAGTTGTCTAGGACGGGGTCCTCCCTCTCCAAATAGGTATTTGCCCAGGCTCTGGGCTCCCCCCTAAGAAAGGAGATCATAGTGAGAACTTTTATCCGGTCAGTAGGGTAGGTCCTAGGACGAAGCTCAAACATTAATTTGGAAGCATTAATGAAATCTCGGAACTGTTTACGATCGCCTGAGAATAGTTCCGGAGGACTGACCAATGGCTCAGGTCCCTCCCGTGGGAGGTTTGTGTTCTGTGCGACAAGATCTCGCAATGTCTGATTCTCGAGTTGCAGGTTCTGAACATCCTCAGATAGATTCTCAACCTTCTGTGAGAGGATGACGATGTGTCCTGCTAATTCCGCTGGATCCATTTGGGTTCCACTAATATGTAAGGCGCCGAACTGTTTTGTGAGGATCTCAACTGCGGAAATGTGTTGCATTAACTAGTGCACAAGACCAAGAAGGAAGGTGAGGTTAGATCAGGTTCAGTAACGGATTCCCAGGCGGCTCTCTCAAACTACTGAGAGTTAGGGACCCTAACATCATACACCTGCTCCCTGCTCTGATTATATTATTAACGGCTATCTCTATACGCCCTGCACGTGGATGCAGTTATACATATGGTGCAGGCAACAGTTATAGTCCATGAGTCATATTTTGGACTACACACGCCCCCCTTGCAAGCATTACACAGAGAACAGAGTGCCTTGAATATTATCGCCACTGATGTAAGGTATTGGTAGTCCAGATTAAAGTCAGCCACTAAATAGCTCTACTTGCAGTTTGGTAGAATCCTTAAGTAGCGTCCCGGATTGCCATGGGAGGTTAGCGGAGTCTTGGAGAAGGTTCCCAGGTGTTCTGAAGTCCGGATCCAATGTCAGTGGGGAGAGCTTCAGTAGCAGTGTGCACAGGCGCACACTCCAAATTAGTGGAACACTGTGCATAGCTGCCACGGGGCTTATATGGGGTAGCTCCGCCCAGTGGGAGGAGTCGCTGTGCTGCAGATGGAACCACCCTGCCGATCGTTACAAAGAGCTTCTAAAGCACAGGCAGAAGAGAAATTAGCTCAGTCAGGGGAAAAAGGTGATAAGGCATTCTTCAGATACATAAATGAAAAAAGGAAATTAAAACAAGGAATTACCAAATTAAAAACAAAAGAAGGAAGGTATATGGAAGAAGATAAAGAACTAGCTGACTGCCTCAATAAATACTTCTGTTCAGTTTTTACAAAGGAAAATGAAGGAGAAGGACCTCAGTTAGGAAAGAAGACTAATGAATCTTTTGATGCACGTGTCTTTACAGAGGAAGAGGTTCTAAGTCAACTGTCTAAAATTATTACAAATAAGTCACAGGGGCCTTATGGGATACACCCAAAGCTATTAAAAGAGCTCAGCGATGAACTACCAAAACCATTAATAGATTTATTTAACCAATCACTGGCAACAGGAGTCGTCCCAGAAGATTGGAAATTAGCAAATGTTGTGCCCATTCACAAGAAAGGTAGTAGGGAGGAATCGGGCAACTATAGGCCAGTAAGCCCGACATCAATAGTGGGGAAATTAATGGAAACCATACTTAAGGAGAGGATTGTGGAACATCTAAAATCCCAAGGATTGAAAGATGAAAAACAGCATGGGTTTACTTCAGGGAGATCATGTCAAACTAATCTTATTGATTTTTTTGATTGGGAGACTTAAATAATAGATGGAGGAGGTGCAGTAGATGGAGGAAGAGGCCGAGGCAGCAGCAAAAGAGGGAGCAGGAGGGGCCTGAGCCCTTTCTTGGTTTTGAAGGAGCTTACTCCACTGCAGCCCGTGTCTCGCATGTAGATGCCTGGTCATGCAGGTTGTGCTAAGGTTCAAAACATTAATGCCTCATTTCAGGCTCTAATGGCACAGCGTGCAAACCACTCGGGTCTTGCCGTTAGCACATTGTGTGACGAAGTGCCATGCCAGGGAACTCCTTGAAGCTGCCTTTGGTGTGCTCGGTCCCTGGTGACGGTGGCCAGTAGCAGGCAAACTGTTTTGGCGATGGCTGCTCTGCTTTTGCACCCTGCTCCTGCTTTTGCTACGCTGTTGGCTCGGTCTCACCACGGCCTCTTCCTCTGAACTCTGAAAGTCAGTGGCACGACCTTCATTCCATGTGGGGTCTAGGACCTCATCGTCCCCTGCATTGTCTTCCACTCAGTCTTTCTCCTTGACCTCCTTTTCAGTCTGCACACTGCAGAAAGACACAGCAGTTGGCACCTGTGTTTCGTCATCATCAGAGACGTGCTGAAGTGGTATTCCCTTGTCCTCATCAGGAAACATAAGTGGTTGTGCGTCAGTGCATTCTATGTCTTCCACCCCTGGGGAAGGGCTAGGTGGATGCCCTTGGGAAACCCTGCCAGCAGAGTCTTCAAACAGCATAAGAGACTGCCTCATGACTTGAGGCTCAGACAGGTTCCCCAATATGCACGGGGTGATGTGACAGACAGATGGGCATGTGTTTCAGGCGCCACCTGTGCGCTTTCTGCAGAAGACTGGGTGGGAGATAATGTGAACGTGATGGATCCACTGTCGGCCACCCAATTGACTAGCGCCTGTACTTGCTCAGGCCTTACCATCCTTAGAACGGCATTAGGCCAAACCAAATATTGTTGTAGATTCTGGTGGCTACTGAGACCTGAGGTAGTAGGTTCAGTAGGACGTGTAGCTGTGGCAGAACGGCCATGTCCTCTCCCTGCACCAGAGGCTCCACCAGCACCACCACCACGACCATGACCGCATCCCTTATTAGATGTTTGCCTCATAGTTAGCGTTCACCAAGCAAAGTAAAAAGTGGTTAAGTCTGTTAAAAATAATTAACCGCCAATAAAAACCCTGATGTAGGGTATTGCACAATTTTTTTTTTTAAACTCTATATGACAGCTGTATTTCTAGCCTAAATATGACACTCACTTATCCACATCTAATCCCAGATGTGCAGTATACCAGAGAGTTTTTTCACCCCAGTAAGCAAAAAGCTGTATTTCTAGCCTAAATGTGACACTCACTTATGCATGTCTAATCCTAGATGTGCACTATATGAAACAGATGTATTTTTTTTACCCCAGTATGCCCCAGTATGAGAAAGCCGTATTTGTGGCCTAAACTTCACAGTCACTTATGCATGTCTAATCCCAGATGTACAGTATATCAGAGGGTTTTTTCACCCCAGTAAGCAAAAAGCTGTATTTCTGGCCTAAATGTGACACTCACTTATGCACGTCTAATTCTAGATGTGCACTATATGAAACAGATGTATTTTTTCACCCCAGTATGCCCCAGTATGAGCAAGCTGTATTTGTGGCCTAAATTTCACAGTCACTTATGCATGTCTAATCCTAGATGTGCACTATATGAAAAAAAAAAGGTTTTCTTTAACCCCAGTAAGCAAAAAGCTGTATTTCTGGACTTGCAGACATGCAGATAGCCTGTGCTGGTGCACTATCGTTGCATAAAATGGCTGACTTAAGTAAAAAAAGTTTGTTTTCAGCAGTAGTTGGCTCAGGGCAGGCTTAAAAAAATTGTGCACTGCACCCACAAAACACATTTGCTGTACATCGCTGAGTAAAAAAAGCAGTTCTTCATAAGATTTCTCCCTGATCTCTCCCTCACAGCAGCTGCAGCCTCTCCCTACAGTAATCCGAACAGAGTGACGGGCGGCGCTACGTGACTCCAACTTAAATCGAGGCTGGGTCACATGCTGCAGTTGGCCACTCACAGCCATACCAATAGTAGGCATGGCTGTGATGGCCTTTCGGGGCAAGTAGTATGATGCTTGTTGATTGGCTGCTGTGCAGCCTTTCAAAAAATGCAAAATACTGAACCCGAACTTTTACATAAATGTTCGGGTTCGGGTCCGGGTGCCAAAAAAACTAAAGTTCTGTACGAACCCGAACTTTACAGTTCGGGTTCGCTCAACTCTAATCATAAATACATTTTTGGGTGGTGGTGGTGGGGGAGCTTAAAATGTAAATGTAGGAGCTCAAAAAAATCTTTTGTTTAAGTTAAGGAAACAAGTATAGTGTGTCTTACAATACAAAGGTTAGCGGACTAGCGGTTTATACCGGTCTAAGTGATAGTGTGAAATACTAGCAGAAAATCGTTATTGGTGCATTTGCAGGCACTTCCAAATTGTCTTTTTTTTATGTTTGAGAAAATAGCATATTAGTGTGTCCCACAATACAAAGGGTAGCGCACGGTTTACATCTCTAAGGCTGAGTTCACACTTCAGTTAAGTGGTCAAATATTCCCATCAGCTATTGGGAGCCAAAACCAATAGTGAAGCCTACTCAGGGATAAGTGTAGGGATTTGCTCTGGTAGGCAGGGTAAGCAGATGCAGTACAGAGGCAAGAACACAGTAGTAAAGCAAAAAGTTCAGTGTTTATTCACACCCAAGGAAAAACATAACACAAACACTTTGCAGAGTCCTGGTGTTAATTCACACCACAGGAATTCCTTGTGTTATTTCACACGTCCAAAGTCCACAGAACTCAAAACAAACATATCACCTGGATATCCACAGCAGGCTTTAGGGCGCCTGGCTTTCAGCTGGTGGCTCTCATGCAGCTCCACTCACACAGAGCCTTCACAGCTCCACTTTCACTTGGAGGAACATACCACACCCAGCTGAGCTGCTGGCTGGGTTTTTAAACCCCAGCCCAAAACCTGGCTTGGAGATGGGGAACAGCCACCCACCCTGCTCTTTGGCTGCTCCCAATAAGAACCCGCCCGGATCGGCTTTTCAGCCACACTAAGAATAAACAGTGTCAGCGAGCACTAGCTGCGGCTGACTAATAAAATAACCGGTTCTTATCTCACCGAGGCCAGGAACATCAGTGACACATACCTTCCGTCATTGACAGACCCTTGCGCCTTCCTACATAAGGTATAATGAAAATATATTCACAGTTTCTGTGTTTTTTACCCTCTCCTGGTTTTGGCTCAAAATAACTGAAATTACTGACCAAATAACTGAAGTGTTAACTCAGCCTAAGTGATAATGTAAAACACTAGGCCGAAATCCATGTGGATGCATCTGCAGGCACTTCCAATTTATCTTTTTTTGTTTGGGGAAGTAGTATATTAGTGTGTCTTAAGGGTAGTTGACTAGCAATTTATACCAGTCTGAGTGATAATGTGAAATATTAGGCTGAAATCCGTGTTGGTGCATCCACAGGCCCTTCAAATTTCTTTTTTATTTAAGTTTGGGAAAATAGTCTATGAGTTTGCCTTCCAATACAAAGGGTAGTGGACTAGTGGTTCATACCAGTCTCAGTGATAATGTGAAATACTAGTCGAAAATCCTTGTCAGTGCATCTGCAGACAGTTCAAGTGTTGGTTTGGTGGTGGTGGGGTGGAATAATTATCGCACAGTAGGTTGACAACTTGTGTTTTACACTAGAGAAAGCTCTTTTAATGCACAAAAGACATTAGGCCCAAATCTGTTAGGCTGAGTTCACACTGACAGTTATTTGGTCATTTATTTCCATCAGTTATTGTGAGCCAAAACCAGAGAACCTGATGGAAATAACTGACAAAGTAACTGACGTGCCGATACTGTATTATTTCAAAGTCAGTTGTCAGTAGAAGTGTGTTCAGTGTGTTTGTGGAAAGGGAAGGACATTGTATTGCACCTCCCTGTCTAGAAAACAGATTTTAAAACCTTTCCATACTTGTCCCTGCTGGCTTCAAAGAGTTGTAAAATGATCATTGATGTTGCAGCAGGATTGCGTGTAGGTGACTTCTGAGTCTGGTTTGACACCTTGCCATGAAGCCAGGGGTCACAGCGTTCCTCCTGCTTCTCCTCCTTCCAGCCCCAGAGAAGACTTTCTTTGGAGTCCCCTCTGCCTTCCTTTTTGCTTAGAAGTGGCAAGAAAACCCCACCAAGCCCTACGGCAGTCAAGAGACTTTCCCTGTTGACGACTTGTGTGAGAGTAGTCACTGTTTGGGCTGCCCTGAGGAGGAGATTTGGGCCCCTATGCATAGCTGTGTTGGTGATGGTAATAGTGTCATCTATAACCACGGAATTGGAGGCAGTGACAGTGGCAGTTAGGGAAAATGCCGAGCAGGTTAAGGGGGCCAAGGAGTCTAATAAAAGTGGCAGGGAGGCCAATGACAATTGTGTGCTGGAAGGGACCTGGAAGCCGGATAGGGATGCTGAGAAGGAGACATCAGAAGAGGAGGACGACGGTTTCAGTGGCAGCAATAAAGAGCAGAGGCGATGTACCTCCCAAAGGACAACCAGGGCCATGTCTGCTTTAGGGTCTGGTGATGCCACTGACACATTAGGTGGCATTACCGGATTTTTTGGGAAGATACAACTGTCCAGCATCCTAATCAGAACAAGTCTGGCCTCCTTGTCCGGGTCCTCTATGTGGCAGCCAACCCTCATCTCCTGCTATAAAACTCCTTCTTAACCTACGTTCCATTGTGAGACATTTATAACAGAATGTTTGGCCCTGAAAAAAGCAATTAGCTTGTCTATGGATGGAGTAAAGTTAACACTCCTGTTTCTGAGATTTCTGAGTTGTGTTATCTAATCTAAGCAAACACCTTCAATTGCTTTTCAATGGCTTTTGTCTCAAGATAACTCGATGAGTTAAGAAATTTGAGTTAAGAGCTGGAGTGCTAACTCTGCTACATCTGTACATGCTGAACCCTCACCTGGCCACATTGGTGGTGGTGCAGTCACTGCCGGACCATTTAGTAGCGCCTTGTACTCTCGTGTGGCGAAGAACGCAGGCCACTCATTGTGATTCTCGCTGTGTGGCAAGTTGCACTCCATGGTGGATACCTGGAGCAGCTATTATGGGCAGGGAGTGTATTTCACAGTCCACTGGGTCAATGTGTTTTGCAGCAGCAGAGAGGCAGCGCCCAGCAGCAGGGTCAGGTCCTTTTGACCTACCATGATTACATCGGGCTGGCTTTCACGGTAGGTACTTATCCATCTCCTCCACCTCCTCCTCCATGGACTTAATCCCATTATGAACAGCAGAAGGGCACAGTATTATTCCCACTACCCCTCCTTCCAATCGCAAGTGTCTAGTGAATCATTGCCACACCTTGCTGGAGCTGATCGACCTGGACAAGAGTATCACATCAAGCAGCAAACATCCCACTGGCTGTCACCTCATTGACTCCAACTGGGAAAGGTGGTCAGTGACAATGGGCGCAACATCCTGGCTGCCGTGAAACTTGGGAAAATAACACATGCACCGTGCATGGCTTTTAAAAAATTACATTGGCTTGTGCAAAGTGCTAGCAATGTCCAGGAGACTGCCCCTCTTTTCAACCATTCTCATGTGGTAAGGAATGCCGCTTAATCTGCAACGTTCCAACTCGCTGGAATTCAACATTGTCATGTTTGAACATCTGTAAGACCTGCAAAAAGCCTTGAACAATTTGGTCATGCAACAGACCATCTCAGCAGAGAGCAGGTTTTGTTTCCATGTCAGGCAGTGGCAGCTCATAACGTTCATACTGCAGTTGTCCCTCAACCCCTCTCATGTGTATTTTTTAAGAGACGCTCATGCTCATGCAATAAAGGAGGAGGAAGAAGAACAGCTAACATATCTCGCTTTCTGCCCTGTAGCTGTGGAGAAGCCCCAATGAGAAACTCCAACGGGGGAGGAGGAGGTTCTGCCACTTGAGAAGGAGGAAGAGGAGTCAGAGTTGGAGGAGAAAGAGGATGATGATGATAATGACCGTGACGACTACACCCAATCATCTCAGTGCGGGGCGGAAGTGGAAACAACTGGCTCCTCGGGCACACTGGGCAGAATGGCGACCTGTAGACTCGCTTACTTATGCAGTGAAATATGCGGTTTGGAGACATCAATCAGTCTGATGATTACTGCATAGCCATGCTTCTAGACCTTTGCCATCAATAATGAATGGGGGAATTTTTTTCCTCTCACAGAAAGGGAGGACAAATTACTTTATCACTAGGAAACATTGTGTATGTAGTTTGCCACCATTTACAGTGAGCAGGCGCTTGCTGCCAGCGTGTCTGAAAGTGAGGCCTCTCTCTGCCCCCCCTCCCCCCACCGAGTAAACCCCCTTTCTCGGCACCTCTGCACCACGAGCATCCAGTTTAGTCTCCTCCACATGATGGAGCAGTTTTTCCATGTGCAGCGCAAGCTGACGGCTCCCTTTATCAATGCCAAAGTTCAAGCCTACCCAAACTCTGTCCAGTCTCTGATCCATACCCTGTTCCCTGACCCCATGGATATCTGAACAGGCAGTATAGAACAGTGTACAGAACTGGCACAGCCTCCAGAGGGTTTTCCACACCTCAGCGACACCCAATTGAACCAAGTCGTCCCCCACCAGTGTCTAAAACATCACTTTTGTCAAAATGAACTGAGCACCTATTCAAAGACACCACACTTATAATACAAAAAACAACTTTAATAAGTGTCCACAATCGACATACAATAGCAATATCAGAAACAATCATAAAAACATTGCAAGTAGGTGCTAAGATAGATGATACACCCCACCAAGCTCCAAATCTACATATGTGATATTATTGTAAAACACCATGCAATATTAAATGTACAAGGTATGAAAGGCTAAATCCCAAAGCATACTGACTATAATTAGTGTTGAGTGCGAATATTCAAATATCAATTTTTTTTAGCGAATATCGGCACTTCGCTAATTTGCGAATATTTCGTATATAGTGCTATAAATTCGATATTTCGAATATTATTTTTTTTTATATTTATTTCTTTCCCACTTCCCTAAAGTTGTTCTTACCTGTCCTTAGGATTCCTGACTTCCTGGCTGCTCCAGTCAGTGCCCGTTGCCGCTTCTGCCGACTTCCGTGCTCATGGAGCGTCCCCATCACCATGGGAACGTCTCCATAGTAGAATGTACTGTCGGATTTGAGAATTATGTTGAAATCGCAATTCGATTAATTCAAGTTATAATAATCGAATTGCGATTTCAACTTGTACCTGGTTTACTATGGTTGGCTTGGTAGAATTAGCATATTCCTCAAAACGAAGATAACAAAGTATTCTCCATCTTCGTTTTAGCTCCATATTCGTCAAATAGGAAAGTTGACTATAGAGACAGCTGTTTTTAATTCGCTATGCGATTATATATATTTTTTTATAAATAGAATAATTATAATAATTATCAAGTATTATAATTATTCTATTTGTTAAAAAAAGCAAAGTAATATAATCGCATATCGAATTAAACTTACCTGTCTCTATAGTCAACTTTCCTATTTGAAATGATTGCTAGAATTAGCGAAGTTGACGAATAGGTAGCTAAAACGAAGATGGAGAATACTTTGTTATCTTAGTTTTGAGGAATATGACGAATACATTCGTCATATTCGCTAATTCTACCAAGCCAACCATAGTAAACCAGGTCCAAGTTGAAATCGCAATGCGATTAATTCAAGTTAAAATAATCGAATTTTGATTTCAACTTAGAGCTGGTTTACTATGGTTGGCTTGGTAGAATATGGCGAATGTATTCGTCATATTCCTCAAAACGAAGATAACGAAGTATTCTCCATCTTCGTTTTAGCTACCTATTCGTCAACTTCGCTAATTCTAGCAGTCAAATAGGAAGGTTGACTATAGAGACAGCTGTGTTTAATTCGCTATGCGATTATATTACTTTGCTTTTTTTTAAAATAAATAGAATCATTATAATAATCAAGTATTTAACTATTAATTTTTTTTAAAAAAAGCTAAGTAATATAATCGCATAGCAAATTAAACTTAGCTGTCTCTATCGTCAACTTTCCTATTTGATTGACGTATAGGTAGCTAAAAACGAAGATGGAGAATACTTTATCTTCGTTTTGAGGAATATGACGAATACATTCGTCATATTCGTCATCTTTGCTAATTCTAGATATCAAAACAATAGGAAAGTAGCCTTAAGTTAAAATCGCAATATGCAATTATTTAAATCGCATATTAATCGCGATAACTAGAATAATGACGAATATTCGATTTCGACGAATATGAAACCAATATTCTATCGAATATTCGCGAATTTCGTCGAAATCGAATATGGCACATGCCGCTCATCACTAACTATAATACATGCCTAAACAAAATGAGGCCAACCATATACCAACAATAATGATATGGACAATTGGTCAGACTCAGACATCAGCATAATGAATTTGGTATGGAAAGGAATCAGCCTTATATAATTAAGTCTTCAAGACCACCATCAAGCTAAAAAAGTACAAATAAAAAGCACATAATGAGCAAACACATACCAATACAGAGCTGGAGGGGGCTTGGAAAACCCCAACGTACGTCTCACCGCGCTTCTTCTGGGGGCTTGTCTGCCCAGGGCCAGTGCAAGGATTTTTGCCGCTCTAGGCAAAGATCCATTTGTCCGCCCCCTCATGTCACTCACTCACTGACAGACACACACTCACTGAATGACGTACACATACACTCACGGAATGACGTACACATACATTCACTGACAGACACACATACACTCAGACACTCACTTAATGACGAACACAGACACTCACTGACAGACATACACCTACCCACTGAAACACACACACACGGAAACTCACTGACAGACACTCACTCACTGGCAGACACACACATATACTCACTGACAAACACACAGATATTTACTGACTGACAGACATCCACACTCACTGACATACACACACAGACACTCAATGACAGACACAAATACATTTACTGAAAGAAAGACAAACATACATACACTCACTCACTCACTGACATAAATACACAGGCAGACACTCACTCAGTCAAACATTTAAGCACTCACCTCTGTGGGGTCCAGTGTGGTGCAGCTCCTCAGTCCTCCAGCGTGCCGTTTAGTATCCCGGAATGACGTCATATCACAGACGGCGCGCGAAGGAGGAGTGGTGAGCTGCTAGAACAGCCTCCCTTGCCGCCCGCCTCCTCTCCTCCGGTAATTTACTGGCAGAGCAGGCACCTGCCATCAGGGTAAGCAGATGCCTGCTCTGCCATATTTAAGAAGGACCTCCACCTCCTGGCCTCCCTGTATCGGCGGTGGGGGCGGCTCAAGTGCCGCTCGCCCTGTCGCCCTCGGCTGCAGCCCCAGTCAGGGGGAGCCCACCAGGGCGCCCCTAGCAGGCCGGCGCCCTGGCGAACCTGACCTAGTGTTATGCCTTATATACCGCAATTAATAGAGACCAAGCCTCCCTCCTTATTAGTATAGGTACAACCCTCCTGTGTTTAATAAAGCCTGCTGCAAACGGAACTGTTTCCATAGTGTAATCTCCGAGATCCCGCGAGACTGCCCGCATCACACAGAGCACCCAGGCCGAACACACGCGAGAACCCGCGCCGGGGTATCGCACGAGTACATCCGCAAATTCCCGCGCCTATGCATACTATCAGAAAAGACAGCAGGCCAGCACCTCCAAGGCGTAAAGGACAAGCTCAGGCCATGTGCCCAATTTGGAGACCCAGAAGTTGCAGGGGGCAGAACCATCAGTCAGTTCGTGTAGGCGTGTGCAAAAATTATAGGGACTGTCACTGTGGTATTTTGGATTTGGAAACGTTAGCCAGGAGAGGCCCTGCTGCCGCTTTGTTGACTCTAGATCACTTCTACCTGATCGCACGTCCCTGTGATGTCCACCATCCATTTGGATATCTTCTCTATCAACTTTCGATGTTCTTTTCTGAGCCTACCATGTTGATCACGGTTATCGGCAAATCAGGGTTCCATGCCGGAGAGGGAGCGTGAGAAAGAGAGACCACATCCAAAGGACATGAATAGATAAAAAAATTTTGATCGAGTGTAAATATAGGAAAAGTTATTATAGCACAAATGTGGGACAAATTATTAAAGCGCAAATGTGGGACAACTTGTTAAAGTTTAAGCATTGAATAAAAGGAGGTGGCGTGCATGAATTAAAGAAGACTTTCAGAAATGTTATTCCCTGTCACCTATGCAGAGCAGGGGTTTCTATCTGGCAACATTTAAAAATTGTCACCTGACAATGTAACAGATGATTTTTTGAAATTTATGTTCCTGTCACCTATGCAGAGGTGCCCCCGTGACGTCCACCATCCATTTGGATATCTTCTCTATCAACTTTCGTTGTTCTTTTCTGAGCCTACCATGATCACGGTTATAGCAGTGGTACATCACACCCAAAAATTGGTGAATTTCACCCGAAAATGTAACAGACATAATTTAGCGATTTTTTTTTACCTGTCTACTAGGTATAACAGTGGTACATCACACCTGTAATGGGGTGCTGAAGGCGCACTCGGTCTCCCATTAGCCGCAGACCTGCTGCTTAGCTTCAGGAGCGAGGATCTGTGTTTGACCTCGTTCCCAGGACAGCTTTGCTAGCTGGGAGGATCCCTGCTCCTAGGTCTGCATTGAGCGCCGAGCTGATCACTCGGTGCTACACTGGTCGGTCTGTCGGTCATGTGACGCTGGCCACGTCACATGAACCTCACTCCCCACTATAAATACAGGCAGCCTGCTGGCCACAGGTTGCCTGTTAATTTAGATTCCTGGCAGTTGTTGGATACCTGTGTACTTACCTAATCCTGTTCCCTGACGATCCTTTGTCTGCTCCTCCTGTACTGCGCATCCTTCCTGGTATATTGTCCTCGGCTTCCACCTGACTATTCTTTGTGGACTCCTTTGGTACTTCTTGACTCTCCTGGTATTTATGATCCTGGCTTCTCCTGACCTTTCTTTGCTTATCCCTCTGTACTGCGTTGTCCTCTTGGTTTTGACCCGGTCCGTTCACTATCCATTATTTGTCTTGTCTGTCCTTCCTGCACGTATCCTAAGTTAGGGACTGCCATCCAGTTGTCCCCTGTCATCAGGACTCGTGAGGCAAGTAGGCAGGGCCAGGGGTGAGGGTGGAGCGCAGTGGTCACTATCCACCCCCTGTGTGTGTGTGTGTGTGTATGTGTACGTGACCGCTACAGATTAACAGGCCCAATAACCACTGTATATTGAATCCTCTGGTGACCCTGACTGACCATGTCTCTAATCTGACGCAGATGGTGCAGGAGCTAGGGGAAAAACTCAGTTCTTTTGAGTTAGGACAAGATTCTTCCACTCCTCAGGCCTCCAGTCCGCATTTGAGCCCCAGATTAAGCTCCCAGAACCCTTTTCTGGAGACCGGAAGAAGTTTCTCTCTTTTAACGAGAGTTGCAGATTTTACTTCAGTTTTCGCCAGTGTCCTCTGGCCCCGAGAGTCAACACGTGGGCATTATCATTTCCCGACTACAGGGTGATCCCCAGGACTGGGCATTCTCTTTACCTGCTGGCGCCAGTTGTTTAACTTCTGTGGAGGGGTTCTTTCAGGCCCTGGGTACCCTCTATGATGAACCAGACAGGGCTCTAGTAGCCGAGACTGCCCTCAACCAGTGCTTTTAGAGCCATCTACCAGCGGAGGATTACTGCACTCAATTCAGAAGGTGGTGTGTCCCCTCAGGATGGAACGAACCAGCCCTGAAGAGTCAGTTCAGGTCAGGTCTGTCTTATAATTGAAAGGATCTTCTGGTCAGTAGAGATGTCGCGAACATAAAATTTTCCGTTTGCGAACGGCAAGCGCAAATTTTTGTAAATGTTCACGAACAGGCGAACCGTCATTGACTTCAATAGACAGGCGAATTTAAAACCCACAGGGACTCTTTCTAGCCACAGTAGTGATGGAAAAGTTGTTTCAAGGGGACTAACACCTAGACTGTGGCATGCCGGAGGGGGATCCATGGCAAAACTCCCATGGAAAATTACATAGTTGACGCAGAGTTGGGTTTTAATCCATAAAGAGCATAAATCACCTAACAATCCTAAATTTTTTTGAACAACGTGGTTTAAAACATCCAGTGTGTGTATACGATCAGGTATGATGTTGTATCGATCAGGTAGTGTAAGGGTTACGCCCACTTCACAGACATTGACAGACCAAACTCCCCTTTTAATGCACCGCAACATTTGCCCAACCGCAAACTCCACATTTGCACAAGGTTGGATACCAAGCTAGCCATGTCCCGTTAAATGCTGGCTCCTTCCCATTTGTTTGAATCCACGGTCACTGCGTCTGCACCGTGCAATTTACTGTCACACCCGATATGAGTGGTATTTTCTGTAGTTCTCTTCTCATCAGTTTAATCCCTGTCACGTCCCATATCAGGGATTGCCTTTTGTGAAAAAATTTTTAGGCCGGGTGCCTTCGACTGCCTTCACAGTGACAGACCAAACTCTG
Organism: Bufo gargarizans; assembly: GCF_014858855.1. Taxonomy (NCBI): domain Eukaryota; kingdom Metazoa; phylum Chordata; class Amphibia; order Anura; family Bufonidae; genus Bufo; species Bufo gargarizans. The sequence continues at coordinate 60,145,797 of NC_058090.1, forward strand.
ATACACCAAACTGAATTGATTTTAGGAACGGGAGATGGAAAAAGCAGCTTGGTCGGTCCTCTTACTCCCAAGTTGAGGCACTGCGCATGCACGGAGCACTGTGCTGTGACACCCTATATGAGTGGTGTCTTAACTAGTACTATTCCTATCAGTTTAATCACTGTTACGTCCCCTATCCGGGGACGTGTGTCGAATTGATTAACCATTGTCGAATTAACGAACCATTACGACATCCTGAAATAATTTAGTTCTAAGCTCTGTACTTGCTTTGTATTGGAATTGATGGGGATTTTTTTAAATTGTCTGCATTATTTCTAATAAACTATTAAGAGACTTTATTATGATTTTTTTATTTTATGTATTAAAAACCCATACAACTTAAAAAAAAAAATATGAAAATTTATGTTTTTTTCTATGCTTTTAGTCTGATCATAATGAAGCAACGGCCTTATCATCTGGGGTGTGGCAACATTGCCAACACACTCATAGAGGTTATGATCGCTTCATTGTGATATGCAAGCCCCTTCACCACAACAAGGTAGCGATCACGAAGGGGAATTGACACATGTATGTGCCTTTTTTTCTGTTTTGTTTTTTCAGCCACAGTGCAGCACCAGAGGCCAGAAAAATTAGGCATGTACACATGCCTGAAAAACCAGGTACTGTTGCAGCCGCTGCTGTAGCAGCGGCCGGAAAAATTTATGTTTTCCAGGCAGAAAGGTGACTAAAATATTGCGGCAAGAACCCTAGTTGGTGGCGGAGAATTCACGAAAGTCATCCGGTATGCAGATATTAAATACAGCAGCGTGGGGACCATTTTGAGGCCAAGGCATGTCATCAGCCCTTTTGTTAGTCAAACGTATCCCCCACTGTCAGTCCCTTCGGGATCCATGCCTCATTCATTTTAATGAAGGTGAGGTAATCAACACTTCTTTTTTGACCGAGGCGACTTCTTTTGTCAGTGACAATGCCTCCTGCTGCACTGAAGGTCCTTTCTGACAGGACACTTGAAGTGGGGCAGGCCAGAAGTTATATCGCAAACTGGGATCGCTCAGGCCACAGGTCAAGCCTGCACACCCAGTAGTCAAGGGGTTCATCGCTCCTCAGAGTGTCAATATCTGCAGTTAAGGCGAGGTAGTCTGCTACCTGTCGGTCAAGTCGATATCTAAGGCTGGATCCCGAAGGGCTGTGGCGATGTGTAGGACTGAAAAAGCTCTGAATGTCCTCCATCAACAACACATCTGTAAAGCGTCCTGTCCTTGCCGCCGTGGTCATGGTAGGAGGAGGATTACTTTCACCTCTTCCCCAGTTAGATTCCTGTTGTGCTGTGACATCCCCCTTATAAGCTGTGTAAAGCATATTTTTTAGTTTGGTTTTGAACTGCTGCATCCTTTCTGACTTCCGGTAATTTGGGAACATTTCCGCCACTTTCTGCTTGTACCGGGGGTCTAGTAGCGTGGCCACCCAGTATAGGTCGTTCTCCTTCATCCTTTTTATACAAGGGTCCCTCAACAGACATAACAGCATGAAAGACCCCATTTGCACAAGGTTGGATGCCGAGCTACTCATTTCCCGTTCCTCCTCCTCACTGATGTCATTGACGGTCTGTTCTTCCCCCCAGCCACGTACAACACCACAGGTCCCAGATAGGTGACAACAACGAGCACCCTGGGATGCCTGCTGTGGTTGGTCTTCGTCCTCCTCATAGCCACATTCCTCCTCTGACTCCTCTTCCTCATACTCCTCTTGCAGCGTTGCTGCAGGTCCGGCGAGCGATGATGACAAGGCTGTTTCTGGTGGTGATGGTGACCACAACTCTTCCTCTTCACGCTCATCTACAGCCTGATCCAGCACTCTTCGCAGGGGAAAGCTCCAGGAAGAAAACAAATGGGATGATGTCGCTGATGGTGGTCAGATGGACCCTTGCCCCAACACTGTATGCCAGAGATGCCATGACTTCCTTTTCAATCACTGAGTAGAGGTTTTGGATTGCCATTTTTGAAAAAAAAAATTGTCCGGGTACCTTTCCCTGTGGTGTCCCAATAGCGACAAATTTTTTGAAGGCCTCAGACTCCACCAGCTGGTATAGTAAAAACTGGCGGGCTAAGAGCTCCGTCAAGCCAGCTGTCAGGTGCCGGGCAAGGGGGTGACTCTGTGACATTGGCTTCTTACACTCAAACATTTCCTTTACAGACACTTGACTGTGGGCAGATGAGATGGAAATGCTGAAGGTGAGAGGTGGAGTGGCGGGTGGTTAAGAGGGGGCAAGGAGGACAGCAGTGTTTGACGTGGCTGAAGATGCTGGACCAGGAGGAGGATGGTGGCTTTGAGCTTGTGTGCTGCTTGTACTCATGTGTTGATCCCATTGGCGTTTGTGATGTGAGATCATGTGCCTTCGCAAAGCAGTTGTATCGAGGTGGGTGTTGGACTTCCCACAACTCTTTTTTTTTTTTGGCACAGGTTGCAAATGGCATTGCTGTTATCAGAGGCAGACACACAAAACAAAATGCCACACTGATGAGTTTTGCAATGACGGCATTCTGTTGGTGGCAACAGCATGCGTTGATTGGCCTGCTGTCTGGCTGACCCCGGGTGCCGATACATGCTGTCTGACTGTGCCACTAGCTCCTTGCGACGACCTCCCCCTGCTTCCAACTTGTCTCCTTGTTCTCTCTGTCTCCCCTTCTGAACTTTCCCCCTGTTCTTCTTCTCTTCCAGCAGGCACCCACGTGGCATCCACGGACACATCGTCATCATCAACCGCTTCACTTGTATCTGACACCTCAGCAAAGGAAGCAGCAGCGGGTACAACATCATCATCATCATCACACTGTACGTCCATGTGTGTAATGCTGCCTGACTGAGACATATCCCTGTTATCTACAGTACATCCCTGGCAATAATGGTTGCGCATCACTAATTTCATCCAACTGATGTGTAAATAACTCCTCTGAGGGATCAAGTGAAGCGGCTGTGGTGGCTGTGGTGGTAGTGGTGGTGGTGGCGGCGGGCGGGAGAGTGGTAACTTGAGAGCAGGTGACCAAATCTGAGCTGGAGGAGGATGGTGCGTCAAGGTTCTTAGCGGAAGCTGTTGAAGATTAGGTGTCCTGTGTAAGCCAGTCAACTATTTCTATTTTCTATTTGGGTTCAGGGTACGATGCCTCTGAACACTGGGCATTATTCCAGGGCCAGTGAAAATCACAGCACCACGACCGCGATGGCCCCTGCGGGGTGGCCTGCCTCTGCCATTTTTTTTTGTTGATAAGTGGTACTATGCGTGCAAGGTACTGTGCCACCCTATATAAGTGGTGGGCAGTGGGCACAGTACAGTCTGTGTGGGCCTGACACACACTGGCTTGCAACTGGGATTATATCACAGAAAAATATTAAATATAATTTTTTTTATTTGCAAGGTATTTGAGTGAGTGACACCCTGTAACGGTTTGAGTGGAGGCCTAGCCACTAGCCAGTGGCCACAATACAGTCTGTGTGGGCCTGACACACACGGGCTTGGAACTGGGATTATATCACTGTCCTTACAGCAGATGAGTCTGTGGACACAGAACACTGCACTATCTAACGCATTCCCTATTGAATCAGCAGCAGCAGTACTGTCCCTCCTCTCACTGAGAATGCAGCTTCCGAATGAATCTAAAATGGATACTGTCCAGGAGGAGGGAGGGTCTGCTGCTGATTGGCTGGAATGTGTCTGCTGACTGTTAGGTACAGGGTCAAAGTTTACTCAATGATGATGTATAGGGGGCGGACCGAACATCGCATATGTTCACCCGCCGCAGCGAACGCGAACAAGCTATTTTCGCCGGGGACCGTTCGCCGGCGAATAGTTCGGGACATCACTACTGGTCAGTTATCAACTTCTAGAGACCTTAGAAGAGATGATGACCCTTGTTGTCCGACTTGACCGACGGGTTAGAGAGAGACGATGGTGGACCAGATGGTGGTCCAGCCAGAGGCCTATCCCAGAAACAATGCTGAGGTCTCCATCGAGGAACCCATGCAGGTTGGCATGACCCCAGGGATTCTTCGCCGCAGACATGGAGAATGCTTTTACTGTGGAGATCCTGACCATTGGATCAACCAGTGTCCTAAGAAGGTCCTCTCTGTCAAGTCTCCTAAGGCAAGGCAACCTAAATGTAAGCTTTTGGTACCCATTACGATTTTTCTGGGGGTAGATAAATGGCCGGGTAAGGCCTTTATTGATTCTGGCTCAGCGGCCAGCTTTATTGACTCTGAGTACACTGTAAGATTGGGTATTTCAATATTTGCTTTACCAACTCCTATCCATGTCATGGCTATTGATGCTACTCCTCTTATTGGTGGTACAGTGAGCTCATGTACCTCAGAGATTTCTCTAACCATGGGTGTGTGCCACTCAGAGAGATGTTCACTTTTAGTCCTGGAGAACCTACCGGCTGAGGTGGTACTAGGGTTGCCTTGGCTCCGACTACATAACCCCACTATAGATTGGTCCAAGGGGGAGTTGGTGAGATGGGGGCCTAAGTGTGACTAGTGCTTGTCCGTGGTACAGGCTGGGGTCTCAGTAAAGTCTGATACTTTACCAACTGTTGTTAGGGAATATTCTGATGTAGTCTCATCACCAACCCCGGAGGTTCTACCCCCCCCCATAGACCTTATGATTGTACTATAGAGCTAGTAGAGGGGGGCCAAGTTTCTTAAGGGGCGAATTTATAATATTTCTAAGCCCAAACACAAGGCCATGGAAGAATATATTAAGGAGAGCCTTGGTAAAGGGCGTATTAGACCTTCTGTCTCTTCTATGGGTGCTTGTTTTTTCTTTGTTAAGAAAAAAGATGGTGGTCTTAGGCCATGTATCGATTACCGGAGATTAAATAAAATCACTGTCCAGAATAGATACTCCCTCCCATTGATTCCGGATTTATTTAACCAGGCTCTGGGGGCAACCTGGTTTTCCAAGATTGATCTGAAAGGGGCATACAATCTAATCCGAATCAAGGAGGGAGACGAATGAAAGAAGGCATTTAATACTCCGGCAGGACACTTTGAATATCAGGTGATGCCTTTTAGACTCAGCAATGCCCCAGCTGTTTTCCAAAACTTCATGAATGACATTCTTAGGTAAATTTGTTGTCTATCTTGACGACATTTTGATTTTCTCTCCTGACTTCGAATCCCCTGTGTCTCATGTTAAACAAGTATTAGAGGTGTTGAGGGAGAATCAGCTATCCGCTAAGCAAGAGAAATGTGTCTATGGTGTACAGGAGATTCTGTTTCTAGGGCATGTTCTGACTCCTCACGCCTTCAAGATGGATCCTAGTAAGGTACTAGCTATTAAGGAATGGGTAAGACCTTCATCCTTAAAGGCCTTACAACGGTTCTTAGGTTTCGCCAATTACTATCGCAAATTTATTATGAATTCTTCCGTAATTGCTAAACCGTTGACCAACCTTACTAAGAAAGGGGCGGATTTGGAGGATTGGTCTACTGAGGGCATTTCTTCATTTGAAAAATTAAAAAAGGCATTCAGTAGCGCTCCTATTCTGATCCAGCCTGATTGTTGAGGTGAATGCGTCCGAGGACGGCGGAGGAGCAGTCCTTTCACAAGGTCCTGCTAGCCTTATTAACCTGAGACCATGTGCCTTCTTCTCCAGGAAATTCTCTCCCACGGAGAGAAACTATGACATAGGGAATAGGGAGCTGCTGGCCATTAAATGGGCATTTGAGGAGTGGAGGCATTTTCTTGAGGGGGCAAGGCATTGTGTAACTGTTGTCACTGACCATAAAAACCTTATGTTTCTCGAGTCTGCTAAGAGGTTGAATCCCCGTCAAGCCAGATGGGCTCTGTTTTTTACTCATTTTGATTTTTCCATTATGTTCAGGCTGGGAAGTAAAAATGTGAAGGCAGACGCATTATCTCGAAGCTTCCATGCTTTTCAACCTACTGAGGTACCACCTGAATCCATCCTACCAGCAAAAATCTTTATAGCAGCTCTAACCCAGGATATCTCAGCTCACATTAGGTCTGAACAACATCTGGCACCGTTATCCACCCGAACAGATAAGTTGTTTGTTCCCGTACAATTTCGTCTCCAGCTGTTGGGTGAGTGTTGCGATTCTGCCTTTTGTGGACATCCAGGTGTTGAGGGCACTAAGGATCTGGTTTCTAGATCTTATTGGTGGCCCACTCTAACTAGGGATGTCAAGTCCTATGTGTCAGCCTGTGAGGTTTGTGCCAGGTCCAAGACACCTAGGACTCGCCCTGCTGGTAACCTACGACCCCTTCCCATTACCAGTAGACCCTGGTCCCATATCTCGATATGGAGGGTAAGACTATAGCTTGGTTAGTGGTCGATAGGTTTAGCAAGATGGTCCATTTCATTCCCCTGTCTAAACTCCCGAATGCCAAAACCCTGCCAATACCCTGGCATTTTTGTGAAATAAATTGTCCGATTGCATGGTATCCCTGAAAATATAGTTTCTGACAGGGGTGTGCCGTTTGTGTCCAAATTCTGGAGGGCCGTCTGTCAAAAATGTCAAATTTCATTGTCTTTTTCCTCTGCCTACCACCCTGAGAGTAACGGGCAGACTGAACCGCTTAACCAGTCTGTGGAACAATTCTTGAGGTTGTATGTTGCTGATGACCAGCAATTATGGGTAAAATTTCTTCCATTGGCTGAATTTGCTTTAAATAACCGTGTCAATTCTTCTGCTGGGGTTTCACCTTTCTTTTGTAACCATGGTTTCCATCCCCGTTTTCATTCTGGGTCATCCGTCTCCTCCTCTAACTCTGAGGCGGATAGGCTCTCCTCTGAACTGTGCACAGTTTGGGCCCGGGTTCAATCGAACTTAGAAAAGGCTCAAAGTTCTCAGAAACTCAAGGCCGATAGGAGACGTTCAAGGGGGGTGAATTTTCAAATTGGGGATAAGGTATTGTTGTCCTCAAAGAATCTCTCTCTTAAGGTAGATTCTAAAAAGTTTGCTCCTCGTTTTATTAGATCATATAAGATCACGGAGGTGATTAACCCGGTGTCATTTAGGTTGGAGCTGCCCGAGTCATTCCACATTCATAATGTGTTCCATAAATCTATACTTAAAAAATATTTTGAACCGGTAGTACCATCGAAAGCCTCACTTCTGCCAGTTCTTGTTAATGATGCTGTCGAGTATGTGGTGTCTAAAATATTGGATGTCAGGAAGGTGCGTTATTCCTTGCAGTACCTGATTCACTGGAAGGGGTATGGACCTGAAGAGAGATCTTGGGTACCTGCCAGGGAGGTTCATGCGCCTAGAATTGTTTAAAAATTTCATTTCGAACACCCTGAAAGGCCATCGCCTGAAGTCTTGGGTCCGGTGGCCCCTTGTAAAAGGGGGGGTACTGTAACGGGGTGCCGAAGGCGCACTCGGTCTCCCATCAGCCGCAGACCTGCTGCTTAGCTTCGGGAGCGAGGATATGTGTTTGACCTCGTTCCCAGGGCGGCTTTTCTAGCTGGGAGGCTCCCTGCTCCTAGGTCTGCCTTGAGCGCCGAGCTGATCACTCGGTGCTTGACTGGTCGGTCTGTCGGTCATGTGACGCTGGCCACGTCACATGACCCTCACTCCCCACTATAAATACAGGCAGCCTTCTGGCCACAGCTTGCCTGTTAATTTAGGTTCTTGGCAGTTGCTGGATACCTGTGTACTTACCTGATCCTGTTCCCTGACAATCCTTTGCCTGCTCCTCCTGTACTGCGCATCCTTCCTGGTATATTAACCTCGGCTTCCACCTGACTATTCTTTGTGGACTCCTTTGGTACTTCTCGGCTCTCCTGGTATTTATGACCCTGGCTTCTCCTGACCTTTCTTTGCTTATCCCTCTGTACTGCGTTGTACTCTTGATTTCGCCCATTATCGTACACCACCAGGCCGGGCTTGAGGCTCACTGGCACCAAACACTCATCGGTCTGTTGTTCAAGGCTCGTCCACAGCTCCTGTGTGGTGTGGGGTTTGTCTCCCAAACAGATAAGTTTTAAAACTGCCTGCTGTTGTTTACCCCTGGCTGTGCTGAAGTTGGTGGTGAAGGTGTTACGGTGACCGGATGAGGAGCCGGTAGAGGATGAGGAAGCAGAGTAGGAGGATGAAGCAACAGGAGGCAAACTTAAAGGGACACTGACAGGCCCAATAAGCATAATTATCTATATATATATATATATATATATATATATATATATATATATATGCATGGACAGGTCTTCTAATGTGTATTAAAAACATATAAGTAAAACCCCTGTCCACCTTATAAATACAGCAAACTCATGTTTTATAACCTAATGTAATCGCTCTTCTTTCTGCAGAAGGGGCAGCATTTCAGCTTTACTTGCGCCTAGCCAGCCGCGCCCAAACCGCCGTTTTGAAGCGCCGCCCAGCTCATCAATATTCACTTCGCTGGGCGGCTTCTGCTGTCCCTGACGTTCCAAGATCCTGCACATGCCCAGTAGAAAACTGTGGGATCTCGGAACGTCGGGGACAGCAGAAGCCGCCCAGCGAAGTGAATATTGATGAGCTGGGCGGCGCATCAAAACGGCGGTTGGGGCTCGGCTGGCTGGGCAGAAAGAAGAGCGATTTACATCAGGTTATAAAATATGAGTTTGCTGTATTTATAAGGTGGACAGGGGTTATACTTATGTTTTTAATACACATTAGAAGACCTGTGCATGCATACGGTGTATATATATATAGATAATTATGCTTATTGGGCCTTTCAGTGTCCCTTTAAGCGCCCTGCAATCCTCGGTGGTGGAAGGATATGCGCCAAACTGCTATCCGCCTCAGGCCCAGCTGCCACTGCATTTACCCAGTGTGCTGTTATGGAGCTATAACATCCCTGACCGTGCTTACTAATCCACATATCTTTCAAAATATTTTTATTGGTTTTCCAAAGTGCAAAAGTACACTTAAAACTTTTATATAAATTATAATTAGAAACATAAATTATAATTATTTTGCAAGTTGTTACATATTACTAAGGGCTCTTTCACACCTGCGTTCTTTTCTTCCGGCATAGAGTTCCGTCGTCGGGGCTCTATGCCGGAAGAATCCTGATCAGTTTTATCCTAATGCATTCTGAATGCAGTGAAATCTTCAGTTCCGGAACGAAACGTTTTTTGGCCGGAGAAAATACCGCAGCATGCTGCGCTTTTTGCTCCGGCCAAAAATCCTGAAGACTTGCCGCAAGGCCAGATCCGGAATGAATGCCCATTGAAAGGCATTGATCCGGATCCGGCCTTAAGCTAAACGTCGTTTCGGCGCATTGCCGGATCCGACGCTTAGCTTTTTTAGAGTGGTTACCATGGCTGCCGGGACGCTAAAGTCCCGGCAGCCATGGTAAAGTGTAGTGGGGAGCGGGGGAGCAGCATACTTACCGTGCGTGCGGCTCCCGGGGCGCTCCAGAGTCACGTCAGGGCGCCCAAGGCGCATGGATGATGTGATCGCATGGCACATCATCCATGCGCATGGGGCGCTCTGACGTCATTCTGGAGCGCCCCGGGAGCCGCACGGACTGTAAGTATGCCGCTCCCCCGCTCCCCACTACTACTATGGCAACCAGGACTTTAATAGTGTCCTGGCTGCCATAGTAACACTGAAAGCATTTTGAAGACGGATCCGTCTTCAAATGCTTTCAGTACACTTGCGTTTTTCCGGATCCGGCGTGTAATTCCGGCAAGTGGAGTACACGCCGGATCCGGACAACGCAAGTGTGTAAAAGGCCTAAGAAAGAATTACATGTTGTAACCGTCATCGTTCAATTCATTGCAACTTGTTACAAGAAATACAGGTATTGTAAATTAAATAACAAACAATAATCTAAACCTGTAGGTGAGGCAGCGATTTGTAATAAGTTCTGAGGTATTATCTTCAACAGTATATCAAAGGCTTCTTTAAAACTCTTACTTTTTAATCTCAGGTTTTTACATTAGTTTCTGGTGAATCCAGTTATTAATTAATTTCTCCAATGTTTCGGTTTTAGTTCTCCTCGGCTTCAGACAAGGTCATACGAGTCTATTACTATGTTTGAATGAAGATGATTTTAATTTAATGGGAGAGTATAAGATTTATTTGGGAAGTGTTTCAGCCAACTTTCCCAACTTTTTTTTACATTTATGTCCATTACCAATTTTCCACGCAAAAGCTTGCTCAGCTATGTAATTTTTCGACACTATAGAAACAATATCATTTATTTCCGGTATGATTTTTGTCTTCCAAAGTTCTGTTATCAAGAGCCTAGAAGCTATTGTAATATGGCAAATTGGGGATCTCCAATCCGGTGAGAGGTTTTCGAGTCCAATGTTTAAAAGAAATATATTTTTTTTTTTTCCTGTAATCAACAGGATAAGACTGTCCAAATCTTTTCCCAATTTTTTTAGTTTGGGACATGACCAGAAGATGTGCTTGAGCGTACCAACTCTATCACATTCTCTCCAGCATTTGTCTGAGTAGTCTGAGTAAATATTGTGTAACTTTTTGGGGTGAAATACCACCTTGATTGTATTTTAAAGAACTGCTCTCTATGTAATGTACATGCAGTTGCTTTGCGTAAGTTTATATAAGCAGTTTCCCAATCTCTGGGTTGAAAGGTTTTCCCCAATTCAGCTTCCCATTTGTCCCGATAGTGTAGTTTGGTTGGTTGAGAATCTTTGCTATATATATCATATAACTCTTTGGTGGTTATTTTCTCATTTTGTTTGGTGTTTTTGATTATATCTGAAATGACGCTTGGTAACCATGTTTCTTGAAAGGGGTATTTAGATAGGTGGTTTGTGAGTTTTTGGTATGTTTTCAATTCTTTTGTATCTAGGTCGTATTGATTTTTAATAGAATCAAACTCCCTAATTGTCTTATTTTCCATCACATTGTGTATGAATGCAACATGCCTTTTTTTGCCCATTCTAATAGTGACTTTAATCCAGGGAAGCGTGTCAATGATATGAGAGGGATTTTATGTGCTATCATTTCTCTTTTGTCTATGTAAGAAAATTCTCTAGCTTTCCATATTTCTAGAGCTACTTTTACAGTTGGAGTTAAATTGTGGGATTTGCTGTTTATTCTTTCGTTGTTTATGACAATATGTTGGCAGTTGTTTACGTTAACTCCTGCCTCAATTTTGACCCATCTTTTTTGTGTTCCTGGTGGTTTGAACTATTCTGTCAATTGTTTAAGTAAGTTCTCTTTATAGTACGCAAGAATATTGGGTAGTGAAATGCCTCCATTTACTGTTTTCTTATTAAGTATATATGAAGCTGTTCTAGGTATCTTTTTATTCCAAATAAAGTTTGACATTTGTCTTTGGATTTTAAGTATGTAGTGTATAGAGTGATATTGGCAGTACTCTAAAAATGTATAATAGTTTCAGGGGAGGATGAACATTTTGTATAAAGTTAGTCTGCCAAACCAACTCTTTGACTTTGAGTAGTTTTCCATTTCTTTTTGTTGTATTTTCTATTATTTCCGGTATGTTTTCCGAAATGATAGTTTTGCTATCTTGTGCTAAGTTAAACCCTAGATAGGCAATATAATTTTTGTTGCAAATGTATGGGAATTTTTTTATAAGCCTGTCTCTAACTGGTTGAGATATGTTTATTTCATATATATGCAATTTAGTTGGGTTGATTTTATGATTTGAGACTTTACTATATTTTTACAGATCCGTCTGGAGATTGGTTAATGATCTTTCAGGCTTAGATAGTGTCAATATTACATCATCTGCGAAAAGATTAATTTTATTTTCCATACTTGCCGAAGTAATACCAATGATGTCTTTGTTTTTCCTTATTTGCTCAGCTACTATAGATAGTACGAAAAGAAGAGGTGACAATGGACACCCCTGTCTAGTGCCATTTGTGATGTTGAAGTAGTCTGAATATACATCATTGCATAATACTCTGGCTGATGGAGTTGAATACATTGACATTACTGCTGTGATATATGTTTCAGGAAGACCACATTTTTTTTAATACTTCCTTCATTTATGTCCAGAGATGTATGTAGAGATATAGGGCGTAAGTTGCCTGGACAGTCTGTATTTTTTTCCGGGTTTAGGAAGTGTAATAATGTTTGCAGTTAACATTTCTTTCGGAAATGTTCCGGTCGTGAATGCTTTGTCAAAAAGCTAAAGTAATGTGAGGTGTTATTGATTCGCTAAACAACTGGTAAAATTCCGAAGTGAATCCATCTGGTCCTGGATATTTCCTTATTTTAAGTTTCTTTATGATCTGGCTAACTTCTGATATTGTAATAGGTTCCGCTAGTTTAGTTTTTCCAATTGAGTCAATGTGTGGTAGTGTGCAATCTTCTAAATACTTAATTATCTCATCTTGAGTTGGTTGTTTTACATTTTTATCTAATTGTAGATTATATAAGGATTTATAGTATTTTGCTATTGTATTAACTATAGGATTAGTGGTAATAGCTCCTGTTTGGTTTGTTTTTAAGTTCTGAATCCTGTTTTTTATTCTGATGCCCTTCGCTGTAGTTGACATTAGTTTTGTTGGTTTATTGAAGTTTGAGTAGTAGTTTATCTTTGTTTTATTGGATTGTTTAATAAATTGACCAACCAGAAGTTCATAAAGTTATTTTTTCCTCTCTAAGGGCCAACTGCACTCTAAGAGATGTGTTGGTTTTGTGTTGTTTTTCTAATTTTTGGATATTTTTTAATGTTTCTTTCAGTTTTGTGTTTTGCTTGTTAAATCTTGCTGTCTGTTGCATAAGTATACCTCTTATGTATGCTTTGGCTGCTGTCCATAATGTCAGTGGATTGTCTACCGAATGGGTGTTTATATTGAAGAATTCTTCAATTGACTTTGCAATCTTTTTTTTATTTTCTGAGTACGTCATTACATATGTGTTGTTTCTCCATATATATATATATATATATATATATATATATATATATATATATATATATATATATAGGTTTGTTGGGTAAAGAGGATTTTTCATCCTTATTGTCACTGGAGCATGGTCTGACCAAGTTATGTTTCCTTTTGTGGATGAAGGGATATCCCGTAACGTTGTTGCTTCTGTGAAAAACATGTCTATGCTTGAGTATGAATTTCTACTTGCTGAATAATGTGAGTAGTCCCTTTCTTGGTCGTGAAAACAGTGCCAGACATCGTATAAATCTTCCTGGTGAAGCCATTGTTTTATGGCAATTCTATTTTTCCTAGGATGATTGATGCGTCTAGTTGGGGATCATTAACTGCATTAATGTCTCCACAGACAATCAATGTGCCCTTTTTAATTTTGGATATCTGTTTATTGACCCTTAAGAAATGTATTTGTCCTGAGTTGGGTGCGCAAAGGTTAGCAATGGTCAAGAGTTTGTTGTTAAGTTCACATACTAAGATAATGTATCTTCCTTTTGTGTCAATGGTTGAGTCTATTAGCTTGAAAGTTACAGAATTTATGATCATGAGAACACCTGCTGATTTTTTTTACTATTTGTTGCGATGAATGTATGTGTATAATTTGGAATTTTTAGATCTGGGTGATTGTGTTTTTTAAAGTGTGCTTCTTGAATACATAGTACATCTGGTTTTAGTATTTTTAATTCTTTTCTGAAAAATGATCTTTTGTGTGTATTTAAACCTCTGACATTTAGACTTGTTATTGTGAGTGACATTTTATTTCCCTTCGCTGCAGCGTGGATCCTGCAGGAGCAGCCCTGCAGCGGGTGGAAATTGGTATTTTCAAAACCCGATTGGAATAGATGGAGACTCTTACCGTTAGTTGTGAATGTAAGATAGTTGAAACTGAAGCCGAGGAGAACTGTATCCCTGACTCGCGAGAAATTATACGTTACAACAAATTACAAAATAAACATAACTAAACAATATTTAAAGGATAAAGTAGAGACTGTTGGTGGTGGAGCTCAATGCTACTTGATTTGAGGGGCTAGAGAGGGGTAAGGATAAGAGTTAAAGGTTAGGTGAGAGGAAGTTAAGCAAAAGATTATGAGGATAGTAAACTTCGATTAGTAAGGACAGGTTCCCCTATGTACGAAATATGGTAGATTCTGTCCTTTCAGGTTGTCTTGTAGACCGCTGACTTCTTTGTTTATACTTCCAGAAGATGTAGTTCTTTTATTGGTATTTAGAAGGATGTTGTATAGCGTTTCTCCTGTTGTCCCTTTTTCTGTCGTTGTCTCGAGGTGGTAAGTCTGGTGCAGTGGTGAGATTCCACTTTTTTATTAGTTTGTGGCCCTGTTCTATTGTTGTGATAGTTATCATTTTCCCTTCATTGGGAATAAGGAGTTTTACGGGGAATCCCCACCTGTATGGAACATTGTTGTCGTGGAGAGTTGAAGTTATCTGTGAAAAGTTTCTTCTGGCTTGGATGGTAGCTTTTGATAAATCCGTGAAGACTGATGTCTTTAAAGTTGTCTGGGAGATTGTAAGGGTTTCTCATTTCTTGGAGAATCTTTTCTTTAGTACTGAAAAAGTGAATTCTTGCTATGACATCCCTAGGATTTGAAGGATGGATGGCTTTGGGTCTAGGTAATCTGTGAGCTCTAGCTATTTCCATATCTCCATCTGAGCAGGTGGGGATCAACTTTTTTATAAATTCTTTTAAGTATCCTGCAAGGCTGTTGTTCGTGATGTTCTCAGGTATTCCACGGAATTTTAAGTTATTCCTCCTACTCCTATCCTCTAGGTCTGCAATTTTAATTTTAAGCTGATTTATTTCCTCAGTGTGTTCATTAACTTCATCAGCGATTGTTTTTTGAACAGTGCAAAATTCTGACATCTTAGTTTCAATGTGGGTAACTCTTTTGGTTGTTTCTTTAAGTTTTGTATTTATGGGTGAAATCACTTGTGAAATATCCTGCAAAAATATATCTGTAAAGAATAAATCAAGGCAACTGGACGTACTGTAGGTTTCTTGAAAATGTTTCACTCGTTCTTCCAACGAGCTTTCTCAATTCTGAGGGATTGTACAAAAATTCTGGGAATTTTTGTACAATCACTCAGAATTGAGAAAGCTCGTTGAAAGAACGAGTGAAACGTTTTCAAGAAATCTACAGTACGTCCAGTTGCCTTGATTTCTTCTTTACAGATATATACCATGACCTGGATAAATGAGAACCTTCACAGACATCCTGCAAAAATGTTTTCCTCAAGAGCATTAGAGATTCTTTTATAAATGCTTCTGATGCCGACTTTTTTGTGGAAGGTAGTGTGTCAAGAAGCAGTTCTGAATCAGTGATTAATTCAATGTTTTCTGTATTGAGATTTTCAGCTTGTGTGATGAGTGGTTCGTCTTCACTCCATTTTGCTTTTTGCTTTACTGGACTATTATCTGGAGAATATGAATCTGACGACGACAGGCTTTATTTTGGTGCGTTGGTGGAGCTGTTTCATTTTCAGCAAGGTCTGAGTTAGTTTTTAGCTTTGCCATTTTTGTTTTTGCGAACTTGGGATGTTGTTGTAATAGCAGGAACGTTCATTTTCTTGGTGTGCGAAGTTCTCTTTTTCTTTCTTTTTTTTGTGGAATCCACATATCTGTAGTGAGGTGCACCTTGCCACAGATGGCGTTGCGCAGTGCACACCTGATTTTGTCCCCCACTTGGTTGTGCAGGGAAGGGATGGCTCGCTTGGAAAAGTAGTGGCGGCTGGGCACGACGTACTGTGGGACAGCCACCGCCATAAGGCCTTTAAAACTGTCTCCCCCAGACGGCATGACAGCATTTCAAAAGCCAGTAATTTAGAAATGCTGGCATTCAGGGCTAGGGATCGCAGGTGGGTAGAGGGTACTTCCTCTCCAGTGTTTGGGAGATGGAGAGCTGTACGCTTCTGTGGGACATTGTGGAGTTGCTTGGTGACCCAGGTGGTGGTGTTGCTGGCAGACCCTCTGTTTGCGGGGTGGCAGGTGGTACTGTCACTCCAGAGGTTGATGAAGAGGCCGAGACTGCAGCAGAAGAGGAAGCAGGAGGAGCCAGAGTTTTGGAGGTGTCTACTCCACTGCAGGTCGTGCTTTGCACTTAAATTCCTGGTCATGCAGGTTGTGCTCAGGTTGAGAACGTTTATGCCTCACTTCAGGCTCAGATTACACAGCGTGCAAACCACTTGTGTCTTGTCGTCAGCACATTGTCTGAAGAACTGCCATGCCAGAGAACTCCTTGGAGCTGGCTTTGGTGTGCTCAGTCCCTTGCTGCGATGGGCAGTAGCAGGGGTACTGTCTAGGGGACAGCTGCTCCGCTTTTGCACCTGCTGTGCTGGTTGCTCTGTGCGACCACCGCCTCTTCCTCCGAACTACATAGGTCACTCGCATGACCTTGATTCTATGTTGGGTCGAGAACCTCATCGTCCTCCACATCATTTTCCACCCAGTCTTCACCCCTGCCCTCCTTGTCAGTCTGCACACTTTCGAAAGTTGGCACCTGTGTTTCGTCATCATCCGAGACGTGCTGTGATGGTCCTTCCATATACTCATCTTGAAATGTAAGTGGTTGGGCATCGGTGGACTCAATCTCTTTCACTTCTGGGGCAGGGCTAGGTGGATGGCCCTGGGAATCCCTGCTAACAGAGTCATCATAAAGCAGAACAGACTACTGCATGACTTGGGGCTCAGACTGCTTGGCTGATTTGCAAGGGAGTGAGGTGAAATACTGATGGACATTGGCTGCAGGTGCCAACTCTGATCTTTCAGCAGGAGTTTGGGTGGGAGACAATGTGAAGGAACTGGAGGCACTCACAGCAACCCAATCTACTATCGCCTGTACTTGTTCTGGCCTCACCATTCGTAGAGCCGCATTAGGCCCGACCAAATACCGCTGCAGGTTCTGTCGTCTACTCGCACCTGAGGAAGGGGTTTCACTTGTGCGTGTAGCTGGCACAGATTGACCACGTCATCTTCCTGCAACAGGAGCTTCACCAGCAGCACCACAACCTGGGCCATGTCCCTTATTTGACGCTCTCCTCATATTTATCAAATTTAGGTTGTATATCACTCATACAGATGCAGACTAGGCCGCAATTAAAGTTTTTTGCCCAAAAAGGGTGTTTTATTAATATAAGAATATAACCACACTATCTAAAGTGTTTATCTCACAATGACACATGCAGCAAAGGCTGTAAAATTTGTTTTTTGGCCCAAAATGGGTGTTTGTTTAATAACTGAATATGACAGCAGTATATAACCCTTGAATTTCACACGTGCTGATGCAGCAAGGGCTGTAAAATGGTGTATTTTGCCCAAAAAGGGTGTTTTTAAACCCAGAAAATTATAGATGTTTTTCTAGCTTAAATTGCACACTGACTAATCCTGCAAAGGCACCAAATGTTGGGTATTGTCAAAAATAGGTGTTTTTTTCAAAGCCAGATTATTATTGCAGTATTTCAAGCTTGGATTTGAATGTCACAAAAGCACAGATGCAGTGCTGGTGCACTGAGCTTGCATAAAATGGCCACTGCCGCCCACCTAAATAACAGATGGATAAAAGTTATTTTTCTCTGGCACTGGGCTCAGGGCAGGGTAAAAAGATTGTGCACTGCACCCACACAACTAAATCTATGTAGATCGCTGAGTTCAATTGGAGTTCTGTCTTATTCTCTCCCTCACAGCAGCAGCATCCTCTCCCTACACTAAGCACAGCAGAGTGACGTGCAGCGCTACGTGACTCCAGTTTATATAGAGGCGGGGTCACATGCTGCACTGGCCAATCACAGCCATGCTATTAGTAGGCATGGCTGTGATGGCTTCTAAGGTCAGACAGTTAGACGTTTGATTGCCTGCTCTGCAGCCTTTTAACCACTTCAGCCCCGCTAGGTGAAACCCCCTTCATGACCAGGCCACTTTTTACACTTCGGCACTACACTCCTTTCACCGTTTATCGCTCGGTCATTCAACTTACCACCCAAATGAATTTTACCTCCTTTTCTTCTCACTAATAGAGCTTTCATTTGGTGGTATTTTATTGCTGCTGACATTTTTACTTTTTTTGTTATTAATCAAAATGTAACGATTTTTTTTGCAAAAAAATGACATTTTTCACTTTCAGCTGTGAAATTTTGCAAAAAAAACGACATCCATATATAAATTTTTCACTAAATTTATAGTTCTACATGTCTTTGATAAAAAAAAAATATGTTTGGGCAAAAAAAAATGGTTTGGGTAAAAGTTATAGCATTTACAAACTATGGTACAAAAATGTGAATTTCCGCTTTTTGAAACGGCTCTGATTTTCTGAGCACCTGTCATGTTTCCTGAGGTTCTACAATGCCCAGACAGTAGAAAACCCCCACAAATGACCCCATTTCGGAAAGTAGACACCCTAAGGTATTCGCTGATGGGCATAGTGAGTTCATAGAACTTTTTATTTTTTGTCACAAGTTAGCGGAAAATGATGATTTTTTTTTTCTTACAAAGTCTCATATTGCACTAACTTGCGACAAAAAATAAAAAATTCTAGGAACTCACCATGCCCCTCACAGAATACCTTGGGGTGTCTTCTTTCCAAAATGGGGTCACTTGTGGGGTAGTTATACTGCCCTGGCAATTTAGGGGCCCAAATGTGTGAGAAGAACTTTGCAATCAAAATGTGTAAGAAATGACCGGTGAAATCCGAAAGGTGCACTTTGGAATATGCGCCCCTTTGCCCACCTTGGCAGCAAAAAAGTGTCACACATGTGGTATTGCCGTACTCAGGAGAAGTTGGGGAATGTGTTTTGGGGTGTCATTTTACATATACCCATGCTGGGTGAGAGAAATATGTTGGCAAAAGACAACTTTTCCCTTTTTTTATACAAAGTTGGCATTTGACCAAGATATTTTTCTAACCCAGCATGGGTATATGTAAAATGACACCCCAAAACACATTCCCCAACTTCTCCTGAGTACGGCGATACCACATGTGTGACACTTTATTGCAGCCTAGGTGGGCAAAGGGGCACATATTCCAAAGTGCACCTTTCGGGTTTCGCCGGTCATTTTTTACACATTTTGATTGCAAGGAACTTCTCACACATTTGGGCCCCTAAATTGCCAGGGCAGTATAACTACGCCACAAGTGACCCCATTTTGGAAAAAAGACACCCGAAGGTATTCCGTGAGGGGCACTGCGAGTTCCTCGAATTTTTTTTGTCACAAGTTAGCGGAAAATGATGATGTTTTTTTTTTTTTTTTTTCTTTCAAAGTCTCATATTCCACTAACTTGCGACAAAAAATAAAAAATTCTAGGAACTCACCATGCCCCTCACAGAATACCTTGGGGTGTCTTCTTTCCAAAATGGGGTCACTTGTGGGGTAGTTATACTGCCCTGGCAATTTAGGGGCCATATGTGTGAGAAGTACTTTGCAATCAAAATGTGTAAAAAATGGCCTGCAAAATCTGAAAGGTGCACTTTGGAATATGTGCCCCTTTGCCCACCTTGGCATCAAAAAAGTGTCACACATCTGGTATCGCCGTACTCAGGAGAAGTTGGGGAATGTGTTTTGGGGTGCCATTTTACATATACCCATGCTGGGTGAGAGAAATATGTTGGCAAAAGACAACTTTTCCCATTTTTTTATACAAAGTTGGCATTTGACCAAGATATTTATCTCACCCAGCATGGGTATATGTAAAATGACACCCCCAAACACATTCCCCAACTTCTCCTGAGTACGGCGATACCAGATGTGTGACACTTTTTTGCAGCCTAGATGCGCAAAGGTGCCCACATTCCTTTTAGGAGGGCATTTTTAGACATTTGGATCCCAGACTTCTTCTCACTAGGGATGAGCGAACTCGAACTGTATAGTTCGGGTTCGTACCGAATTTTGGGGTGTCCGTGACACGGACCCGAACCCGGACATTTTCGTAAAAGTCCGGGTTCGGGTTCGGTGTTCGTCGCTTTCTTCGCGCTTTTGTGACGCTTTCTTGGCGCTTTTTGAAAGGCTGCAAAGCAGCCAATCAACAAGCGTCATACTACTTGCCCCAAGAGGCCATCACAGCCATGCCTACTATTGGCATGGCTGTGATTGGCCAGAGCACCATGTGACCCAGCCTCTATTTAAGCTGGAGTCACATAGCGCCGCCCGTCACTCTGCTCTGATTAGCGTAGGGAGAGGTTGCGGCTGCGACAGTAGGGCGAGATTAGGCAGATTAACTCCTCCAAAGGACTTGATTAACTGATCGATCTGCAGCTGTGGATCATTGAGCTGCTGATCCTCAATTGCTCACTGTTTTTAGGCTGCACAGACCGTTTGTCAGTCACATTTTTCTGGGGTGATCGGCGGCCATTTTGTGTCTTGTGGTGCGCCAGCACAAGCTGCGACCAAGTGCATTTAACCCTCAATGGTGTGGTTGTTTTTTGGCTAAAGCCTACATCAGGGTGAAGCTGTCACACCAAGTGCATTTAACCAGCAATAGTCTGTTCATTTTTTGGCCATATACAAAATCAGGGGCAAGCTGCGCCTGTCACCAAGTGCATTTAACCCTCAATGGTGTGGTTGTTTTTTGGCTAAAGCCTACATCAGGGTGAAGCTGTCACACCAAGTGCATTTAACCAGCAATAGTCTGTTCATTTTTTGGCCATATACAAAATCAGGGGCAAGCTGCGCCTGTCACCAAGTGCATTTAACCCTCAATGGTGTGGTTGTTTTTTGGCTAAAGCCTACATCAGGGTGAAGCTGTCACACCAAGTGCATTTAACCAGCAATAGTCTGTTCATTTTTTGGCCATATACTAAATCAGGGGCAAGCTGCGCCTGTCACCAAGTGCATTTAACCCTCAATGGTGTGGTTGTTTTTTGGCTAAAGCCTACATCAGGGTGAAGCTGTCACACCAAGTGCATTTAACCAGCAATAGTCTGTTTATTTTTTGGCCATATCCCAGTCTAATTCTGTCACTAAATCCATACCGGTCACCCAGCGCCTAAATACTAGGCCTCAAATTTATATCCCGCTAAATCTGTCCCTAGTGCTGTAGCTGGGCGAGTTATTTAGTGTCCGTTCAAGCACATTTCTTGTTCTGGGTTGAAATACAATTCCCAATTTAGCAATTTCATAATTTACTGGTTTCTGCTATATCAGAGCTATTTGAAATCTATCCCTAAAAGGGTATATAATATTCAAGGTGCACATTGGGTCATTCAGAATAACTTCACACACACCCGCTACTGTGTATTTCCAAGTCTAATTCTGTCACTAAACCCATACCTGTCACGCAGCGCCTAAATACTAGGCCTCAAATTTATATCCAGCTAAATCTGTCCCTAGTGCTGTAGCTGGGCGAGTTATTTAGTGTCCGTTCAAGCACATTTCTTGTTCTGGGTTGAAATACAATTCCCAATTTAGCAATTTCATAATTTAGTGGTTTCTGCTATATCAGAGCTATTTGAAATCTATCCCTAAAAGGGTATATAATATTCAAGGTGCACATTGGGTCATTCAGAATAACTTCACACACACCCGCTACTGTGTATTTCCAAGTCTAATTCTGGCACTAAACCCATACCTGTCACCCAGCGCCTAAATACTAGGCCTCAAATTTATATCCTGCTAAATCTCTCGTTAACGCTGTCCTGTTGTGGCTGGGAAAGTTATTTAGTGTCCGTCAAAGCACATTTTTTGTTCTGGGTTGAAATACAATTCCCAATTTAGCAATTTCATAATTTAGTGGTTTCTGCTATATCAGAGCTATTTGAAATCTATCCCTAAAAGGGTATATAATATTCAAGGTGCACATAGGGTCATTCAGAATAACTTCACACACACGCTTCTGTGCATTTCCAAGTCTAATTCTGTCACTAAATCCATACCGGTCACCCAGCGCCTAAATACTAGGCCTCAAATTTATATCCCGCTGAATTTGAATACAATACATTGGGCCAAATAATATATTTGTTGTTGTGGTGAACCATAACAATGAGAAAAACATCTAGTAAGGGACGCGGACGTGGACATGGTCGTGGTGGTGTTAGTGGACCCTCTGGTGCTGGGAGAGGACGTGGCCGTTCTGCCACATCCACACGTCCTAGTGTACCAACTACCTCAGGTCCCAGTAGCCGCCAGAATTTACAGCGATATATGGTGGGGCCCAATGCCGTTCTAAGGATGGTAAGGCCTGAGCAGGTACAGGCATTAGTCAATTGGGTGGCCGACAGTGGATCCAGCACGTTCACATTATCTCCCACCCAGTCTTCTGCAGAAAGCGCACAGATGGCGCCTGAAAACCAACCCCATCAGTCTGTCACATCACCCCCATGCATACCAGGGAAACTGTCTCAGCCTCAAGTTATGCAGCAGTCTCTTATGCTGTTTGAAGACTCCGCTGGCAGGGTTTCCCAAGGGCATCCACCTAGCCCTTCCCCAGCGGTGAAAGACATAGAATGCACTGACGCACAACCACTTATGTTTCCTGATGATGAGGACATGGGAATACCACCTCAGCATGTCTCTGATGATGACGAAACACAGGTGCCAACTGCTGCGTCTTTCTGCAGTGTGCAGACTGAACAGGAGGTCAGGGATCAAGACTGGGTGGAAGACGATGCAGGGGACGATGAGGTCCTAGACCCCACATGGAATGAAGGTCATGCCACTGACTTTCACAGTTCGGAGGAAGAGGCAGTGGTGAGACCGAGCCAACAGCGTAGCAAAAGAGGGAGCAGTGGGCAAAAGCAGAACACCCGCCGCCAAGAGACTCCGCCTGCTACTGACCGCCGCCATCTGGGACCGAGCACCCCAAAGGCAGCTTCAAGGAGTTCCCTGGCATGGCACTTCTTCAAACAATGTGCTGACGACAAGACCCGAGTGGTTTGCACGCTGTGCCATCAGAGCCTGAAGCGAGGCATTAACGTTCTGAACCTGAGCACAACCTGCATGACCAGGCACCTGCATGCAAAGCATGAACTGCAGTGGAGTAAACACCTTAAAACCAAGGAAGTCACTCAGGCTCCCCCTGCTACCTCTTCTGCTGCTGCCGCCTCGGCCTATTCTGCTGCTGCCGCCTCCGCCTCTTCCTCCGCCTCTGGAGGAACGTTGGCACCTGCCGCCCAGCAAACAGGGGATGTACCACCAACACCACCACCACCACCTCCGTCACCAAGCGTCTCAACCATGTCACACGCCAGCGTTCAGCTCTCCATCTCACAAACATTTGATAGAAAGCGTAAATTCCCACCTAGCCACCCTCGATCCCTGGCCCTGAATGCCAGCATTTCTAAACTACTGGCCTATGAAATGCTGTCATTTAGGCTGGTGGACACAGACAGCTTCAAACAGCTCATGTCGCTTGCTGTCCCACAGTATGTTGTTCCCAGCCGGCACTACTTCTCCAAGAGAGCCGTGCCTTCCCTGCACAACCAAGTATCCGATAAAATCAAGTGTGCACTGCGCAACGCCATCTGTGGCAAGGTCCACCTAACCACAGATACGTGGACCAGTAAGCACGGCCAGGGACGCTATATCTCCCTAACTGCACACTGGGTAAATGTAGTGGCAGCTGGGCCCCAGGCGGAGAGCTGTTTGGCGCACGTCCTTCCGCCGCCAAGGATCGCAGGGCAACATTCTTTGCCTCCTGTTGCCACCTCCTCCTTCTCGGCTTCCTCCTCCTCTTCTTCCACCTGCTCATCCAGTCAGCCACACACCTTCACCACCAACTTCAGCACAGCCCGGGGTAAACGTCAGCAGGCCATTCTGAAACTCATATGTTTGGGGGACAGGCCCCACACCGCACAGGAGTTGTGGCGGGGTATAGAACAACAGACCGACGAGTGGTTGCTGCCGGTGAGCCTCAAGCCCGGCCTGGTGGTGTGTGATAATGGGCGAAATCTCGTTGCAGCTCTGGGACTAGCCAATTTGACGCACATCCCTTGCTTGGCGCATGTGCTGAATTTGGTGGTGCAGAAGTTCATTCACAACTACCCCGACATGTCAGAGCTGCTGCATAAAGTGCGGGCCGTCTGTTCGCGCTTCCGGCGTTCACATCCTGCTGCTGCTCGCCTGTCTGCGCTACAGCGTAACTTCGGCCTTCCCGCTCACCGCCTCATATGCGACGTGCCCACCAGGTGGAACTCCACCTTGCACATGCTGGACAGACTGTGCGAGCAGCAGCAGGCCATAGTGGAGTTTCAGCTGCAGCACGCACGGGTCAGTCGCACTACAGAACAGCACCACTTCACCACCAATGACTGGGCCTCCATGCGAGACCTGTGTGCCCTGTTGCGCTGTTTCGAGTACTCCACCAACATGGCCAGTGGCGATGACACCGTTATCAGCTTTACAATACCACTTCTATGTCTCCTTGAGAAAACACTTAGGGCGATGATGGAAGAGGAGGTGGCCCAGGAGGAGGAGGAGGAGGAGGAGGAAGAGGGGTCATTTTTAGTACTTTCAGGCCAGTCTCTTCGAAGTGACTCAGAGGGAGGTTTTTGGCAACAGCAGAGGCCAGGTACAAATGTGGCCAGCCAGGGCCCACTACTGGAGGACGAGGAGGACGAGGATGAGGAGGAGGTGGAGGAGGATGAGGATGAAGCATGGTCACAGCGGGGTGGCACCCAACGCAGCTCGGGTCCATCACTGGTGCGTGGCTGGGGGGAAAGGCAGGACGATGACGATACGCCTCCCACAGAGGACAGCTTGTCCTTATCCCTGGGCAGCCTGGCACACATGAGCGACTACATGCTGCAGTGCCTGCGCAACGACAGCAGAGTTGCCCACATTTTAACCTGTGCGGACTACTGGGTTGCCACCCTGCTGGATCCACGCTACAAAGACAATGTGCCCACCTTACTTCCTGCACTGGAGCGTGATAGGAAGATGCGCGAGTACAAGCGCACGTTGGTAGACGCGCTACTGAGAGCATTCCCAAATGTCACAGGGGAACAAGTGGAAGCCCAAGGCCAAGGCAGAGGAGGAGCAAGAGGTCGCCAAGGCAGCTGTGTCACGGCCAGCTCCTCTGAGGGCAGGGTTAGCATGGCAGAGATGTGGAAAACTTTTGTCAACACGCCACAGCTAACTGCACCACCACCTGATACGCAACGTGTTAGCAGGAGGCAACATTTCACTAACATGGTGGAACAGTACGTGTGCACACCCCTCCACGTACTGACTGATGGTTCGGCCCCATTCAACTTCTGGGTCTCTAAATTGTCCACGTGGCCAGAGCTAGCCTTTTATGCCTTGGAGGTGCTGGCCTGCCCGGCAGCCAGCGTTTTGTCTGAACGTGTATTCAGCACGGCAGGGGGCGTCATTACAGACAAACGCAGCCGCCTGTCTACAGCCAATGTGGACAAGCTGACGTTCATAAAAATGAACCAGGCATGGATCCCACAGGACCTGTCCGTCCCTTGTCCAGATTAGACATTAACTACCTCCCCATAACCATATATTATTGGACTCCAGGGCACTTCCTCATTCAATCCTATTTTTATTTTCATTTTACCATTATATTGCGATGCTACCCAAAGTTGAATGAACCTCTCCTCTGCCTGTGTGCTAGGCCTAAATATATGCCAATGGACTGTTGCAGTGGTGGCTGACATGAAGCCTGATTCTCTGCTATGACATGCAGACTAATTCTCTGCTGACATGAAGCCAGATTGTCTGTTACGGGACCTCCCTCCTCTGCCTGGGTGCTGGGCCTAAATTTATGACAATGGACTGTTGCAGTGGTGGCTGACGTGAAGCCTCATTCTCTGCTATGACATGCAGACTGATTCTCTGCTGACATGAAGCCAGATCCTCTGTTACGGGACCTCTCTCCTCTGCCTGTGTGTGTGCTGGGCCTAAATATATGCCAATGGACTGTTGCAGTGGTGGCTGACGTGAAGCCTCATTCTCTGCTATGACATGCAGACTAATTCTCTGCTGACATGAAGACAGATTCTCTGTTACGGGACCTCCCTCCTCTGCCTGGGTGCTGGGCCTAAATATATGCCAATGGACTGTTGCAGTGGTGGGTGACGTGAAGCCTCATTCTCTGCTATGACATGCAGACTAATTCTCTGCTGACATGAAGCCAGATTGTCTGTTACGGGACCTCTCTCCTCTGCCTGTGTGTGTGCTGGGCCTAAATATATGCCAATGGACTGTTGCAGTGGTGGCTGACGTGAAGCCTCATTCTCTGCTATGACATGCAGACTAATTCTCTGCTGACATGAAGACAGATTCTCTGTTACGGGACCTCCCTCCTCTGCCTGGGTGCTGGGCCTAAATATATGCCAATGGACTGTTGCAGTGGTGGCTGACGTGAAGCCTCATTCTCTGCTATGACATGCAGACTGATTCTCTGCTGACATGAAGCCAGATCGTCTGTTACGGGACCTCTCTGCTCTGCCTGTGTGCTAGGCCTAAATATATGCCAATGGACTGTTGCAGTGGTGGGTGACGTGAAGCCTCATTCTCTGCTATGACATGCAGACTGATTCTCTGCTGTCATGAAGCCAGATTGTCTGTTACGGGACCTCTCTGCTCTGCCTGTGTGCTAGGCCTAAATATATGCCAATGGACTGTTGCAGTGGTGGGTGACGTGAAGCCTCATTCTCTGCTATGACATGCAGACTGATTCTCTGCTGTCATGAAGCCAGATTGTCTGTTACGGGACCTCTCTGCTCTGCCTGTGTGCTAGGCCTAAATATATGCCAATGGACTGTTGCAGTGGTGGGTGACGTGAAGCCTCATTCTCTGCTATGACATGCAGACTGATTCTCTGCTGACATGAAGCCAGATTGTCTGTTACGGGACCTCTCTCCTCTGCCTGTGTGCTAGGCCTAAATATATGCCAATGGACTGTTGCAGTGGTGGCTGACGTGAAGCCTCATTCTCTGCTATGACATGCAGACTAATTCTCTGCTGACATGAAGCCAGATTGTCTGTTACGGGACCTCTCTCCTCTGCCTGGGTGCTGGGCCTAAATTTATGACAATGGACTGTTGCAGTGGTGGCTGACGTGAAGCCTGATTCTCTGCTATGACATGCAGACTGATTCTCTGCTGACATGAAGCCAGATCCTCTGTTACGGGACCTCTCTCCTCTGCCTGTGTGTGTGCTGGGCCTAAATATATGCCAATGGACTGTTGCAGTGGTGGCTGACGTGAAGCCTCATTCTCTGCTATGACATGCAGACTGATTCTCTGCTGACATGAAGCCAGATTCTCTGTTACGGGACCTCTCTCCTCTGCCTGTGTGTGTGCTGGGCCTAAATATATGCCAATGGACTGTTGCAGTGGTGGCTGACGTGAAGCCTCATTCTCTGCTATGACATGCAGACTAATTCTCTGCTGACATGAAGACAGATTCTCTGTTACGGGACCTCCCTCCTCTGCCTGGGTGCTGGGCCTAAATATATGCCAATGGACTGTTGCAGTGGTGGGTGACGTGAAGCCTGATTCTCTGCTATGACATGCAGACTAATTCTCTGCTGACATGAAGACAGATTCTCTGTTACGGGACCTCTCTCCTCTGCCTGGGTGCCGGGGCCTAAATATCTGAGAATGGACTGTTCCAGTGGTGGGTGACGGGAAGCCAGATTCTCTGCTATGGAACCTCTCTCCAATTGATTTTGGTTAATTTTTATTTATTTAATTTTTAATTTAATTCATTTCCCTATCCACATTTGTTTGCAGGGGATTTACCTACATGTTGCTGCCTTTTGCAGCCCTCTAGCTCTTTTCTGGGCTGTTTTACAGCCTTTTTAGTGCCGAAAAGTTCGGGTCCCCATTGACTTCAATGGGGTTCGGGTTCGGGACGAAGTTCGGATCGGGTTCGGATCCCGAACCCGAACATTTCCGGGATGTTCGGCCGAACTTCTCGAACCCGAACATCCAGGTGTTCGCTCAACTCTACTTCTCACGCTTTAGGGCCCCTAAAAAGCCAGGGCAGTATAAATACACCACATGTGACCCCACTTTGGAAAGAAGACACCCCAAGGTATCCAATGAGGGGCCTGGCAAGTTCATAGAAATTTTTTTTTTTTCGCATAAGTTAGCTGAAATTGATTTTTTTTTGTTTTTCTCACAAAGTCTCACTTTCCGCTAACTTAGGACAAAAATTTAAATCTTTCATGGACTCAATATGCCCCTCAGCAAATACCTTGGTGTGTCTTCTTTCCGAATTGGGGTCAGTTGTGGGGTGTTTGAGGGTCTCCGCAATCATTACATGTATGGCCAGCATTAGGAGTTTCTGCTATTCTCCTTATATTGAGCATACAGGTAATGAGATTTTTTTTTTCCGTTCAGCCTCTGGGCTGAAAGAAAAAAATGAACGGCACAGATTTCTTCATTCGCATCGATCAATGTGGATGAAAAAATGGAGGGGAAAGGCGTCTGCCAGGACATAGGAGCTCCGCCCTACATCCATACCCACTTAGCTCCTATGCCCTGGCAAACCAGATTTCTCCATTCGCATCAATCGATGTGGATGATATATATATATATATATATATATATATATATATATATATACACAGTGTTTGCCAAAGCATAGGAACGCCGCCTCCTCCTCAGCTCGTATGCCTTGGCAAACGTATCTGTCACTGCAGAGGAGAAAATCCCGTCTTGCAGCGCCGCATACACCGACTTGCGTGTAATCTGACAGCAGCGCAATGCTTCTGTCAGAATGCACATCGGTGCTGCAGCTGGTCGATCGGTTGGTCCACCTGGAAGGTAAAAAAACAAAAACCAAGCCACAACGCAATAATTTTATTAACTTTGGAACAGAACATGTAACTTTAACTTTTGGAACTAAACATTAACCTGTTTGCTCACCTGTTTTTTTTTTTTGTTTTTTTACCTTTATAGAACAAACCTCTCCTTCCCCATGGGTCAATGTGCAAAGCGCAAATCGCCCAAAGATGTGGCGAAGTGCGTTATGCACTTTGTCCCATGTGAAAGGAGACGTTTGCAGCAGCTGTGAGTGAATGGGCCCTAATAGCCCTGTGTGCCTATCCTGGTGAGATGATCCCTATGCTAGGTGTACCTGTGTGTGGTACTTTCGGAAACACTCCCCTAAGCATAGGGCAGGGTGGTCGGGACAGTCAGGACAGAAATAGTGGGTGTCACGCCTTATTCCACTCCTGCTACAGACACAACATTTTTTTCGGGGTGGCGGTCGGTTTGAGGTACCAGCAACGACACTGGGGAAGTGTCGCTCGGGTAGACGGCTAACTACACTGGTGGATGGGGCCACGGAACCTCCTGGATACAGGAGGTTCGCGATGATCTCTTCCTGAAATTTGAGGAAGGATCCAGTTCTCCCAGCCTTACTGTAGAGAACAAAACTATTGTACAGAGCCAATTGAATCAAATATACAGACACCTTCTTATACCAGCGTCTGGTGCGTCGGGAAACTAAATACGGAGCCAACATCTGGTCATTGAAGTCGACCCCTCCCATGTGGAGGTTATAGTCGTGGACTGAGAGGGGCTTTTCAATGACACGGGTTGCTTGCTCAATTTGGATTGTCGTGTCTGCGTGAATGGAGGAGAGCATGTAAACGTCACGCTTGTCTCTCCATTTCACCGCGAGCAGTTCTTCGTTACACAGTGCGGCCCTCTGCCCCCTTGCAAGACGGGTGCTAACGAGCCGTTGGGGGAAGCCCACGCGACTAGTTCGCGCGGTACCACAGGCGCCAATCCGTTCTAGAAACAAATGCCTAAAGAGGGCCACACTTGTGTAGAAATTGTCCACATAAAGATGGTACCCCTTGCCGAATAAGGGTGACACCAAGTCCCAAACTGTCTTCCCACTGCTCCCCAGGTAGTCAGGGCAACCGACCGGCTCCAGGGTCTGATCTTTTCCCTCATAGATCCGAAATTTGTGGGTATAGCCTGTGGCCCTTTCACAGAGCTTATACAATTTGACCCCATACCGGGCGCGCTTGCTTGGGATGTATTGTTTGAAGCCAAGGCGCCCGGTAAAATGTATTAGGGACTCGTCTATGCAGATGTTTTGCTCAGGGGTATACAAATCTGCAAATTTCAGGTTGAAATGGTCTATGAGGGGCCGAATTTTGTGGAGCCGGTCAAAAGCAGGGTGGCCCCTGGGACGGGAGGCGGTGTTGTCACTAAAGTGCAGGAAACGCAGGATGACCTCAAATCGTGTCCTGGACATAGCAGCAGAGAACATGGGCATGTGATGAATCGGGTTCGTGGACCAATATGACCGCAATTCATGCTTTTTTGTCAGGCCCATGTTGAGGAGGAGGCCCAGAAAAGTTTTAAGTTCGGAAACTTGGACTGGTTTCCACCGGAAAGGCTGGGCATAAAAGCTTCCCGGGTTAGCGGTGATAAATTGTGTGGCATACCAGTTTGTCTCTGCCACAACTAAGTCTAAAAGCTCCGCAGTCAAGAACAGCTCAAAAAATCCCAGGGCCGAATCGATCTGAGCTGTCTCAACCCGAACTCCAGACTGGGCGGTGAAAGGGAAAACTACAGGTGCGGCTGAAGTTGGGGACTGCCAATCAGGGTTTGCCAGCACCTCAGGGACTCTAGGGGCTCTACGGGCACGTCTTTGCGGTGGCTGCAACAGGGTCACTACTGCACGTGCCACCGTACCAGCTTCAACTGCCCTTCTGGTGCTCGCTACTTCACCAGGTTGTACGGCAGTGCTGGTACTAGGTCCAGGAAGGGCTGGGCTGCTGGTGTATGCCTCACCACGTAATCCGACAGCACCAGCCCCACTCTGCTGCTCTTGAAGCGGATCCTGCGCAACCTGCGGTCTAGCGACACGAGGCCGGGTACGCCTGCTGCTATCAGGGACCTCAGCCTCCTCGTCCGAACTTTGGGTCAGAGAGCCACTGCTTTCTACAGGTTCGTATTCTGACCCGCTGGATTCATCAGATGAGGGTTCCCACTCCTCATCCGACTGGGTCAGAAGCCTGTAGGCCTCTTCAGAAGAATACCCCCTGTTAGACATGTGGGCAACTAAATTTAGGGGTATTCCCTGAGACTACCCAAGAAAAAAAAAGCAAGCCTGTCTTACAAATGGGAGGCTAGCGAAGTACCGGAGGCCGCTGCGGTTGATAAAAAATATCAAAACTGATTTTTTTTATCGCCGCAGTGCGTGTAAAATGAATGTGCAGCGATCAAAAAAAAAAATTTTTTTTGTCACTGCGGTGGGGCGGGCGTGGGTGTACGCACGTGTGGGCGACCGATCAGGCCTGATCGGGCAAACACTGCGTTTTGCGTGGAGGGAGAACTAAAGTGACACTAGTACTATTATAGATCTGACCGTGATCAGTTTTGATCACTTCCAGATACTATAAAAGTACAAATGCTGATTAGCGATACGCTAATCAGCGAATAACGGACTGCGGTGCGGTGGGCTGGGCGTTAACCGATCCCTAAACTACCTAACCAAGGGGCCTAAACTATACTGAAACCTAACGGTCAATACCAGTGAAAAAAACAGTTTTGCACTGATCACTTTTTTCCTTTCACTAGTGATTGACAGGGGCGATCAAAGGGGTGATCAAAGGGTTAATTGGGGTGATCTGGGGGCTAAGTGTGGTGTAGTGGGTACTCACAGTGATGTGTGCTCCTCTGCTCCTCTGCTGGAACCAACCGACCAAAAGAAGGAGTAGAGGAGCACAGCAGCCATATAACCCCATCATATTTACTAATATGTGGGGTTATATGGCTGCTGATTGGATTTTTTAAAAATCAGCAGCCTGCCAGCCAATGATCGTGGCCGGCAGGCTGCTGACGAAATACTGTGCTGCGAAATGCCGGCCCGCGATGCGCGGGCCGGCTGTGACGTAATCTTGCGTCTCGCGAGAAGACGCGCCGATGCGTCCAGGAGGAACAAATCAACCACCTCCAGGACGCATCGGTGCGTACAGCGGTCCGGAGGTGGTTAAACAGCGCTAAGAAATCGCTGAACACCGAACCCGAACTTTTACTGAAATGTTCATGTCCGGGGTCCAAAAATCTTTACAGTTCGTGTTCGCTCAACCCTACTAATAGACCATGTAAATATATAATAATTACCTAAGTATGATCAATTCATATAGAACAGTATATTATAAAGAAAAATAAATGATCAAATTCAACCCATCATATCAACAAATGAATATCATATTAAGATAAATAAATAAATTAGCGTGTAAAAATAAAAATGAGAGTACAAAAAAATGTAATAGTGAATTAAAAAGCACACAATAATAGAAAGTGAGAAAGTACTCAAGTGATAAAGTGCTGAAGTGAAAGTGCACATGTAGGGACAGTGAAAATGCATACATTATACTGTGAAAAAATTACATGATTTTGTAAAAACCATACAATAATTATAAACTATGATTAATGATAATACTTATAATTCTTAGAAGCTACCTTATAGCACACTAACTATTGCACGACTAAAAAATATATTTAGTCCACTAGGGATTCAATAATCCCTACAGAATTTGGTGTGAGATATTTGAAAGTTTTTTTTCTCAATCCAGCAACATAAATAATGATTACGATCCCATTAATGGTCAACTCGTCAATTTGTGATAAAAATTCATAGTGTCCCACAAAGGGACCTCCATCCACCTAGATGATGGTCGTCCCTGGTCCAAAGGTACTTGATAAACGTGTAACTGACATGCAGTGGATATAAAAAGTCTACACACCCCTGTTAAATTGTCGGGTTTCTGTGATGTAAAAAAATTAGACAAAGAGAAATCATTTCAGAACTTTTTCCACCTGTAATGTGACCTATAATCTGTACAACTCAATTGAAAAACAAACTGAAATCTTTTAGGTAGAAGGAAGAAAAATATAAAACTAAAATATGAGTCAGCATGGCACATTTTGACTTGGCAAGATTTGCCCTCTCTTCTTTGCAAAAACACTCCAAATCTGTCAGATTGCGAGGGCATCTCCTGTGCACAGCCCTCTTCAGATCACCCCCACAGATTTTCAATCGGATTCAGGTCTGGGCTCTGGCTGGGCCATTCCAAAACTTTAATCTTCTTCTGGTGAAGCCATTCCTTTGTTGGTTTGGATCTATGGTTTGGGTCGTTGTCATGCTGAAAGATGAAGTTCCTCTTCATGTTCAGCTTTCTAGCCAAAGCCTGAAGGTTTTGTGCCAATATTGACTGGCATTTGGAACTGTTCATAATTTCAATGTAAAACAAAGAAGGTAAAGCAGCTCTTACCCACCATCCACCTGCCTTGACTACGGATGCAACCTCTGGACTTGATTGCTGTCAATATCCAAAGCCAAGAAAAATCCAGCTTCCAAGATACAAAAGGTGGAATCTTTATTGTGCGGTTAAAATCCAATACAAGACATCACAGGTTACAGTAACGCGTTTCAGACCACAAGTGAATCAGGGTCCTTCATCATGACTGAGGACTGTCTTCACTGTGTTTCATGGTGTGTATATATAATGCCTTGAAAATTCTTTTGTACCCTTCTCCTGACTGATACCTTTTAACAATGAGATCTCTCTGATGCTTTGGAAGCTCTCTGTGGACCATGGCTTTTGCTGTGGGATGCGACAAAGAAAATTTTAGGAAAGACCAACTAGAGCAGCAGAACTTTATTTGGGGTTAATCAGAGGCACTTTAAATGATGGCAGGTGTATGCTGACTCCTATTTAACATGATTTTGAATGTGATTGCTCAATTCTGAACACATCTACATCCCCAGTTTTCTTCCCTCCACCTAAAAGATTTCTGTTTGTTTTTCAATTGAGTTGTACAGTTTATAGGTCACATTAAAGGTGGAAAAAAGTTCTAAAATTATTTATCTTTGTCTCACTTTTTTCACAGCACAGAAACTTGACATTTTAACAGGGGTGTGTAGACTTTTTATATCCACTGTAAATCTTCAGTCTAAGTATCCTGAGTGTCAAAGGATTATAAAGGGAGCGGTTGTTTCTAAAGGGGTCAAAGACAAATCAGTCAGACACCAAACAATATAACAGTTAAAAATAAGTTAAAGGGGTTATCCGACTTAAAAAAATGTTAGGGCTGCTTTATACATCATTAAAGATACATTTCTAATGTACTCACTTTATTGATTTTGCGCTGTTTCCACACTGCTGATTTGGGTCATGTAACCCCCAACGTCATCAGCCCTTCTCTGGCACTGATGTCTCGTTTACAAGCTTCTCCCTGCTGGAGGGATTGGCCCAGCTCTGTAAACGAGACGTCAGTGCCTTTGGTGCCCGCCCCCTCTCTCCCTGTATCTGACTGCTGATGTCTCATTAGCATAACAATAGCGCAGCAGGGCTGTCATTACCATACACAAAAGAGAAGGCAAGTCAGGACAGCCAATCAGATGAAAGACCCACCCTCCTGCAGTTTACTCCGGAGAGTAAGGACATGTGAAGTTCTGCATGGGCTCTTAGCTTTCCCAGGAAGAGGAAGGTGGGGGACACTGAATTGTGTATATTGTGTGTATGGAGGGGTGGGGGACACATCCTTGTGTGTATGGGGTGGGGGAGGGGGACACTGCATTGTGTGTATGGGGTGGGGGACATTGCATTATGTGTATAGGGTAGGGGACACTGCATTGTGTATGGGCGGGAGGGGGGACAGTGACTACATAGTGTATAGTCAACATAGATAAGGCTGTAATATAGCTTAGATAGCTATAGGTGTCATATATGATACCTTTTATGTATCTAAGCTATCTGATACCTAGATTTATCTAAGCTATCTGATACCTAGATTTATCTAAGCTATATTGGATACACAGGGCTTCGATACACAGAGCTGCCACAGGGCTTCGATACACAGAGCTGCCACAGGGCTTCGATACACAGAGCTGCCACAGGGCTTCGATACACAGAGCTGCCACAGGGCTTCGATACACAGAGCTGCCACAGGGCTTCGATACATAGAGCCTGTGTTACTGCAATGTGACAGGATGATCTGTCTGTGTGAGCTAGGAGATGATCATGTGAATGGTTTATGTAAAGTTAGGATGTGCAGAGCAGGGTGAGGGGAAGGTCAGATTGTTCACGCCCAGAAATATTCATGAGGGAGAGCTCAGGCTTTGTTGTTATACGCCCCTCAGCATGTACTTCAGCATGTAAACAAAGCAATAACAGAACCATGAAAAGGTGTAAATATGGTTTCTCTCTTAAGAAATCAAGCTTAACTAATGCATATGTAAGTCCTGATGAGAGATGTGTGTATATGTGTATATATATATATATATATATATATATATATATATATATATACACACACACAGTACAGACCAAAAGTTTGGTCACACCTTCTCATTCAAAGAGTTTTCTTTATTTTCATGACTATGAAAATTGTAGATTCACACTAAATGGCATCAAAACTATGAATTAACACATATGGAATTATATACATAACAAAAAAGTGTGAAACAACTGAAAATATGTCATATTCTAGGTTCTTCAAAGTAGCCACCTTTTGCTTTGATTACTGCTTTGCACACTCTTGGCATTCTCTTGATGAGCTTCAAGAGGTAGTCACCTGAAATGGTCTTCCAACAGTCTTGAAGATGCTCAGAGATGCTTAGCACTTGTTGGCCCTTTTGCCTTCACTCTGCGGTCCAGCTCACCCCAAACCATCTTGATTGGGTTCAGGTCCAGTGACTGTGGAGGCCAGGTCATCTGGCGCAGCACCCCATCACTCTCCTTCATGATCAAATAGCCCTTACACAGCCTGGAGGTGTGTTTGGGGTCATTGTCCTGTTGAAAAATAAATGATGGTCCAACTAAACGCAAACCGGATGGAATAGCATGCCGCTGCAAGATGCTGTGTAGCCATGCTGGTTCAGTATGCCTTCAATTTTGAATAAATCCCCAACAGTGTCACCAGCAAAGCACCCCCACACCATCACACCTCCTCCTCCATGCTTCACGGTGGGAACCAGGCATGTAGAGTCCATCCGTTCACCTTTTCTGCGTCGCACAAAGACACAGTGGTTGGGACCAAAGATCTCAAATTTGGACTCATCAGACCAAAGCACAGATTTCCACTGGTCTAATGTCCATTCCTTGTGTTCTTTAGCCCAAACAAGTCTCTTCTGCTTGTTGCCTGTCCTTAGCAGTGGTTTCCTAGCAGATATTCTACCATGAAGGCCTAATTTACACAGTCTCCTCTTAACAGTTCTAGAGATGTGTCTGCTCCTATAACTCTGTGTGGCATTGACCTGGTCTCTAATCTGAGCTGCTGTTAACCTGCGATTTCTGAGGCTGGTGACTCGGATGAACTTATCCTCCGCAGCAGAGGTGACTCTTGCTCTTCCTTTCCTGGGGCAGTCCACATGTGAGCCAGTTTCCTTGTAGCGCTTCATGGTTTTTGTGACTGCACTTGGGGACACTTTCAAAGTTTTTTCAACTTTTCGGACTGACTGACCTTCATTTCTTAAAGTAATGATGGCCACTCGTTTTTCTTTACTTAGCTTCTTTTTTCTTGCCATAATACAAATTCTAACACCTTTACTTTTGAACTGTTCTAGTCCCTCCATCCATTTCTGCCCCAGTCCCATTACCTTGTCTCCGGTCTCTATCTTCACTATCTTCCCCTCCTATAATGTAATTACCCTCCTCCCAGTCCCTAGTTTAAACACTTCTCCAACCTTCTAGCCATCTTTCCCCCCAACACAGCTGACCCTTCCCCATTGAGGTGCAGCCCATCCCTACAATAGATCCTGTAGCGAGAAGTTGGCCCAGTTCTCCAGATACCCAAACCCCTCCTTCCTGCACCAGTTCTTGAGCCACTTGTTTACCTCTCTAATCTTCCGCTGCCTTTCTTGTGTGGCTCGTGGTACAGGCAGTATTTTGGAAAATACTATCCTTTGAGGTCCTTGGCCTAAGCTTTTGACCTAAAATCTTTTTTTGTAAATTGATCTATGTGGGAATGACATCTCGCCCCCTAAAAAGACTAGGGAACATGAACTGGCAATACAAGCAGCAAAGGAATCACAGGATTTGGATAATCTACAAACAATCCCTAGAGACTTTAGGGAACAACACAACTCAGATGGTTCAACCCTTCGCTTAGGGGTATTGATCGGGTGATTGTTTTCCCTAGAGGGGAATTGGAAAAAATTCCTGAGCCAAAAGGAGACGAGATGGATTTACTTACTGAACACTATTACACCACATGGTCTTAATGAAGGCAACAGTTTTGCTTCTTTTCTTTAGTTCCCTTGTGTGCTCCTCTGGTTGGATTTCGCTTTTTAATATGTTAACTTATTTTTAACTGTTATATTTAGAGATAAGCGAATTGAATCCCACGAAGTGGAATTCGATACGAATTTCAGGATAAATTCAATTAATCTAGAAGCCGAATTTCGTTGTGCTTCGTGTCAGCGAATCGATTTTATTTGAAATAGCATATAAATCTAAAATAATTCAAACTTACTGACTCCATTTGCTCACGACGGGCCGGCCTCTATCTTGCTTGAAGATCTCGGTTTAAATCCTGAGTGGCGCGAGATTTCACATCACGTCAGCCGGCGTAATGACATCATACGTCACCACGCCAGCCGGGGTGATGATGTAATATTTAGCCGCACTGGATTTCGGCCTTGATCTTCAAGCAAGATGGCAGCGGCCGGCCCATTGCAAGCAAGTTTGAATTAATATTTTTTTTTTATTCTTAATTTTATGAACATGTATGAACACGGCATCTGAGGGGTACAAAGATTGGGGCAGCGCTATCGAAGCTCCCTGTCATTGCACCCGCTACTCAAAAAAAAATGTGCTTCGTGACGATGTAATTCGTCACGAAGCAAATTTTTTTTGTTAAAATTTGCTTATCTCTAGTTATATTGTTTGGTGTTTATCAGATTTTTCTTTGACCCCTTTGGAAACAACTGCTCCCTCTATAATCCTTTGACACTCAGGATGCTTAGACTGAAGATCTATGTCAGTTACACGTTTATCGAGGACCTTTGGACCAAGGACAACCATCATCTAGGTGGATGGTGGTCTCTTGTGGGACACTATGAATTTTTATTACAAATTGACGAGTTAACCCTTAGTGGGATCGTAATCATTGTGTTTTTAGAATATCATATTATGATATCATATGTATGTTGCTGGCTTGAGAAAAAAAACTTTTTCAGATATCTGACACTAAATTCTGTAGGGATTATTGAATCCCCAGGGGACTAAATATATTTTTTTTGTCGTGCAATAGTTAGTGCGCTATAAGGTTGGTTCTAAGAATTATAAGTATTATCACTAATCATGGTTTATAATTATTATATGGTTTTTACAAAATCATGTCATTTGTTTACAGTATAATGTATGAATTTTCACTGTGCCTACATTTTGCACTTTCACTTCAGCACTTTGAACTTTATCACCTGAGCACTTTCTCACTTTCTATTATTCTGTATTTTTTCATTCACTATTACATTTTTTTTGTACTTTCATTTTTATTTTTACACGCTAATTTATTTATTTATCTTAATATAATATTTATTTGTTTATATGATAGGTTGAATTTGATCACGTATTTTTTTTAACAACTTACCTTGTATAAGGTCCTATATGAATTGATCATACTTTGGTACTTATTATGTATTTACATGGTCTATTAGAGTTGATTATATACCGGTATGTGCCCGATTTTAATATATTGTTTACATAGGATTCTAGTGTTTATGTTTTTTTCTTTGTGTTTTGAGTTTTGCGGATGGAGTATTTCGATCCAAGCAGAATAATAGCATCGCTGCCCCTCATTAAGATGGCGCCCGTCGCGCTCCCTGACGTCATGTTGTAAATGGTTGCTGTTAGAGTTGAGCGAACCCGAACTGTAAAGCA
The DNA here is from genome assembly GCF_014858855.1 of Bufo gargarizans. Classification (NCBI taxonomy): domain Eukaryota; kingdom Metazoa; phylum Chordata; class Amphibia; order Anura; family Bufonidae; genus Bufo; species Bufo gargarizans. The sequence continues at coordinate 60,184,507 of NC_058090.1, forward strand.
AACCCGAACTGTAGGTTTTTCGGCACCCGAACCCGAAAATTTACATGAAAGTTTGGGTTCGGTGTTCGGCGCTTTCTTGCCGCTTTTTGAAAGGCTGCACAGCAGCCAATCAACAAGCGTTATACTACTTGCCCCAAAAGGCCATCACAGCCATGCCTACTATTGGCATGGCCGTAATTGGCCAACTGCAACATGTGACCCAGCCTTTATTTAAGTTGGAGTCACGTAGCGCCGCCCGTCACTCTGCTCGGATTAGTGTAGGGAGAGGCTGCAGCTGCTGTGAGGGAGAGATCAGGGAGAAATCTTATCAGGAAATGCTTTTTTTACTCAGCGTTCTACAGCAAATGTGTTTTGTGTCTGCCCTGAGCCAACTAATGCTGAAAACAAACTTTTTTTTCTTCATTTCATCAATATCAATACATAATCGGCAGCCATTTTATGCAACGATAGTGCACCAGCACAGACTGTCTGCAAGTCCAGAAATACAGCTTTTTGCTTATGGGGTTAAAAAACAACAACTTTTTTTCATATAGTGCACATCTAGGATTAGACGTGCATAAGTGAGTGTCACATTTAGGCCAGAAATACATCTTTTTGCTTACTGGGGTGAAAAAAAACCTCTAATATACTGCACATCTGGGATTAGACATGCATAAGTGACTGTCACATTTAGGCCAGAAATACGGCTTTTTGGTTACTGGGGTGAAAAAACTGTCATATAGAGTAAAAACAATTTGAGTGCAATACCCTACATCAGGGTTTTTATTGGCAGTTAATTATTTTTAACAGACTTAACCACTTTTTACATTGCTTTGTGAACGCTAACTATGAGGCAAGCGTCTAATAAGGGACGTGGTCATGGTGGTGCTGTTGGTGGAGCCTCTGGTGCAGGGAGAGGACGCGGCCGTTCTGCCACAGCTACACGTCCTACTGAAACTACTACCTAAGGTCCCAGTAGCCGCCAGAATCTACAGCGATATTTGGTCGGGACTAATGCCGTTCTAAGGATGGTAAGGCCTGAGCAAGTACAGGCGTTAGTCAATTGGGTGGCCGACAGTGGATCCACCACATTAACATTATCTCCCACCCAGTCTTCTTCAGAAAGCGCACAGGTGGCGCCTGAAACCCATGCCCATCAGTCTGTCACATAACCCCCATGCATATCGGGGAACCTGTCTGAGCCTCAAGTCATGCAGCAGTCTCTTATGCTGTTTGAAGACTCTGCTGGCAGGGTTTCCCAAGGGCATCCACCTAGCCCTTCCCCAGGGGTGGAAGACATAGAATGCACTGACGCACAACCATGTTTCCTGATGAGGACATGGGAATACCACCTCAGCATGTCTCTGATGATGAAACACAGGTGCCAACTGTTGCTTCTTTCTGCAGTGTGCAGACCGAAAAGGAGGTCAGGGAGGAGGACTGGGTGGAAGACGATGTAGGAGACGATGAGGTCCTAGACCCCACATGGAATGAAGGTCGTGCCATTGACTTTCAGAGTTCCGAGGAAGAGGTAGTGGTGAGACCGAGCCAACAGCGTAGCAAAAGCGGGAGCAGGGTGCAAAAGCAGAGCAGCCGTCGCCAAAACAGTTCGACTGCTACTGGCCACCGTCACCAGGGACCGAGCACCCCAAAGGCAGCTTCAAGGAGTTCCCTGGCATGGCACTTCTTCACACAATGTAACGACAAGAGCCGAGTGGTTTGCACGCTGTGCCATCAGAGCCTGAAGCGAGGCATTAACGTTCTGAACCTTAGCACAACCTGCATGACCAGGCATCTACATGCGAGACACGGGCTGCACTGGAGTAAGCACCTTCAAAACCAATAAAGGGGTCAGGCCCCTCCTGCTCCCTTTTCTGCCGCTGCCTCGGCCTCTTCCTTCACCTCTGGAGGAAAGTTGGCACCTGCCGCCCAGCAAACAGAGGATGTGCCACTAACAACACCACCTCCGTCACCAAGCATCTCCACCATGTCACACGGAAGCGTTCAGCTCTCCATCTCACAAACATTTGAGAGAAAGCATAAATTCCCACCTAGCCATCCTCTATCCCTGGCCCTGAATGCCAGCATTTCTAAACTAATGGCCTTTAAAATGCTGTCATTTAGGCTGGTGGAGATGGACAGCTTGAAACAGCTCATGTCACTTGCTGTCCCCACAGTACGTTATTCCCAGCCACCACTACTTCTCCAGGAGAGCCATGCCCTCCCTGCACAACCAAGTATCGGATAAAATCAAGTGTGCACTGCGCAACGCCATCTGTGGCAAGGTCCACCTAACCACAGATATGTGGACCAGTAAGCACAGCCAGGGACGCTATATCTCCCTAAATGCACACTGGGTAAATTTAGTGGCGGCTGGGCCCCAGGCGGAGAGCTGTTTGGCGCACGTCCTTCCTCCGCCAAGGATCGCAGGGCATCATTCTTTGCCTCCTGTTGCCTCCTCTTCCTACTCGGCTTCCTCCTCCTCTTCTACCACCTCCTCATCCAGTCAGCAACAGATCTTCAGCACCAACTTCAGCACAGCCAGGGGTAAACGTCAGCAGGCCGTTCTGAAACTGATGTGTTTGGGGGACAGGCCCCACACCGCGCAAGAGTTGTGGCGGGGTATAGAACAACAGACCGACGAGTGGTTGCTGCCAGTGTGCCTCAAGCCCGGCCTGGTGGTGTGCGACAATGGGCAAAATATTGTTGCAGCTCTGGGACTAGCCGGTTTGACGCACATCCCTTGCCTGGCACATGTGCTGAATTTGGTGGTGCAGAAATTCATTCACAAGTACCCCGACATGTCCGAGCTGCTGCGTAAAGTGAGAGCCATCTGTGAGCGCTTACGGCGTTCTCATCCTGCTGCTGCTCGGCTGTCTGCTCTACAACGTAACTTCGGCCTTCCCGCTCACCGCCTCATATGTGACGTGCCTACCAGGTGGAACTCCACCTTGCAAATGCTGGAGAGACTGTGCATGCAGCAACAGGCCATAGTGGAGTTTCAGCTGCAGCACGCACGGGTGAGTCGCATTGCGGAACAGCACCGCTTCACCACCAATGACTGGGCCTCCATGCGAGACCTGTGTGCCCTGTTGTGCTGTTTCGAGTACTCCACCAACATGGCCAGTGTCGATGACGCCACTATCAGCGTTACAATACCACTTCTATGTCTCCTTGAGAAAACACTTAGGGCGATGATGGAAGAGGATGTGGCCCAGGACGAGGAGGAGGAAGAGGGGTCATCTCTAACACTTTAACCCCTTAGTGACCACCCATGCGCCTTTTTGTGGTGGTCACTAAGGGGCCTTAGGCTGGGCCGCCGCGTTTACGTCTAAGCGTTGCACGGCTCCCCCGTGCAGCGGGGAGCGCGGACCCGGCCCTGCTCTAACAGCCCTGACCGGCAGAAGTGCCGATCCGGGCTGTTTAACCCTTTACTTGCCGGGCGCAATGGCGCCCACTGCATGTAAAGTGGTGACAGAGGGAGCGGACTCCCTCTGTCTTCCATCAGCACCCCGAAAATGCGATCGCGAGGTGCTGATGTGTTGGGAAGATTACCTTGCTTCTGTTCAGGGCCCCCGGGCCTGTCTGCAGTTTTCTCCAGCAGGCTGTGCCTTTCTGGCGCAGCCTGCTGGTCAACTTTTGAATAGCATTGCTATTGAAATGTAATGCATTATAGAGATAATGCATTATATTTTAAAAGCAATCAAAATACTGTATATTATAGTCCCATTGTGGGACTTTTAAGTAGTAAAAAATAGAAAAAAATACACATTTATATCAAATAAAAAAAATTCCATAAAATAAAAAAATATGCTTTTTTTTTTCATTGGAAATACGCTTTTCAATGAAAAAAATAGCAAAAAGAAAATATCCCCCATATGCTTGGTATTGCCGCGTCCGTAACGACCCGGACTACATAAATATTACATAAATTATCCCCTATGGGGAACGCCGTAAAAATAAATAAATATGAATTTCTAATTTATTCTTAGTTTCCACCGAAAAAAAACATAATAACAAGCGATCAAAAAGCGTAATTTACTCCAAAATGATACCAATGAAAAAAAAAGTTGTCCCTCAAAAATCAAGCCCTCACACAACTCCACAGGAAAAAAAAAAAAGTTATGGGTCTTGTGAAGTGGCAATGCAAAATCATTTTTTTTTATAATAAAAGGGTTTTATTGGAAAAAAGTAAAGTAAAACTTGAAAAAAATTATAAGTATTTAGTATCACTGTAATCGTACTGACCCAGAGAATAAAGATATTTTTTTTGTACCAAAAAATTAATGCCGTAAAATATAAAATGTAAAAACGCTGTGGCAGTATTGCTATTTTTCCCCATCTCCCTCCCAGAAAGAGTTAAGAAAAGTTAATCAGAAAGTTATGTGTACCCCAAAATGGTGCCATTAAAAACTACAACTTGTCCCGTAAAAAACAAGCCCTCATAAAGCTATATAGACGGAAAAATAAAAAAGTTATAGCTCTTGGAACGAGACCATGAAAAAAGGAAGAAAAACGCTTGGTCATAAAGGCCCAAACAGGCTTGGTCACTAAGGGGTTAAGGCCAGTCTTTTAGAAGTGGCTCAGAAAGAGGATTTTTGCAACAGCAGAGGCCAGGTACAAACTTGGCCAGCCAGGGCCCACTACTAGAGGAGGAGGATGGGGATGAAGCATGCTCACAGCGGGGTGGCATTCAACGCAGCTCGGGCCCATCACTGGTGCGGACCTGGGGGGATACGGAGGACACAGACGATACGCCTCCCACAGAGGACAGCTTGTCCTTACCTCTGGGCATCCTGGCACACATGAGCCACCCTGCTGGATCCCCATTACAAAGACAATGTGCCGTCCTTAATTCCCTCACTGGAGCGTGATCGGAAGATGCGTGACTACAGGCGCACGCTGGTAGACGCGTTTCTGAGAGCAATCCCGACTGACGCCGGGGGACAAGTGGAAGTACAAGGTGAAGGCAGGGGAGGAGGAAGAGGTCACCAATGCAGCTGTGTCAGCGCCAGCACCTCAGAATGCAGGGTTAGCATGGCCGACATGTGGAAAAGCTTTGTCACCTCGCCGCAACAACCGGCCCAAATGCTGATATGGAGCGTGTTAGCAGGAGGCAGCATTTGAACAACATGATGGAACAGTACCTGTGCACATGACTACACGTACTGACTGATGGTTCTGCCCCATTCAACTTCTGGGTCTACAAATTGTCTACATGGCCAGAGCATGCTCTGTATGCCTTGGAGGTGCTGGCCTGCCCTGCAGCCAGTGTACTCTCTGAATGTGTATTTTGCACAGCAGGAGGTGTCATTACAGACAGATGCAGCCGACCTGTCCACAGCCAACGTGGACAAACTCACGTTCATTAAAATGAACCAGGCTTGGATCCCTCAGGACTTGTCTGTACCTTGTGCAGAATAGACAGTTCTAACAGCCTCAACCATCCATCCTTGTACTGAAGTGCACTTATTCCTTTTTTTTTTTTATATGTCCCAATATTTTGGGGGATACCCCTATGTAAAAATGTTAAATAACACACATCTATGTTGGCTACCTACTCCTCCTTCGCCGCCGCTTCCACCTAGACTGCCACATGAGCCTACACGGCCACATCCACCCATTCACCGCCTCCTCAACCTCTTCCTCCTATATTATTCCTCTTTTTTTTTTTAAGGTCTTTTATGTTTTTTTATTCATTTCCCTATCCACATTTGTTTGCAGAGCATTTGCCATGCTCTTAAGCACATTTTTGCTGACTTTAGAGCCCTCTAGCTCTTTCGTTGACATTTTTACAGCCATTTTAGTGCTCAAAAGTTCGGGTCCCCATTGACTTCAATAGGGTTCAGGGTTCAGTGTCAAGTTTGGGTCCCGAACTCAATTTTTTTTTTCAAGTTCGCCCGAACCTGCCGAACCCGAACATCCAGGTGTCCGCACAACTCTAGTTGCTGTCCTTTCTGATAGTATGCGCAGGTGGGGGAATTTGCTGATGCACTCGGGTGATACCTCTGCGCGGGTTCTTGTGTGAGTTCAGCCCGGGTGCTCTGTGTGTTGCGGGCAGTCTCGCGGGCTGTGATGTCGGGATTCCACTATGGAGACAGTTCAGTTTACAGCAGGCTTTATTAAACACAGGTGCATTTTTCTTATACTAATAAGGAGGGAGGCTTTGTCTCTATTAATTGTGGTATATAAGGCATGTCTTCTTTCCAAAATGGGGTCACTTGTGGGGTAGTTATACTGCCCTGGCATTTTAGGGGCCCAAATGCGTGCAAAGTTGTCACAAGGGTGTCAAGAGCCACGTCTGACTCCGTTGTACCCGGGGTCAGGAAGTCGCAGCGGGTGGCTGCGCGCTCTATGTCTAAAGATCACGCTGTTTCTTAATGATAGTTTTCTGTGTTTGCCTTACTATCCTTTTTGTCTCACTCAGGGATCCGTAGCTTCTCCTCCTCAGCTGTTTCTTGTCTGTCACTCCCAATCTCCTTATATTCTCCTCTCTCACTTCTCTTGTTGCCAGATATAGAGCTTCCTGCCTGGACTTCTATACTGACCCACTGGAGCTGTGAATCCTGGTTGTTGTTCCAGAGTGTTACCCTCCGGATCCCTGTTGGGCTTTTTGTTGTCTTCTGTTGTCGCCCACCTGGGATTATATGTTGTCTGTATTGTCTGTCCTCCCCTTGGTGTTTTCCTTTAGAGTTAGTGGTGCGGACTAGTGTTCCCACCGCCCTATTCACTATCTAGGGCTCATCTTAGGGAAAGCCAGGGTTTTAGGCACGCGATCGGCATACGGGTGAGGAACCCGTCAGGGCAGTCAGGTGCCAGACTCAAGGTGAGATGGGGGTCACCACCTTTCCCTCTCCCTTGGACAGAGCCTTCCCTTTTCCCTCCCTTTGTGTCATGTATGTGATAGGCACGCCGGTCGTGATAGAAGTAGTTTGAAATAAAAATCTGTAAAAAATGGCCGGTGAAATCCGAAAGGTGCTCTTTGGAATGTGGGCCCCTTTGCCCACCTAGGCTGCAAAAAAGTGTCACACATGTGGTATCGCCGTACTCAGGAGAAGTTGGGGAATGTGTTTTGGGGTGTCATTTTACATATACCCATGCTGGGTCAGATAAATAGCTTGGTCAATTGCCAACTTTGCATAAAAAAATGGGAAAAGTTGTCTTTTGCCGAGATATTTCTCGGCAAAGGTCAGTATAGCTAAAAACTTGATGGTTTTCCTCTCTTTGCACAGTCCCTAGATACATAGAATTTGTCCGCAGATTAGAAACATTTCACCCATCTAGTCTGCCCAATATACTGAATACTATGACTCTATCTTATATGAAGGATGGCCTTTTGCCTATCTCATGCATGCTTAAACTCCTTCACTGTATTTGCAGCTACCACTTCAGCAGGAAGGCTATTCTATGCATCCACTACTCTCTCAGTAAAGTTATACTTCCTGATATTACTTTTAAACCTTTGCCCCTCTAATTAAAACTATGTCCTCTTGTAGCAGTTTTTCTAATTTTAAATATTCTCTCATCTTTTATCTTGTTGATTCCCTTTATGTATTTAAAAGTTTCGATCATATCCCCTCTGTCTAGTCTTTCTTTCCAAGCTTTACATGTTAAGGTCCTTTAATCTTTCCTGGTAAGTTTTATCCTACAATCCATGTACCAGTTTAGTAGCTCTTCTCTGAACTCTCTCCAAAGCATCAATATCTGTAACGGGGCGCCGAAGGCGCACTCGGTCTCCTATCAGCCGCAGACCTGCTGCTTAGCTTCGGGAGCAAGGATCTGTGTTTGGCCTCATTCCCAGGGCGGCTTTGCTAGTTGGGAGGCTCCCTGCTCCTAGGTCTGCCTTGAGCGCCGAGCTGATCACTCGGTGCTTGACTTGTCTGTCGGTCATGTGATGCTGGCCACGTCACATGACCCTCACTCCCCACTATAAATACAGGCGGCCTGCTGGCTACAGGTTGCCTGTGATTTTCGTCCTATAGGCTGTGTACTTTATTGTTATTTTGCTACCTCTGGAATTGAACCTCGATCCGCCTCTTGACACCTCTTCTGCCTGCCCTCTGTACCTTGATGCTACCTCTCGGATTTTGACCTTGGCTTGTTTACGGATTTGTCTTTGCCTCTTCGCTTGTTCTGACGTGACATCCTGGACTGACCTTGGCTAGTTGACCCGCCTCGTCTTCCGTTTTTGTTCTACCTCTTGCACCTCCGCTCTATCTTGATTCCTGTGACTCTACCCGTGACAATATCCCCTCTTGCACCTCCGCTCTATCTTGATTCCTGTGACTCTACCCGTGACAATATCCTTCTGGAGATATGGTTTCCAGTACTGCGCACAATACTCCAAATGAGGTCTCAATAGTGCTCTGTAGAGAGGCATGAGCACCTCCCTCTTTCTACTGGTAATGCCTCTCCCTATACACCTAAGCATTCTGCTAGAATTTCCTGCTGCTCTATGACATTGTCTGCCTACCCTTAAGTCTTCTGAAATAATGACCCCTAAATCCCTTTCCTCAGATAGTAAGGTTAGGACTGTGTCACTGATTTTATATTCTGCTCTTGGGTTTTTACGCCCCAGGTGCATTATCTTCCACTTGTCAACATTACATTTTAGTTACCAGATTTTTGACCATTCCTTTAGTTTTCCTAAATCCTTTTCCATTTGGTGGATCCCTCCAGGAACATCAACCCTGTTACAAATCTTTGTGTCATCAGCAAAAAGACATACCTTACCATCGAGGCCTTCTGCAATTTCGCTGATAAAGATATTAAACAATACACTACGTGCAGAATTATTAGGCAAATGAGTATTTTGACCACATCATCCTCTTTATGCATGTTGTCTTACTCCAAGCTGTATAGGCTCGAAAGCCTACTACCAATTAAGCATATTAGGTGATGTGCATCTCTGTAATGAGAAGGTATGTGGTCTAATGACATCAACACCCTATATCAGGTGTGCATAATTATTAGGCAACTTCCTTTCCTTTGGCAAAATGGGTCAAAAGAAGGACTTGACAGGCTCAGAAAAGTCAAAAATATTGAGATATCTTGCAGAGGGATGCAGCACTCTTAAAATTGCAAAGCTTCTGAAGCGTGATCATCGAACAATCAAGCGTTTCATTCAAAATAGTCAACAGGGTCGCAAGAAGCGTGTGGAAAAACCAAGGCGCAAAATAACTGCCCACGAACTGAGAAAAGTCAAGCGTGCAGCTGCCAAGATGCCACTTGCCACCAGTTTGGCCATATTTCAGAGCTGCAACATCACTGGAGTGCCCAAAAGCACAAGGTGTGCAATACTCAGAGACATGGCCAAGGTAAGAAAGGCTGAAAGACGACCACCACTGAACAAGACACACAAGCTGAAACGTCAAGACTGGGCCAAGAAATATCTCAAGACTGATTTTTCTAAGGTTTTATGGACTGATGAAATGAGAGTGAGTCTTGATGGGCCAGATGGCTGGATTGGTAAAGGGCAGAGAGCTCCAGTCCGACTCAGACGCCAGCAAGGTGGAGGTGGAGTACTGGTTTGGGCTGGTATCATCAAAGATGAGCTTGTGGGGCCTTTTTGGGTTGAGGATGGAGTCAAGCTCAACTCCCAGTCCTACTGCCAGTTTCTGGAAGACACCTTCTTCAAGCAGTGGTACAGGAAGAAGTCTGCAAGGTAAGAAAAACATGATTTTCATGCAGGACAATGCTCCATCACACGCGTCCAAGTACTCCACAACGTGGCTGGCAAGAAAGGGTATAAAAGAAGAAAATCTAATGACATGGCCTCCTTGTTCACCTGATCTGAACCCCATTGAGAACCTGTGGTCCATCATCAAATGTGAGATTTACAAGGAGGGAAAACAGTACACCTCTCTGGACAGTGTCTGGGAGGCTGTGGTTGCTGCTGCACGCAATGTTGATGGTGAACAGATCAAAACACTGACAGAATCCATGGATGGCAGGCTTTTGAGTGTCCTTGCAAAGAAAGGTGGCTATATTGGTCACTGATTTGTTTTTGTTTTGTTTTTGAATGTCAGAAATGTATATTTGTGAATGTTGAGATGTTATATTGGTTTCACTGGTAAAAATAAATAATTGAAATGGGTATATATTAGTTTTTTGTTAAGTTGCCTAATAATTATGCACAGTAATAGTCACCTGCACACACAGATATCCCCCTAAAATAGCTAAAACTAAAAACAAACTAAAAACTACTTCCAAAAATATTCAGCTTTGATATTAATGAGTTTTTTGGGTTCATTGAGAACATGGTTGTTGTTCAATAATAAAATTAATCCTCAAAAATACAACTTGCCTAATAATTCTGCACTCCCTGTATGGGTCCCAGAACAGATCCATGAGATACCCCACTGCTAACAAGACCATGGTCTGAATATACTTTATTGACTACAACCCTCTGTTGTGTGTCCCTCAGCGACTGCCTAATCCATTCAACAATATGGGAGTCCAAGCACAAAGACTGCAATTTATTGATAAACCTTCTATGTGGGACAGTATCAAAAGCCTTACTAAAGTCTAAATAAGCGATGTCTACTGCACCTCCGCCATCTATTATTTTAGGCACCCAATCAAAAAAATCAATAAGATTAGTTTGACATGATCTCCCTGGAGTAAACCCATGCTGTTTTTCATCTTTCAATCCATGGGATTTTAGATGTTCCACAATCCTCTCCTTAAGTATGGTTTCCATTAATTTCCCCACTATTGATGTCAGGCTTGCTGGCCTATAGTTGCGCGATTTTTCCCTACTACCTTTCTTGTGAATGGGCACAACATTTGCAATTTTTGAATCTTCTGGGACGACTTCTGTTACCAGTGATTGGTTAAATAAATCTGTTAATGGTTTTGCTAGTTCACCACTAAGCTCTTTTAATAGCTTTGGGTGTATCCCATCAGGCCCCTGTGACTTATTTGTATTAATTTTAGACAGCTGACTTAGAACCTCTTCCTCTGTAAAGACACATGCATCAAAATATTCATTAGTCTTCCTTCCTGATGTCCTTTTACTTCATTTTCCTTTGTAAAAACTGAACAGAAGTATTAATTGAGGCAGTTAGCTAGTTCTTTATCATATTCCATATACCTTCCTTTTTTGTTTTTATATTGGTAATTCCTTGTTTTAGTTTCCTTTTTTCATTTACAGTACAGATCAAAAGTTTGGACACACCTTCTCATTCAAAGAGTTTTCTTTATTTTCATGACTATAAAAATTGTAGATTCACACTGAAGGCATCAAAACTATGAATTAACACATGTGGAATTATAAACATAAAAAAACTGTGAAACAACTGAAAATATGTAATATTATAGGTTCTTCAAAGTAGCCACCTTTTGCTTTGATTACTGCTTTGCACACTCTTGGCATTCTGTGATGAGCTTCAAGAGGTAGTCACCTGAAATGGTTTTCACTTCACAGGTGTGCCCTGTCAGGTTTAATAAGTGGGATTTCTTGCCTTATAAATGGGGTTGGGACCATCAGTTGTGTTGTGGAGAAGTCAGGTGGATACACAGCTGATAGTCCTACTGAATAGACTGTTAGAATTTGTATTATGGCAAGAAAAAAGCAGCTATGTAAAGAAAAACGAGTGGCCATCATTACTTTAAAAAATGAAGGTCAGTCAGTCTGAAAAATTGGTAAAACTTTGAAAGTGTCCCCAAGTGCAGTCACAAAAACCATCAAGTGCTACAAAGAAACTGGCTCACATGCGGACCGCCCCAGGAAAGGAAGAGCAAGAGTCACCTCTGCTGCGGAGGATAAGTTCATCCGAGTCACCAGCCTCAGAAATCGCAGATTAACAGCAGCTCAGATTAGAGACCAGGTCAATGCCACACAGAGTTATAGCAGCAGACACATCTCTAGAACAACTGTTAACAGGAGACTGTGTGAATCAGGCCTTCATGGTAGAATATCTGCTAGGAAACCACTGCTAAGGAGAGGCAACAAGCAGAAGAGACTTGTTTGGGCTAAAGAACACAAGGAATGGACATTAGACCAGTGGAAATCTGTGCTTTGGCCTGATGAGTCCAAATTTGTGAACTTTGGTTCCAACCACCGTGTCTTTGTGCGACGCAGAAAAGGTGAATGGATGGACTCTACATGCCTGGTTCCCACTGTGAAGCATGGAGGAGGTGTGATGGTGTGGGGGTGCTTTGCTGGTGACACTGTTGGGGATTTATTCAAAATTGAAGGCATACTGAACCAGCATGGCTACACAGCATCTTGCAGCGGCATGCTATTCCATCCGGTTTGCGTTTAGTTGGACCATTATTTATTTTTCAACAGGACAATGACCCCAAACACACCTCCAGGCTGTGTAAGGGCTATTTGACCATGAAGGAGAGTGATGGGGTGCTGCGCCAGATGACCTGGCCTCCACAGTCACCGGACCTGAACCCAATCGAGATGGTTTGGGGTGAGCTGGACCGCAGAGTGAAGGCAAAAGGGCCAACAAGTGCTAAGCATCTCTGGGAACTCCTTCAAGACTGTTGGAAGTTCATCAAGAGAATTCCAAGAGTGTGCAAAGCAGTAATCAAAGCAAAAGGTGGCTATTTTGAAGAACCTAGAATATTACATATTTTCAGTTGTTTCACACTTTTTTGTTATGTATATAATTCCACATGTGTTAATTCATAGTTTTGATGCCATTTAGTGTGAATCTACAATTTTCATAGTCATGAAAATAAAGAAAACTCTTTGAATAAGAAGGTGTGTCCAAACTTTTGGTCTGTACTGTGTGTATCTGAAGAATGTGTTATCGCCTTTTTTCACTGACTGAGCTAATTTTTCTTCTTCCTGTGTTTTAGAAGCTCTTGTAACTTGTTTGGCCTCTCTCTGCCTAATCTTATAAATTTGCCTGTCATCCTCGTGTTTTTTTTTTTTTTAATAATTACTAAATGCTATCTTTATCTGTTTTTAATGATTTTGGCCACTTCTGCTGAGTACCACAGTGGTGTCTTCCTTTTTTTTCTTTTACTGACAAGCCTAATGCAATTATCTGTTGCCTTCAATAGTGCCACTTTGTCACAACCAGACAGCTGAGAAGCTCTGACAGAAGCCTTTCAGAACCTCCTCCTTGAGTTTTCTTTGTTTTGAATTTCAGTTCCTCAGCTCGTTAGCCTCTCTCAGCTGTCATGTAGTTGGACTGATTGCATCCCTTTAAATCCCTCCCCATAATGCATTAGTGTGCGGCTTATACAACTTCCTGGAGTGTGTGTGCATGCTGATCCTATCTTCCAGCCTGCTACAAGATAAGTGCTGTACATTTATTTGTGATTTCCTGTTTGCTGGATCCCAGGTGACCCTGACTCCCTCCGTGTCTAGTGTAGGGAGCAGGTGGCCGTGTCCCCTCACTATTGTAGGGTGTTCAGGTGGTATATAGTCGAGGTACGTGGATATGCGATCATCCACCATTGGGATTTTCGCATAGGCTGAGCAGAGAGGGAGAGAGCCAGGTCTGATGCAGGGGTCTCCCTTTTGTTCCTTAGTTTTGGATCCAGTGAGTCATATATTCATTTTGCATGGTCTTGTTTCCTGTACACCCTCCGTGACATTATAAGCCGCCAAAACCGTGTCAAGCATGGATCCAGTTTCACTTTTGACTGAACGTTTCCAGGGTCTTTCATTGGAGGTAGCTGATCTCCGTAAGATTCTTTCTCAGTTTCTAGTGACCGGTTCAGCTTGCGTTCATGGAGTTTGTTCTGAGCCTAAGATCTCGCTCCCAGATACGTTCTCCGGGGGTAGTGAGAATTTTGTGCATTTCAGAGAGGCTTGCAAACTCCATTTTCGCCTTCTTCCCTATTCCTCTGGTGATGAGGAACGGAGGGTGGGGATCATCATATCGCTGCTCAGGCGTAATGCTCAGTCGTGGACCTTTTCGCTGCCGGTGGGGGCACGGCCCCTCCGTTCAGTGGATGATTTATTTTTAGCCCTGGGTCAGATATATGATGATCCGGATCGTGTTTCTTTGGCTGAGTCTAGACTACGTCTGTTATGCCAGGGTAAACAATCCGCAGAGATATACTGCTCAGAATTTCGGAGATGGGCAGCTGATACTGGTTGGAATGATGCTGCACTCCGAAGTCAATTTTGCCATGGTCTTTCAGAGGGATTGAAAGATGCATTTGCCTTTCATGAGAGGCCTATCTCCTTGGACTGTGCTATGTCTAAGGCCGTTCGTATTGACAGGCGTCTTAGAGAGAGAGGAGAGATCTCTCCTTCCTGTCATACTCAGTCCCAGGACAGTGCAGCGGTCTCATTCTATGCACAGGGGTCTCAGTCGCTGTCAGCCCCTTCTGAGCAGGAGCCCATGCAGCTGGGGTTGATTGCCTCTGACAATAGAAGATTTAGCCCGCATGGGAAGGTTTGTTTTTGTTGTGGAGGTATAAATCATTTGGCAAATGTTTGTCCCTCTAGGAGATTCAGGCAGTTTTCTGGGAGTAATAAAGAAACAAAAAGGAAAAAATCTTTTAAAAATGTTCCATCTGTTACTATTGGCAGGTTTGAGGCAGAAATTGAAGGTTTTCCATTTGCTTGTAGTTCCTGTTTTGTCCTGCCTGCCAGGGTGGCGCTAGAGAGCAAGAACATTTTTTGTGAGATTTTTGTAGATAGTGGAGCAGCTGTCATTCTCATTGATAATCATTTTGCGATAACTCATGGCTTCCAGGTGTGCACTTTGGGAAAGGATATTCCTGTTTTTGCTATTGATTCCGCTCCACTTTCTCAGAAATCATAAAAAGGGCATAATTCACAATATTCGTTTAATTGTGAGTGATGCTCATGTTGAGGATGTGTCATGTTTCGTCCTTAGCGGATTACCTACTCCTCTTGTGTTGGGGCTACCCTGGCTCACTAAACATAACCCCACCATTGATTGGCAAGCGAGGCAAATAAATGGTTGGAGTGACTTTTGCAGAGAGAATTGCCTCACGACATCTGTTTCTGAGGTTTCTACTAAGACTGTACCATCTTTTCTCTCTGAATTTTCGGATGTCTTCTCTGAGAGTGGAGTTCAGGATTTGCCCTCGCACAGGGAGTACGATTGCCCTATTAATCTCATCCCAGGCGCCAAGCTGCCTAAATCTCGTTTATACAACCTCTCCCAACCTGAAAGGGTCGCTATGCGTGCTTATATCTCTGAGAGTCTGAGAAAAGGACACATACGACCCTCGAAGTCACCTGTTGCCGCTGGTTTTTTCTTTGTTAAGAAAAAAGATGGTTCTTTAAGACCTTGTCTGGATTTCAGGGAGCTGAACAGTATCACTATTCGTGACCCTTATCCGCTTCCTCTGATCCCGGACCTGTTTAACCAGATTGTTGGGGCTAAAGTATTTTCCAAGTTAGATCTAAGAGGGGCATACAACCTGGTCAGGGTCAGAGAAGGAGACGAATGGAAGATGGCCTTCAATACCCCTGAGGGCCATTTTGAGAATTTGGTTATGACTTTTGGTTTGATGAATGCCCCAGCCGTTTTTCAGCATTTCGTGAACAGCATTTTTTATCATTTAATGGGAAAATTTGTATTAGTGTATTTGGATGACATTTTGATTTTTTCTCCTGATTTCAAAACTCATAAGGAACACTTACGTCAGGTCTTGCTCATCCTGCGGGAGAATAAATTATACGCAAAACTGGAAAAATATGTGTTTGCGGTTCCAGAAATTCAATTTCTGGGGTTTCTTCTCTCCGCTTCTGGTTTTCGCATGGACCCCGAGAAGGTCCGCGCTGTGCTTGAGTGGGAGCTTCCTGAGAATCAGAAGGCGCTGATCCGTTTTTTGGGCTTTGCCAATTATTACAGGAAGTTTATTTTGACTCATTCCTCTATTGTTAAACCACTCACTGATATGAACAGAAAGGGGGTAGATTTTTCTTCCTGGTCAGTAGAGGCGCGTAAGGCCTTTTCTAATATCAAGGAGAGTTTTGCTTCCGCTCCCATCTGGGTACAACCTGATAATTCTCTACCCTTCATAGTTGAGGTTGATGCTTCTGAGGTGGGTGTGGGTGCGGTCTTGTCTCAGGGTTCCTCTCCTGCCAAATGGCGACCGTGTGCCTTTTTCTCGAAGAAACTCTCCTCCGCAGAGAGAAATTACGATGTGGGAGATAGGGAATTGTTGGCCATCAAGTTGGCTTTTGAGGAATGGCGCCATTGGCTAGAGGGAGCCAGACACCCTATTACCGTGTTTACTGACCATAAAAATCTGGCCTACTTGGAGTCAGCCAAGTGTCTAAACCCGAGACAGGCCAGATGGTCTTTGTTCTTTTCAAGGTTTAATTTTGTTGTCACGTTCCGCCCTGGGGTTAAGAATGTGAAGGCAGATGCCCTGTCACGTTGTTTTCCGGGAGGTGGGAATTCTGAAGACCCGGGTCCCATTTTGGATGAAGGTGTGGTGGTCTCTGCTCTTTTTCCTGAATTGGAGGCAGAGGTGCAGGCAGCCCAGTCAGAGGCTCCTGATCTTTGTCCTCCTGGGAGGTTGTTTGTGCCTCTCACTTTAAGACACAAGATTTTTAAGGAACACCACGATACGGTCCTTGCTGGGCACCCGGGGGCAAGAGCCACAGGGGATCTCATCGCTCGGAGATTCTGGTGGCCTGCGCTTCGTAAGTCGGTTGAGGGTTTTGTGGCAGCCTGCGCGACTTGCGCTCGTGCCAAAGTCCCTCATTCACGGCCATCAGGTCCTCTCCTTCCCTTACCCATTCCTTCCCGTCCTTGGACACATCTGTCCATGGACTTCATAACGGACCTGCCTCGTTCCTCGGGGAAGACTGTGATTCTGGTGGTGGTGGACCGTTTTAGCAAAATGGTGCATTTCATCCCTTTTCCTGGTTTGCCCAATGCTAAGACGCTGGCGCAGGCATTTATTGATCACATTGTCAAATTGCATGGTATTCCTTCAGACATAGTCTCTGATAGGGGCACGCAGTTTGTTTCCAGATTCTGGAAGGCTTTCTGTTCTCGCTTGGGGGTTCGGTTGTCATTCTCTTCTGCTTTCCACCCACAGTCGAATGGCCAGACAGAGCGCGTCAATCAGAATCTGGAGACATATCTGCGCTGTTTTGTGGCGGAGAATCAGAAGGATTGGTGTTCTTTTTTGTCCCTTGCTGAGTTTGCTTTCAATAACCGTCGTCAGGAGTCCTCTGATAAGTCACCATTTTTTGCTGCATATGGGTTTCATCCGCAGTTTGGGACTTTCTCGGGAGAGGGGTCTTCTGGTTTACCTGATGAGGACAGAGTCTCCTCGTCTTTGTCTTCTATTTGGCAAAAGATTCAGGATAATCTAAAGCATGAGTGAGAGATATAAGCGTGTGGCAGATAAGAGACGTGTGCCTGGTCGGACCTGAATGTTGGTGATCTGGTGTGGTTGTCTACCAAGAATATCAAATTGAAGGTTCCCTCCTGGAAGTTGGGTCCTAGGTTTATTGGGCCTTACAAAATCCTGTCTGTCATCAATCCTGTTGCCTACCGTCTTGATCTTCCTCAGACTTGGAAGATCCATAATGTTTTTCATAAGTCCTTATTGAAACCTTATGTTCAACCCATTGTACCCTCGCCTTTGCCTCCTCCTCCGATTATGGTTGATGGGAATCTTGAATTTCAGGTCTCTAGGATTGTGGATTCTTGTCTTGTCCGCGGTTCTCTCCAGTACCTCGTTCATTGGGAGGGTTATGGTCCTGAGGAGAGGATGTGGGTCCCAGTGATGGACATTAAGGCCACTCGTCTCATCAGGGCTTTCCATAGGTCCCATCCTGAGAAGGTGGGCTCTGAGTGTCCGGAGTCCACTCGTAGAGGGAGGGGTACTGTCACAACCAAACAGCTGAGAAGCTCTGACAGATGCCTTTCAGAACCTCCTCCTTGAGTTTTCTTTGTTTTGAATTTCAGTTCCTCATCTCGTTAGCCTCTCTCAGCTGTCATGTAGTTGGACTGATTGCATCCCTTTAAATTCCTCCCCATAATGCATAACTTCCTGGAGTGTGTGTCCATGCTGATCCTATCTTCCAGCCTGCTACAAGATAAGTGCTGTACATTTATTTGATTCCAGGTGACCCTGACTCCCTCCGTGTCTACTGTAGGGAGCCAGTGGCCGTGTCCCCTCACTATTGTAGGGTGTTCAGGTGGTATATAGTCGAGGTACGTGGATATGCGATCATCCACCATTGGGATTTTCGCTGAGCAGAGAGGGAGAGAGCC
Organism: Bufo gargarizans; assembly: GCF_014858855.1. Lineage (NCBI taxonomy): Eukaryota > Metazoa > Chordata > Amphibia > Anura > Bufonidae > Bufo > Bufo gargarizans. Next base: position 60,202,680 of record NC_058090.1, read on the forward strand.
AGGTCTGATGCAGGGGTCTCCCTTTTGTTCCTTAGTTTTGGATCCAGTGAGTCATATATTCATTTTGCATGGTCTTGTTTCCTGTACACCTTCCGTGACACACTTTTAAGTAGTCCCATTTCTCCTGGAATCCATTGAAACTGTTCCAATCTGATAGGGACTCGTATACCACTAATCTAATTTTAGGAAAGTCTGTTTTTATAAAGTCTTTGTGTGGTGTGACTCAGTCACTGTACTTATAGTATACCACACTGACTGGTGATCACTAGATCTCAAGCTTTCCTCTACAGTAATATCAGATACCAAATTCCAATTTGTGAATACTAAATCTAAAATGGCCTCCTTCTGGGTTGGCTCCTAAACTACTTGCTGTAGAGATAATCCCAGTAGGGAATTTAGAATATCTGTACTCCTGGCAGAACTAGCTATTTTGGTTTTCCTGTTTGCATCAGGAAGATTAAAGTCTCCCATAATAACTTCATCTTTCAATGTCATTTTAGCTATTTCCTCAACTAGTAGATCATGTAATTCTTTGACTTGGCTAGGTGGTCTATATATCACATCTACATGAGTTACCTTATGATTATCAAGCTGCAAAGTATCCCAAACTGACTCTAAATTGGTCTTGCTAACTTGTATTAAATTATATTTTATGCAATATTTCACATACAGGGTCACCCCTCCCCCTTTCTTGCCTTCTCTGTCCTATATAGAGTGAACCCTGGTATTGTTATATCCCAGTCATTACTCCCATTGAACCATGTCTCAGTAACAGGCACTAAATCTTTATTCTCAGATGCCATTACAGGCTCAAGTTCATTGATCTTATTCCCTAAACTGCGAGAATT